>NC_091985.1:101450785-102125785 GCF_044704955.1 Pristiophorus japonicus | reverse complement strand
TCACCTCAGTAATCCTTTCCTGCTTTCTCTCCCTGAATCTAACTCCCTCTTGAATATATCTAATGAACTGGCATCAACAACTTTCTGTGGTAGAGAATTCCACAGGTTCACCACTCTCTGAGTGAAGAGGTTTCTCCTCATCGCAGTCCTAAATGGCCTACCCCTTATCCTTAGACTGTGAACCCTGGTTCTGGACTTCCCCAACGTCGGGAACATTCTTCCTGAATCTAACCTGTCCAGTCCCGTCAGAATTTTATAAATTTCTATGAGGTCCCCTCTCATTCTTCTAAACTCCAGTGAATACAGGCCCAGTCGATCCAGTCTCTCCTCATATGTCAGTCCTACCATCCCGGGAATCAGTCTGGTGAACCTTCGCTGCACTCCCTCAATAGCAAGAACGTCCTTCCTCAGATTAGGAGACCAAAACTGAACACAATATTCCAAGTGAGGCCTCACCAAGGCCCTGTACAACTGCAGTAAGACCTCCCTGCTCCTATACTCAGATCCCCTAGCTATGAAGGCCAACATGCCATTTGCCGCCTTCACCGTCTACTGCACCTGCATGCCAACCTTCAATGACCGATGTACCATGACACCCAGGTCTTGTTGCACCTCTTTTCCTAATCTGCTGCCATTCAGATAATATTCTGCCTTCATGTTTTTGCCACCAAAGTGGATAACCTCACATTTATCCACATTGGGCAAATGCATGGCAGATGCAGTATAATCACCTAACCTGTCCAAATCACCCTGCAGCCTCTTAGCATCCTCCTCACAGCTTACACCGCCACCAAGCTTAGTGTCATCTGCAAACTTGGAGATATTACACTCAATTCCTTCATCTAAATCATTGATGTATATTGTAAATAGCTGGGGTCCCACACTGAGCCCTGCAGCACCCCATTAGTCGCTGACTGCCATCCTGAAAAGGACCCGCTTATCCCGACTCTGCTTCCTGTCTGCCAACCAGTTCTCTATTCACATCAATACATTACCCCCGATACCATGTGCTTTAACTTTGCACACCAATCTCTTGTGTGGGACCTTGTCAAAAGCCTTTTGTAAGTCCAAATGCACCACATCCACTGGTTCTCCCTTGTCCACTCTACTAGTTACATCCTCAAAAAATTCTAGAAGATTTGTCAAGCATGATTTCCCTTTCATAAATCCATGCTGACTTGGACCGATCCTGTCACTGCTTTCCAAATGCGCTGCTATTTCATCTTTAATAATTGATTCCAACATTTTCCCCACTACTGATGTCAGGCTAACCGGTCTATAATTACCCATTTTCTCTCTCCCTCCTTTTTTAAAAAGTGGTGATCCAGAGTCGATAGACTGTTGGAAAATGATCACCAATGCATCCACTATTTCTAGGGCCACTTATGAGGAGAGATTGAGTAGATTGGGCCTATACTCTCTGGAATTTAGAAGAATCAGAGATAATCTCATTGAAACATATAAGATTCTAGGGGGTTTGACAGGGCAAAAGCTGCGAGGTTGCTTTCCCTGGAATGGGGTGTCCAGGGGGCCGAAATTGCCCTCCGCCCCAAACAGGGTGCACATTTTGAAATAAATGATTATCCTCTGCCCCAATCCATGGGCGGAAAATAGAGTGAAATTGGCTGCTTTGAAGTTTTTTCATTTTTCTAAAGGCGGTGTTTGGGGCGGCAGTGGGTCGGGAGCGGGACAGAAGGCAGGCGGTGTCATCAGCGCCCTGCTGAGCACGTCAGCGCAACGCGGACGTGTCCTGTCTGATGCGTAGCAACGTCACTCCCCTTCAGTTAAAGGGGAGGGCCGCTGTGAGCTCTGCAGCCACTTTAGTGGCGCCCACTGAGCTACCAGGGAGGGTTTCAGCTGGGCCAATGACACGGTACACAAGAGGAGTCGAACCTGTGGCCGCCATTGTCAGGCTGACTTCAGACCCCTTTAAGGGTAGACGCACCGCCCAACCACTGGCAACTTCCCACCGGGAAAGCTGTCGGGCAATTTCCTTTGGATTTGAGGTCGAACATCAGGCTCAAAGGGCAGTATGATCAACTCCTGCTCTTAATTTTTATGTTCTTGTAACTCTCGATCGGTGTGTAGCTCTCATTCTCTCGCTCGGTGTGTTTCTCTCTTCCGGTCAGTGTATTTCTCTCTCCCGGTTGGGGTACAGCTCTCTTTCTTGGTCGGTGAGTGGCTCCCTCAATCGATGAGTAGCTCTCACTCTCTCGGTGTGTAGCTCTCTCACTCTCTCTCTCTCTCTCTCTCTCTCTCTCTCTCTCTCTCAGTCACTCAGTATATAGCTCGCTCTCTCTCCCGGTCGCTGTGTAGCTCTAGCTCTCAATCGTTGTGTAACTCTCTCACTTAGTCGGTATGTAACCTTCTCTCTGTGTTAGTGTGCAGCTCTCGCTCTCACGCAGTTGACATGTAGATTACTCTCTTGGTCAGTGTGTAACTCTCTCTCCCTCGGTAGATGAGTAGCACTCTCCCTTGGTTGGTGTGTAGCCCTCTCCCTCGGTCGGTGCATAACTCTCCCTCGGTCGGGGTGTGTAGCCCTCTCCCTCGGTCGGTGTGTAGCCCTCTCCCTCGGTCGGTGCATAACTCTCCCTCGGTCGGGGTGTGTAGCCCTCTCCCTCGGTCGGTGTGTAGCCCTCTCCCTCGGTCGGTGTGTAGCCCTCTCCCTCGGTCGGTGTGTAGCCCTCTCCCTCGGTCGGTGCATAACACTCTCTGTCGGTGTGTAGCCCTCTCCCTCGGTCGGTGCATAACTCTCCCTCGGTCGGTGTGTAGCCCTCTCCCTCGGTCGGTGCATAACTCTCCCTCGGTCGGTGTGTAGCCCTCGGTCGGTGCATAACACTCTCTCAGTCGGTGTGTAGCCCTCTTCCCTCGTTCGATGCATAACTCTCCCTTGGTCGGTGTGTAGCCCTCTCCCTCGGTCGGTGCATAACTCTCTCTCAGTCGGTCTGTAGCCCTTTCTCTCTCTTAGTCAGTGCCTCTTTCAGTTGGTATGTAGCTCTCTCCCTCGGTCGGTGTGTAGCTCTCTCTCAGTCGGTGTGTAGCGCTCTCTCTCGGTCTCTATGTAGCGAGCTCTCAGTCGGTGAGGACTTCCCTTTCCCTCGGTCGGTGAGTGACTCTCTCTCGGTGTATCTTTGTCTCACTCTGCCAGTCGATGTGTAGCTCTCTCTCTCTGCCGCTTAGTGTGTCTCATTCGCTCCCGGTCGGTGTGTAGCGCTCTCTCTCGGTCTCTATGTAGTGAGCTCTCAGTCGGTGAGGACTTCCCTTTCCCTCGGTCGGTGAGTGACTCTCTCTCGGTGTATCTTTGTCTCACTCTGCCAGTCGATGTGTAGCTCTCTCTCTCTCTCTCTCTCTCTCTGCCGCTTAGTGTGTCTCATTCGCTCCCGGTCGGTGTGCAGTTCTCTCCTGGTCGGTGTGTAGCGCTCTGTCTCTGTGATCAGTGTGTGGCTCGCTCTCTCTCAATCGTCGTGTAACTCTCTCTTGGTTGATCAATATCGCTCTCTCTGTCGGTCAATAGCTCTTTCTTGAAGGGTGTGTAACTTTCTGTCTCTCTGCCACTCTGTGTGCAGTTCTCTCCCGGTCAGTGTGTATCTCTCTCTCTCTCTCTCTCTCTCTCTCTCTCTCTCTCTCTCTCTCTCTCTCTCTCTCTCAATCGTCATGTAACTCTCTCTCAATCGTCATGTAACTCTCTCTCAATCGTCATGTAACTCTCTCTCAATCGTCATGTAACTCTCTCTCAATCGTCATGTAACTCTCTCTCAATCGTCATGTAACTCTCTCAATCGTCATGTAACTCTCTCTCTCTCAGTCCATGTGTGGTTCTCTCTCTCAGTCTCGGTCGGTGTGTGGCGCTCCCTCTCGCTCTGTGTGTCGCTCTGTCTCTCCCAGTCAATGTGTGGCGCTCTTTCGGTCAGTGTATAACTCTCTCTCTCGGTAAATGAGTGGCTCTCTCTCCGTCAGTCAGTGGCTCTCTCTCTCTCTTGGTGGATGTGTAGTTTTATCTTTCTCAGCCAGTCGATGTGTCGCTCGCCCTCTCGGTCGGTGAGTGGCTCACTCTCTGATGGTGTGTCATTTTCTCTCGGTCAGTGTGTAACTCTTTCTCTCTCCCTCTCTCTCTCGATCGGCGAGTGGCTCTCTCATTCAGTGTGTGACTTTCTCTCAATCGGTGTGTAGCTCACTCTCTGACATTTATCTCTCTCGCTCTCGGTCGGTGTGTAACTCACTCTCTCCCTCGGTAGATGAGTAGCTCTCTCTCGTTCAGTCAGTGCCTCACTCTCTCGTTCAGTCAGTGCCTCACTCTCTCGGTGGCTGTGTAGCTTTCTCTTTCTCTCTCCCAGTCCGTGTGTGGCTCTATCGCGCTCTCGCTCTGTGTGTCGCTCTGTCTCGCTCTGTGTGTCGCTCTGTCTCCCTCAGTCAGTCAGTGGCTCTCTCTGTCTCGGTGGGTGTGTAGGTCTCTCTCGGTCGGTGAGTTGCTCTCTCGGTCGGTGTGTGGCCATCTCTTTTCTCATTCGGTTAGTAGCTCTCTCTCTCTCTCTCTCTCTCTGGGTGTGTAGCTTTATCTCTCTGCCGGTCGGTGTGTAATTTGCCTTCTGCTGCTAGATGCGTCCCTCTCGCTATCGGTTAATGTGTAGCTCTTGCTCTCTAACAATCCGTGTATAGCTCTCAATCTTTGTGTGGTTCTCTCTCTCTCTCTCGATCAGTGTGTAACACTTCTGGGGCCGAAATTTCCCACAACTAAAAGTAGGCGCACCTATCATTTTTAAAGTTGTTTTTCTGGCCCAATCCATGGGATGGAGAGTAGAGTGATTTTCAGGTTTTTTCCCGGTTTTCAGCTGGTCGGTGTTGAGGGGCGGATGTGCCGTTGAAGCGGGGCGGCCATCGCTCCACGTCATCAGCGCCGTGCTGATGCTGCGAGCTCTGCATGGGGTTTAGTTAGGTCCACCCGGCCACCAGGGAAGGTTTTGGCTGGGCCAGCGGCCCTGTACCCAAGAGGGGGTGCCTGGCTGCCTGTTGGTGGCCCAGCCGAACCCGTGGCCACTATTGTCGGGCTGACCTCGGAGTCGGCTGACAATTAAAATAAAATGGAGGTGCCGGCAGCACGCCGCCCCTTTAAGGACAGACGTGCCGCCCAGACACACACAGCTTCCCGGCAGGGAAAGCTGTCAGAGGCACTGACCGGCGGCGCGCCGCTCCGGCGGGGCAGAAAGGAGTCGTCGCCACCGGTTGGAAGGAGGTCGGCGTTGCCCGACGGGGCGGCGTGCAAACCCATTTCCGCCACTCCCAGTCCAGGGGCAATTTAATGCGAGTCGGCCCATCCGTCTGCTCCTAGTCGGTGATGCCTATCCGCTCTATTACCAGATGGTAATGGGCCTTAAAGAGGGGAGTAATTTTGGCCCCTCTCTTTCTTCATCAGAGAGTGGCTTTCTCCCTCTCCGTCGGTCAGTGGCTTTCTCTCTCTCTCTGTCAGTGTGTAGCTCTCTCTCGTTCAGTGTGCTATTCGCTCTCCCTCAGTCGATGTGTGGCTCTAGGTTGATGAGCGTCTCTCTCGGTAAGAGACTCTCTCCCTCGGTCAGTCAGTGGATCTCTCTTTCGGTGGGTGTGTAGCTTTGTCTCTCCCCACCGGTCGTTGTGTAGCTCCCTCCCGGTCGGTGTGTAGCTAGCTCTCTCGCTCCCTCCCGGTCGGTGTGTAACATTCACTCTCAGTCATGTGTAACGCTCTCTCGTTGAGAGGCTCTCTCTGTCGTTCGGTCAGTAGCTCTCTCTCTCTCTGTCAGTGTATAGCTCTATCCTGGTCGGTGTGTTTCTCTCTCCTGGTTAGTGTGTAACTTTCCCTCTCTCCCTTTCTCTCTCCATCGGTTGTAGCTCTCTCTCTTAGTTTCTCGGTTGGTCTGTAGCTGTCTCACTTGGTTGGTGTGTAGCTCTTGCTCTATGTCGGTGTGTAGCTGTCGCTCGGTCTGTATATTGCTCTCTCTCTCTCGATCTGTATATTTCTCTCTCTCTCTCTCTCTCTCTCTCTCTCTCTCTCTCTCTCTCTCTCTCTCTCTCTCTCTCTCTCTCAGTCAGTGTGTCTCTCTCTCTCGGTCAGTGTGTGTCTCTCTCTCTCTCGGTCAGTATGTGTCTCCCTCTCTCTCGGTCGGTGTGTGTCTCTCTCTCTCTCTCAGTCAGTGTGTCTCTCTCTCTCTCTCTCTCGGTCGGTGTGTGTCTCTCTCTCTCTCTCAGTCAGTGTGTCTCTCTCTCTCTCTCTCTTGGTCAGTGTGTGTCTCTCTCTCTCGGTCAGTGTGTGTCTCCCTCTCTCTCGGTCGGTGTGTGTCTCTCTCTCTCTCAGTCAGTGTGTCTCTCTCTCTCTCTCTCTCGGTCAGTGTGTGTCTCCCTCTCTCTCTCTCGGTCGGTGTGTGTCTCTCTCTCTCTCAGTCAGTGTGTCTCTCTCTCTCTCTCTCTCGGTCAGTGTGTGTCTCCCTCTCTCTCTCGGTCGGTGTGTGTCTCTCTCGCTCTCTCCCAGTTGCTGTGCAGCTCTCTTTCTTGATCAGTGTATAGCTCCCTCTCGTTTGGTGTATCGCTTTCTCTCTCCCTCGGTCAGCATGTAGTTCTCTCTCCCTCTCATTCAGTGTGTAGCTCTCTGTTACGTTTAGAATAACTCCACAAGATTATATCTCAAGCTCAAACTGTTGTGACCTTGGTCTCTTTATTGTAACTCCAGAATGAGGAAACAGCGTGGTGGACTTCCTTTTATATCTGCTTGCCCAGGGTGTGCAGGTGACCCTTGGGTGCGCCCCCTGGTGGCAAACCTTACATACATAACATCATTCCCCCCCTCCCCCAAAGTCTTAGATACAAGTTATTTACAAGTTGAGGCGATCAGGGGCTCTGCGTTCCCGGGCTGATCGCCGGAGTTGAAGTCCTGGCATGGGTGAGTCGGCCGGATCATTGCTGCACTGCAGCACGGCTGGTCTGATCGGACTGTCGGGCATGGTGGGTTCATCCTCGTGTTTGACCGCGATCGATTGCTGGTTGGGTGTGTGTGGGTGGATCATTGATGGTAATGTCCTCTTCAAACTTTTCTTGGTTGTCAATGAACCGCAGTTTGGTCTGATCCAAGCGCTTTCTGCACATTTGTCCATTCAAATGTTTGACAACAAACACTCTATTCCCCTCCTTGGCTAAACAGTGCCAGCAACTCATTTAGGACCATGACCGTAATTAAGAACAAACACAGGGTCATTAACCTCAATGTCACACGATCATGGTACACGTTATGCCGGTGACGCCTGGTTTCTACATGATCATTGAGATCCGGGTGGACGAAGGAGAGCCTGGTTTTGAGTGCTCTCTTCATTAGCAATTCTGCAGGGGGAGCCCCAGTGAGCGAGTGGGGTCACGTGTGGTAGCTGAGCAGAACCCGAGATAACCGGGTCTGCAAGGAGCTTTCCGTCACGCATTTCAAGCTCTGCTTGATATTTTGGACTGCCTGTTCTGCTTGACCATTGGATGTGGGCTTAAACGAGGCAGACCTGACATGCTTGGTGCCATTGCGGGTCATGAAGTCGTTGAATTCCGAGCTGGTGAAACATGGTCCATTGTGACTAACAAGGACGTAGGACAAACCAGGGGTGGCGAACATGGCCCGGAGGCTATCAATGGTGGCCGTGGACATACATGGCGACATTATTTTACATTCAATCCATTTGGAGTAAGCAGCTTCTGCTACTAGGAACATCTTTCCGAGAAAGGGGCCAGCAAAATCTACGTGGACCCTGGACCACGGTTTGGAGGGCCATGACCACAGACTCAGTGGGGCCTCCCTTGGTGCATTGCTCAATTGTGAGCAAGTGTTACATTGGTGTACACATGACTCCAATTCCGAGTCAATGTCAGGTCACCAAACGTGCGACCTGGTGATAGCCTTCATCATGACTATGCCTGGGTGGGTACTGTGAAGATCATGTATAAACGTTTCCCTGTCTTTTTTTGGCAAAATCACACGATTCCCCCATAGGAGACAATCCAATTAGATGGCCATTTCATCCTTGCGTCGGTAACGTGGCTTAATTTCGTCTTGCATTTCCCTTGGGACCGCCGACCAGCTCCCATTGAGGACGCAGCTTTTTACGAGTGATAGCACCGGGTCCTGGCTAGTCCAGGTCCTGATCTGGCGAGCCATGATGGGTGATCCCTCGCTCTCAAAAGCATCCATTACAAGAAGCAAGTCTGCAGGTTGCGCCATTTCCACCCCGGTGGTGGGCAATGGTAGCTGACTGAGGTCATCCGCACAGTTCTCGGTGCCTGGTCAGTGGCGGATTACATAATCATACGCAGATAACATTAGTGCCCATCTTTGGATGCGGGACGAAGCATTGGTGTTAATACCTTTGCTTTCTGAGAACAACAAAATGAGCAGCTTGTGGTCGGTTTCGAGCTCGAACCAGAGTCTGAATAGGCATTGGTGCATTTTCTTAACCCTGTATACGCATGCTAATGCTGCTTTCTCAACCATACTGTAGGCTCTTTCAGCCTTGGATAAGCTTTTGGATGCATATGCAACCGGTTGCAGTTTGCCTGACCCATTGGCTTGCTGTAACACACAATTGACCTCGTACGAAGATGCATCACAAGCTAGTACTAAACGTTTACACGGGTAATACAATACAAGTATTTTGTTAGAATGTAGCAGGTTTCTGGCCTTGTTAAAGGCTGTCTTTTGAGATTTAGCCCAAACCCAGTCGTCAGCCTTGCGTAGCAATAAATGCAATGGTTCCAGCAAAGTGCTCAACCCCAGTAGAAAGTTACCAAAATAGTTGAGTCCCAGGAACGAACGCAGCTCCGTCACATTCTGTGGTCTGGGTGCATTCTTGATGGCCTCCGTCTTGGAATCCGTGGGTCTGATGCCGCCCACCGCAATCTTTCTCCCATAAATTCGACCTCTGGTGCCAGGAAAACACACTTGGAGCGTTTCAGCCTGAGTCCCGCTCTATCCAGTCGCTTGAGAACCTCTTCCAGGTTGTGCAAGTGTTTGGTGGTATTGCGACCAGTGATCAAGATGTCGTCTTGAAACACCACAGTGCACGGAACCAATTTCAGCAGACTCTCCATGTTCCTCTGGAAGATGGCAGCAGCCAAGCGAATCGCAAAGGGGCATCTGTGGTATATGAACAGTCCTTTGTGCGTGTTGATGTATGTCAATTTTTTCGAAGGTCCAGCCAGCTCCTGTATCATGTAAGCAGAGGTTAGATCCAGCTTGGTGAACGACTTCCCCCCTGCTAGCGTTGCAAACAGGTCATCCGCTTTGGGTAGTGGGTACTGGTCCTGTTAAGAGACTCGGTTGATCGTTACCTTGTAGTCCTCGCAGATTCTGACCGTCCCGTCGCTTTTCAACACCGGAACAACTGGACTGGCCCACCCGTTGAACTCGTCTGGCGATATGATCCCCTCTCGTTGAAGTCTGTCCAGCTCGATCTCGACTTTCTCTCGCATCATGTATGGAACCGCTCGGGCCTTGTGATGAACGGGTCGTGCATCAGGGACTAGATCGATCTGCAATTTGGCATCTGTGAAGTTTCCAATGCCTGGCTCAAATAATGACGGGAATTTGTTTAGCACTTGGGCGCATGAGACGTCATCCTCCGAAGGCAGTGCTTTCCTAGCCAGCTTCTGCCGAACAGCGTTGGGCCATCGCTTGGTACAATCCATAGTGGTAAATCATGCATAGCTCCATCGTACGATACCTTCACTGCCGCACAGCCAATGACTGGTATGAGCTCTTTGGTGTAAGTGCGCAGCTTGGTGTAGATCGGGCTTAGTTTTGGCCTTTGTGCCTTGTTGCTCCACAGTTTTTCAAAAGCCTTCTGGCTTATAATTGACTGACTCGCCCCCGTGTCCAATTCCATGGAAACTGGAATGCCGTTTAATTTGACTTTTAACATTATCGGAGAGCTTTTGGTGGTGAAAGTGTGTACCCCATACACTTCCTCTTCAGCCTCGGGTTGAGTTGCCTCTCTTACTTGTTCAGCGTGATCCGCGCCGGATCGGTCATCTTCTGCCGACTGCCACGTGGTGAGTCGCAGCACGTCTGCACATTCGCTGGAGGTGCCCCATTGTTCCATCCTTGCACACATAGTGCTTGAATCGACATTGATGGACTCGATGATTACCCCCGCAGTGCCAACATGGTACTAATGGATTCGCATTCATGCCCCACGGCAGACTCTGAGTCATCCTAGGTCTGGCCTCTGCGGGTGTGTATGCCCTGTCATTTACATTTCTGCCTGCTGAAGGCGTTATTTTATGCACTTGCCGTTGAGTTCCAATGCTGCAATGATATCTGTTTAGTGTTATCATTTGTGGACATAAGCCTGGGTTGTCATGATGGCCTTGCTCAGATCTAGGGATTCAGCAGACAGCAGTTTGCGAAGAATGACCTCGTGGCCGATTCCAAGCACAAAAAAGTCCCGCAACACTTCTCTTTTCCCCCCCCCCCCCCCCCCCCCCACCCCAAAAAAAATCCAGCAAATACGCAGGTCCCGCAAGGCGTCTTAGGTCGGCGACATAGCTCGCCACGTCCTGGCCCTCGGAGCAGTGGTGTGTATCAAGGCGATACCTGGCCATCAAGATGCTCTCTTTCGGCTTAAGGTGTTCTCGAAGCAGCGTGCACAACTCTTCATATGTTTTGTTCATTGGTTTCATCGGTGCTAGCAGATTTTTGATGAGGCCTTATATCGTGGACCCGCAAACGGTGAGGAGAATCGCCCTGCGCTTGACCGCTGTTTCTTCCTTTTCCAGCTCATTGGCCACAAAGTACTGGTCAAGACGCTCAACAAAGGCTTCCCAATCATCACCCTCAACAAATCACTCAAGAATACCAACGGCAGCCATGACCGCATGAAAGTTCGTGATCTGTTACTCGTCACCAATTGTTACGTTTAGGATAACTCCACAAGACTGTATATCTTAAGCTCAAACTGTTGTGACCTTGGTCTCTTTATTGTAACTCCAGAGTGAGGAAGCAGCGTGGTGGACTGCCTTTTATACCTGCTTGTCCAGGTTGTGCAGGTAACCCTTGGGTCTCCCACAGGTGTGCCCCCTGGTGGCAAGCTTTACACATTGGTAATGTTTACATACATAACGCACTCTGTCAGTATGTTGCTCTCCCTCTCTCTTGATCGGTATGCAGCTCTCTCTGTCAGTGAGTGACTCTCTCTCATTAGGTCAGTAGCTCTCTCTCCTGTTCACTGTGTAGCTCTTTCCTTGGTTCGAGTGTATTGTTCTCATTCTCTCTCTCTCTCCTGGTCGCTGTGCAGCTCTTTCTCTCCTTGGTTCAAGTGTATTGTTCTCGTTCTCTCTCTCTCTCCTGGTCGCTGTGCAGCTCTTTCTCTCCTTCGATCGAGTGTATTGTTCTCGTTCTCTCTCTCTCTCTCTCCTGGTCGCTGTGCAGCTCTTTCTCTCCTTGGTTCGAGTGTATTGTTCTCGTTCTCTCTCTCTCTCCTGGTCGCTGTGCAGCTCTTTCTCTCCTTGGTTAGAGTGTATTGTTCTCGTTCTCTCTCTCTCTCTCCCGGTCGCTGTGCAACTCTTTCTCTCCTTGGTTCGAGACTATTGTTCTCTCTCTCGGTTGGTGTACTGCTTTCTCTCTCAGTCAGCATGTACATCTCTCATTTGGTGTTTTAGCTCTCGCTATCTCAGTCGGTGTGTGATACTCGGTCGCCATGTAGCTTTCTCTTGCTTTCTCTCTCCTTATCGGTGTGTTTCTCCCTCTCTCAGTAAGTGTGTAGCTCTCTCCTTGTTGATGTGTAGACAGAGAGCCACTCACCAACCAAGAGAGCGAAAGTTACACACCGACCGAGAGAGAGAAAGAGAGAGAGAGAGAGAGAATGCAGCTTTCTGTCTCAGTGTGTAGCTTTCCCTCTCTGTGTGCCGATTTCTGTCTCGGTGTGTAGCTCTCTCACTCTCAGTCGGAGTGTACATAAGAAATAGGAGCAGGAGTAGGCCATTTGGCCCCTCGAGCCTGCTCCGCCATTCAATAAGATCATGGCTGATCTGATCATGGACTCAGTTCCACTTCTCTGCCCGCTCCCCATAACCTTTTACTTCCTTATCGCTCAAAATTCTGTCTGTCTCCGCCTTAAATATATTCAATGACCCAGGCTCCACAGCTCTCTGGGGCAGAGAATTCCATAGATTTACAGCCCTCTGAGAGAAGAAATTTCTCTTCATCTCAGTTTTAAATGGGCGGCCCCTTATTCTAAGACTATATCCCCTAGTTTTAGTTTCCCCTATGAGTGGAAATATCCTCTCTGCATTCACCTTGTCGAGCCCCCTCATTATCTTATAAGTTTCAATAAGATCACCTCTCATTCTTCTGAACTCCAATGAGTATAGGCCCAACCTACTCAACCTATCTTCATAAGTCAACCCCCTCATCTCTGGAATCAACCTAGTGAACTTCTCTGAACAGTCTCCAAAGCAAGTATATCCTTTCTTAAATACGGAGACCAAAACTGTACGCAGTACTCTAGGTGTGGCCTCACCAATACCCTGTACAGTTGTAGCAGGACTTCTCTGCTTTTATACTCTATCCCCCTTGCAATAAAGGCCAACATTCCATTTGCCTTCCTGATTACTTGCTGTACCTGAATACTAACTTTTTGTGTTTCATGCACAAGGACCCCCAGGTCTCTCTGTATTTATATAGCGCTTTTAACATGGTAAAACGTCCGAAGGCACTTCACGGGAGTATTATAAGACTAAAGATTGGATACCAAGGAAAAATTAGAGCAGGTGGCCAAAAGCTTGGTCAGGAGCATCTTAAATGAGGAAAGGAAGGTCGAGAGGCAAAGAGATTTAGGCAGGGAATTCCAGAGCCCTGGAATTCCAGGGCCTAGGCGACAGAAAGCACGGCCACCAATGTTTGAGCAATTATAATCAGGGATGCTCAAGAGGACAGAATTAGAGGAGTGCAGATATCTCAGAGGGGTTGTGGGGCTAAAGGAGATTAGAGATAGAGAGGGGCAAGGCCATGGAGGATTTTGAAAACAAAGATGTGAATTTTGAAATCGAGCCATTGTTTAACCGGGAGCCAATGTAGGTCAGCAAGCACAAGGTGATGGGTGAACGGGACTTGGTGCGCGTTAGGACATAGGCAGCTGAGTTTTGGATGACCTCACGTTTACGTAGGGTAGAAGGTAGGAGGCCAGCCAGGAGAGCGTTGGAATAGTCCAGTCTAGAGGTACCAAAGGCATAGATGAGGGTTTCAGCAGCGAATGAGCAGAGGCAACGGTGTAGGTGGGCGATATTACAGAGGTGGAAATAGGTGGTCTTAGTTATGCCATGGATATGTGGTCGGAAGCTCATTTCAGGGTCAAATATGACACCAAGATTGCAAACAGTGTGGTTCAGCCTCAGACAGATGTTAGGGAGTGGGATGGAGTCAGTGACTATTTTGTGGCAGGGATAGAAAACAATGACTTAAACTTCCCTATATTTAATTGGAGAAAATTTCTGCTCATCCAGAACTGGTTGTCGGACAAGCAATCTGACAATTTGAGACTTTGAGTGGTCAAGAGAAGTGATAGTGAGGTTGAGCTGGGTGTCACCGGTGTACATGTGGAAACTGAAGCTGTTTTCGGATGATGTCGCTAACGGGTAGCATGTAGATGAGAACTAGGAGGCGGCCTAGGACACATTCTTGGGGGAGGTAACAATGCGGGGGCGGGAAGAGAAACCATTGCAGGTGATTCTCTGGCTACGATTAGATAGATAAGAATGGGACCAGGCGAGTGCAGTCCTACCCAGCTGGACGATGGTGGAGAATCGTTGGAGAAAGATAGATGGTCAACCATGTTCAATGCTGCAGACAAGTCAAGAAGGACAAGAAGCGATAGTTTCTCTTTGTCACAGTCACAAAAGATGTTGTGACGTTGATGAGAGCCGTTTCGGTACTGTGGCAGGGGCGGAAATCTAATTGGAGGGATTCAAACATATGGTTGCGGGAAAGCTGGGCACGGATTTGGGAGGCAACAACATGTTCAAGGACTTTGGAGAGGAAAGGGAGGTTGGAGATGGGGCGGTAGTTTGCAAGGACAGAGGGGTCAAGCATTTTTTTGTGGAGAGGGGTGATGATGGCAGATTTGAGGGAGAGGGGAACAGTACCTGAGGAGAGAGAACTGTTAACAATACAAAGTCAAAATGCTGCGGATGCTGGAATCTGAAATAAAAACAGAAAATGTTGGAAATCTCAGTGGGTCAGGCAACATCTGTGGAGAGAGAAACAGAGTTAACGTTTCAGGTCGATGACCCTTCATCACTTTTAGCAGGTCTTCCTCGATTTCGAGGGACTGCCTATGATGATGATGTTAGAAAGTTGGGAGACAGTTTTTTCCAGGGCCAGACACCGATTTCTCTTTCTCCAATGATTCTCCACCATCGTCCAGCTGGGTGGGACTGCACGAGCCTGGTTCCATGTCGGGTTGGGGCAGTGGGATATGGGTGGAGAGCTGTGAGTGGGCGTAGTTCTCTCCGTCGGTGAGTGGCTATCTCTCCGTCGGTGTCGCTCTCTCCCCGTCGGTGTGTCGCTCTCTCCCCGTCGGTGTGTCGCTCTCTCCCCGTCGGTGTGTCGCTCTCTCCCCGTCGGTGTGTCGCTCTCTCCCCGTCGGTGTGTCGCTCTCTCCCCGTCGGTGTGTCGCTCTCTCCCCGTCGGTGTGTCGCTCTCTCCCCGTCGGTGTGTCGCTCTCTCCCCGTCGGTGTGTCGCTCTCTCCCCGTCGGTGTGTCGCTCTCTCCCCGTCGGTGTGTCGCTCTCTCCCCGTCGGTGTGTCGCTCTCTCCCCGTCGGTGTGTCGCTCTCTCCCCGTCGGTGTGTCGCTCTCTCCCCGTCGGTGTGTCGCTCTCTCCCCGTCGGTGTGTCGCTCTCTCCCCGTCGGTGTGTCGCTCTCTCCCCGTCGGTGTGTCGCTCTCTCCCCGTCGGTGTGTCGCTCTCTCCCCGTCGGTGTCTCGCTCTCTCCCCGTCGGTGTCTCGCTCTCTCCCCGTCGGTGTCTCGCTCTCTCCCCGTCGGTGTCTCGCTCTCTCCCCGTCGGTGTCTCGCTCTCTCCCCGTCACTGTGTCGCTCGCTCGCTCTGTCGGTGTGTCGCTCGCTCGCTCTGTCGGTGTGTCGCTCGCTCGCTCTGTCGGTGTGTCGCTCGCTCGCTCTGTCGGTGTGTCGCTCGCTCGCTCTGTCGGTGTGTCGCTCGCTCGCTCTGTCGGTGTGTCGCTCGCTCGCTCTGTCGGTGTGTCGCTCGCTCGCTCTGTCGGTGTGTCGCTCGCTCGCTCTGTCGGTGTGTCGCTCGCTCGCTCTGTCGGTGTGTCGCTCGCTCGCTCTGTCGGTGTGTCGCTCGCTCGCTCTGTCGGTGTGTCGCTCGCTCGCTCTGTCGGTGTGTCGCTCGCTCGCTCTGTCGGTGTGTCGCTCGCTCGCTCTGTCGGTGTGTCGCTCGCTCGCTCTGTCGGTGTGTCGCTCGCTCGCTCTGTCGGTGTGTCGCTCGCTCGCTCTGTCGGTGTGTCGCTCGCTCGCTCTGTCGGTGTGTCGCTCGCTCGCTCTGTCGGTGTGTCGCTCGCTCGCTCTGTCGGTGTGTCGCTCGCTCGCTCTGTCGGTGTGTCGCTCGCTCGCTCTCTCTCTCTGTCAGTGTGTAGCTCTCTCTCTCTCTCTCTCTCTCTAGGTGTGTAGCTCTCTCGCTCTCTCTGTCGGTGTGTAGCTCTCTCGCTCTCTCTCTCTGTCGGTGTGTAGCTCTCTCGCTCTCTCTCTCTGTCGGTGTGTAGCTCTCTCGCTCTCTCTCTCTGTCGGTGTGTAGCTCTCTCGCTCTCTCTCTCTCTGTCGGTGTGTAGCTCTCTCTCTCTCTCTCTCTCTCTAGGTGTGTAGCTCTCTCGCTCTCTCTCTCTGTCGGTGTGTAGCTCTCTCGCTCTCTCTCTCTGTCGGTGTGTAGCTCTCTCGCTCTCTCTCTCTGTCGGTGTGTAGCTCTCTCGCTCTCTCTCTCTGTCGGTGTGTAGCTCTCTCGCTCTCTCTCTCTCTGTCGGTGTGTAGCTCTCTCTCTCTCTCTCTCTCTCTAGGTGTGTAGCTCTCTCGCTCTCTCTGTCGGTGTGTCGCTCTTTCGCTCTCTCTGTCGGTGTGTAGCTCTCTCGCTCTCTCTCTCTGTCGGTGTGTAGCTCTCTCGCTCTCTCTCTCTGTAGGTGTGTAGCTCTCTCGCTCTCTCTCTCTGTAGGTGTGTAGCTCTCTCTCTCTGTCGGTGTGTAGCTCTCTCGCTCTCTAGCTCTGTCTCTCTAGGTGTGTAGCTCTCTCGCTCTCTCTGTCGGTGTGTAGCTCTCTCGCTCTCTCTCTCTCTCTAGGTGTGTAGCTCTCTCGCTCTCTCTGTCGGTGTGTAGCTCTCTCGCTCTCTCTCTCTGTCGGTGTGTAGCTCTCTCGCTCTCTCTCTCTCTAGGTGTGTAGCTCTCTCGCTCTCTCTCTCTCTAGGTGTGTAGCTCTCTCGCTCTCTCTCTCTCTAGGTGTGTAGCTCTCTCGCTCTCTCTCTCTGTCGGTGTGTAGCTCTCTCGCTCTCTCTCTCTCTGTCGGTGTGTAGCTCTCTCGCTCTCTCTCTCTCTGTCGGTGTGTAGCTCTCTCGCTCTCTCAGTCTCTGTCGGTGTGTAGCTCTCTCGCTCTCTCTCTCTCTAGGTGTGTAGCTCTCTCGCTCTCTCTCTCTCTAGGTGTGTAGCTCTCTCGCTCTCTCTCTCTCTAGGTGTGTAGCTCTCTCGCTCTCTCTCTCTCTGTCGGTGTGTAGCTCTCTCGCTCTCTCTCTGTCGGTGTGTAGCTCTCTAGCTCTCTCTCTCTGTCGGTGTGTCGCTCTCTCGCTCTCTCTCTCTGTCGGTGTGTAGCTCTCTCGCTCTCTAGCTCTCTCTCTGTCGGTGTGTAGCTCTCTCGCTCTCTAGCTCTCTCTCTCTGTCGGTGTGTAGCTCTCTCGCTCTCTCTCTCTGTCGGTGTGTAGCTCTCTCGCTCTCTCTCTCTCTGTCGGTGTGTAGCTCTCTCTCTCTCTCTCTCTCTCTAGGTGTGTAGCTCTCTCGCTCTCTCTGTCGGTGTGTCGCTCTCTCGCTCTCTCTCTCTGTCGGTGTGTAGCTCTCTCGCTCTCTCTCTCTGTAGGTGTGTAGCTCTCTCGCTCTCTCTCTCTGTAGGTGTGTAGCTCTCTCGCTCTCTCTCTCTGTAGGTGTGTAGCTCTCTCTCTCTGTCGGTGTGTAGCTCTCTCGCTCTCTAGCTCTGTCTCTCTAGGTGTGTAGCTCTCTCGCTCTCTCTGTCGGTGTGTAGCTCTCTCGCTCTCTCTCTCTGTAGGTGTGTAGCTCTCTCGCTCTCTCTCTCTCTAGGTGTGTAGCTCTCTCGCTCTCTCTCTGTCGGTGTGTAGCTCTCTCGCTCTCTCTGTCGGTGTGTAGCTCTCTCGCTCTGTCTCTCTAGGTGTGTAGCTCTCTCGCTCTCTCTCTCTGTCGGTGTGTAGCTCTCTCGCTCTCTCTCTCTGTAGGTGTGTAGCTCTCTCGCTCTCTCTCTCTCTAGGTGTGTAGCTCTCTCGCTCTCTCTCTGTCGGTGTGTAGCTCTCTCGCTCTCTCTCTCTGTCGGTGTGTAGCTCTCTCGCTCTCTCTCTCTGTCGGTGTGTAGCTCTCTCGCTCTCTCTCTCTGTCGGTGTGTAGCTCTCTCGCTCTCTCTCTCTCTAGGTGTGTAGCTCTCTCGCTCTCTCTCTCTCTAGGTGTGTAGCTCTCTCGCTCTCTCTCTCTCTAGGTGTGTAGCTCTCTCGCTCTCTCTCTCTGTCGGTGTGTAGCTCTCTCGCTCTCTCTCTCTCTGTCGGTGTGTAGCTCTCTCGCTCTCTCTCTCTCTGTCGGTGTGTAGCTCTCTCGCTCTCTCAGTCTCTGTCGGTGTGTAGCTCTCTCGCTCTCTCTCTCTCTAGGTGTGTAGCTCTCTCGCTCTCTCTCTCTCTAGGTGTGTAGCTCTCGCTCTCTCTCTCTCTAGGTGTGTAGCTCTCTCGCTCTCTCTCTCTCTGTCGGTGTGTAGCTCTCTCGCTCTCTCTCTCTCTGTCGGTGTGTAGCTCTCTAGCTCTCTCTCTCTGTCGGTGTGTCGCTCTCTCGCTCTCTCTCTCTGTCGGTGTGTAGCTCTCTCGCTCTCTAGCTCTCTCTCTCTGTCGGTGTGTCGCTCTCTCGCTCTCTAGCTCTCTCTCTCTGTCGGTGTCTCGCTCTCTCTCTCTGTCGGTGTGTAGCTCTCTCGCTCTCTCTCTCTGTCGGTGTGTAGCTCTCGCTCTCTCTCGGTGTGTCGCTCTCTCTTTCTCTCGGTGTGTCGCTCTCTCTCTCGGTGTGTCGCTCTCTCTCTCTCTCGGTGTGTCGCTCCGTCTCCGTCGGTGTGTAGCTCCCTCTCTCTCTCTCTCGCTCTCTCTCTCTCGCTCTGTCGGTGTGTCTCTCTCTCTCTCTCGCTCTGTCTCTCTCGCTCTGTCGGTGTGTCTCTCTCTCTCTCGCTCTCTCTCTCGCTCTGTCGGTGTGTCTCTCTCTCTCTCTCGCTCTCTCTCTCTCTCGCTCTGTCGGTGTGTGTCTCTCTCTCGCTCTCGCTCTCTCTCTCTCGCTCTGTCGGTGTGTCTCTCTCTCGCTCTCTCTCTCTCGCTCTGTCGGTGTGTCTCTCTGTCGTCGTGTCGCTCTCTCTCGCTCCATCGCTGTGTCGCGCTCTCTCCCCGTCGGTTGTCTCGCTCTCTCTCTCTCTCTCTCTCCGTCGGTGTGTCTCTCTCTCCCTCTCTCTCTGTCGGTGTGTCTCTCTCTCCCTCTCGCACCGTCGGTGTGTAGCTCTCCGTCCGTCGGTGTGTCTCTCTCTCTCTCTCTCTCTCTCTCTCTCTCTCTCTCTCTCTCTCTTCGTCGGTGTGTCTCTCTCTCCCTCTCTCTCCGTCGGTGTGTAGCTCTCCGTCCGTCGGTGTGTCTCTCTCTCTCTCTCTCTCCGTCGGTGTGTCTCTCTCTCTCTCTCTCTCCGTCGGTGTGTCTCTCTCTCTCCCTCTCTCTCCGTCGGTGTGTAGCTCTCCGTCCGTCGGTGTGTCTCTCTCTCTCTCTCCGTCGGTGTGTGTCTCTCTCTCTCTCTCTCTCCGTCGGTGTGTAGCTCTCTCCGTCGGTATGTCTCTCTCTCTCTCTCTCTCCGTCGGTGTGTCTCTCTCTCTCTCTCCGTCGGTGTGTCTCTCTCTCTCTCTCCGTCGGTGTGTGTCTCTCTCTCTCTCCGTCGGTGTGTCTCTCTCTCTCTCTCTCTCCGTCGGTGTGTAGCTCTCTCCGTCGGTGTGTAGCTCTCTCTCCGTCGGTGCGTGTCTCTCTCTCTCCGTCGGTGCGTCTCTCTCTCTCTCTCTCCGTCGGTGCGTCTCTCTCTCTCTCGCTCCGTCGGTGCGTCTCTCTCCCTCTCTCTCCGTCGGTGCGTCTCTCTCTCTCTCGCTCCGTCGGTGCGTCTCTCTCCCTCTCTCTCCGTCGGTGTGTCTCTCTCGCTCCGTCGGTGCGTCTCTCTCTCTCTCTCTCTCCGGTGCGTCTCTCTCTCTCTCGCTCCGTCGGTGCGTCTCTCTCTCTCTCTCTCCGTCGGTGTGTCTCTCTCTCCGTCGGTGTGTAGCTCTCTCTCCGTCGGTGTGTCTCTCTCTCCGTCGGTGCGTCTCTCTCTCTCTCGCTCCGTCGGTGCGTCTCTCTCTCTCTCGCTCCGTCGGTGCGTCTCTCTCTCTCTCTCTCCGTCGGTGTGTCTCTCTCTCTCTCTCTCTCCGTCGGTGTGTCTCTCTCTCCCTCTCTCTCCATCGGTGTGTCTCTCTCTCGCTCCGTCGGTGTGTCTCTCTCTCTCTCTCTCTCTCTCCGTCGGTGCGTCTCTCTCTCTCTCGCTCCGTCGGTGTGTCTCTCTCTCCCTCTCGCTCCGTCGGTGTATCTCTCTCTCCCTCTCTCTCCGTCGGTGTGTCTCTCTCCCTCTCTCTCAGTCGGTGTGTCTCTCTCTCCCTCTCGCTCCGTCGGTGTGTAGCTCTCTCCCTCTCTCTCCGTCGGTGTGTATCTCTCTCTCGCTCCGTCGGTGCGTCTCTCTCTCTCTCTCTCTCTCCGTCGGTGTGTCTCTCTCTCAGTCGGTGTGTAGCTCTCTCTCCGTCGGTGTGTCTCTCTCTCCGTCGGTGCATCTCTCTCTCTCTCGCTCCGTCGGTGCGTCTCTCTCTCTCTCGCTCCGTCGGTGCGTCTCTCTCTCTCTCTCTCCGTCGGTGTGTCCCTCTCTCCCTCTCTCTCTCCGTCGGTGTGTCTCTCTCTCCCTCTCTCTCTCCGTCGGTGTGTCTCTCTCTCTCTCTCGCTCCGTCGGTGTGTCTCTCTCTCTCTCTCTCTCTCTCCGTCGGTGCGTCTCTCTCTCTCTCGCTCCGTCGGTGCGTCTCTCTCTCTCTCTCTCTCCGTCGGTGTGTCTCTCTCTCCCTCTCTCTCCGTCGGTGTGTCTCTCTCTCCCTCTCTCTCCGTCGGTGTGTCTCTCTCTCCCTCTCTCTCCGTCGGTGTGTCTCTCTCTCCCTCTCTCTCCGTCGGTGTGTCTCTCTCTCCCTCTCGCTCCGTCGGTGTGTAGCTCTCTCCCTCTCTCTCCGTCGGTGTGTCTCTCTCTCCCTCTCTCTCCGTCGGTGTGTCTCTCTCTCCCTCTCGCTCCGTCGGTGTGTAGCTCTCTCCGTCGGTGTGTAGCTCTCTCTCCGTCGGTGTGTCTCTCTCTCCGTCGGTGTGTGTCTCTCTCTCTCTCTCCGTCGGTGTGTAGCTCTCTCTCCGTCGGTGCGTGTCTCTCTCCGTCGGTGTGTCTCTCTCTCTCTCTCTCTCTCCGTCGGTGTGTAGCTCTCTCCGTCGGTGTGTAGCTCTCTCCGTCGGTGTGTCTCTCTCTCTCTCTCCGTCGGTGTGTAGCTCTCTCCGTCGGTGCGTGTCTCTCTCCGTCGGTGTGTCTCTCTCTCTCTCTCTCTCTCCGTCGGTGTGTAGCTCTCTCCGTCGGTGTGTCTCTCTCTCTCTCTCCGTCGGTGTGTAGCTCTCTCCGTCGGTGCGTGTCTCTCTCCGTCGGTGTGTCTCTCTCTCTCTCTCTCTCCGTCGGTGTGTAGCTCTCTCCGTCGGTGTGTAGCTCTCTCCGTCGGTGTGTAGCTCTCTCTCCGTCGGTGCGTGTCTCTCTCCGTCGGTGTGTCTCTCTCTCTCTCTCTCTCCGTCGGTGTGTAGCTCTCTCCGTCGGTGTGTAGCTATCTCTCCGTTGGTGCGTGTCTCTCTCCGTCGGTGTGTCTCTCTCTCCGTCGGTGTGTCTCTCTCTCTCTCTCTCTCCGTCGGTGTGTAGCTCTCTCTCCGTCGGTGTGTCTCTCTCTCCGTCGGTGTGTCTCTCTCTCTCTCTCTCTCCGTCGGTGTGTAGCTCTCTCCGTCGGTGTGTCTCTCTCTCCGTCGGTGTGTCTCTCTCTCTCTCTCTCCGTCGGTGTGTAGCTCTCTCCGTCGGTGTGTAGCTCTCTCTCCGTCGGTGCGTGTCTCTCTCCGTCGGTGTGTCTCTCTCTCTCTCTCTCTCTCTCTCTCCGTCGGTGTGTCTCTCTCTCCCTCTCTCTCCGTCGGTGTGTAGCTCTCTCTCCGTCGGTGCGTGTCTCTCTCCGTCGGTGCGTCTCTCTCTCTCTCGCTCCGTCGGTGCGTCTCTCTCTCTCTCGCTCCGTCGGTGCGTCTCTCTCTCTCTCGCTCCGTCGGTGCGTCGCTCTCTCTCGCTCCGTCTCTCTGTCGGTGTGTGTAAAGTTCTTACACAATACCACAAATCCACACAAGGTCACTCCATGACCTGAACATTTATTCACAGGACCAAGAAGTGATGACCCTGTGTGGAACCTCCCTTTATATACCTGGATGACCAGGTGAGGAGTGTCTCCCACAAGTTCACCCCCTGTGGTCAAGGTGTGCATTGCTTACGTGTATACAGTATTGCAGTGTTGTTACATAAAGGTTACATACATGACACTCGGTCGGAGAGCGGTGCCCCCTCTCGGTCACCGTGCGCCCCTCGCTCTCGCTCTTTTTCTCTCTCGCTCTCTCTCGGTCGAAATGTCTCTCTCCCTCTCTCGGGCATGTGGCTCTCCACCCCCTCCCCCCAGTCGGTGTACGGCTCTCTCCCTCTCTGTCGGTGTGCGGCTCTTGCCCTCGTTTGGTGTGTGGCGCGCTCTCGCTCACTCCTTCTCAGTCGGTGTGTGGTTCTCTCTCGGTAGGTGTTGTAATGTATATGTTATGCATGTCTGCTTGGGTTTACTAGCCACCAAGTGGCGCCACTGTCGGAGGTCATTAGGCTGTGCACACGCGTGTGCAGCTCAGGTATAAAAGGTCAGCCATCTTGTAATGTGATCACTTTGAGCCCTAATAAAGTAGAGTCAGGTTTGTACCTGTTCGGCGGTTACAGTATTCAGTCTATTGAGTTATTGCACACACAACATTTGACGACGAGGTAACCAGAACCTTCACATGCAAAAATAAGCACATTTGGAATTCTGGAGCGATTCGTGTAGGGAGAAGATTGGGCAGACTTTGTAGCCTGCTTGAACCAGTGCTTTGTGGCCAACAAAATGGAGAAAGAGGCAGACGCAGTTCACGCCGGGCGGTCCTCCTCACGGATTGCGGTCCGAAAATCTATGGACTCCTCATGAATCACCTCTCGCCCTTAAGTCCAATGGACAAGGACTATGAAACAATGTGTCCTCTAGTACATGACCATCTCAAACCAGATGAAGGCATCATCATCTCAAGATATCGATTCTATACGCACGTTCGTTCTGAGGGTCAGGATGTATTGGAATTCGTTGCCGACCTAAGACATCTTGCTGGACCATGTTAAGTTCGAAACTGCGTTGGCAGACATGCTGCGGGACTTCTTTGTAATCGGCATCAACCACGAGGTGATCCTGCGCAAGCGACTGGCGGTGGAGATGCTGGATTTGAGCAAGGCCATCACAATTGGCCAATCATGCATGACGACGGACAAAAGCTTAAAGCAGATATCATTGAAAAATCGGAACTCGGCAAGTACTGTAAACAAAATAGTATCATCGTTTGGCAGAGCTGCATATGGCAGGACCTACCCGACTGCGTACGCAAAACCTGTGGCTGCTTAAAGTCTGCCAACAAGAATGAATCCGATATCACCGTGTTGGTGTTGTAGGGGAAATCATCGGCATCATCAGTGTCAGTTTAAACAGTATATTTGTACAGGCTGTTCGAGAGTGGGGCATCTCCAGGGCATGTGTCCGCAACTGAGCAAGCGTGCTGCAACAGACCACATGGAGGATGATGACCAGTCTAGCACGGATCCGGATATGCAATCCGAGAAACCAGAGGAGGAAGTGTATGGACTGTATTCGTTCCTAACAAAGAGCCAACCGATAATGATTAATGTAAAACTTAATGGTGTGCCGGTATCGATGGAATTGGACACAGGTGCGAGTCAATCAATAATGAGCCAGAGGACATTCGACAGGCTGTGGGATACTAAGGCTGTGAGGCCTAAGCTGAGTCCAATCGATGCCAAGTTGCGTACGTACACTAAAGAACTCATAACGGTGATTGGCAGTGCAGAAATCAAGGTGTCGTATGATGGTGCGGTTCACAATTTACCGTAATGGATTGTTCCAAGCAATGATTCAATGCTGTTCGGCAGGAACGGGTTAGAAAAAATCAAATGGAACTGGAACGAGATCAAAGCATTGTCTTCAGAGAAGGATACTCTATATGCTCAAGTGCTGAGCAAGTTCCCCTCGCTGTTTGAACCAGGCATCGGCAATTTCACGGGAGCCAAGGTGCAGATCTACGTGAACTCGGATGCAAGACCCGTCCATCATAAAGCTCGGACAGTTCCGTACATGCTGAGGGAGAAGGTCGAAATCGAACTGGACAGACTCCAGCATGAAGGGATCATATCACCAGTTGAATTTAACGAATGGACCAGCTCCATTGTTCTCGTGTTGAAAAGTGATGCTACTGTCAGGATTTGTGCAGACTACAAGGTTGTGATCAACTGAGTTTCGAAAGAGGATCAATACCCGTTACCGAAGGCTGATGACCTGTTTGCAATGCTAGCCAGGGGGGGAAGTCGTTCACAAAACTGGATCTGACGTCGGCCTACATGGCACAGAAGCTGGTCGACACGTCGAAGAAACTTACGTGCATCAACACTCATAAAGGACCGTTTATCTACAACAGGTGCCCTTTTGGAATTCGCTCGGCTGCAGCCATATTTCAGAGGAACATGGAGAGTCTACTGAAATCCATCCCCAGAACCTTCGTGTTCCAAGATGACATAGTGGTCACAGGTCGTGACTCCGCCAAACATCTGAACAACCTGGAAGAGTTCTACATCGTCTGGACAAAGTTGGACTCAGACTGAAATGCTCGAAGTGCGTCTTCATGGCACCAGAAGTCCTGGGGAGAAAAATTGCTGCAGAAGGTATCAGGTCTACGGACTTGAAAACCAAGGCCATCAAAAATGTACCCAAGCCTCAGATTGTGACGGAGCTGCATTCATTCCTTGGTCTACTCAACTACTTCAGTAATTTCTTAACTAGATTGAGCACCTTATTAGAACCACTGCACATGCTGCAAAGAAAAGACAACTGGGTTTGGAGTGCGTCTCAAGATAGAGCTTTTGAGAAAGCTACGAGTCTGCTTTGCTCTAATAAACTGCTGGTAGATTATGATCCATGTCAGCGTCTAGTATTGGCCTGTGATGCTTTGTCATATGGAGTTGGTTGCGTGTTCCAACAACCTAATGAGTCGGGCAAATTACAACCTGTTGCATATGCTTCAATAAGTTTTTCAAAGGCAGAAAGAGCCTCCAGCATGGTAGAGAAAGAAGCACTAGCCTGTGTGTATGGGGTTAAAAAGATGCATCAGTACCTGTTTGGTCTTCGGTTTGAACTGGAAACAGATCACAAGCCACTCATTTCATTGTTTTCGGAAAACAAAGGTATCAATACCAATGCATAGTCCCGCATCCAGAGGTGGGCGCTGACATTATCTGCCTATGATTATGTCATTCGCCATAGTCCTGGCACTGAGAATTGTGCAGATGCATTGAGCCGTCTGCCATTGCCCACACCGGAGGTGGAAATGCCACAACCGGCGGACCTACTGTTAGTTATGGATGCTTTTGAAAGTGAAGGAACCCCTGTCATGGCCCAACAAGTTAAGACCTGGATCAGCCAGGACCCGATATTATCGGTTGTGAAACGTTGTATCCTTAGTGGTGATTGGTCTGCCATACCCAAACAAATGTATGAGGAGACCAAACCTTACATCCGTCGCAGAGACGAACTATCCATTCAATCAGATTGTATACTGTGGGATAATCGTGATATGCCTAAGAAAGGCAGAGAGAAATTTGTACGTGAGCTACGTAGTACTCGTCCCGATATTATCATGATGAAAGCCATTGCCAGGTCTCGTGTACTGGTGGTGGCCGGGAATTGACTCTGATCTGGAATCATGTGTGCATCAGTACAACGCTTGTATGTAGCTTAGAAAAGCACCAGTGGAATCGCCGCTGAGTCTGTGATCGTGGCCATCTAAACCATGGTCCAGGATCCACATCGACTTTGCAGGTCCCTTCCTGAGAAAGATGTTCTTGTTTGTGGTGGATGCTTATTCCAAGTGGATAGAGTGTACAATCATGTCATCCAGCACATCCACAGCTACCATTGAGAGCCTTCGTGTCATGTTTGCTACGCATGGTCTGCCTGACATCATTGTAAGCGACAACAGATCTTGCTTCACCAGTATGGAGTTTCAAGAGTTCATGAAACTCAATAATATCAAACATGTGAGGTCAGCGCCATTCAAACCCGCATCCAATGGAAAAGCAGAGTGTGTGCACCAAACCATCAAGCAGAGTATGAAATGTGTAACTCAAGGTTCACTGCAAACTCGCTTATCATGCATATTGCTTAGTTACAGGACAAGATCCCATACGCTTACCGAGGTCTCCCCTGCTGAACTATTGATGGAGAGGTCTCAAGACCAGGCTTTCTCGTCCACCATGACTTGAATAATCGTGTCAAATACAGACGTCAAAGTAGGCAAGGGCGTTATGATCGCGCTACTGTGTCATGCAACATTTCTATCAATGATCCTGTGTATGTACTGAATTATGTCCAAGGTCAAGGAGGGTAACAGAGTGTTTATCGTTAAGCTCAAGAATGGGCAGACATGCAGGAAACATGCCGATCAGATAAAGCTGCGACACGCGGATGAACCAGAACAGTCTGAGGAAGACACAATCAGTGACCAACCAACCTACCCTCCATCATCAGAGGACTCCGCTGTCATCAATGAATCTGGACTTTCAATCCCTGACGTGGCCATTGCCACTCCCCTCAGATCGGCTACCCAGCCCCCAGTCATAACAGACTCAGAACGCTCGCCCAAGGCTGGAGTTGAACTGAGATGTTCAACTCGGGAGCGGAAAGCCTCGGACCGTCTCAATTTGTAAAAAGACTGTATCCAAGTCATCCTGTAGTCTTTTAGCATCCTCCTCACAGCTCACACCGCCACCCAGCTTAGTGTCATCTGCAAACTTGGAGATATTGAATGTTGAATGCCCATTCTTGAGCACGACAATAAACACTCTGTTACCCTCCTTGGCCGTAACAGTACCGGCAATCCACTTTGGACCTTGGCCATAATTCAGCACATAAACTGGATCGTTGACAGAGATGCCATGTGACACAGCAGCACGATCATGGTACCATTGCTGATTTTGACGTCTGTTTTCAACATGTGCCGCAGTTTTATCTGATCAACATGTTTCCTGCATGTCTGAAACATAATAATTAGGTGCAGGAGCAGGCCATTCGGCCTTTCGAGCCTGCACCACCATTCAATTAGATCATGGCTGATCATTCAACCTCAGTACCCCTTTCCTGCTTTCTCTCCATACCCCTTGATCCCTTTGGCCGTAAGGGCCATATCTAACTCCCTTTTGAAAATATCTATCGAACTGGCCCCAATAACTTTCTGCGGTAGAAAATTCCACAGGTTAATCACTCTCTGAGTGAAGAAGTTTCACCTCATCTCGGTCCTAAATGGCTTACCCCTTACTCTTAGACTGTGACCCCTGATTCTGGAACGCCCCAGCAACGGGAACATTCTTCCTGTCCAGTCCCGTCAGAATTTTATATGTTTCTATGAGATCCCCTCTCATTATTCTAAACACTGGATACAAGCCCAGCTGATCCAGTCTCTTCTCATATGTCAGTCCTGCCATTCCGGGAATCAATCTGGTGAACCTTCGCTGTACTCCCTCAATAGCAAGAACGTCCTTCCTCAGATTAGGGGACCAAAACTGAACACACTATTCCAGGTGTGGCCTCACCAAGGCTCTGTACAACTGCAGTAAGACCTCCCTGCTCCTATACTCAAATCCTCTAGCTATGAAGGCCAGCATGCCATTTGCCTTCCTCACCGCCTGCTGTACTTGCGTGCCAAACTTCAATGATTGATGTACCATGACACCCAGGTCTCGTTGCACCTCCCCTTTTCCTAATCTGTCACCATTCAGATAATATTCTGTCTTCCTGTTTTTGCCACCAAAGTGGATAACTTCACATTTATCCACATTATACTGCATCTGCCATGCATTTGCCCACTCACCTAACCTGTCCAAGTCACCCTGCAGTCTCTTAGCATCCTCCTCACAGCTCACACCACCACCCAGCTGTTATCTGCAAACTTGGAGATATTGAATGTTGAATGCCTATTCTTGAGCACGACAATAAACACTCTATTACCCTCCTTGGTCGTAACAGTACCGCCAATCCACTTTGGACCTTGACCATAATTCAGCACATAAACTGGATCGTTGACAGAGATGTCACGTGACACAGCAGCACGATCATGGTACCCTTGCTGATTTTGACGTCTGTTTTCAACATGATCATTCAACTCAGGATGGACTTGGTCTTGAGACTTCTCCATCAGTAGTTCTGCAGGGGAGACCCTGGTAAGCGTGTGAGGTCTTGTCCTGTAACTAAGCAATATACATGACACACAAATCTGCAATGAACCCTGAGTCACACGTTTCATGCTTTGCTTGATCGTTTGAACCGCACGCTCTGCTTGACCATTAGACGCAGGTTTGAATGGAGCAGACCTTGCATGTCTGATACCATTGAGTTTCATGAATTCCTGAAACTCAAGACTTGTGAAGCAAGATCCGTTATCGCTCACAACAATGTCAGGCAAACCATGAGTAGCAAATATGACACGAAGACTCTCAATATAGCTATTTACGTACTGGATTTAGGACCGAGCTGAGGAGAAACTTCTTCACTCAGAGAATTGTGAACCTGTGAAATTCTCTACCGCAGAGAGTTGTTGATGCCAATTCATTGGGAGTTAGATATGGCCCTTACGGCGAAAGGGATCAAGGGGTATGGAGAGAAAGCAGGAAAGAGGTACTGAGGTGAATGATCAGCCATTATCTTATTGAATGGTGGTGCAGGCTCGAAGGGCTAAATGACCTACTCCTGCACCTATTTTCTGTGTTTCTATGTTTCTATGGATGACATAATAATACAATCTATCCACTTTGAATATGCATACACCACAGCAAAAAAAATCTTTCCCAGGGAAGGGCCCGCAAAATCGATGTGTATCCTCGACCATGGTTTAGATGGCCATGATCAAAGACTCAGCGGAGATTCCGCTGGTACTTTACTTAGCTGCATGCAAGTATTGCACTGATCACACATGATTCCAGGTCAGAGTCAATTCCAGGCCACCAAACATGAGCCCTGGCAATGGCTTTCATCATGACGATACCAGGATGAGTGCTATGTAGGTCACGTACAAATTTTTTTCTGTCTTTCTTAGGCATAATAACACGATTGCCCCACAGTAGATGATCTGACTGAATGGATAGTTCATCTTTGCGACGGTTTTAAGGTTTGGTCTCATTACACATTTCCATAGGTATTGCAGACGAATCACCACTGAGTACACGTTTCACAACCGCTAAAATAGAATTATGGCTGGTCCAGATCCTCACTTGTTGAGCAGTGACAGGAGTTCCTTCACTCTCAAAAGCATCTATTACTGAAAGTAGATCTGCAGGTTGAGGCATCTCCACTTCAGGTGTGGGCAATGGCAGACGACTCAGTGCATCGGTACGCATCTCAGTGCCAGGTCTATGACGAATAACATAATCATAGGCAGACAATGTCAACGGCCACCTCTGGATACGGGACGATGCATTGGTATTAATACCTTTGCTTTCCGAAAACAATAAAATGAGTGGCTTGTGATCCGTTTCGAGTTCAAAACGAAGACCAAACAGGTACTGATGCATCTTTTTAATCCCATACACACAGGCCAAAGCTTCTTTTTCTGCTATGCTTTAAGCTCTTTCCGCCTTTGACAAACTTTTCAAGGCATACGCAGCAGGTTGTAGCTTACTCAACTCATTTGCTTGTTGGAGTACACAGCCAACCCCATATGATGAAGCATCACAGGCCAATACAAGACGTTTACATGGATCATAGTGAACAAGCAGCTTGTTCGAACAGAGCAGATTCTTGGCTTTCTCAAAAGCTCTATCTTGAGATATACCCCAGACCCAGTTGTCACTCTTTCTAAGCAGCAAGTGCAGTGGCTCTAATAAAGTGCTCAATCTGGGTAAGAAATTACCGAAGTAGTTGAGTAGCCCAAGGAATGAACGCAGCTCCGTCACATTCCGAGATTTGGGTGCATTTTTGATGACCTTGGTTTTCGAACCAGTAGTCCTGATGCCATCAGCAGCAATCTTCCTCCTCAGGAATTCAACTTCAGGTGCCATGAAGACACACAGCCTGAGTCCCACTTTGTCCAGACGATGTAGGACTTCGTCAAGATTGTTCAGATATTCAGCAATGTCGCGACCTGTGACCAGAATGTCACCTTGAGGCACGACGGTTCTAGGAACGGACTTCAGTAGACTCTCCATATTCCTCTGTAATATGGCTGCAGCCGAACGGATTCCAAAAGGACACCTGTTGTAGACAAACAGTCCTTTATGGGTGTTGATGCAGGTGAGTTTCTTCGCAGTGTCGACAAGCTCCTGTGTCATATAGGCCAATGTCAGATCCAGTTTAGTGAATGACTTTCCACCAGCTAGCATGGCAAACAGGTCATCAGCCTTCGGTAGCGGATACTGATCCTGTTTCGAAAATCGGTTAATCGTAACCTTGTAGTCTCCACAGATCCTGACAGTGCCATCACTCTTTAACAGAGGAACAATGGGACTGGCTCATTCGTTAAATTCGACCGGTGATATGATCCCTTAATGTTGGAGTCTGTCAAGCTCAATTTCGACCTTCTCTCTCATCATGTACAGAACAGACCGAGCTTTATGATAGACAGGTCTTATATCAGAATCCAGGTGAATCTGCACTTTGGCTCCAGTAAAATTGCCAATGCCCAGTTCAAACAAAGAAGGAAATATCTTCAGCACTTGAGCACACGAAGTATCATCCACCGAGGACAACGCTTTGATGATATTCCAGTTCCACTTGATTTTCTCGAGCCAATTCCTGCCGAACAGCATTGGACTATTGTCTAGGACGATACATAATGGTAAATCGTGAACCACATCATCATACGACACCTTGACTACTGTACTGCCAATGAGTTCCTTAGTGTAAGTACGCAACTTGGCATTGACTGGACTCAGCTTAGGCTTCACAGCCTCAGTGTCCCACAGCTTGTCGAATGTCCGTTGGTTCATTATCGACTGACTTGCACCCGTGTCCAGCTCCATTGATACAGGCACACCATTCAGCTTCACATTAACCATTATCGGTTGGCTCTTTGTCAGGAACGAATACAGGCCGTACACTTCCTCCTTGGGTCTCTTGGGTTGCATATCCGGGCCAACACTGGACTGGTCATCATCATCAATGTGATGAGTAGCAACACCCTTGCTCAGTTGTGGGCACATTCGCTGAAGATGCCCACAACTTTCGAACAGCCTTTACAGATGTATTGTTTAAACCGACGCTGATGATTGCCTCCACAACGCCAACAGGGTGAAATCCGATTTGTACCAGTTGGCGGACTTTGAGCAGCTACAGATTTCACAAACAATCGAGTAGCCCCTGCCATAAGCAGCTCCGCCAGGCGATGATACAATCTTGTTTACAGTACTTGCCGTGGAGCTTCGACTCTTCGATGATATCTGCCTTAAATTATCATCAGTTGCCATGCACGCCTGGGCAATCGCGATGGCCTTGCTCAAATCCAGTGTTTCTGCAGCCAATAACTTCCGAAGGATCACATCATGGTTGATGCCTATCATGAAGAAATATCGCAGCATGTCTTCCAATGTGTTTCCGAACTTACATGCTCAGCCAGACGTCTTGGGTCAGCGATGAATCCCGACACATCCTGGCCTTCAGCAGGAACATGTGTGTTGAAGCGATGGCGTGAGATGATGATCCCCTCTTTTGGCTTGAGATGTTCACGCACTAGAGCGTGCACAAATCCCCATACTCTTTGTCCGTTGGACATGCAGGCGAGAGAAGGTTCTTTGAGACCATAAATCTTTGCACCACAAATGATGAGGAAAACTGGCCTGCGCCTAACTGCATCACCAGCTTCCTCCATTTTGTTGGCCATGAAATACTGATCCAGGCAGTGGATAAAATCCACCCAATCCTCGCCATCCACGAATCTCTCCAGAATTCCAATGGTGCCCATTGTGCATGCGGAGGTTCTTACGTTACCTCGTCGCCAAAAGTAATGTATATAAAACTCAAAAGACTTGTTACTGTGAACTCACTCAGGTGCAAACCTGGTTCAACTTTATTTGCGCCCAAGGTGCGCACATGACATGGTACTCGCTCTTATATACTAGGGCCCACGCACACGCGCATACAGCCTGATGACCTCCGACAGTGGCGCCCCCTGGTGTCTAGTGACCCCAAGCATCAACACGTAACAGGTGTGTAGCTCTCTTTCTCCCGGTCCGTGTGTGTTGCTTTTACTCTGTCCGTGTGTAGTTCTCTCATGGTTGATGTGTGGCAATCTCTCCCGGATGGTGTGCAGCTCTCTCTGTCTCACTCTCGGTCAGCGTATTGCTCTCTCCCTCGGTTGGTGTGTAGCTTTCTCTCTCTCGTTCGGTGAGTGTCTCTCTCTCCCGGTCGTAATGTAGCTCTCTCTCTCGATTGGTGTGTACATCTCTCCCTTTCTCGGTCGATGTGTAGCTTTCTCACTCTAGCTTAGAGAGTGGCTCTCCCGCGGTCAGAGTGCCTCTCTTTCTTTTGGTCAGCGGGTGTCTCTCTCTCTCAGTTGGAGAGTATCTCTCTCTCTTTCGCTTTCTCGGTCGGTGTGTGTCTTTCTCCTGGACGGAGAGCGGCTCCCTCTCTCTCCCAGTCGGAGAGCGGCTCTCCCTCTTTCTCCTGGTTGGAGAGTTGGTGCGTCTGTCCTGTCGATGGATTTGCAGGATCTTGCGGAGGCAAACTAAGGAAGGTATAAAATTGAAACCAAAGGCATACAATGTTGCGAAGAACAATGGGAGGCCAGAGGATTGGGAATGTCTTTTAAACCAGCAAAGGATGACTAAAGAAATAAGAAAGAGAGAGATTGATTGAGAGTAAATTAGCAGGAAATACAAAAACAGATAGTAAGAGCTTCTACAGGTATATAAGAAGGAAGAGGGTAGGTAAAGTAAACATTGGTCCCCTAGAGGATGAGACTGGGGAATTAATAATGGGGAACAGGGAAATGACAGAAATTTTGAACAAATATTTTGTATCGGTCTTCACAGTAGAAGACACTAAAAACATCCCAATAATAGATAATCAAGGGGGGCCATGGGGGAGGCGGTGGCAGTGGGGGGGGACTTAACACTATCACTAAAGAAAAGTACTCGGTAAAATAATGGGACTAAAGGAGGACAAGTACCCTGGACTTGATGGCCTGCATCCTAGGGTCTTAAAAAAAGTGGCTGCAGAGATAGTGAATGCATTGGTTGTAATCTACCAAAATTCTCTGGAGTCTGGATAGGTCTCAGCAGATTGGAAAACTGCAAATGTAATGTTTCTTTTTAAGAACGGAGGGAGACAGAGAGCAGGAAACTATAGATCAGTTAGCCTAACATCTGCCATTGGGAAAATGCTGGAGTCCTTTATTAAAGAAGCGGTAGCAGAACATTTGGAAAATCAGAATGCAGTCAAGCAGAGTCAGCATGGTTTTATAGAAACATAGAAAATAGGTGCAGGAGTAGGCCATTCGGCCCTTCCAGCCTGCACCATCATTCAATATGATCATGGCTGATCATGCAACTTTAGTACCCCGTTCTTGCTTTATCTCCATATCCCTTGATCCCTTTAGCCGTAAGGGCCACATCTGACTCTCTTTTGAATATATCTAGCGAACTGGCCTCAACAACTTTCTGTGGTAGAGAATTCCACAGGTTCACCACTCTCTGAGTGAAGAAGTTTCTCCTCATCTCGGTCCTAAATGGCTTACCCCTTATCCTTAGACTGTGACCCCTGGTTCTGGACTTCCCCAACATCAGGAACATTCTTCCTGCATCTAACCTGTCCAATCCCGTCAGAATTTTATGTTTCTATGAGATCCCCTCTCATTCTTCTAAATTCCAGTGAATATAAGCCTAGTCGATCCAGTTTTTCTTCATATGTCAGTCCTGCCATGCCGGGAATCAGTCTGGTGAATCTTCGCTGCACTCCCTCAATAGCAAGAATGTCCATCCTCAGATTAGGAGATCAAAACTGTACACAATATTCAAGGTGTGGCCTCACCAAGGCCCTGTACAACTGCAGTAAGACCTCCCTGCACCTATACTCAAATTCTCTCGCTATGAAGGCCAACATGCCATTTGCCGCCTTCACCGCCTGCTATACCTGCATGCCATCTTTCAATGACTGATGTACCATGTCACCCAGGTCTCGTTGCACCTCCCATTTTCCTAATCTGTCACCATTCAGATAATCTGCCTTCCTGTTTTCGCCACCAAAGTGGATAACCTCACATTTATCTACATTATACTGCATCTGCCATGCATTTGCCCACTCACCTAACCTGTCCAAGTCACCCTGCAGCCTCTTAGCATCCTCCTCACAGCTCACACTGCCACCCAGCTTAGTGTCATCTGAAAACTTGGAGATATTACATTCAATTCCTTCGTCTAAATCATTAATGTATATTGCAAATAGCTGAGGTCCCAGCACTGAACCTTACGGTATCCCACTAGTCACTACGTGCCATTCTGAAAAGGACCCGTTTATTCCTACTCTTTGCTTCCTGTCTGCCAACCAGTTCTCTATCCATGTCAATACATTACCCCCAATACCATGTGCTTTAAATTTGCACACTAATCTCTTGTGTGGGACCTTGTCAAAAGTCTTTTGAAAGTCCAGATACACCACATCCACTAGGAAAAATTTAGAATTCAACAGACGAGGACTAAGGGTTTAATTAGGAGGGGGAAAATAGAGTATGAGAGTAAGCTTGCAGGGAACATAAAAACTGACTGCAAAAGCTTCTATAGATATGTGAATAGAAAAAGATTAGTGAAGACTAATGTAGGTCCCTTGCAGTCAGAATCAGGAGAATTTATAATGGGGAATAAAGAAATGGCAGACAAATTGAACAAATACTTTGGTTCTGTCTTCATTAAGGAAGACACGAATAACCTCCTGAAAATACTAGGGGACCGAAGGTCTAGCGAGAAGGGGTAACTGAGGGAAATCCTTATTAGTCAGGAAATGGTGTTATGGAAATTGAAGGGACTGAAGGCCGATAAATCCCCAGGACCTGATAGTCTGCTTCCCAGAGTACTTAAGGAAGTGCCCCTAGGAATAGTAGAAGCATTGGTGGTCATTTTCCAACATTCCATGGACTCTGGATCAGTTCCTATGGATTGGAAGGTAGCTAATGTAACACCACTTTTTAAAAAAGGAGGACGAGAGAAATCAGGGAATTATAGACCGGTTAGCCTGACATCAGAAGTGGGGAAAATGCTGGAATCAATTATTAAGGATGTAATAGCAACGCATTTGGAAAGCAGTGACAGGGTCGGTCCAAGTCAGCATGGATTTATGAAAGGGAAATCATGCTTGACAAATTTTCTACAGTTTTTTGAGGATGTAAATAGTAGAGTGGATGTGGTGTATTTGGATTTTCAAAAGGCTTTTGACAAGGTCCCACACGAGATTAGTGTGCAAAATTAAGGTACATGGTATTGGGGGTAATGTATTGACATGGATAGAGAACTGGTTGGCAGACAGGAAGCAATGAGTGGGAATAAACGGGTCCTTTTCAGAATGGTAGGCAGTGACTAGTGGGGTGCCGCAGGCCCCAGCTATTTACAATATACATTAATGATTGAGACGAAGGAATTGAAGGTAATATCTCCACGTTTGCATATGACACTAAGCTGGGTGGCAATGCGAGCTGCGAGAAGGATGCTAAGAGGCTGCAGGGGGTCTTGGACAAGTTAGGTGATTTGGGCAAATGTATGGCAGATGCAGTATAATGTGGATAAATGTGAGGCAGATTATTATCTGAAAGGTGACAGATTAGTAAAAAGGAGAGGTGCAGAGAGTCCTGGGTGTCATGGTACATCAGTCATTGAAGGTTGGCATGCAGGTACAGCAAGCGGTTAAGAAAGCAAATGGCATGTTGGCCTTCATAGCGAGGGGATTTGAGTACAGGGGCAGGGAGGTGTTGCTACAATTGTACAGGGCCGTGGTGAGGCCACACCTGGAGTATTGTGTACAGTTCTGGTCTCCTAACCTGAGGAAGGACATTCTTGCTATTGAGGGAGTGCAGCGAAGGTTCACCAGACTGATTCTCGGGATGGCGGGACTGACCTATCAAGAAAGACTGGATCAACTGGGCTTGTATTCACTGGAATTCAGAAGAATGAGAGGGGACCTCATAGAAACATTTAAAATTCTGACTGGGTTAGACAGGTTAGATGCAGGAAGAATGTTCCCAATGTTGGGGAAGTCCAGAACCAGGGGACACAGTCTAAGGATAAGGGGGAAGCCATTTAGGACCGAGATGAGGAGGAATTTCTTCACCCAGAGAGTGGTGAACCTGTGGAATTCTCTACCACAGAAAGTTGTTGAGGCCAATTCACTAAATATATTCAAAAAGGAGTTAGATGAAGTCCTTACTACTAGGGGAATCAAGGGGTATGGTGAGAAAGCAGGAATGGGGTACTGAAGTTGCATGTTCAGCCATGAACTCATTGAATGGCGGTGCAGGCTAGAAGGGCCGAATGGCCTACTCCTGCACCTATTTTCTATGTTTCTATGACTGGACAGTTTAAATGCAGGAAGAATGTTACCGATGTTGGGGAAGTCCAGAACCAGGGATCACAGTCTAAAGATAAGGGGTAAGCCGTATTGGACCGAGATGAGGAGAAACTTTTTTACTCAGTGAGTTGTGAACCTGTGGAATTCTCTGCCACAGAAAGTTGTTGAGTCCAGTTCGTTGGACATATTCAAAAGGGAGTTAGATGTAGCCCTTACGGCTAAAGAGATCAGCGGGTATGGAGCGAAGACAGGGGTGGTTACTGAGGTTGCATGATCAGCCATGATCATATCGAATGGCGATGTAGGCTCGAAGGTCCGGATGGCCTGCTCCTGCACCTATTTTCAATGTTTCTATGTTCTCCCTTGTCCACTCTACTAGTTACATCCTCAAAAAATTCTAGAAGATTTGTCAAGCATGATTTCCCTTCCATAAATCCATGCTGACTTGGACCGATCCTGTCGCTGCTTTCCAAATGCGCTGCTATTTCATCTTTAATAATTGATTCCAACATTTTTCCCACTGCCGATGTCAGGCTAACCGGTCTATAATTTCCTCTTTTCTCTCCCTCCTTTTTTAAAAAGTGGTGTTACATCAGCTACCCTCCTGACCATAGGAACTGATCCAGAGTCTGCAGAATGTTGGACAATGACTAGCAATGCATCCACTATTTCAAGGGCCATTTCCTTAAGTACTCTGAGATGCAGGCTACCAGGCCCTGGAGATTTATCGGCCTTCAATCCCATCAATTTCCCTAACGCAATTTCCTGACTAATAAGGATTTCCTTCAGTTCCTCCACCTTGCTAGACCCTCTGACCCCTAGTATTTCCGGAAGGTTATTTGTGTCTTCCTTAGTGAAGACAGAACCAAAGTATTTGTTCAATTTGTCTGCCCTTTCTTTGTTCCCCATTATAAATTCTCCTGATTCTGACTGCAAGGCACCTACATTTCTCTTCACTAATCTTTTTCTCTTCACATATCTATAGAAGCTTTTGCAGTCAGTTTTAATGTTCCCTGCAAGCTTACTCTCATACTCTATTTTCCCCTTCCTAATTAAACCCTTGGTCCTCCTCTGCTGAATTATAAATTTCTCCCAGTCCTCAGGTTTGCTGCTTTTTCTGGCCAATTTACATGCCTCTTCCTTGGATTTAACACTATCCCTAATTTCCCTTGTTAGCCACGGTTGAGCCACCTTCCCTGTTTTATTTTTACGCCAGACAGGGATGTACAATTGTTGAAGTTCATCCATGTGATCTTTAAATGTCTGCCATTGCCTATCCATTGTCAACCCTTTAAGTATCATTCGCCAGCCTATCCTTGCCAATTCACGTCTCATACCATCGAAGTTATCTTTCTTTAAGTTCAGGGCCCTGGTCTCTGAACTAACTGTCACTCTCCATCTTAATGAAGAATTCTACCATATTATGGTCACTCTTACCCAAGGGGCCTCGCACAACAAGGTTGCTAATTAATCCTCTCTCATTATACAACACCCAGTCAAGGATGGCCAACTCTCTCGTTGGTTCTTCGACATATTGGTCTAGAAAACCATCCCTCCACCATATTGCTACCAGTTTGGTTAGCCCAATCTATATGTAGATTAAAGTCACCCATGATAACTGCTGTACCTTTATTGCACACATCCCTAATTTCCTGTTTGATGCCATTCCCAACCTCACTACTACTGTTTGATGGTCTGTACACAACTCTCACTAGCATTTTCTACCCTTTGGTGTTCCGCCCCTCTACCCATACAGATTCCACATTATCCAAGCTAATGTCCTTCCTTACTATTGCGTTAATCTCCTCTTTAACCAGCAACGCTACCCCACCTCCTTTTCCTTTCTGTCTATCCTTCCTGAATATTGAATACCCCTGGATGTTGAGTTCCAAGCCTTGGTCACCCTGGAGCCATGTCTCCAGAATCCCAATTACATCATATCCGTTAACAGCTATCTGCGCAGTTAATTCATCCACCTTATTATGAATGCTCCTCGCATTGAGACACAGGGAAATCATGTTTGACAAATTTGCTGGAGTTCTTTGAGGATGTGACAAACAGGGTGGATAAGAGGGAACCAGTGGATGTCGTGTATTTGGATTTCCAGGAGGCATTCGATAAGGTACCACATAAAAGGTTACTGCACAAGATAAGAGCTCACTGGGTTGGGGGTAATATATTAGCATTGATAGAAGATTGACTAACTAACAGAAAAGAGAGAGTCGGGATAAATGGGTAATTTTCCGGTTGGCAAACAGTGACTAGTGGGGTGCCACAGAGATCGGTGCTGGGTCCTCAACTATTTACAATCTATATTAATGACTTGGGTGAAGAGACTGAGTGTAATGTAGCCAAGTTTTCTGATAATACAAAGATGGGTGGGAAAGAAAGTTGTGAGGAGGACAAAAGAATCTACAAAGGGATATAGACAGGCTAAGTGAGTGGGCAAACATTTAGCAGATGGAGTATAATGTAGGAAAATGTGAGGTCATCTGCTTTGGCAGGAAAAATAAAAAAGCAAATTATTTAAATGGAGAGAAATTACAAAATGCTGCAGTACAGGGGGACCTAGGGGTCCTTGTGCATGAAACACAAAAAGTTAGTATACAGTTACAGCAAGTAATCAGGAAGGCAAATAGAATGTTGGCCTTTTATTTCAAGGGGGTTAGAGTACAAAAGCAGAGAAGTCCTGCTACAACTGTACAGTGTATTGGTGAGACTACACCTGGAGTACTGCGTACAGTTTTGGTCTCCTCATTGGAGGCAGTTCAGATAAGGTTCACTAGTTTGATTCCTGAGGTGAAGGGGTTGATTTATGAAGAAAGGTTGAGCATGTTGGGCCTATACTCATTGGAGTTTAGAAGACTGAGAGGTGATCTTATTGTAACATACAAGATACTGAGGGGGGTCAACAAGGTAGATGCAGAGAGGATGTTTCCACTCATGGGGGAATCTTGAACTGGGGGCATAGTTTCAGAATAAGTGGTCGCCCATTTAGAACTGAGATGAGGAGGAATTTCTTCTTTCAGAGGGTTGTAAATCTGTGGAATTCTCTGCCCCAGAGAGCTGTGGAGGCTGGGTCATGGAATATATTTAAGGTGGGGATAGACAGATTTTTGAACGAAAAGGGAGTGAAAGGTTATGGGGAGCGGCAGGGAAGTGGAGCTGAGCCCAAGATCAGATCAGCCATGATCTTATTGAATGGCAGAGCAGGCTCGAGGGGTTAAATGGCCTACTCCTGATCCTATTTCTTATGTTCTTATGTCTCTCCCTCTTTCAATCAGAGAGTGTCTGTCTCTCTCGCTCAGTCGGAAAGTGGCTCTCTCGTTTTCTCGGTCGGTGTGTAGCTCTCTTTGTACACCTTTAATTCCTCTAAACTTTCTTCATAGGTCATCTTCTTCGTGTGTCTGCTCATTTGCTCCAATTTTTGTATATCCCTTTTGAAGTGTTCCTTTTTGAATTTTGCCTAGTGTTGCAAATGTGACCTGGCCAGAGCATTATAGTGCCTCAGCAAAACTAGCACATTTGTTGAGTGATAGTAGTAAGTCACTGCATGTAACACCATGCCAGATTGTGATATTGAGGAATTCTTGCTTATCTGTCGAGAACTACAAGATAATAGACATGATTATATTAACTAAGTTTGCAGTTATATTGGTATTTGATTACTTTATTCAAATGAGATGGAAGAATCACTTAGTGCAAGTGGAAACCAGATACATGAGATGTATTGTACATCATGTGTGACTTGACTGATATGACTGACACATTATAAAATAGTTGTGTGATGTTTTCCTCGTTCTCCCTGCTTCGTTTGTTCATCAGATGTACCACAGAATACAACAGTCAGAGTGTATTTATCGGGTCACAATGGAGAAGCTGGCTTATCATAGTGTTTGCACGAATGAGGAATGGCAGAGCCTCATGAGATCTACAGTTCCCAAAGCACTTTGCAAAGAAATTGAACTGTAAGTGTACTTTAATTCAACATCTGGGATAACAGATTATGTATTCTAAGAATGACAGTAATGTTCACAAATAAGTAAAGGGGCCATTGTAATGGAAAGGCCTTTGTTTTTGGAACTACTTATTTGTGTAATTCATCAATATTTAAAGATCTTCAGTATATTGATAATGGGGACCAAAAGTTCCTCTGCTACCAGTTTGTGGAAGAGAGGTCCTCTGTAGAAGGAAGCTGGTCAGGATTATATAGGGGAGATGCGGGGGCAGATGGATGTTCTTGATTATATATTGTTACCATTTAGGGCCTGGAAGTATTTATCCAGAATTTTCCCTCAGGTAATAATAGGTAGAGTCCATGACTGGGTAGATTGTACATGGTTTATATAAGGATCAGACTTTTTATCATCCACACTTAATAATGTTTACATTGCAGAATATGATGTTCACATCTCCAATCAGACTTAAAATTTCTATTTTTTATGATAATCTGCAATAATGATTCCAATTTGTGCCAAGTGACGCATTATTTTTGCTGAATGCAAAGAGAGAAATGTTTTATAATAAGAACAAGGTGTATTTTTCAACTACGATGTGATGAATCCTGCAACTGTGTGGTGTGATATATTTGTGTATTAATATGCCACTTGGACAGTCAGTACTTTTTAATGGCCAAATAACAAGACTTTGGAGATTCCTCTCGCAATAGCAATTCTCTGATCAGTTTAGAGAATAGCATGTGATTGAGTTTGCAGGAACATGGCTCTATCTCTGAAAGCTTGAGACAGCAATCAACAAAACATTCATCCCAGAAACTGTGGCCATAACATTAAGTTCACCTATTTTAAAAAAAACTAGAGGGCAGTTATTGTTCTATATAGATTTGAGGATTGAAGAAAATGAATCCAGGACTTCAGCATTATTGAAAACGAGGTGAACTTTTGTACACCTTAGGTGAACCCATGAACTTGCATACATGGAAGTTATAACACAGAAACAAACCTTTTGGCCCAATCAGTCAGTGTCAGCATTTACCCTCCAAGCGAGCAAATAGTTGTGATCACTTTTACCCATCCTAATCCCCCATCCCATCAATCACTTTTCTTTCATCCATCCATCTGGTCTAATTTTGAATGTTGACTTAGTTTTTGCTTGAACCACAAACCCTGGAAGTGAATTCCACAGCCTCACAAGTCTCTGCATGAAGAAGTTTATCTTGCACTCTGTTCAAAATCTGTTACATTTAATCTTGTATCTATGGCCCCTCGTTGTTGACCCCTCAACCACTGGAAACCATCTTCTACCTACCCTTTCACATCCTATCATCATTTTAGAAACTATCGCCCGTTAATCTGCATTATTCTATTGAAAAAAGACCCAGCTTTTCAAGCCTACTATGTCAAAATCCTGAAACTCCTCACCTTGTAGGAATACTTTCACCACATGGACTGCAGCAGTTCAAGAATGGCCTCCTTCTCTGCCGTAAATTTCTATGATTCTAAGAAGGCAGCTCACCACCACCTTTTCAAGGCAACTAGAGATGGGCAACAAATGTCAGCCTTGCCTGTGACACACACAGCCCGAAGAATGATATTTAAAAATAATTCTATCTCCTTGTACCAGTCAGCTATCAAGCGAAGCTGCGTTCTAAAGCCTTAATATCCTTCCTGTAATGTGCACAGTACTGAGGTGGTCTTAAGGTTTCATATCAGTTTATCATTACCTCTTGGCTTTTACATTCAATAACTCTTGTAATAAAACCTAGAATTATTTTGGGTTTTTTGGAACCATTATCAACTTGCACTTCCACAGCACCTAGTCGACTTTCTTTCAGTGTATAAGTACTGCTGTTATTTTTTTTTCTAACCTTTTAATAAAAATGTATGGAGGTCCACTTGGGGGGTTGGGGGAAATCGCCCTCCGAAGAAAAATAGTGAATTGCCTGCAAAGCTATGACAATATTAATTTTTCATGGTAGATCAACCTCTTCCTTCTGAATACCAACTTTTTTTCTTTTAATATAATACAAATTGGAGCAAATATATGACAAATGTGTGTAAAAATTGATTATTATTTTGGAAAAGTCTATGGGATAGAGTTTTCAAAAAATCCGCCACCGCCGGATTGCCGCCCAAAATACCACTAAGATTTTTTAATTACCGCGAGCAAAAAATTCCACAAAGAAAGGAAAATATTCCGCCCGTCAGGAAAAAATGGACCTCACACCCTGATTCTCGGCGGAAAACGCAATCCTGGGCCGATTGGGCAGAACTGAATCTAATTGGGTGGTACAGGTTGAACCTCTCATCCGGGACTCTCTTATCCGGCACCACCTCTTGTCTGGCACCATTCCCGGCAGGGGGTCGGGTCTGTGTGTGAAAGCGGCGGGAGCTGCTGCAGTGTCGAATGTGGGATGGCCAGTGGTCCGGAGAATCAGTGCCGGCCTCCCCCCACACCCACAGCCCCTGAGAGAGAGAGAGAGAGACAGCCTGACACACACACACACAGACAGCTGCAGCCATCGAGCTGCACAGCGCCTGCCATTTTGCAGCATTCCAGCATCAGCAGACCCGACACGGGTGGAAGCAGCCAGGTCTCTTGGTGCGAGGCCGACCTAAAAGAGGTCGGTGAGCAGTGGGAGGTGAGGTGAGGAGGTCAGTGAGGAGCGGGAGGGAGGTGAGGAGGTCGGTGAGCAGTGGGAGGTCGGTGAGGAGCGGGAGGGAGGTGAGGAGGTCGGTGAGCAGTGGGAGGGAGGTGAGGAGGTCGGTGAGCAGTGGGAGATGAGGTGAGGAGGTCAGTGAGGAGCGGGAGGGAGGTGAGGAGGTCGGTGAGCAGTGGGAGGTCGGTGAGGAGCGGGAGGGAGGTGAGGAGGTCGGTGAGCAGTGGGAGGGAGGTGAGGAGCAGGAGGGAGGTGAGGAGGTCGGTGAGCAGTGGGAGGGAGGTGAGGAGGTCGGTGAGCAGTGGGAGGAGAGGTGAGGAGCGGGAGGGAGGTGAGGGGGGGAGGTGAGGGGGTCGGTGAGGAGCGGGAGGGAGGTGAGGGGGTCGGTGAGGAGCGGGGGGGAGGTGAGGAGGTCGGTGAGCAGTGGGAGGTGAGGTGAGGAGGTCGGTGAGCAGTGGGAGGTGAGGTGAGGAGCGGGAGGGAGGTGAGGAGCGGGAAGTGAGGTGAGGAGGTCGGTGAGCAGTGCGAGGTGAGGTGAGGGGGTCGGTGAGCAGTGGGAGGGAGGTGAGGTGAGGGGGTCGGTGAGGAGCGGGAGGGAGGTGAGGAGCGGGAGGGAGGTGAGGAGGTCGGTGAGCAGTGGTAGGTGAGGTGAGGGGGTCGGTGAGCAGTGGGAGTGAGGTGAGGAGCGGGAAGGAGGTGAGGAGGTCGGTGAGCAGTGGGTGGTGAGGTGAGGGGGTCGGTGAGCATGGGAGGGAGGAGCGGGAGGGAGGTGAGGAGCGGGAGGGAGGTGAGGAGGTCGGTGAGCAGTGGGAGGTGAGGTGAGGGGGTCGCTGAGCAGTGGGAGGGAGGTGAGGAGCGGGAGGGAGGTGATGAGGTCGGTGAGCAGTGGGAGGTGAGGTGAGGGGGTCGGTGAGCATGGGAGGGAGGAGCGGGAGGGAGGTGAGGAGCGGGAGGTCGGTGAGGAGCGGGAGGGAGGTGAGGAGGTCAGTGAGCAGTGGGAGGGAGGTGAGGTGAGGGGGTCGGTGAGGAGCGGGAGGGAGGTGAGGAGCGGGAGGGAGGTGAGGAGGTCAGTGAGCAGTGGGAGGGAGGTGAGGTGAGGAGGTCGGTGAGCAGTGGGAGGGAGGTGAGGTGAGGAGGTCGGTGAGCAGTGGGAGGGAGGTGAGGTGAGGAGGTCGGTGAGCAGTGGGAGGGAGGTGAGGTGAGTGGGTCGGTGAGGAGCGGGAGGTCGGTGAGCAGTGGGAGGGAGGTGAGGAGGTCGGTGAGCAGTGGGAGGGAGGGAGGTGAGGAGGTCGGTGAGCAGTGGGAGGGAGGGAGGTGAGGAGGTCGGTGAGCAGTGGGAGGGAGGTGAGGAGGTCGGTGAGCAGTGGGAGGGAGGTGAGGAGGTTGGTGAGCAGTGGGAGGGAGGTGAGCAGTGGGAGGTGAGGTGAGGGGGTCGGTGAGGAGCGGGAGGGAGGTGAGGAGCGGGAGGGAGGTGAGGAGGTCGGTGAGTAGTGGGAGGGAGGTGAGGGGGTCAGTGAGGAGCGGGGGTCGGTGAGCATGGGAGGGAGGTGAGGAGGTAGGTGAGGAGCGGGAGGTCGGTGAGGAGCGGGAGGGAGGTGAGGGGGTCGGTGAGCAGTGGGAGTGAGGTGAGGGGGTCGGTGAGCAGTGGGAGGTGAGGTGAGGGGGTCAGTGAGGAGCGGGAGGGAGGTGAGGAGGTCGGCGAGCAGTGGGAGGGAGGTGAGGTCGGTGAGCAGTGGGAGGTGAGGTGAGGGGGTCAGTGAGGAGCGGGAGGGAGGTGAGGAGGTCGGTGAGCAGTGGGAGGGAGGTGAGGGGGTCGGTGAGGAGCGGGAGGGAGGTGAGGAGCGGGAGGGAGGTGAGGAGGTCGGTGAGCAGTGGGAGGGAGGTGAGGGGGTCGGTGAGCAGTGGGAGGGAGGTGAGGAGCGGGAGGGAGGTGAGGAGGTCGGTGAGCAGTGGGAGGGAGGTGAGCAGTGGGAGGTGAGGTGAGGGGGTCGGTGAGCAGTGGGAGGGAGGTGAGGAGCGGGAGGGAGGTGAGGAGGTCGGTGAGCAGTGGGAGGGAGGTGAGGAGGTAGGTGAGGAGCGGGAGGGAGGTAAGGAGGTCGGCGAGCAGTGGGAGGGAGGTGAGGGGGTCGGTGAGCAGTGGGAGGTGAGGTGAGGGGGTCGGTGAGCTTGGGAGGGAGGTGAGGAGGGAGGTGAGGAGCGGGAGGGAGGTGAGGAGGGAGGTGAGGAGCGGGAGGTCGGTGAGGAGCGGGAGGGAGGTGAGGAGGTCGGCGAGCAGTGGGAGGGAGGTGAGGGGGTCGGTGAGCAGTGGGAGGTGAGGTGAGGGGGTCGGTGAGCATGGGAGGGAGGTGAGGAGCGGGAGGGAGGTGAGGAGCGGGAGGGAGGTGAGGAGGTCGGCGAGCAGTGGGAGGGAGGTGAGGTTCAACCTGCACTTACTAAAATTTAGACCAAGGCCAAGGGTTGGGCCGAGGGAGGGGGGGGAAAACACTGAAAATAATTTTTTCAAAATACAAAAAATAAATAATAATAATACATTCTCAGGACCCTTTTACACACAATCGCTGAAAAAGAAAGTAAAAGAAAACTTTAACTTTTTTTGCAGGGCTTCATACCTGAATCCATCTCGCTTTCCAACCAATATTCTCTTTTGAGCACCGGTGAGGGCGATGGTGCCTCTGGGGAGTGCAGCCAGAGCCAAGTCCAAGGCACCATGGGTGGCTCAGCTGCACAGGGGGAGGGACAAAGAATAAAAGAGCTGTAGTGGTAGAGGATTCAATAGTTAGGGGAATAGAGAGGCGTTTCTGCGGCCGCAGACGTGATTCCAGGATGGTATGGTGCCTCCCTGGTGCAAGGGTCAAGGATGTCACAGAGTGGACGCAGGGCATTCTGGCAGGAGAGGGTGAACAGCTAGAAGTCGTGGTCCATATCGGGACCAATGACATCGGTAGATAAGGTCCTGCAGGCAGAACTTAGGGAGTAAGGAGAAAAATTAAATGGTAGGACCTCAAAGGTAGTCATTTCCGGGTTACTATCGGTGCCATGTGCTAATGAGTACAAGAATAGAAGGATAGAGAGGATGAACGCGTGGCTGGAGAGTCGGTGCAGGAGGGAGGGCTTTAAATTCCTGAGGCATTGGGACCGCTTCTGGGGGAGATGGGACCTGCACAAACCGGACAGATTGCACCTCAACAGCACCGGGACCGATATCCTCACAGGGAGCTTTGCTAGTGCTGTTGGGAAAAGTTTAAATTAGCTTGGCAGGGGGGATGGGAACCTGAGAATAAATTCAATCGGGAAGGAAGTAAAGCTGACGTTGGAAAGCAAGACTGTAGAAAGTGAATCTGTAAGACAGAGGATACAAGGGCTAGTAAGTAGTAATGCAAGGAGTATAGCGAATAAGGCGAATGAGCTGAGAGCACAGATAGACACTTGGGAGTATGACATTATCACCATTACAGAGACATGGCTGAAAGAGGGGCAGGTTTGGCAGCTCAATATTACTGGTTACAGGATTTTTAGACAGGACAGAGAGGGGGGTAAAAAGGGGGTGGGAGGTCGCGGTATTGATTAAAGAAACTATTACAGCTGAGAAGAGGGATGATATGAGGCCATATGGGCCGAACTGAAAAATAAAAAAGGGGTGATCACACCACTGGGCGTGTATTATAGACCCCCAAACAGTGGGAGGGAGATAAAAGAGCAAATATGTAGGCAAATTTCTGTGAAGTCCAAAAATTATAGGGCAGTAATAGTAGGGGATTTCAACTATCCTAATATTGATTGGGACAAATATGGTGTGAAGGGTATAGAGGGTGCGGAATTCCTAAAATGCATTCACAAGAACTTTTTTAGTCAGTATGTAACAAGCCCAACACAGGAGGGGGCAGTTCTGAATTTAGTTTTTGGGAATGAAGCTGGGCAGGTGGAAGGGGTATCAGTGGGAGAGCACTTGGGTACCAGTGACCATAATTCAGTCAGATTCAAGGTAGTTATGGATAAGGACAAGGATCGACCAGGAATAAAAGTTCCAAATTGAGGAAAGGTTAAGTTGAGAAGTGATTTAGCCAGAGTGGACTGGAAACAGCTACTTGTGAGTAAATCAGTGTCGGAACAGTGGGAGGCATTCAAGGAGGAGGTCTGGAGGGCTCAGGCCAAACATGTGCCCTTAAAGAAAAAGGATGGGAATAACAATTCTAGAGCCCCTGGATGTCTAGGACTTACAGGGGAAGATAAAGAAAAAAAGGGAAGCTTATGTCATTTACCGACGGCTAAATACGGTAGAATCTCTGGAGGAACATAGGAAGTTCAGAGGTGAAATTAAAAAGGATATTAGGAATGCTAAGAGAGAGCATGAAAAATTCTTGACGAGTAAAATCAAGAAAAACCCAAAGATGTTCTATAAATATATTAAAAGCACGAGTATAACTAAAGAAAAGGCAGGGCCTATTAGAGACCATGAGGGTAATCTGTGTGTGGAGGCGGAAGATGTTGGTTTGGTTCTTAACGAATACTTTGTGTCTGTTTTCACAAAGGAAAGGGGTAATGCAGATACTGCTATCGAGGAGGAGTGTGAAATTCTGGATGAAATAAACATAGTGAGAGAGGAGATATTAAGGGGTTTAGCAGCTTTGAAAGTGGATAAGTCTCCAGACCCGGATGAAATGCATCCCAAGCTGTTGAGCAAAGCAAAAGAGGAAATAGCAGAGGCCTTGACCATTATTTTCCAGTCCTCTTTGGATTCAGGCTGGAGGACTGCTAATGTGGTACCCCCAGCATTGAAGCACTGACCACACTTGATCAGCTCCGCTGGGCAAGCCACATTGTCCGCATGCCAGAAACGAGACTCCCAAAGCAAGCGCTCTACTCAGAACTCCTTCATGGCAAACGAGCCAAAAGTGGACCGAGGAAACGTTACAAAGACACCCTCATAGCCTCCCTGATAAAATGCAACATCCCCACCGACACCTGGGAGTCCCTGGCCAAAGACCGCCCTAAGTGGCGGAAGTGCATCCAGGAGGGCGCTGAGCACCTCGAGTCTTATCACCGAGTGCATGCAGAAAACAAGCGCAGGAAGTGGAAAGATCGTGCGGCAAACCTGTTCCGCCCTCCCTTACCCTCAACGACTGTCTGTCCCACCTGTGGCAGGGATTGTGGCTCTCGTATTGGACTGTTCAGCTACCTAAGGACTCATTCTAAGAGTGGAAGCAAGTCTGCCTTGATTCTGAGGGATTGCCTATGATGATGACCCTTGTTTTAAGAAGGGAGAAAGGGATAGGCCAAGTAATTACAGGCCCCTCAACCTAACCTCAGTGGAGGGAAAATTATTGAAAAAAATCCTGAAGGATAGGATAAATCTACATTTAGAAAGGCAAGGATTAATCAGGGACATTCAGCTCTGATTTGTTATGGGAAGATTGTGTTTGACTAACCTGATTGAATTTTTCGAGGAGGTAACCAGGAGGGTCGATGAGGGTAGTGCATACAATGTAGTGTATATGGACTTTAGCAAAGCTTTTGATAAAGTCCCACATGGCAGACTGATCACGAAGGTAAAAGCCCATGGGATCCAGGGCAAAGTGTCAAGTTGGATTCAAAATTGGCTTGGAGGTAGGAAGCAAAGGATAATGGTTGATGGATGTTTTTGTGACTGGAAGGATGTTTCCAGTGGTGTTCCGCAGGGCTCAGTACTGGGTCCCTTGCTTTTTGTGGTATATATCAATGATCTAGATTTGAATATAGGGAGTATGATTAAGAAGTTTGCAGATGACACTAAAATTGGCTGTGTGGTTGATAATGAAGAAGAAAGTCATGGGCTGCAGGAGGATATCAATCTACTGGTCAGGTGGGCAAAACAGTGGCAAATGGAATTTAATTTGGAGAAGTGTGAGGTAATGTACATGGGGAGGGTTAATAAGGAAAGGGTATACACCTTAAACGGTAGGCCACTTAATAGTGTAGATGAACAAAGGGACCTTGGAATGCTTGTCCACAGATCCCTGAAAGTAGCAGGCCAGTTGGAGATAAGGTGGTTAAGAAGGCATATGGAATGCTTGCCTTTATTGGCTGTGGCATAGAATATAAGAGCAGGGAGGTTATGCTTAAATTGTATAATACACTGGTTAGGCCACAACTGAAATACTGCATGCAGTTCTGGTCGCTGTATTATAGGAAGGACGTGAATACACTGGAAAGGGTGCAGAAATTTACGAGGATGTCGCCTGGAATGGAGAATCTTAGCTATGAGGACAGATTGGATAGGCTTGGTTTGTTCTCCTTGGAGCTGAGGAGAGACCTCATTGAGGTGTGTAAAATTTTGAGGGGCCTAGATATATTGGATAGCATAGGCCTATTTCCCTTGGTGAAGGGGTCAATTACAAGGGGGCATAGGTTTAAGGTGTTTGTTGGAAGGTTTGGAGGGGATTTGAGGGGAAACTTCTTCACGCAAAGGGTCGTGGGGGACTGGAACTCACTGCCTGGAAAGGTGGTAGAGGCAGAAACCCTCACCACATTTAAAATGTGCTTGGATGGACACTTGAAGTGCCGTAACCTGCAGGGTTATGGACCTAGAGCTGGTAAGTGGGATTAGGCTAGATAACCTCTTGTTGGCTGTCGCAGATACGATGGTAAGTACTTCAGGGAATCTAATACGGCCAGAGTGGTGATCTGGAGTAGTTTTGATCGCCTGGATGGGTCGGAGAGGAATTATCCCAGATTTTTTTTTTCTCCAATTGACCTGGGTTTTTATCTGGTTTTTAGCCTCTCGCAGGAGCATGACGCTGTGTGGAGTGGAGTGTAAAATGTTGCGATGCATGGAGTGTCGCGATTGTGTGGGTACGGACTGGTTGGGTCGGATGCTCTTTACCTGTTTGCCATTGTACATTGTTCATAGGTTTATATGTAACCTTTAGGGCTGCTGACCGAGGGCCGTGTGGCTCTTCGTCGGCCGGTGCGGACACAATGGGCCGAAATGGCCTTCTGCGCTGTAAATTTCTATGTTTCTACCGTCCAGCTCCGACTGGTTTCTCGTGGGCGTTTTTTTTTTTTACTTACTTACAGGTCACCGCTGGCAGTTTTTGGATGGTGCTCACTGGCGGTCCGCTCCCCAGCGGTATTTCGAAACCGCCAGCGGAACTGTCTTCCAAAATTTCCACTGGGTGGTTTTCCGCCCAATACTGCCAAGAAACCGGGCGGAGATGCCGTGGAAAATCCAGAATATATTGTCCTGACATTCCTCTTTGTCTCTTTATCTCAGATTCCACTTTGATATCACCCCCTACGAGGAACTCTGGCCAACTTTCTTTGTCCATATGCTCCACAGCAGCTGTGGAAAAAACAGGTATAGACAATAAAATAAACCCGTTTCTTTTTTTAAAATTAGCACAGAATGTCTTGTGAAGATGTGATCTGTATTCCATTTCTGTAGCAATAATTGTTTCACCTTGAAATTGTGTTACTCTTGTTAGAAGTACTGGATAAGCGTCGTCGGATGTTATTCACCAGTATGGATTTCTCTAAGTGTAACATCTACTGAAGTGGTGCTGCACTTTGAAGGCTCTGTGAGTCTTATTACAGATCAGGGTTACATCATCAAGCCCCCACAGTCTGCTTTCAAGCCATTGCAGTTAGTAACATCCTTAGATGTCTGTGAAGTATCGTGTCAATGAGCTTTCAGAATTTTCCCCTGCGATAGATCCCTTATGTTTCGTAGAAAACGAGTGTCCTAATAGATTTGTCACCTTACCCATTAAAAGCTATATGTGCTTTGGAATTCTGACAAATTACAATAGGGATAATGTTAACACTTTGGTATCTGGGACAAGTGTCATTTCTGGCCTTTATTTAATTGTGTCTTTCCTTTCTCTATTTTCTTCTCTATCTAGCTTTGAGTTGGATAAACTATGTCGCTTCACTATGTCAGTAAAGAAAAACTACCGCCGTGTGCCCTATCACAACTGGAAGCATGCGGTCAGTGTAGCACATTGCATGTATGCTATCCTGCAGAAACTTCAGGGGACATTCTCAGAACTGGAGGTAGGTGAATGAAATTTTCCAGCCATTCCAAGCCACAAATATCAATTGCCTTGGACATGTAGCCACCAAGGACATTTATTAGCACCTTAAAGATAAGTTAAAGTCCCAGCCAAACAACACGCTGAGCTGAAAAAAATTATGAACTGGTATATACTGGATAGCCAGTATGAATCTGTTAGCCTTCTACAACATCACTAACCAAAATTGTAGTATGAACCATTTTATTAATATTGCAATTGTCTATACAATTCTGCCGTACAACTAGGGGATACTTGATCACGAGCCATTGAATAATAATAAAATGAGAGAGAGAATAACGACAAAGCACCACAGATACAAGTGATTTGTGTAGTTCCTTATAGCACATGGAATAAATTCTGAGGTTTGAATGGTCTGTTCTTGTCCTTGAATTTTCTAATTTCAGGAATTCACGACTATATTCAAGTATGCTCATGGAGAACCATCGTATCTAATGTTCTAACGGCACAATTTCATTTTAGTCCAGGCTTTTGTAAATATCTTTCTGTCTCTTTGAAATGCTGGGAGGCTTGGATAATGTAATGTACAGAGAGGACATGAGTCTGCAGTTAGCAATCCTCGGAAGAGTAAAGATTAGAAAAAAGTCCTTCCTTTGCCTCCCTTCAGTAGGGGTAGTGGAAATGTGGAACAAACTCTTGGGTAAAGCAATCGATGATTAATTCCTTAAAAATGGCTGGACATATGGTTATAGATAGTAATAAAGATAACAACAATGACTATAGAGTAAGTGGATCAAAAGTTTTGCGGAACATAATGGTTCCTTTGCTGAGACCATTGTTCCGGGTTGAATAATGGAATTTGTAAGACTGGATAGATAATCAAGAGTTTCACCTAAATTAGCTTTGAAACTCAGAGGGAAAGTTCACAACCTTTTCCTCAGATTAAATAAGTTGAATAGGGTTCATGATGGAGTTGTTCCATGCCTCTTAACCATGGTTTATTTTACTGCTAGCAGTAATGTGTGTATGCTGGTAGTGTTGGTTTTTGTGTTTGTATGTGAAAGAGACTTTCATCTCCCAGTAGAAGATTTTGTTTATCACAAGATATTGTTAGGAAGAATTAAACCTCAAAATTAAAAGCAAGTGCAGTCTCAACAACTTTAGGCCACTGATGTAAGGTGATTGAATATGTCAGATTCCATTTTCAATACACGGCACGGGAGGGGAGAAAACAAGAGGTGCAAGCTTACACCATGTGTAGCTTATAAATCAGAAGAGATTGTGGGATGTGAGAGGAGGATAACGTATGAGGATACCAGCTGCTTGTATAATCAGCCTTGCCGCTGGTCACAGGCTCATCCATGCCCCTCCTAAGAATGGCAGCACTGTCTCCTCCATTGGGTGAGGTGATGCAGGTGAGCCTGTCTCTCCCTGCCGGTTAGGTTAGCTGCTGCCGATTATGGGCCACCTTTTCCTGCAAGAGAAAGGGAAGTGTGCCAGTGAGTATGGTACAATGGTGTTTCGATTATGTGCCTGACATAGTTGAATAGGTCACAGTGTGTGCATGCTGTGAGATGTGGGTATGAGGCTTGTAGCAGTGGTAAGTATGCGAGTGAGGTGAAGCTATGAATGTGAGTTATAAATCGTGTTTGGTGGAGATTGTTGGTAGGTGAATGATTGGGGTGTGGTGCATTGAGTAGTGTATGAAGCTAGTGCTGCTAATGGCGGTATATAGCTTTGAAGATTAATTCACTAACCTTGACAATTCGTGTGAAGTCATTGAACTTCTTCCTGCACTGCGTTCCACGTCCTCAGGGCGACACTGCTGTCATCCACTACAGTGGCTATCTGCTCCGTCTGCACCTTACACTGTTGCCTAGAAGGCCTTCTAACCCGCTGTGGAAAGAGGACCTTTCTCCTCCTTTTGACCTCCCTCCCGCACCAAGGCCTCCAGTGCTGCATTGGAGAACCTTGGTGGATGCTCTCTCTACCCTGTTGCACCATCATTAATTGTTCATTTTCTCTGTCTTAACCTGCCAGTTCAATTATCTGGTGCAGGCAAAATGCACCTCCCCTGTAAGAGGTGTACGCTGCCTTTAAGGCTAGCTTTAATTGGTACTTGCCTCGCACAAACGTGGGCCCCCTGCTGTGCGTTCAACCACTCAGCAGCACCTCCATCGCTGGGATGTATGCCACAATCACGGAAATGAGCAGGCAGCACAAACTTTCTGTGCTGTCTGCAGTCCTACAAACGGGCCAGGTTGATCACGCATCGCATTCCCTATGCCCGTTTTGAGGGCAAACCCAATTTCTAGGCCAAGGTACCTACTTCCATCCTGGTACAATTTTCCCATCATTTTGATGTTTATCTTGGTATCTGCCACCCACACTTCTGCCACGGTTCCCCATAGGGAACATGCATTTAGTAAATTTACCATTAAAAGATAATGAGCTGTTTGTAACAGTAGCCACTGGTTCAGCATGAGCAATGCCACGGGAGAGTTGCTCATGTTAATAAATTTTTATGTTGAAATGTCTAGCTGAATGCTTTCTCATTCTAAGCATTCCAAAAAAAAAATTCATTGTGTTTATAGATTTAGCATTCATAACCAGTAACTAAGAGGAACTCTCCAGCTCAGTTTCTTCTTAACATGTTACATTCTGAAATATATTTGTATTTGCAATGCAGTGTCATTGAGGTAGATTATTAATATAGGTTAAAATTGAAATAAACCTTGGCCAGTTGAATAAATTCTGCAGACAAAGATACCATTAAATGGATTCTTTGTTCATTTGAGTTGTATGAAATACATCTGTAGCATTAATTATCTTTACAACTTTCAAATGCATTGCACTGAAATACTATACTGACTTATACCATTCCTAAGAAGTGAGCTTTTTAAAAATAACTTAACGTATGTGTTGAGGCTGAGGTTTTCTTTTATCTATGCTCGTGTATATGCAAATGTTATTGTTGTGCTTATCAACAACTTTAATTCCTTGTATGAGTGATAGTCTCATAAGGCATTTGCACCAGAACAACCGTTCTGTCAGTAAGAAATATATATTGTAAAAGGCAAGGAAGAGGAAAGTATTTTACAATGGAATTAACTTTTTAAAATGAGGTGTAAACTACTCCACAAAACAAATATTTACAAATTGTCTCGAGAACCATTTTGAAAGCTTTCTTGTAACAACATTTTCTATTTTCCCTCAAAAGTAATCGGTAATGGATAGAATCATAGAATGGTTACAGCACAGGAGTCCGTGCCGACTCTGCAACAGCCCTTCAGCTTGTCCTACTTCCTAGCCCTTTCCCCGTAACCCTGGAAAAAAATTTCCACCACCCTTTCAGGCAGTGTATTCCAGATCCTAACCACTCGCTGCATAAAAAGGTTTTCCTCATGTTGCCTTTGGTTAGAACATAAAAACATAGGAGCTGGAGTAGGCCATTTGGCCCCTTGAGCTGCTCCGTCATTTAATAAGATCATGGCTGATCTGATCATCGACTCAGTTCCACTTCCCTGCCCGCACCCCATTATCCTTTATTCCTTTATTGTTCAAAAATCGTCTATCTCCACCTTAAATATATTCAATGACCCAGCCTCCACAGCTCTCTGGCGCAGAGAATTCCACAGATTTACAACCCTCTGAGAGAAGAAATTTCTCCTCATCTCAGTTTTAAATGGTTGGCCCCTTATTCTAAGACTATGTCCCCTAGTTTTAGTTTCCCCTATGAGTGGAAATATCCGCTCTGCATCCACCTTGTTGAGCCCCCTCATTATCTTATGTTTCGATAAGATCACCTCTCATTCTTCTGAACTCCAACGTGTATAGGCCCAACCTACTCAACCTACCCTCATAAGTCAACCCCCTCATCTCCGGAATCAACCTAGTGAACCTTCTCTGAAAAGCCTCCAATGCAAGTATATCCTTCCTTAAATACGGAGACCAAAACTACGCAGTACCCCAGGTATGGCCTCATCAATACCCTGTACAGTTGTAGCAGAACTTCTCTGCTTTTATACTCTATCCCCCTTGCAATAAAGGCCAACATTCCATTTGCCTTCCTGATTACTTGCTGTACCTGCATACTCACTTTTTGTGTTTCATGCACAAGGACCCCCAGGTCCCTCTCTACTGCAGCATTTGCAATTTTTCTCCATTTAAATTATAATTTGCTTTTCTATTTTTTCTGCCAAAGTGGATAATCTCACATTTTCTCAGATTATACTCAATCTACCAAATTTTTGCTCACTCACTTAGCCTGTCTATATTTCTTTGCAGATTTCTTGTGTCCTCCTCACAATTTGCTCTCCCATCCATTTTTGTATCAGCAAACTTGACTCTTGACTACAGTCTACTCGATCCCTTCATCCAAGTCATTAAATAGATTGTAAATAGTTGAAGCCCTCGCACTGATCCCTGCGGCACCCTACTAGTTTCTGTTTGCCAACCAGAAAATGACCCATTTATCCCGACTCTCTGTTTTCTGTTAGTTAGCCAATTCTCTATCCATGCTAATATGTTACCCCCAACCCCATGAACTTTTATCTTGTGCAGTAACCTTTTATGTGGCACCTTATCGAATGCCTTCTAGAAATCCAAATACACAACATCCACTGGTTCCCCCTTATCCACCCTGCTCGTTACACCCTCAAAGAACTCCAGCAAATTTATCAAATATGATTTCCCTTTCATAAAACCATGTTGTCTCTGCTTGATTGAATCATGCTTTTCCAAATGTCCTACTACTGCTTCCTTAATAATGGACTCCAGCATTTTCCCAACGACAGATGTTATGCTAACTGGTCTATAGTTTCCTGCTTTCTGTCCCCCTCCTTTTTTAAATGGGGCATTACATTTGCGGTTTTCCAATCTGCTGGTAGATTACAACCAATCCATGCACTATCTCTGCAGCCACTTCTTTTAAGACCCTAGTGTTACGTCCATAATAAAGTAATGTAACTGAGTACTGTAGATGTGAGTAAGTGTGACCTTAGTTTCTTTATTCTAACTCCAGAGTGCTGGTACAGCATGGGAGGCCTGCTTATATACAGTGCTCCCAAGGGATGCTGGGATCCCTTGGGACTCCAACAGACACACCCACTGGTGGCGGTAGGATACTGGTTACATAGGTTGCACACAACACCTAGGATGCAAGCCATCAAATCCAGGGGACTTGTCCGCCTTCAGTCCCATTATTTTACCAAGTACTACTTCTTTAGTGATAGTGATTGTATTAAGTTCCTCCCTCCGTATAGCACCTTGATTATCCATTATTGGGATGTTTTTCGTGACTTCTACCGTGAAGACCAATACAAAATATTTGTTCAAAAGTCTCTGCCATTTCCCTGTTCCCCATTATTAATTCCCCAGTCTCATCCTTTAAGGAACCAACATTTACTTTAGCCACTCTTTTCCTTTTTATGTACCTGCAGAAGCTCTTACTATCTGTTTTCATATTTCGTGCTAGTTTGCATTTATAATCTATCTCCCCTCACTTTATTCTGTTTTTAGTCATTCTTTGCTGGCTTTTAAAAGTTTCCCAATCCTCTATCAAATCTTTTCTCGCCCTTCTCTGCTCTAAGGAGAACAAACCCAGCTTCTCCAGTCTATCCATGTAACTGAAGTCCCTCATCCCTTGAATCATTCTTGTAAATCTTTTCTGCACCCTCTCTAAGGCCTTCGCATTCTTCCGAAAGTGCGGTGCCCAGAATTGAACACAATACTCCAGTTGAGGCCGAACCAGTGCTTTATGGAGGTTCATCACAACTTCCTTGCTTTTGTACGCTATGCCTCCAATTATGAAGCTCAGTATCCCGTATGCTTTCTTAACCGTTTTCTCAACCTGCTCTGCTACCTTTAAAGATTTGTGCACATATACATAAGAACATAAGAATTAGGAACAGGAGTAGGCCATCTAGCCCCTCGAGCCTGCTCCGCCATTCAACAAGATCATGGCTGATCTGGCCGTGGACTCAGCTCCACTTACCCGCCCGCTCCCCATAACCCTTAATTCCCTTATTGGTTAAAAATCTATCTATCTGTGACTTGAATACATTAAATGAGCTAGCCTCAACTGCTTCCTTGGGCAGAGAATTCCACAGATTCACAACCCTCTGGGAGAAGAAATTCCTTCTCAACTCGGTTTTAAATTGGCTCCCCCGTATTTTGAAGCTGTGCCCCCTAGTTCTAGTCTCCCCTACCAGTGGAAACAACCTCTCTGCCTCTATCTTGTCTATCCCTTTCATTATTTTAAATGCTTCTATAAGACCACCCCTCATCCTTCTGAACTCCAACGAGTAAAGACCCAGTCTACTCAATCTATCATCATAAGGTAACCCCCTCATCTCCGGAATCAGCCTAGTGAATCGTCTCTGTACTCCCTCCAAAGCTAGTATATCCTTCCTTAAGTAAGGTGACCAAAACTGCACGCAGTACTCCAGGTGTGGCCTCACCAATACCCTATACAGTTGCAGAAGGACCTCCCTGCTTTTGTACTCCATCCCTCTCGCAATGAAGGCCAACATTCCATTCGCCTTCCTGATTACCTGCTGCACCTGCAAACTAACTTTTTGGGATTCATGCACAAGGACCCCCAGGTCCCTCTGCACCGCAGCATGTTGTAATTTCTCCCCATTCAAATAATATTCCCTTTTACTGTTTTTTTTTCCCAAGGTGGATGACCTCACACTTTCCGACATTGTATGCCATCTGCCAAACCTTAGCCCATTCGCTTAACCTATCTAAATCTCTTTGCAGCCTCTCTGTGTCCTCTACACAACCCGCTTTCCCACTAATCTTTGTGTCATCTGCAAATTTTGTTACACTACACTCTGTCCCCTCTTCCAGGTCATCTATGTATATTGTAAACAGTTGTGGTCCCAGCACCGATCCCTGTGGCACACCACTAACCACCGATTTCCAACCCAAAAAGGACCCATTTATCCCGACTCTCTGCTTTCTGTTAGCCAGCCAATTCTCTATCCATGCTAATACATTTCCACTGACTCCGCATACCTTTATCTTCTGCAGTAACCTTTTGTGTGGCACCTTATCGAATGCCTTTTGGAAATCTAAATACACCACATCCATCGGTACACCTCTATCCACCATGCTCGTTATATCCTCAAAGAATTCCAGTAAATTAGTTAAATATGATTTCCCCTTCATGAATCCATGTTGCGTCTGCTTGATTGCACTATTCCTATCTAGATGTCCCGCTATTTCTTCCTTAATGATAGTTTCAAGCATTTTCCCCACTACAGATGTTAAACTAACCGGCCTATAGTTACCTGCCTTTTTTAAACGGAGGCGTTACACTAGCTGCTTTCCAATCCGCTGATACCTCCCCAGAGTCCAGAGAATTTTGGTAGATTATAACGAATGCATCTGCTATAACTTCCGCCATCTCTTTTAATACCCTGGGATGCATTTCATCAGGACCAGGGGACTTGTCTACCTTGAGTCCCATTAGCCTGTCCAGCACTACCCCCCGAGTGATAGTGATTGTCTCAAGGTCCTCCCTTCCCACATTCCTGTGACCAGCAATTTCTGGCATGGTTTCTGTGTCTTCCACTGTGAAGACCGAAGCAAAATTATTGTTTAAGGTCTCAGCCATTTCCACATTTCCCATTATTAAATCCCCCTTCTCATCTTCTAAGGGACCAACATTTACTTTAGTCACTCTCTTCCGTTTTATATATCTGTAAAAGCTTTTACTATCCGTTTTTATGTTTTGCGCAAGTTTACCTTCGTAATCTATCTTTCCTTTCTTTATTGCTTTCTTAGTCATTCTTTGCTGTCGTTTAAAATTTTCCCACTAACCTTGGCCACCTTATACGCATTGGTTTTTAATTTGATACTCTCCTTTATTTCCTTGGTTATCCACGGCTGGTTATCCCTTCTCTTACCACCCTTCTTTTTCACTAGAATATATTTTTGTTGAGCACTATGAAAGAGCTCCTTAAAAGTCCTCCACAGTTCCTCAATTGTGCCACCGTTTAGTCTGTGTTTCCAGTCTGCTTTAGCCAACTCTGCCCTCATCCCACTGTAGTCCCCTTTGTTTAAGCATAGTACGCTCGTTTGAGACACTACTTCCTCACCCTCAATCTGTAAGACACTACTTCCTCACCCTCAATCTCTCTGTTCATGCACCCACTTTAGGATTGTACCCTTAAGTTTATATTGCCTCTCCTCATTCTTCCTACCAAAATGTATCACTTCATACTTCTCAGCGTTAAATTTCATCTGCCTCGCATCCGCCCATTTCACCAGCCTATTTGTCATCTTGAAGTCTATCACTATCCTCCTCACTGTTCACTATACTTCCAAGTTTTCTATCATTTGCAAATCTTGAAATTGTGCCCTATACTCCCAAGTCCAAGTCATCAATATATATCAGGAAAAGCAGTGGTCCTAGTGGGGAGCACCACTCTATAACATCCTCCAGTCCAAAAAGGAACCATTCACCACTATGTATTTCATATCGATGCTGTCACTGTCCCTTTTATTCCATGTGCTTCAACTTTGCTGGCAAGCCGATTATGTGGCACTTTGTCGAACGTGTTTGGAAACCCATGTACACCCGTCAACCACATTGCCCTCCTCAACTCTCTGATACCTCATCAAAAATCTCGAACAAGTTAGTTAAACACAATTTGTCTTTAACAAATCCGTGCTGGCTTTTCTTAATTAATTCACGCTTGTCCAAGTGACTGTTAACTTTGTCCCTGATTATTGTTTCTGAAAGCTTTCCCACTACCAAGATTAAACTGACCAGCCTGAAGTTTACACCCTTTTTTGAACAAGAGTGTAACATTTGTAATTCTCCAGTCCTCTGGCACTACCCCTGTTTCTGAGGAGGATTGGAAGATTAAGGACAATTTCCTCCTTAAACTCCCTCCGAATCCTAGGATGCATCCCATCCAGTCCTGGTGACTTATCAACTTTAAGTACAGACAGCCTTTCTTAGTACCTTTTTATCAATTTTTATCTCATTCAGTATCTCGACTACCTCCTCTTTCACTATGACTTCGGCAGCATCTTCTTTCTCAGCCATGCCCTCTGCCTCCATGTGTAGGTATCTCCTCTTTGGTCCCTAATTAGCCCCATCCCTCCTCTTACTACCCGTTTATTATTTATATGCCTATAGAAGACTTTTGAATTCACTTTTATGCTAGTTGCCAATCTATTCTCATTTGCACTGCCCCTCTTATTTTCTTTTTCACTTCCCCTCTGAACTTTCAATATTCAGCCTGATTCTCACTTGTATTCACAACCTGTGATCTGTCATACTCTTTTTCTGCTTCATATTCTCTTTTGTCATCCAGGGAGCTCTGGCTTTGGTTGCCCTATCTTTCCCCCTCGTGGGAATGTACCTCGACTGCACCCGAATCATTTCCTCTTTAAAGGCAGTCCATTGTTCGATTACAGTTTTTGTCTGCCAATTTTTGATTCCAGTTTATCCGGGCTAGATCCATTCTCAACCCACTGAAATTTGCCGCCCTCTACTGAAGTATTTTTACTCGAGATTGCTCCCTGTCCTTTTCTATAGCTAATCTAAACCTTATGATACTATGATCACTGCTCTCTGAATGTTCCCCTACTGACACTTGCTCCAATTGACCCACCTCATTCCCCCAGAACCAGACCCAGCAATGCCTCCTTTCTCGTTGGGCCGTAAACGTACTGATCAAGAAAGTTCTCCTGGACACACTTCAGAAATTCTTCCCCCTCTGCCCTTTACACTATTACTCTCCCAGTCTATATTAGAATAATTGAACTCCCCCATTATTACTAATCTATAGTTCTTTTAGCTCTCTGTAATTTCCCAGCAAATTTCCTCCTTTATCTCTTTCCCACTAGTTGGTGGCCTATAGAATAGACTTATAGAATAGGAACATAGGAACAGGAGCAGGCCATTCAGCCTCATGAGCCTGTTCCTCCATTCAATCATGGTTGATCTGTGATCTAACTCCATATACCTGACTTTGGCCCATATCCCTTAATATCTTTGGTTAACAAAAAACTATCTGTTATGTCTTGGATAAAGAGTCAGACCAGATACTGCAAGCTCAAAGTAAGTGTGACCATAGTCCTTTATTACAGATCTCAGAGTGCCTCTCCAACCTGTGAGGCCTCCTTATATACAGGTGCTCCCAAGGGATTGTGGGATCCCTTGGGACTCCAGGGGATAAGCCGTCTCGTGGTTAGACATGGTAATTATGGGTTTACATACATACATACATAACAACACCACCCCCCCCCCTCCCCAAAGTCAATAGTGTTTACAATGTGAGTCGATCTGGGGCCTTCCTTTCCCTGGTTGATCATCTCGGTGCAAATGCTGGTGTTGGTGAGTCATTTGTTGGGCCTTCGCTGGCTGCTGCGCAGCTGGCCTTGCTGGACTGCTGGGGGTGGTGAGTCCTGCTGGGCTGCTGCGGGTGATGGGTTTTGCTTCGTGGTTAACCGCTGGGTCGGTTGCTACGTGTGTATGTGTTGGAAGGTCGAAAAAGGTCGAGTCTATTGTGGGTTGTTCTGGATAGTCCGTAAATCTGAGTTTGGTTTGGTCCAAGTGTTTTCTGCAGGTGAGTCCATTTGCGAGTTTGACCACAAGCACCCTACTCCCCTCTTTGGCCAAAACAGTGCCAGCAATCCACTTGGGACCTTGCCCATAGTTCAAATACAGGATCATTTACTTCAATTTCGCGTGATACATATACGTGATCATGATATGTATTCTGTTGAAGCCGCCTGCTCTCTACCTGTTGGTGAGGATCAGGGTGGACTAGCGAGAGCCTTGTCTTAAGTGCCCTTTTCATGAACAGTTCAGCGGGAGGGACCTCGGTGAGTGAGTGGGGTCTTGTGCGGTAACTAAGCAGGACTCGGGATAAGCGAGTCTGCAGTGAGCCTTCAGTGTTACCCTTTTCAAGCTCTGCTTGATTGTTTAAACAGCTCATTCTGCCTGACCGTTGGACACTGGCATAAACGGGGCAGATGTGACATGTTTGACCCCATTGCGGGTTATGAATTCTTTGAATTCGGCACTGGTAAAGCACGGCCCATTGTCACTTACAAGGACATCAGGCAGGCCGTGCGTGGCAAGCATGGCCCGCAGGCTTTCAATGGTGGCAGCGGACGTGTTTGCTGACATTATCTCACATTCAATCCATTTGGAGTACGCATCTACAACCACTAAAAACATTTTTCTCAAGAATGGGCCTGCATAGTTGACATGAACCCCAGACCACGGTTTGGAGGGCCAAGATCATAAACTTAGTGGCGCCTCCCTGGGTGCATTGCTTAACTGGGAACATATATTACATTTGTGCACACAGGACTCTTAAGTCAGCATTGATACCGGGCCACCACACGTGGGATCTGGCTATCGCTTTCATCATTACAATGCCTGGGTGGGTACTGTGGAGATCACTAATGAAAGTGTCCTGCCCTTTTTTGGCACAACTACCTGATTATCCCATAGGAGGCAGTCTGCCTGTACAGACATTTCATCTTTGCACCGCTGGTACGGCTTTATTTCTTTCTGCATCTCTAACGGACATTAGACCAACTCCCGTGGAGCACACCGTTTTTTAATCAGGACAGTAAGGGGTCCTGGCTCGTCCAGGTTCTAATCTGTCGGGCGGTAACAGGTGATTGCTCACTTTCGAATGCTTCCATTACTATAACTAAATCTGCAGGCTGTGCCATCTCCACCCCTGTGGTGGGCAATGGTAGCCTACTGAGAGCATTGGCACGGTTTTCTGTGCCTGGCCTGTGGCGGATGGCGTAGTTGTATGCGGCCAACTTGAGCACCCATCTCTGGATGCGGACCGAAGCATTCGTATTTATCCCCTTATTTTCAGAAAAGAGAGGTATAAGCGGCTTATGGTCGGTTTCCAATTCAAATTTGAGCCCGAACAGATATTGATGCATTTTCTTTACCCCGTAAACACACACAAACGCTTCTTTTTCGATCATACTGTAGGCCCTCTCGGCCTTAGACAGACATCTGGATGCTTAAGCAACCAGTTGCAATTTCCCAAATTTATTAGCTTGTTGCAATACGCACCCGAACCCGTACGACGACGCATCACATGCTAGTACCAAATGTTTACATGGATCGTACAACATAAGCAATTTGTTTGAACATAACAGCTTCCTAGCTTTCTCAAAGGCATTTTCTTGGCTTTTACCCCATACCTATTCATCTCCTTTACGCAGTAAAGAGTGCAGGGATTCTAACAATGTGCCAAGACCCAGTAAGAAGTTACCAAAATAGTTCAGGAGTCCTAGAAACGGCCGCAGCTCTGTCACGTTCTGTGGTCTTGGTGCGTTTTTGATTGCCTCCGTCTTCGAATTGGTGGGCCTGATGCCGTCCGCCGCGATTCTTCTCCACAGGAACTCTACTTCAGGCGCAAGGAAAACACACTTCGAGCGTTTTAGCCTGAGCCCCACATGATTAAGCCGACTAAGAACCTCCTCCAGGTTCTACAGATGCTCGACGGTGTCCCGACCTGTAACCAAGATGTCGTCCCGAAAGACCATTGTGTGCGGGACCGACCAGCAAGCTTTCCATGTTCCTCTGGAATATCACCGCGGCTGATCAAATCCCAAACGGGCATCTGTTATAAACGAAAAGACCTTTGTGCGTGTTGATGCAAGTGAGGCCTTTCGAAGATTCCTCCAGCTCCTGCGTCATGTAGGCCGAGGTCAAGTCCAGCTTCGTGAACATTTTCCCTCCCTCCAGCGTCGTAAATAGGTCGTCTGCCTTTGGTAACGGGTATTGATCCTGCAGCGAGAAACGATTGATAGTTACTTTGTAATCACCACAAATTCTGACTGTGCTATCTCCCTTGAGGACTGGAACAATCTGACTGGCCCACTCATTGAATTCGATTGGCGAAATGATGCCCTCTCGTTGCAGCCTGTCCAGCTCAATCTCCACCCTCTCTCTCATCATGTAAGGTACCGCTCTCGCCTTGTGATGGATGGGTCGCACCCCCGGAATCAAATGGATCTGCACTTTTGCTCCTTGAAACTTTCCGATGCCTGGTTCGAACAGTGAGGGGAACTTGCTTAGGACCTGGGCACATGAGGTGTTGTCGACGGACGAAAGCGCTCAGATGTCGTCCCAGTTCCAGCATATCTTTCCCAGCCAGCTCCTGCCGAACAGCATGGGGCCATCGCCCAGTATTACCCAGAGTGGTAAATCGTGCACCACTCCATCATAGGAGACCTTTACGGTAGCACTGCCAATTACGGGAATCAGTTCTTTGTGTACTTTCTAAATTTGGTACGAATGGGAGTCAGGACTGGCCTTGAAGCCTTGTTGCACCACAACTTATCGAAAATCTTTTTACTCATTATGGACTGGCTTGCGCCTGTGTCCAGCTCCATGGACACCGGGAGTCCATTTAATTCAACCTTCAGCATTATCGGGGGTCACTTTGTGGTAAATGTGTGCACCCCATATACCTCTGCCTCCTCGGTTTGAGGCTCTGGTTCATCCTGATCCACTGTGGATCTGTCCTCCTCTGCAACATGGTGGTTTGCAGGCTTAGCAGGGTTTCAGCTTGCATATACGTTGGAGGTGTCCCATTGTCCCACAGCCCTTGCAAACGTATCCTTTGAAGCGGCATGAATGCAGTCGATGATCACCCCCGCAGTGCCAACAAGGTGTTAATTGCCTTGTATTCACCACCTTTGATGGCGGACTCTGAGTCATCTGCGGATGTGCAGCTCCAGGTGTGTAAGTTCTGCCATGTACATTTCGATTCGAAAACAACGTTACTTTGTTCACAGTACTTGCAGCAGCACTAGTGTGCTGGGAAATTTGTTTGGTATTGTCACTGGTGGAGATAAACGCCTGGGGTTATCGCTATGGCTTTACTCAAGGTTGGGGTCTCTACAGTCAAAAGTTTGCGAAGTATTACTTCATGGCCAATGCCAAGTACAAAGAAGTCCCTGAGTATATTCTCCAAGTGTCCTTCAAATTCGCAATGCCCTGCAAGGCGCCCTAGCTCGGCGACGTAGCTCGCCACTTCCTGGCCTTCAGACCTCTTGTACGTGTAGAACCGATAACTCGCCATCAGAACGCTTTCCTTCGGGTTTAGATGCTCCCGGACCAGTGTGCACAACTCATCGTACGACTTGTCTGTGGGTTTTGCTGGAGTGAGCAGGTTTTTCATGAGGCCATATATTGATGCCCTGCAAACGGTGAGGAGGATCGCCTTTCGTTTGGCAGCGTTCCCTTCCCCTTCCAGCTCGTTGGCCATGAAGTCTTGGTCAAGTCGCTCCACGAAGGTTTCCCAATCATCTCCCTCCAAAAATTTCTCCAGGATGCCCACAGTTCTCTGCATTGTTGCGTTGGGGTTCGTCATCTGTATCCCATCACCAGTTGTTATGTCTTGGATAAAGAGTCAGACCAGATACTGCAAGCTCAAAGTAAGTGTGACCATAGTCCTTTTTCTTACAGATCTCAGAGTGCCTCTCCAGCCTGTGATGCCTCCATATATACAGGTGCTCCCAATGGATTGTGGGATCCCTTGGGACTCCAGCGGATAAGCCCTCTGGTGGTTAGACATGGTAATTACAGGTTTACATACATAACACTGTCAATCTCTGATTTAAAATTATCAAGTAACCTAGCATCAATTGCTGTTTGCGGAAGAGAGTTCCATTTTTCTACTACCCTTTGTGTGTCGAAGTGTTTCCTAATTTCACTCCTGAAAGATCATGCCCTAATTTTTAGATTATGCCCCCTAGTCCTTGAATCCCAAACCAGCATAAATAGTTTTTCTCTATCTACCCTAACTGTTCCCCTTAATATCCTGATAACTTCAATCAGATCAACCCTTAACCTTCTAAATTCTTTGGCATACAACCCTAATTTGTGTAATCTCTCCTCATCACTTAACCTTTGAATTCTGGGTGGTATTCTGGTAAACCTATGTTGCACTCCCTCCAAGGTCAGTATATCCTTCCTAAGGTGTGGTGTCCAGAACTGCTCACAGCACTCCAGGTGTGGTCGAACCAGGGTTTTGTACAGATACAGCATAACTTCTACCCCTTGTATTCTTGTCCTCTAGTTAGAAAGACCAGCATTTCATTAGCCTTTCTGATTATTTTCTGTTCCTGTTCATTACATTATAATGATCTATGTACTTGAATCTCCAAGTCTCTTTGGGCATCCACTGTTTTTAGCTTTTTACCATTTAGAACGCACCCTGTTCTATCCTTTTTAGGTTCAAAGTGGATGACCACACATTTGCTTACATTGAAATCCATTTGCCTCAGTTTTGCCCATTCACTTCATCTCTCAATATCCCTTTGTCATTTTATGCTTTCATCTACAATGTCACCTATCTTTGTGTCATCGGAAAAATTTGGATATATGACTCTTTATGCCATCATCTAAGTCGTTAATAAATATTGTGAATAGTTGAGACCCCAACACAGATCCCTGCGGGACACTACTAGCCACATCCTGCTAATTTGAGCATCTACCCATTATCCCTACTCTTGGCACAAGATGTACATTCCATGGGACTGAGGTGACCTGCCATGCCTCTTTATTTGACTATTAACTAACTTACAGAAATAAACTTGACTAAGGGGGAGAAATTTTCATGGTTAGCGACTGCTGTTAGTGCCTCTGAGAGAGCGAAAACCATTTCTCGCCCGGGGGAGTGGGGGGGGGGTGAGAGGGCGGGCGCTACCAGCTCACACGAAATTGCTCGGGAGTTTGCGGAGGCGCAAAATCGGTAGCACCCTGCTCCCATCGTTAGCACCCCGGGCCGCTGTGCCTCCATCACCATGGGCAGCACCCCACACGGCCTGTTGTCACCCAACAGTGAAAATTGGGCAGTGCCCCGTGATACCACCGCGGGCGATGTCAGCGCCAGCTTCGCGGGTTGCGAACTGGGCCGCACTCTGCTTGTGGTGAGAAATTTAAAGGGGAGGTGCGCGATGCCATTTTGCCCTGCCGGCCAACTTACTGGTCCGGCCATTCGTTATTTATTTCATAGGTTCCGTGCCACGATGGTGCAGCCCGGCACTCTGCTTCTGTGCCGGGCTGTGGCCATGGCACCCTGCATCCCCCATTGCCTAGTGGAGGCCAGTTGCCCCACTGCAGAGCTCGCAGCATGCCCATCCCTTTAATGGAGGGGCAGGGCCTTGTGCTCGCCTCAGCGCTACATGGCGAGGCTGCATAGCGCTGCACCATTCACGCGCTTAACACTCCAGTACTGCCCCGAGAGGAAGTGGAGCGCCTGACATTGTGCTCCACTTCCTCTCGGGTGGGGGGTGACCCCAATTTCGTTGCTGAGGCAGGACTTCTGCACCAGGCACGGGAAGTCCCCCCTCACCAAGGTTACCTATTTCCTTGCTGTTCTTTTGGAATTCGCTGCATTTGTTTATGCCTCCTCCACTGCTGCTGTCAACTCTCACAGGTCACTGTTTGTGTTCTGGGTATAAGGGAATATTCCACAATATGTGGTACATGGGAATATTCTACAGTGTGTGGGTCTGGGTACAAGGGAATATTCCAGTGTATGGTCTGGATACAAGGGAATATTCTACAGTTATGGATCTGGGTACAAGGGAAGATTCTATAGTGTATGGTCTGGGTACAAGGGAATATTCTATAGTGTATGGTCTGGGTACAAGGGAATATTCTATAGTGTATGATCTGGGTACAAGGGAATATTCTATAGTGTATGGGTCTGGGTACAAGGGAATATTCTACAGTGTGTGGGTCTGGGTACAAGTGAATATTCCAGTGTGTGGTCTGGGTACAAGGGAATATTCTATAGTGTATGATCTGGGTACAAGGGAATATTCTATAGTGTATGGGTCTGGGTACAAGGGAATATTCTACAGTGTGTGGGCCTGGGTACAAGTGAATATTCCAGTGTGTGGTCTGGGTACAAGGGAATATTCTACAGTGTATGGTCTGGGTACAAGGGAATATTCCAGTGTGTGGTCTGGGTACAAGGGAATATTCTATAGTGTATGGTCTGGGTACAAGGGAATATTCTACAGTGTATGGGTCTGGGTACAAGGGAATATTCCAGTGTGTGGTCTGGGTACAAGGGAATATTCTATAGTGTGTGGGTCTGGGTACAAGGGAATATTCTACAGTGTATGGTCTGGGTACAAGGGAATATTCTACAGTGTATGGTCTGGGTACAAGGGAATATTCTATAGTGTATGGTCTGGGTACAAGGGAATATTCTATAGTGTATGGTCTGGGTACAAGGGAATATTCCAGTGTGTGGTCTGGGTACAAGGGAATATTCTATAGTGTGTGGGTACAAGGGAATATTCTATAGTGTGTGGGTACAAGGGAATATTCTACAGTGTGTGGTCTGGGTACATGGGAATATTCTACAGTGTATGATCTGGATACAAGGGAATATTCTGTAGTGTATGGGTCTGGGTACAAGGGAATATTCCAGTGTATGGGTCTGGGTACAAGGGAATATTCTATAGTGTATGGTCTGGGTACAAGGGAATATTCTATAGTGTATGGGTCTGGGTACAAGGGAATATTCCAGTGTATGGGTCTGGGTACAAGGGAATATTCTATAGTGTATGGGTCTGGGTACAAGGGAATATTCGATAGTGTATGGGTCTGGGTACAAGGGAATATTCTATAGTGTATGGGTCTGGGTACAAGGGAATATTCTATAGTGTATGGGTCTGGGTACAAGGGAATATTCTATAGTGTATGGTCTGGGTACAAGGGAATATTCCAGTGTGTGGTCTGGGTACAAGGGAATATTCTACAGTGTGTGGTCTGGGTACAAGGGAATATTCTACAGTGTATGGTCTGGGTACAAGGGAATATTCTACAGTGTATGGGTCTGGGTACAAGGGAATATTCTGTAGTGTATGGGTCTGGGTACAAGGGAATATTCTATAGTGTATGGGTCTGGGTACAAGGGAATATTCTACAGTGTATGGTCTGGGTACAAGGGAATATTCTACAGTGTATGGTCTGGGTACAAGGGAATATTCTACAGTGTATGGTCTGGATACAAGGGAATATTCTAGAGTGTATGGTCTGGGTACAAGGGAATATTCTATAGTGTATGGTCTGGGTACAAGGGAATATTCCAGTGTATGGGTCTGGGTACAAGGGAATATTCTATAGTGTATGGTCTGGGTACAAGGGAATATTCCAGTGTGTGGTCTGGGTACAAGGGAATATTCTATAGTGTGTGGGTACAAGGGAATATTCTACAGTGTGTGGTCTGGGTACATGGGAATATTCTATAGTGTATGGGTCTGGGTACAAGGGAATATTCTGTAGTGTATGGGTCTGGGTACAAGGGAATATTCTATAGTGTATGGGTCTGGGTACAAGGGAATATTCTATAGTGTATGGGTCTGGGTACAAGCGAATATTCTATAGTGTATGGGTCTGGGTACAAGGGAATATTCTATAGTGTATGGGTCTGGGTACAAGGGAATATTCTATAGTGTATGGGTCTGGGTACAAGGGAATATTCTATAGTGTATGGGTCTGGATACAAGGGAATATTCCAGTGTGTGGTCTGGATACAAGGGAATATTCCAGTGTTTGGGTCTGGGTACAAGGGAATATTCTATAGTGTATGGGTCTGGGTACATGGGAATATTCTATAGTGTATGGTCTGGGTACAAGGGAATATTCTATAGTGTATGGTCTGGGTACAAGGGAATATTCCAGTGTGTGGTTTGGGTACAAGGGAATATTCTATAGTGTATGGTCTGGGTACAAGGGAATATTCCAGTGTATGGGTCTGGGTACAAGGGAATATTCCAGTGTATGGGTCTGTGTACAAGGGAATATTCCAGTGTATGGGTCTGGGTACAAGGGAATATTCCAGTGTGTGGTCTGGGTACAAGGGAATATTCCAGTGTATGGTCTGGGTACAAGGGAATATTCCAGTGTATGGGTCTGGGTACAAGGGAATATTCCAGTGTATGATCTGGGTACAAGGGAATATTCGAGTGTATGGGTCTGGGTACAAGGGAATATTCCAGTGTATGGTCTGGGTACAAGGGAATATTCCAGTGTATGGGTCTGGGTACAAGGGAATATTCCAGTGTATGGGTCTGGGTACAAGGGAATATTCCAGTGTGTGGGTCTGGGTACAAGGGAATATTCTACAGTGTATGGGTCTGGGTACAAGGGAATATTCCAGTGTGTGGGTCTGGGTACAAGGGAATATTCCAGTGTGTGGGTCTGGGTACAAGGGAATATTCTATAGTGTATGGGTCTGGGTACAAGGGAATATTCCAGTGTGTGGGTCTGGGTACAAGGGAATATTCCAGTGTGTGGGTCTGGGTACAAGGGAATATTCCAGTGTATGGGTCTGGGTACAAGGGAATATTCCAGTGTGTGGGTCTGGGTACAAGGGAATATTCCAGTGTATGGGTCTGGGTACAAGGGAATATTCTACAGTGTATGGGTCTGGGTACAAGGGAATATTCTACAGTGTGTGGTCTGGGTACAAGGGAATATTCTATAGTGTGTGGGTCTGGGTACAAGGGAATATTCTACAGTGTGTGGGCCTGGGTACAAGTGAATATTCCAGTGTGTGGTCTGGGTACAAGGGAATATTCTACAGTGTATGGTCTGGGTACAAGGGAATATTCCAGTGTGTGGTCTGGGTACAAGGGAATATTCTATAGTGTATGGTCTGGGTACAAGGGAATATTCTACAGTGTATGGGTCTGGGTACAAGGGAATATTCCAGTGTGTGGTCTGGGTACAAGGGAATATTCTATAGTGTGTGGGTCTGGGTACAAGGGAATATTCTACAGTGTATGGTCTGGGTACAAGGGAATATTCTACAGTGTATGGTCTGGGTACAAGGGAATATTCTATAGTGTATGGTCTGGGTACAAGGGAATATTCTATAGTGTATGGTCTGGGTACAAGGGAATATTCCAGTGTGTGGTCTGGGTACAAGGGAATATTCTATAGTGTGTGGGTACAAGGGAATATTCTATAGTGTGTGGGTACAAGGGAATATTCTACAGTGTGTGGTCTGGGTACATGGGAATATTCTACAGTGTATGGGTCTGGGTACAAGAGAATATTCTGTAGTGTATGGGTCTGGGTACAAGGGAATATTCCAGTGTATGGGTCTGGGTACAAGGGAATATTCTATAGTGTATGGTCTGGGTACAAGGGAATATTCTATAGTGTATGGGTCTGGGTACAAGGGAATATTCCAGTGTATGGGTCTGGGTACAAGGGAATATTCTATAGTGTATGGGTCTGGGTACAAGGGAATATTCGATAGTGTATGGGTCTGGGTACAAGGGAATATTCTATAGTGTATGGGTCTGGGTACAAGGGAATATTCTATAGTGTATGGGTCTGGGTACAAGGGAATATTCTATAGTGTATGGTCTGGGTACAAGGGAATATTCCAGTGTGTGGGTCTGGGTACAAGGGAATATTCCAGTGTATGGGTCTGGGTACAAGGGAATATTCCAGTGTGTGGGTCTGGGTACAAGGGAATATTCCAGTGTATGGGTCTGGGTACAAGGGAATATTCTATAGTGTATGATCTGGGTACAAGGGAATATTCTATAGTGTATGGGTCTGGGTACAAGCGAATATTCTACAGTGTGTGGGCCTGGGTACAAGTGAATATTCCAGTGTGTGGTCTGGGTACAAGGGAATATTCTACAGTGTATGGTCTGGGTACAAGGGAATATTCCAGTGTGTGGTCTGGGTACAAGGGAATATTCTATAGTGTATGGTCTGGGTACAAGGGAATATTCTACAGTGTATGGGTCTGGGTACAAGGGAATATTCCAGTGTGTGGTCTGGGTACAAGGGAATATTCTATAGTGTGTGGGTCTGGGTACAAGGGAATATTCTACAGTGTATGGTCTGGGTACAAGGGAATATTCTACAGTGTATGGTCTGGGTACAAGGGAATATTCTACAGTGTATGGTCTGGGTACAAGGGAATATTCTATAGTGTATGGTCTGGGTACAAGGGAATATTCCAGTGTGTGGTCTGGGTACAAGGGAATATTCTATAGTGTGTGGGTACAAGGGAATATTCTATAGTGTGTGGGTACAAGGGAATATTCTACAGTGTGTGGTCTGGGTACATGGGAATATTCTACAGTGTATGGGTCTGGGTACAAGAGAATATACTGTAGTGTATGGGTCTGGGTACAAGGGAATATTCCAGTGTATGGGTCTGGGTACAAGGGAATATTCTATAGTGTATGGTCTGGGTACAAGGGAATATTCTATAGTGTATGGGTCTGGGTACAAGGGAATATTCCAGTGTATGGGTCTGGGTACAAGGGAATATTCTATAGTGTATGGGTCTGGGTACAAGGGAATATTCGATAGTGTATGGGTCTGGGTACAAGGGAATATTCTATAGTGTATGGGTCTGGGTACAAGGGAATATTCTATAGTGTATGGGTCTGGGTACAAGGGAATATTCTATAGTGTATGGTCTGGGTACAAGGGAATATTCCAGTGTGTGGTCTGGGTACAAGGGAATATTCTACAGTGTGTGGTCTGGGTACAAGGGAATATTCTACAGTGTATGGTCTGGGTACAAGGGAATATTCTACAGTGTATGGGTCTGGGTACAAGGGAATATTCTGTAGTGTATGGGTCTGGGTACAAGGGAATATTCTATAGTGTATGGGTCTGGGTACAAGGGAATATTCTACAGTGTATGGTCTGGGTACAAGGGAATATTCTACAGTGTATGGTCTGGGTACAAGGGAATATTCTACAGTGTATGGTCTGGATACAAGGGAATATTCTAGAGTGTATGGTCTGGGTACAAGGGAATATTCTATAGTGTATGGTCTGGGTACAAGGGAATATTCCAGTGTATGGGTCTGGGTACAAGGGAATATTCTATAGTGTATGGTCTGGGTACAAGGGAATATTCCAGTGTGTGGTCTGGGTACAAGGGAATATTCTATAGTGTGTGGGTACAAGGGAATATTCTACAGTGTGTGGTCTGGGTACATGGGAATATTCTATAGTGTATGGGTCTGGGTACAAGGGAATATTCTGTAGTGTATGGGTCTGGGTACAAGGGAATATTCTATAGTGTATGGGTCTGGGTACAAGGGAATATTCTATAGTGTATGGGTCTGGGTACAAGCGAATATTCTATAGTGTATGGGTCTGGGTACAAGGGAATATTCTATAGTGTATGGGTCTGGGTACAAGGGAATATTCTATAGTGTATGGGTCTGGGTACAAGGGAATATTCTATAGTGTATGGGTCTGGATACAAGGGAATATTCCAGTGTGTGGTCTGGATACAAGGGAATATTCCAGTGTTTGGGTCTGGGTACAAGGGAATATTCTATAGTGTATGGGTCTGGGTACATGGGAATATTCTATAGTGTATGGTCTGGGTACAAGGGAATATTCTATAGTGTATGGTCTGGGTACAAGGGAATATTCCAGTGTGTGGTTTGGGTACAAGGGAATATTCTATAGTGTATGGTCTGGGTACAAGGGAATATTCCAGTGTATGGGTCTGGGTACAAGGGAATATTCCAGTGTATGGGTCTGTGTACAAGGGAATATTCCAGTGTATGGGTCTGGGTACAAGGGAATATTCCAGTGTGTGGTCTGGGTACAAGGGAATATTCCAATGTATGGTCTGGGTACAAGGGAATATTCCAGTGTATGGGTCTGGGTACAAGGGAATATTCCAGTGTATGATCTGGGTACAAGGGAATATTCGAGTGTATGGGTCTGGGTACAAGGGAATATTCCAGTGTATGGTCTGGGTACAAGGGAATATTCCAGTGTATGGGTCTGGGTACAAGGGAATATTCCAGTGTATGGGTCTGGGTACAAGGGAATATTCCAGTGTGTGGGTCTGGGTACAAGGGAATATTCTACAGTGTATGGGTCTGGGTACAAGGGAATATTCCAGTGTGTGGGTCTGGGTACAAGGGAATATTCCAGTGTGTGGGTCTGGGTACAAGGGAATATTCTATAGTGTATGGGTCTGGGTACAAGGGAATATTCCAGTGTGTGGGTCTGGGTACAAGGGAATATTCCAGTGTGTGGGTCTGGATACAAGGGAATATTCCAGTGTATGGGTCTGGGTACAAGGGAATATTCCAGTGTGTGGGTCTGGGTACAAGGGAATATTCCAGTGTATGGGTCTGGGTACAAGGGAATATTCTACAGTGTATGGGTCTGGGTACAAGGGAATATTCTACAGTGTATGGGTCTGGGTACAAGGGAATATTCTACAGTGTATGGGTCTGGGTACAAGGGAATATTCCAGTGTGTGGGTCTGGGTACAAGGGAATATTCCAGTGTGTGGTCTGGGTACAAGGGAATATTCTATAGTGCATGGTCTGGGTGCAAGGGAATATTCTATAGTGTATGGTCTGGGTACAAGGGAATATTCCAGTGTGTGGTGTGGGTAGAAAGGAATATTCTATAGTGTATGGTCTGGGTACATGGGAATATTCTACAGTGTATGGGTACAAGGGAATATTCTACAGTGTGTGGGTCTGGGTACAAGGGAATATTCTACAGTGTGTGGTCTGGGTACATGGGAATATTCTACAGGGTATTGGTCTGGGTACAAGGGAATATTCCAGTGTGTGGTCTGGGTACAAGGGAATATTCCAGTGTATGGGTCTGGGTTCAAGGGAATATTCCAGTGTGTGGGTCTGGGTACAAGGGAATATTCCAGTGTGTGGTCTGGGTACAAGGGAATATTCCAGTGTATGGGTCTGGGTACAAGGGAATATTCCAGTGTATGGTCTGGATACAAGGGAATATTCCAGTGTATGGCTCTGGGTACAAGGGAATATTCCAGTGTGTGGTCTGGGTACAAGGGAATATTCTACAGTGTATGGTCTGGATACAAGGGAATATTCTACAGTGTGTGGGTCTGGGTACAAGGGAATATTCTACAGTGTATGGTCTGGATACAAGGGAATATTCTACAGTGTGTGGGTCTGGGTACAAGGGAATATTCTATAGTGTATGGTCTGGGTACAAGGGAATATTCTACAGTGTATGGTCTGGGTACAAGGGAATATTCTACAGTGTGTGGGTCTGGGTACAAGGGAATATTCTACAGTGTATGGTCTGGATACAAGGGAATATTCTACAGTGTATGGGTCTGGGTACAAGGGAATATTCCAGTGTGTGGGTCTGGGTACAAGGGGATATTCCAGTGTGTGGTCTGGGTACAAGGGAATATTCTATAGTGTATGGTCTGGGTACAAGGGAATATTCTATAGTGTATGGTCTGGGTACAAGGGAATATTCTATAGTGTATGGTCTGGGTACAAGTGAATATTCCAGTGTGTGGTTTGGGTACAAGGGAATATTCTATAGTGTATGGTCTGGGTACAAGGGAATATTCCAGTGTATGGGTCTGGGTACAAGGGAATATTCCAGTGTATGGGTCTGTGTACAAGGGAATATTCTACAGTGTATGGGTCTGGGTACAAGGGAATATTCCAGTGTGTGGGTCTGGGTACAAGGGAATATTCCAGTGTGTGGTCTGGGTACAAGGGAATATTCCAGTGTATGGGTCTGGGTACAAGGGAATATTCCAGTGTATGGTCTGGATACAAGGGAATATTCCAGTGTATGGGTCTGGGTACAAGGGAATATTCCAGTGTGTGGTCTGGGTACAAGGGAATATTCTACAGTGTATGGTCTGGATACAAGGGAATATTCTACAGTGTGTGGGTCTGGGTACAAGGGAATATTCTACAGTGTATGGTCTGGATACAAGGGAATATTCTACAGTGTGTGGGTCTGGGTACAAGGGAATATTCTATAGTGTATGGTCTGGGTACAAGGGAATATTCTACAGTGTATGGTCTGGATACAAGGGAATATTCTACAGTGTGTGGGTCTGGGTACAAGGGAATATTCTACAGTGTATAGTCTGGATACAAGGGAATATTCTACAGGGTATGGGTCTGGGTACAAGGGAATATTCCAGTGTGTGGGTCTGGGTACAAGGGGATATTCCAGTGTGTGGTCTGGGTACAAGGGAATATTCTATAGTGTATGGTCTGGGTACAAGGGAATATTCCAGTGTGTGGTTTGGGTACAAGGGAATATTCTATAGTGTATGGTCTGGGTACAAGGGAATATTCCAGTGTATGGGTCTGGGTACAAGGGAATATTCCAGTGTATGGGTCTGTGTACAAGGGAATATTCCAGTGTATGGGTCTGGGTACAAGGGAATATTCCAGTGTGTGGTCTGGGTACAAGGGAATATTCCAGTGTATGGTCTGGGTACAAGGGAATATTCCAGTGTATGGGTCTGGGTACAAGGGACTATTCCAGTGTATGGGTCTGGGTACAAGGGAATATTCCAGTGTATGGGTCTGTGTACAAGGGAATATTCCAGTGTATGGGTCTGGGTACAAGGGAATATTCCAGTGTGTGGTCTGGGTACAAGGGAATATTCCAGTGTATGGTCTGGGTACAAGGGAATATTCCAGTGTATGGGTCTGGGTACAAGGGACTATTCCAGTGTGTGGGTCTGGGTACAAGGGAATATTCTACAGTGTATGGGTCTGGGTACAAGGGAATATTCCAGTGTGTGGGTCTGGGTACAAGGGAATATTCCAGTGTGTGGGTCTGGGTACAAGGGAATATTCTATAGTGTATGGGTCTGGGTACAAGGGAATATTCCAGTGTGTGGGTCTGGGTACAAGGGAATATTCCAGTGTGTGGGTCTGGGTACAAGGGAATATTCCAGTGTATGGGTCTGGGTACAAGGGAATATTCCAGTGTGTTGGGTCTGGGTACAAGGGAATATTCCAGTGTATGGGTCTGGGTAAAAGGGAATATTCCAGTGTATGGTCTGGGTACAAGGGAATATTCCAGTGTATGGGTCTGGGTACAAGGGAATATTCCAGTGTGTGGTCTGGGTACAAGGGAATATTCCAGTGTGTGGGTCTGGGTACAAGGGAATATTCTACAGTGTATGGGTCTGGGTACAAGGGAATATTCCAGTGTATGGTCTGGGTACAAGGGAATATTCCAGTGTGTGGGTCTGGGTACAAGGGAATATTCTACAGTGTATGGGTCTGGGTACATGGGAATATTCTACAGTGTATGGGTACAAGGGAATATTCTACAGTGTGTGGGTCTGGGTACAAGGGAATATTCTATAGTGTATGGTCTGGGTACAAGGGAATATTCTACAGTGTGTGGTCTGGGTACATGGGAATATTCTACAGTGTATTGGTCTTAGTACAAGGGAATATTCCAGTGTGTGGTCTGGGTACAAGGGAATATTCCAGTGTATGGGTCTGGGTACAAGGGAATATTCCAGTGTATGGTCTGGATACAAGGGAATATTCCAGTGTATGGGTCTGGGTACAAGGGAATATTTCAGTGTGTGGTCTGGGTACAAGGGAATATTCTACAGTGTATGGTCTGGATACAAGGGAATATTCTACAGTGTGTGGGTCTGGGTACAAGGGAATATTCTACAGTGTATGGTCTGGATACAAGGGAATATTCTACAGTGTGTGGGTCTGGGTACAAGGGAATATTCTATAGTGTATGGTCTGGGTACAAGGGAATATTCTACAGTGTATGGTCTGGATACAAGGGGATATTCTACAGTGTGTGGGTCTGGGTACAAGGGAATATTCTACAGTGTATGGTCTGGATACAAGGGAATATTCTACAGTGTGTGGGTCTGGGTACAAGGGAATATTCTATAGTGTATGGTCTGGGTACAAGGGAATATTCTACAGTGTATGATCTGGATACAAGGGAATATTCCAGTGTATGGGTCTGGGTACAAGGGAATATTCTACAGTGTGTGGTCTGGGTACAAGGGAATATTCTACAGTGTATGGTCTGGGTACAAGGGAATATTCTGTAGTGTATGGTCTGGGTACAAGGGAATATTCTATAGTGTATGGTCTGGATACAAGGGAATATTCTATAGTGTATGGTCTGGATACAAGGGAATATTCTATAGTGTGTGGTCTGGATACAAGGGAATATTCTGTAGTGTGTGGTCTGGATACATATGAATATTCTGTAGTGTGTGGGTCTGGGTACAAGGGAATATTCTGTAGTGTGTGGGTCTGGATACAAAGGAATATTCTGTAGTGTGTGGTCTGGATACATATGAATATTCTGTAGTGTGTGGGTCTGGATACAAGGGAATATTCTGTAGTGTGTGGGTCTGGATACAAGGGAATATTCTGTAGTGTGTGAGTCTGGGTACAAGGAAATATTCCAGTGTATGGATCTGGGTACAAGGGAATATTCCAGTCTCTTAGTCTGGCTACATTCTTGTTACACATTATACTGGTCTTGCAGTCGATATTCTCTCAGGTTCAGTGTCACTGGTCACACATCCCTTTTAATCCAGAGTTCATCTTTACTAACCAATATCTACTTAAATAATAGCACGATTCACAGGTTGCAAGAGACCCCAGTGTACTAGCTACTGTGGTATTCCATGTGTGTTTTCCTGTCATTACAGATGCCAGACTGAAAAATTGAAAAGTCTAGCGAGATGAAACAGGATTGTAAACCACCAAAGTGGATTATTTTACATGAAATACAGAAATTATCAGATTACTATTTTCATAGTATAGTCTTCCTGTTATTTGTAATCTAATGTAATCATACACAACAAGAGAGACGGTTCATTCTCTCTTCAGGGTAGGTCAATAACACTTCCAATCACCTTGGCCTCCACCCATTGTTTCAGGTCTGCTGGCTTTAATGTAGAGGAAAAATAATGAACCAATGGAAGTAAGACACATTTAAACCTATGCGAATATCATAATATGCGACTGCACTGCTCTTAAAATCCCCATCATGTAACTCAAGTACACTAAATAGGACCATTATAAAACGTACCATCGATAGCGAACAAATGGGACTTCTCGTTCTTGCTGACCTTGTTTCTGATCACACAAGTATACAGCCTGCAGTTCGTAACCCATTCAGTTTTAACAGTCAGTATTCTGTTGTCAATTGATATTTTGTAAGTTGCATCACTTTGAAGTGGTTTACCTTCTTTCAGCCACGAGATTGCACTGGTTTCCCCTATTTTCACAATACAGTTAAGATGAACAACACTCGCTCCATGGGCGCGATCTCGAATTATCAATGGCGGTTGCAAAATTTCAATTAAAAGAGAAAGATCACATGAAGGTAATAACTGAACCCAAGGGTTTGTTTCTAGAGGGGTAGAATTGAAAAGTAGAGAAGTTGATATAAACTTGTATAGAACCTTGGATAGACCACACTTGGTTTGCATATTATAAAAGGTTATACGGAAAGATGAACAGCCTGGGTCTATTTTCTCTTGAAAAGAGAAGGCTGAGGGGTAACCCAATAGAGGTCTTTAAAATTATGGTTTTGTTCGAATAGGCACAGAGGCCTAGAAATTTCTCTCAGGCGGTATTGGATCAATCGCCCGCCATACGCAGTGCCTGATTTTTTTTAAAAAAGGCTTGTTATGTTTTTGGATCACGATACTGCCTTGCCTAGCAATTCTAATGATAGAATATTCTATCTACCAGAAAGTTGCATTTTTCATTCTATGTCAGTTGGCATTCATATTCATCTTCCTTTTTATTTCCTTTGGGAAGTTTTGTTGATTCTTTCTCAGGCCACTAAATTGCAGTATGAGAAGGGAGTTTTGTATGCCATGTTGAAGAAAAACTGGCTGAAGCATGCCACCTGCTGATTATTCACACAGTAACTTTGAAACGGTAGATTGTTGTCCATATTGCAGAACAGATATTCTAAGTACTTTAGCAGGTTTTGGTGGGTATGTGTATATAAGATTGTTCCAATTAACTAATTAAAGTTTCTTAATAAGTCCCTTTAACGTTTCTGCCATGCTTCACTAAATAAAATATTGCTGGCATTGCTTTATGTTAGAATACAAGTTGAAATCTTTTGGTATTCCTCATAGATCACCCCCTCATTACTGTTAAACTGCAGAATCCCTCTCCTCAGTGCATGAACAAAAAATAGTCTCACTTCCTGTAACTGTTTCTCTGCTTCTTTCCTTCTTTGTCCTCATTTCTCGCCATGCATTTTTTTTTCCTGGTTGCCCTTCTGCACTTATTTCATCATGGTCTGTCTATCTTTCTGTGTCTGACTTTTCCTCACTGTCATTCTTCCAATCGCCCTCTGTCTCTTTTCTCTTCTGAGTGGCTTTTGCACATAATTTGCTGATGTACTCAGTTTTTACGTCCTACCCTTGTTAGAGCCTTGGATACATCGCAAGATAGTAACTAATGTGTACTGGCATTGGTTGGGGACAGGCTGTCCGGTAGATGGTACAACATGGGTAAGTGGGAGAGAAACTTGGGTTTTGGCAGCAGAAGCTGGGATGGGCTAGGTGGAGCATTAGAGTTGGCATGTGGAAAGGGGTGAATGGTTATGGAAGTGGTTTGGGATCAGAACAGGCAGTCTGCCAGAATGATGGAAGAGGGTATAGGTGTGGTACTGGAGGACTGCTAATGTTGTACCTTGGTCTAAAAAGGGAGAGAGGAATGGACCAAGTAATTACAGGCCAGTCAGCCTAACCTAGGTGGTGGGAAAATTATTGGAGAAAATTCTGAGGGACAGGATAAATCTTCATTTAGAAAGACACGGATTAATCAAGCACAGTCAACATGAATTTGTTAAGGGAAGGTCATGTCTGACTAACTTGATTACATTTTTTGAGGAGGTAACAAGGATGGTCGATGAGGGCAGTGCATTTGATGCAGTGTATATGGATTTTAGCAAGGCCTTTGGCAAGGTCCCACATGGCATACAAGTCACGGAAGTAAAAGCCCATGGGATCCAAGGCAAAGTGGCAAGTTGGATCCAAAATTGACTCAGAGGCAGGAAGCAAAGGGTAATGGTTGATGGGTATTTTTGTGCCTGGAAGGCTGTTTCCAGTGGGGTTTTGCAGGGCTCAGTACTAGATCCCTTGCTTTTTGTGGTATATATCAATAATTTAGACTTGACTGTACAGGGTATGATTAGAAAGCTTGCAAACAATTCAAAAATTAGCTGTGTGGTGGATAATGAAGAAGAAAGCTGTAGACTGCAAGAAGATATCAATGAACTGGCCAGGTGGGCAGAACAGTGGCAAATGGAATTCAATCTGGAGAAGTGTAAGGTAATGCCTTTCGGGAGGGCTAATAAAGCAAGGGAATGCACATTAAATGGTAGGACACTGAGAAGTATAGAGGAACAAAGGGATCTTGGAGTGCATGTCCACAGATCCCTGAAGATAGCAGGCCAGGTAGATAAGGTGGTTAAGAAGGCATATGGAATACTTGCATTTATTAGCTGAGGCATAGAATACAAGAGCAGGGAGGTTATGCTTAAACTGTCTAAAACACTAGTTAGGCCACAGCTAGAGTACTGCGTGCAGTTCTGGTCACCACATTACAGGAAAGATGTATTTGCACTCGAGAGGGTACAGAGGAGATTTACGAGGATGTTGCCAGGACTGGAGAATTTTAGCAATGAGGAAAGATTGGATAGGCTGGGTTTGATTTCTTTGGAACAGGGGAGGTTGAGGGGAGACCTTATTGAGGTGTATAAAATTATGAGAGACATAGATAAAGTAGATAGGAAGGACCTATTTTCCTTAGCAGAGGAGTCAACAACCAGGAGACAGATTTAAACTAATTGGTAGGAGGTTTAGAGGGGATTTGAGGGGAAATGTTTTCACCCAGAGGTTGGTGAGGGTCTGGAACTCACATGGAGTAGTTGTTTTTTAGAATACAAGAGTCAAGTCTTAGGAACCCCAAATGCGTGCAGGGGCACAGCTGCAGTTTATTCACCCTAAGCCTAATAGCTGGGTAGATTGGCTGACCAGTTCACAGTGCCTTGGAATACTGTGGACCTGTTTGCCTTGATGCCTTGACACATTCTTCCATTGCTAGGTGTACCATCTTGACCCCTCTACAGGAGTAGGCCATTCAGCTCCTTGTGCCTTTATCTTGACAGGTTGGATTGGATGTTCAATATTGTAGAGCATGTATCCTAAACGCCACAATATGCCTGGGTTCTGGTGGCACAAAGCAATCATTATCTGGGTGGATGAGGAAGAAGCTTGAGGCAGGGCACAGTTACAGCACATCTCATCTTTTTTTATGCTCTCCCAAATTCCTCCAGAAGTGGAGATCAGTGCTTCTTGGTTCTGGCTGTAAGATTTAGAATGCTTGTTTTCTATCTTTAGTAATATAATCACCAGTAATGGATTTAGAATTGACTGTAAGAATTAAATATAAAAGTCTGTAATCAACTGTTATGTCTGGCAGTGAGCTAAAAACATATGCCATCAAGGACCATCATGGACGCAATATCTCCACGGTATGGAGGCATGTTCTTTTGTGTTGTCATAACTACCCCAGATATGTGTCATTATGTACTTTTGAGATCACTAGCCACTAGATGGCGTCACTGTTGGAGGCCATTGGGCTGCACGCACGTGTGTGCAGCCCAAGTATAAAAAGCCAGCCATTTTGCATATTAGTCACTTTGGGCCTTAGTAAAGCAGAGCCAAGGTCATACCTCTTGGAGTTAAACAGTATTCAGTCTAACAGTTATTGCATACACAACATTTGGCGACGAGGCAACAAGAACCTTCATGCAAAAATGAGCACAATTGGATTGTTGGAGCGATTTGTGGAAGGAGAAGATTGGGCAGACTTTGTGAGCCGTTTGAGCCAGTTCTTCGTGGCCAACAAAACGGTTTGAGGTCCAAAAATTAATGGTGTGATAAAAAGTCTACTCCTGTCTGTGAGTTCAACAGAGAAGACGTATGAAGAATTGTGTACACTGGTACAGGACCACTTCAAGCCAGACGAAAGCATCATCTTAAGATACACATTTTACACGCACGTTCACTCAGAGGGCCAGAATGCGGCAGAATTTGTTGCCGACCTAAGACATCTAGCGGGACCGTGTAAGTTCGGGGCTGTGTTGGCAGACATGCTGCGGGACTTCTTTGTAATCGGCATCAACCACGAGGTGATCCTGCGTAAACTACTGGCGGTGGAGACGTTGGACTTGAACAGGGCCATCACGATCGCTCAGTCATGCATGACGACGGATAGAAGTCTAAAGCAGGTTATCAGTGAAAAATCGAAACTCGGCAAGTACTGTAAATATGATTGATTTCAGCGTTCGACAGAGCGGCACATGGCACATGGCCTACCCGATTGTGTACGCGAAACCTGTGACTGCCCAAAGTCCGCCAACGGGAATGCATCCGATTTCTCCATGTTGGCAATGTGGGGGAAATCACCGGCACCAACAGTGCCGATTTAAGCAATATAGTTGTAAAGGCTGTTTGAGAGTGGGGCATCTTCAGCGCAAGTGTCCACAGATGAGCAAGCGTGCTGCGACACACCACGTGGAGGATGATGGTCAGACTAGCGCGGATCCGGATACGCTATCCGAGATACCAGAGGAGGAAGTGTATGGACTGTACTCGTTCCGAACTAAGAGCAAACCGATAATGATCAAAGTGAAATTTAATGTGGTGCCAGTATTGATGGAACTGGACATGGGGGCGAGTCAATCGATAATGAGGCAGAGGGCATTCGACAGACTGTGGGATACTAAGACTGTGAGGCCCAGGCTGAGTCCAGTCAATGCCAAGTTGCGCACGTACACCAAAGAACTCATAACAGTGATTGGCAGTGCCACAATTAAAGTGTCGTATGATGGTGCGGTTCACGAGTTACCACTATGGATTGAACCAGGCAATGGCCCAACGCTGTTCAGCAGGAACTGGCTTTAAAAAATCAGATGCGATTGGAATGACATCAAGGCGTTGTCGTCGGAGGAAGATACATGTGCCCAAGTACTGAGCAAGTTCCCCTCTCTGTTCGAACCAGGCATCGGCAACTTCAACTGGACTCAGATGCAACACCCGTCCATCATAACGCTCGGGCAGTTCCGTATATGATGAGGGAGAAGGTCGAAATCGAACTGGACAGACTCCAGCATAAAGGGATCATATCAACGGTTGAATTTAATGAATTGGCCAGCCCCGTTGTTCCTGTGTTGAAAAGTGATGGCACAGTCAGAATCAACAGGGTTTCGAAACAGGATTAGTACCCGTTACCGAAGGCTGATGACTTGTTTGCAACGCTAGCCGGGGGAAAGTCGTTCACCAAACTGGACTTGACATCGGCCTATATGATGCAGGAACTGGTCGAGACATCGAAGAGACTTACGTGCATTAACACGGATAAAGGACTTATTTATTACAGGTGCCTTTTTGGAATTCGCTCGGCTGAAGCAATATTTCAGAGGAACATGGAGAGTCTACTGAAGTCCGTTCCCAGAACCGTCGTGTTCCAAGATGACATCTTGATCACAGGTCGTGACTCCGAGGAACATCTGAACAACCTGGAAGAGGTTCTACATCGTCTGGACAAAGTGAGTCTCAGACTGAAACGCTCGAAGTGCGTCTTCTTGGCGCCAGAGGTCGAATCCCTGGGGAGGAAAATTGCTGCTGATGGCATCAGACCCACGGAGGCGAAAACCAAGGTCATCAAGAATGCAACCAAGCCGCAGAATGTGACGGAGCTGCATTCGTTCCTGGGTCTACTCAACTACTTCGGTAATTTTCTACCTAAATTGAGCACCTTATTAGAACCACTGCATATGCTTCTAAGAAAAAGGCGGCAACTGGGTGTGGGGTGCGTCTCAAACATAGAAACATAGAAAATAGGTGCTGGAGTAGGCCATTCGGCCCTTCTAGCCTGCACCGCCATTCAATGAGTTCATGGCTGAACATGCAACTTCAGTACCCCATTCCTGCTTTCTCGCCATACCTCTTGATCCCCCTAGTAGTAAGGACTTCATCTAACTCCTTTTTGAATATATTTAGTGAATTGGCCTCAACAACTTTCTGTGGTAGAGAATTCCACAGGTTCACCACTCTCTGGGTGAAGAAGTTTCTCCTCATCTCGGTCCTAAATGGCTTACCCCTTATCCTTAGACTGTGACCCCTGGTTCTGGACTTCCCCAACATTGGGAACATTCTTCCTGCATCTAACCTGTCTGAACCCATCAGAATTTTAAACATTTCTATGAGGTCCCCTCTCATTCTTCTGAATTCCAGTGAATACAAGCCCAGTTGATCCAGTCTTTCTTGATAGGTCAGTCCCGCCATCCCGGGAATCAGTCTGGTCAACCTTCTCTGCACTCCCTCAATAGCAAGAATGTCCTTCCTCAAGTTAGGAGACCAAAACTGTACACAATACTCCAGGTGTGGCCTCACCAAGGCCCTGTACAACTGTAGCAACACTTCTCTGCCCCTGTACTCAAATCCCCTCGCTATGAAGGCCAACATGCCATTTGCTTTCTTAACCGCCTGCTGTACCTGCATGCCAACCTTCAATGACTGATGTACCATGACACGCAGGTCTCGTTGCACCTCCCCTTTTCCTAATCTGTCACCATTCAGATAAAAGTCTGTCTCTCTGTTTTTACCACCAAAGTGGATAACCTCACATTTATCCACATTATACTTCATCTGCCATGCATTTGCCCACTCACCTAACCTATCCAAGTCACTCTGCAGCCTCATAGCATCCTCCTCGCAGCTCACACTGCCACCCAACTTAGTGTCATCCGCAAATTTGGAGATACTACATTTAATCCCCTCGTCTAAATCATTAATGTACAGTGTAAACAGCTGGGGCCCCAGCACAGAACCTTGCGGTACCCCACTAGTCACGGCCTGCCATTCTGAAAAGTACCCATTTACTCCTACTCTTACTCCTACTCTGAAAAGTGCCCATTTACTCAAGACAGAGCTTTTGAGAAAGCCACTAATCTGCTTTGCTCTCACAAGCTGCTGATACATTATGACCCATGTAAACGTTTAGTATTGGAGCTGTGCTGTTTGTCATATGGAATTGGTTACGTACTCCAACAAGCTAATGAGTCGAGTAAACTTCAACCAGTCGCGTATGCTTCAAAAAGTTGTCTAAAGCGGAAAGAGCCTACACCATGGTAGAGAAAGAAGCACAAGCCTGTGTGTATGGGGTAAAAAAGATGCATCAGTACCTGTTTGGTCTTCGGTTTGAATTGGAGACAGATCACAAGCCGCTCATTTCACTGTTCTCTGAAAACTAAGGTATCAATATCAATCTTTCATCCCGCATCCAGAGATGGGCACTGACATTATCCGCTTATGATTGTCATTCGCCATAGACCTGGCACCGAGAATTGTGCCGATGCTTTGAGCCGTCTGCCGTTGCCCACACCGGAGGTAGAAACACCACAACCGGCTGACCTAGTGTTAGTTATGGATGCTTTTGAGAGTGAAGGAACCCCTGTCATGACTCAGCAAGTTAAGACCTGGACTAGCCAGGACCCAATTTTATCGGTGGTGAAGAGTTGCATCCTCAAAGGTGATTGGTCTGCCATACCCAAGCAAATGTGCGAGGAGACTAAACCTTACATTCATCGCAAAGACAAACTGTCTATTCAGTCGGATTGTATACTGTGGGGCAATCGTGTTGTTATGCCCAAGAAAATGAGAGAGAAATTTGTACGTGAGCTACATAGTACACATCCCGGCATTGCAATGATGAAAGCCATCGGCAGGTCTCATGTATGGTGGCCGGGAATTGACTCTGAGCTGGAATCATGTGTGCAGCTCAGCAAAGCACCAGTGGAATTACCGCTGAGTCTGCAATCGTGACTGTCCAAACCACGGTCCAGGATCCACATAGACTTTGCAGGTCCTTTCCTGGGGAAGATGTTTTTAGTTGTGGTGGATGCATATTCGAAGTGGATAGAGTATATAATCATATCATCCAGCACATCCACAGCTACCATTGAGAATCTCAATGTCATGTTTGTGACACATGGTCTGCCTGACATCGTTGTTAGCGACAACGGATCGTGCTTCACCAGTCAGGAGTTTTAAGAGTTCATGAAACTCAATGGTATCCAACATGTAAGGTCAGCACCATTCAAACCTGCATGCAATGGGCAAGCAGAACGTGCTGTCCAAATCATAAAGCAGAGTATGAAGCGAGTAACCCAAGGGTCACTGCCGACCCACCTGTCATGCATACTGCTTAGTTAGAGACTGCACACGCTTACCTGGGTCTCACCTGCTGAACTAATGATGAAGAAAGGTCTTAAGACCAAGCTTTCTCTTGTACACCCTGACTTGAATAATCATATTGAATATAGAAGACAAAGTCAGCAAGGGTATCACGATCGCACAACTGTGTCATGCGATATTTCTGTAAATGATGCTGTACATTTTCTGAATTATGGTCAGGGTCTCAAGTGGATCGCTGGTACTGTCATGGCCAAGGAGGGCAACAGAGTATTTATTGTCAAGTTCAAAAATGGGCAAACATGCAGGAAACATATGGATCAGACATAGCTGCGGCACACAGACGAACCGGAACAGTCGGGAGGAAGAGACAATCGACGACCAACCAACCTACCCCCAATCATGAGGACTCAGTGGTCATCAGTGAGTCGGGACTTTCAATCTCTGAAATGGCCATTGCCACTCCACCAGGTCAGCCACCAGTCACAACAGACTCTGAACACTCACCCAAGGCTGGAGTTGAACTGAGTTGGTCAATCCGGGAGCGTAAAACACCGGACTGTCTCAATTTGTAAAAGATTGTGTTAATATCATGTATACACTTTTGGAATCACTAGCCACTAGATGGCATCACTGTTGGAGGCTATTGGGCTGCAGTGCAGCCCAAGTATAAAAGGCCAGCCATTTTGTATATTAGTCACTTTGGGGCTTAATAAAGCAGAGCCAAAGTCACACCACGTGGAGTTAAACAGTACTCAGTCTAACAGTTATTGCATACACAACAATATGAGTCTTGATGGTCAAAAACAGATGATGTAAGGGGGTCATGGGACCAGAACCTGAGTAACCAAAGGTGCTGTGGACGTGGCATCTTTATGATTGAATTTTGGGGAATTTGGTGTAAGCTAGTGATTGGTTCAGTTTTGAATATGGATTAGGGTTTAAGCACTGGGTCTCAACAGCCACAAAGTGTAGAAGATTTCAGGAAGAATCAAGGAGACACCCGAGATACGCAGGGTGCGGCTTACTCACAGTTGCGGCTTCTACCCAGAGGATAATGGGGTAATATAATTCTCGATTATACTCTGAATAATTGAGAATTAGCGGCTCAGTGGGTAGCAACCTTGCCTCTGAGTCAGAAGGTTGTGGGTTCAAGTTCCACTCCAGAGCCTTGAGCAAAAAAATCGAGGCTGACACGCCAGTGCAGTACTGAGGGAGTGCAGCACTGTCGGAGGTGCCGTCCACCTGAGAGATCCCATCTGCGCTCTCAGGTGGACATAAAAGATCCCAAGCCACTGTTTCGAAGGAGAGCAGGGGAGTTATCCCTGGTGTCCTGGCCAATATTTATCCCTCAACCAACATCACTAAAACAAATTATCTGATCATTATCACATTGCTGTTTGTGGGGTCTTGCTGTGTGCAAAATGGCTGCTGCATTACAATATTACAACACTGACTACACTTCAAAAAATACTTCATTGGCAGTAAAGCGCTTTGGGATATCCGGTGGTCGTGAAAGGCGCTACAGAAATGCAAATCTTTTTTTCTTTCTTTGTTACAGATGTTGATCACCTTCTGATGAAGAAATACTTCCTTTTTTCTGTCCCAAATTTTCTCTGTGCCTTGATGTATCTAGATGTACTGTTTCATGTTTACTATCCCGTTAAAAATTTATATTAGTGACTTTCCTGTGATGCTCATAAAGTAAAGGGAAACTTTAGGTTGGGCAGAAATGACAGGCTAAGTGGTCAACACTTGGACTATGGATGGATTTAAAAAAATAAAGAATGCTGAAGAATATTATTTTTGAAAAGCTGAAAAATAATAAATAGCTTCCTTATGTGTTCTTCTGGGGAAGGTTTACCACAAACCAATTAGGGACGTTACAGTATTAATGACACAGTGAAAACTGTCGCGGGGCTTGTGATGCGCAATTATCCCGCGCCCATTCAGTGTGATGCAGGCAGCATGCCAACTTCATGCTACCTGCTCATTAGCATGATTGTCGCGTGCAGCCAGTGCCAACTGCACTGTTGAGTGGCTGCACATCTCAGCGGGGGGCACAAAACATGAGAGACTAGCACAAGTAAAAGCTAGCCTACACCACTTACAGCTAGCCTGCACCTTTTAAAGGAGGCTGCATTGTAGCTGGAGCAGGTAGTGGAAGTCCTTGCACAAATCACTCTGACATGGAAAAAAACTCAATAATGGTACAACATGGGAGAGAGCGTGGCCCAATCTCGGACGCTACACTGGAGGCCTTGGTGGAGGAGGTGGAAAGGAGGAGAGAGGTGCTGTATCCACAGGGGGCCAGGAGACCCTCCAGACAAACGCTTAGAATGCAGTGGGACCAGATAGCCATGGTGGTCAATGCCAGGAGGACCTGGTTGTAATCCCGCAAAAAGTTCAATGACCTCACATGAGTGGTCAAGGTCAGTGAATTCATCTTCAAATGCCATATCCCACCAACTGCACAACTAGCCTCAGGCACTGTTCAGTGGGCCACAGCCCCATCGCTCACCGACCAACAATTTCTATCAATCAGGACTCATACCTAACATTCATAGCGGCACCTCCCGCTCACACATTTGGCACTGCTGCAAGCCTCACACCCACATCTCACAGCTTGCACACACTGCCAGCTATTCAACCATGACAGCCACATAACCCAAACAGATTGCACCACACTCACTGACACACCTCCCTCTCTCTTACAGGACATTGTGCTATGCAGCCAGAGGCAGAAGGAGCTTACCAGTGGGTCACAGGTGACCTGCATTCACTTAGCTCCATGGAGGACACGGTGCTCGCCTTCATTGGAGTGGCCATTGCTGAGCACATAATTAGCGGCAGGACTTAAAACTATAGAAGATGACCAGTATCCTCATACCTAATCCTCCTTCTCACATACCACTTCCCCTTCATCCCACAATCTCTTCTGAGTTACAAGCTGCAGAAGGTGTAAGCATGCACCTCTTCCTTTCGCCCTCCCCTCACCACAACCTTACCCTTGTGCCTTTCTCCTTTCAGATCCCCAAGAACTGCAACCTGGCCAGGTAGTAGTGGAGGAGCAACAAGACACTGAATTTCACACTCGATTTCACACTCACAGCTACCAGCTCAGATACTAACACTGTGCATAATTTAGAGGATAGCATAGAGGTGGGATCTGCACGTGGTGAGACACCAGGCACAAGTGGCCTGCGCCAGGGCAGGGGGCAAGGATTGCGAAGATGCAAGCTTGCCAGATTGACCTGCATGATTTGCTGCCTATGGTCGCGCACCAGCTCGACGTTGAGGGAGTGGAATCCCTTTCGGTTGCGGTACATCTCAGACACGCAGTGCCTGCAAAGCAACATGCGGCAGTCAATGGCACCCTGCACCATGGGGAGACCTACAGTCCTCGCAAAGCTACATGCTCACTCCGCCTGCTGCTGTCTGGCAAAAGATTATGAAATGCAGTCAGCTCTCTTTGAATACAGAGCCTCAGTGACCTCCCTTATGCAACAGTGGATGGCAAACTGAGAAGTTGCTAATATCGCCAGCTCCAGCCTGGAAGGAACCTGACGCATAAAAGGTCATTGCCACAGTCACCTTCACAGCCAATGGCAATGCGGTCCTTGCCCTAATCAGAGATTGCAGTTGTGGCTGCAGCATGTGGCAGATTTTAGTGAGGATGTCCTTACTGAAGCACAGACATCTCACACCACTGTTCCTCGCTGAGGTTCAGGTTGGAGAATTGCTCCATGAACACCCTGGGCAGATATGGCCTTCTGCTGAGAGCCCTTCGCTCCCTCCTCCTCCCTCTTCCAGAAGCTTGTTCTGCTCTGCACGATCTCTATTCATTCTCCAAGTCATACTGTATTCCAAGGGGAATTCCTACTAATGCACTTATGTCTGGGAGCAACTGATTTATGTATGAAGTCATGACAAAGTCCTTCAGTGCCTGCCACACCACTCCCTGTAGATTTCAGCAACTTTAAAGAACTCTAGAAAGTACCAAACACTTGCACAATCATAGCAACAGCCAGTAGAAATCAATCAGCAACTAACTAATGATAGTTCTTTGATTTATTAAAAAATACTGTTAGCAGCTCTTAAGTTACCATGTTACAAACTATAATAGGGCTCAATTTCCCCCAGTGATTTGCACCATTTTTTTGGAGCAGATGCTTTTTTTGGCCTAAGATTTTTAAAAAAAACACAGTTTCCCCAATCAATTTGCACCAACGTAACTGTTAGGATTTTTTTAGCCAAAGGGTCATTTAGGCAAGTTTCGCCAGCTGAGAGTTACTCCAGTTCTTCTTAGGCCAGCGTATGTGACCTCTGCAGAAAAACCTTCTGGAGAGTTAAGGAAATCGGCGCAGGTAAGGAAATTGGCGTAGGTAAGTGCAGTCGATGTCCGGACAGTAGCAGCAGGAGAGGTAAGAGAGACGGGGGGGATGTCTTTCGGTATAGTTAGATGCGGGGACCGGGAGGGAGGAGGCCATTCGGCCTGGGATAGGGACGGGGGAGCAGACCGGGAGGCCACTTGGCGGGGGAGCGGGACATAGAAACATAGAAAATAGGTGCAGGAGTAGGCCATAAGGCCTCTTGAGCCTGCACCACCATTCAATATGATCATGGCTGATCATGCAACTTCAGTACCCCATTCCTGATTTCTCTCCATACCCCTTGATCCCTTTACCAGTAAAGGCCACATCTAACTCCCTTTTGAATATATCTAACAAACTGGCCTCAACAACTTTCTGTGGTAGAGAATTCCACAGGTTCACAATTCTCTGAGTGAAGAAGTTTCTCCTCATCTCGGTTCTAAATGGCTTACCCCTTATCCTTAAACTGTGACCCCTGGTTCTGGACTTCCCCAACATCGGGAACATTCTTCCTGCATCTAAACTGTCCAATCCGGTCAGAATTTTATATGTTTCTATGAGATTCTCTCTCATTCTTCTAAATTCTAGTGAATATAAGCCTAGTCGATCCAGTCTTCATATGTCAGTCCTGCCATCCCGGGAATCAGTCTGGTGAACCTTCGCTGCACTCCCTCAATAGCAAGAATGTCCTTCCTTAGATTAGGAGACCAAAACTGCACACAATACTCAAGGTGTGGTCTCACCAAGGCCCTGTTCAACTGCAGTAAGACCTCTCTGCTCCTATACTCAAATCCCCTCGCTATGAAGGCCAACATGCCATTTGCATTCTTTACTGCCTGCTGTACCTGCATGCCTACCTTCAATGACTGATGTACCATGACACCCAGGTCTCGTTGAACCTCCCTTTTTACTAATCTGTCACCATTCAGATAATAATCTGCCTTCCTGTTTTTGCCACCAAAGTGGATAACCTCACACTTATCCACATTATACTGCATCTGCCATGCATTTGCCCATTCATGCCATGCATTTGCCGATTCGGGGCTCAGGGTGGGCGGAGGAGCGGGACTGGCAAGCCACTCAAAGCTCGGGCGGGCTAGGGAAGCAGACCGGCAAGCCCTTTGGCTCGGGGCGGGGGAGCAGGACCGGGATCGGCAAAGCACTCGGAGCTAGGGTCAGGCAGGGGAGTGGGACCGGCAAGGCACTCGGAGCTAGGGGTGGATGGGGGTGTAGGACTGGCAAGCCACTCGGGGCTCAAGGCGGGCTAAGGAAGCAGACCGGCAAGCCCTTCGGCCTGGGATAGGGGCGGGTATCGGGAGCGGGGGGAGGCTGCGGGGAGAACTTTAATAATTGGAGGTAAGTTGCTGCAATGTATTTTAATGTGTTGCGAGCTGGCTGTATGTTTCACTTTGCAGCCTCAGCCCGCATTGTGTCCCTGGTTACTGTGGCAACCCAATCTTTTTGGCACAGATCAAGGCTCCACCCCCAAAACTAAAGGACAGGGTAGGCTGCGCCAAAGTGAAGAAATCAAACGGGGAAACTTAGAACATTTTTTTTGGTGTACTTGGCCCCCAAAAAACGGACGTAACTCTTCAAGTATGCCAAAAAAAAGCTTTGGGGAAAATTGAGCCCTATGTTTTCACGATGTATTCAAGGGGCTATTATTGGGTAAGAGTGGAATTGTAACCAATTTCTTTTTGTCTCCCTTATCTTTTCCTGTGAAAAGCGGAAAGGTCTCCTCGTGGCTTGTTTGTGTCATGACCTAGATCACAGAGGTTATAGTAACAGCTATCTACACAAGTTTGACCACCCACTAGCTGCCTTGTACTCCACCTCCACAATGGAGCAGCATCACTTCTCCCAGACAGTTGCTATCTTACAGGTAGGATTACCATACACATGATTTTCAGAAATACTGTTAAACTGCATAGAGCAGAGAAACTCTTTCAAAATAAGTAAATTGTGTGTAATGTGTGACGTTAAGAATACGTGTGTCAGTCGTGATAGCAGATCCAGTTTTAAGTAACTTACTTTTTCTCGGAATTTCAAAACTGTGGAACTCTTTACCTCACTCCTACAATCTACAAGTTTTAAAAATCCAAACTTGGAATTACCAAACCACTGCTTCTAGATTTACTTTGGCTTCTCCACCTGCTTTTCCTAGTCTTGATGTCCTGCACTATGGGCTTTGGCCATAGGATCTAACCTCCACCTAGGTTTCTCAATTTAATAAGGGTACCTCAACAATAGATTGCTGGTATTAGGTTTACTTTGGATATCGATGCCATATACTTTTGGAAAAATTGCACTTAATGTTTTAATATTGTGCTAAAATGTTTCTTTTTGCGATTACTATGAATTTAGTACCTCAAATTGCTCAAAAACTGGTCGGCAACACATCACCCTAGTATTGTGGAGCTCAAAAAAGTTCCCTTTAGACAAAACTCAAGTTTGGAAGAACAGAATCTATAATCTAATTGTGCTGCTGGGTGGTTTTCACAGTTCAACTCAACACTCAACATATACAATATAGATATTTTATATGCCCACCAGTACACTCGCAAAAATACTAGTGATAAATCCGTACTCTATGTAATGCTTTATTTATAGCAGAATGAATCTGGCTATTGACTTCATTCAAGAGAAAATATAATATGCCGCCAACCTGATAATGAAAACTCATCTTACAGGAATTTCCTCACCTATATATTTTAATACTCTGGAGTAGAAACCATCCAGTCCGAGAGATTTTCTTCTCAAGTTCCACTATTTTCACCACTACCACTTTTACTTAAATCCACTAAGTTTCTCCCCTTGACTTTTTTTTAGGTTGCCTTGTACTGCTGGTATTTTGTCCTCTTTCTCCACCCTGAAAATGGATATAAAGTACTTATTTTACAAATTTGTCATTTCCTTATTGTCCTTATAGTCTTGTCTCTATTTGCCCTTAATGGACCGACATTCCCCTTTAACATTCTCTTTCTCAATATATTTATTTAAACTTTTTTTATTAGCTTTGATATCCCTTGCAGGTTCTTTTCATATTCCCTTTTGCGCATCTTATTATTTTCTTTGTATCCCTTTGTTGCTTTTTATAGTACTCCCAGTCCACTGGATTTCCACCTTTGCTTGCATTTTTGTAAGCCTTTTCTTTCAGCTTATTAACTGTCTCTTACCTTATTTATTAATTATGGTTACTTAACTACACAAGTGGAGCCTTTGCTGTTGAGGGGTATGTCGTTGTTTCTTATCATTCTAAATATTTATTTGAATACTTCCCAATGTTTATTTGTAGGTTTACCCATTAACAGTTCAGCCTGATTTATTGTGGTCAGTTCATTTCTCATCCCTTTTAAAGTTTGACTTATTTAAATTTAAAACCTTGTTTGTGACCATCCCTGCTTCCTCTCAAATAAAATATAAAATTCAATCATATTATGATCACTATTCCCTTACCGTCAGATTGTTAACTAATTCTGGTTCGTTACTCATCACTAAATTTAGTTTGACCTCTTCGCTTGCCTGTTCTGAAACATATTGTTATAAAAAATTGTCCTGAATACATTCTAGAAATTCATTGCCTTTACTACTTGACCAATTCTCTGATTATAGCCACATTGCTTTTGCTACATGCTTCTCTGATCTCTGTATGTGTACATCCCCCACTACATCACTACTGTCAGGTCATGAGACAACCCCTACCAGAGTCTTGCATTCTTTGCTGTTCCTTAACTCTCTCCAGTGTTTCCAACCACCTGATCATCCTTACTGATATCCCTTCATATATTTGTATTACTTGCACAAAAACAGATACATACACACTTTATATATGTGTGATATAATAAGAACATAAGAATTAGGAGCAGGAGTAGGCCATTCGGCTCTTCGGGCCTGCTCTGCCATTCATTAAGATCATGGCTAATTTTTTATCTCAACTCCACTTTCCTGCACTATCCCCATAAATGTTGATTCCCCGAATATTCAAAAATCTATCAATCTCTGTCTTGAATATACTCAATGGCTGAGCGTCCACCGCTCTCTAGGGTAGAGAATTACAAAGATTCACCACTCTCTGAGTGAAGAAATTTCTCCTCATCTCAGTCCTAAATGGCTGACCCCTTATTCTGAGACTGAGGCCCCTGGTTCTAGACTTCCCAGCCAGGGGAAACATCCTCCTTACATCTACCCTGTCAAGCCCTGTAAGAATTTTGTATGTTTCAATGAGATCACCTAAACTCCAGAAAATATAGGCCTAGTCTACTCAATCTCTCCTCATAGGACAATCCCCCCATCCTAGGAATCAGTCTGGTGAACCTTCATTGCACTCCCCCCATGGCAAGCACATTCTTCCCTAGGTAAGGAGACCAAAACTGTACACAATACTCCAAGTGTGGTCTTACCAGGGCCCTACATAATTACAGCAAGACATCTTTACTCTATTACTCAAATCCTCTTGTAATGAAAACCAACATATCATTTGCTTTCTTAATTGCTTGCTGTACCTGCATGTTAACTTTCAGTGATTCTGTCATATGCATTCATGGATCTACTTCAAAGAAATGTAATTTAAAGTATTTTACCTTCAGTGTTGAAAGTGAAACTATTTCCAGACCTTCAAACACATTAAAATACAACTATCAAGTAACAGGTTAGAGTCCTCTGTCATACTGAAATTATTCCTTTGACTGCCAGATAGAAATTTTAATTTTTCAATTAAAGGGATTCACTCACCTCTCATGAAAGATTCGACTCATGCCAGGGAACAGCTCCCTGGGTGCCTCTCTCAAAGTGGCCATTCTTCATGCATGAGCCTGTACTGGATGATATAATCCCACAAGTATGGACTAGTTACTCAGCTAGAGTAAATTGTAGTACCTTACTGCCACTCTGCTGAGATCAGCAAGCTCAGAATGGACCAGGGATCAAACCTGAGACCTTCCTGCTATAAATGCCACAGTATTGCAGCACACCGTACATTTACCCAAGACACATAAAGGTATTGGTAGGGATTTAATTGGTATTAGAGTGTTTGACGTTTCTTTTATAATTGGATCTTTTACTGTGGTTCTAGTCTGTTCCCTGAACCGGGCGAGTATAGTTTCACATTTCTGCCACTTCGTATGCAGAAATGTAAAAGCGGAGATGAAATGCATGGCTTCTCTTTTATTTTGTTCCCCAGACAACCAACCTCCATTTCATTACAAATCTTTAGAGCAGGAACTGATTGGTGTAGTGTGTTAAACATCTTTCACCTCTGGCTTCAAATCTAGCAAAGAGTGATGGGATGAAAATCTCCTTTACCTGTTGGTGGTAAGGATCCTGTGTGAAATGAGTTTGAGCAGTTGTAATCCAGTGGGCACAAAACTGTCCCTAATGTGGCATGGCACTAATTGGCAATCTCACTCAGAGGCTGCAGGAAATGGTAAAAATGCACACTGCTGCAGTAGGAGTGCTATTCAGACTAAGAATACCATTTCATAATTTCCTTCGTTACTTCATCACTAAAGATATTTCTTCATGGAGTTTCCGTGAAGTTGCACTGTTTCTTTGGCGCAATTCGCCCAAAATCAGTCAAACCAGCGCAAAAGATTGCAGAATTTTAAGCGCAAATTACATTCAACGCAAATTGAGTTTCTGCAATCTTTTATGCTAGTTCAAAAAACATCACGCTATAAGCCGGCCCCGCACACAGAATTGGCCATGCCCCCAGAATGAATTAATCGCCATTAGATTTTCCACTAATTGCACTCATTTGCAGACCTTCAAGGAGGCTTTAAATATTTAGCTTTTTTTTAGGCTTTAGGACATTAATGGGCACATTTTATAAGCTTTTGAATATTGTTTTTTTTTAAATTTACTAAGGAACTAACTGCTGTACACCAGAATAACTAGTAAATGATTAGAGTTTTTAAAAATTATTTTCAGTTATTTAAAATTAGGTTAATCACAGATGGTGAACTAGACACCTTAAAGTTTTCAGCTGTATTAATCAAAATACATCAAGTTACCACTCTTTAAAAATATCAAGAAATATTTTTAAAGCCAAATTTCTTTAAAAAAATTATGTTCTAAAACGATGGTTCATGTCAGATTTTACGTTCGGCAATATGCAAATGAGTTTGAACGGACACTTGAAGGAATAAACCACTTCTCAAACTAGCTCATCCAAAGCTTCGCTCTAACAGTATCTTGCTGAGAGACTCGGCATTCATATCCATGGAAGGGATTTTCTATGAATTTCCGGAACTTACATATTAAATACCCGCTAAACACACCAGAAAAGGTTGGGGCTTGTCCATTCAATATAAGTGAATTTTTAATGGCGTGGTTTGTCTTAATACTCCCAAACAATCTCTCTGGCGCTAAAAAGTTACTTTTGCAAGTGTGGAGTCTCATTCCTTCAGGTTTTAATTATAGTTGGAGATTTTTTTTTTAATTAAAAAAAAATGTATAAAGAAAATGTTTTACTTTTTCTTTCTGGCTCTTTTATCTCTCTCTCTTAATCCCATCATTCTCCCAATCCCCCCACCCCGCTATATTGTGCTATCTGTACATGATTTTACATTGAATTAAATAATCTAACTTACACTTTCTGGTTCAGACTGTGCACACCTTATTAAGGATTCTTGAATCGGATTGGTTGAGGAGATACACAGATGGTTTCGTTGTTCACATAGGTCCCAGATCACCTGTAGAAACATAGAAAAACATAGAAAATAGGTGCAGGAGGAGGCCATTCGGCCCTTCTAGCCTGCACCGCCATTCAATGAGTTCATGGCTGAACATGCAACTTCAGTACCCCATTCCTGCTTTCTCGCCATACCCCTTGATCCCCCTAGTAGTAAGAACTACATCTAACTCCTTTTTGAATATATTTAGTGAATTGGCCCCAACAACTTCTGTGGTAGAGAATTCCACAGGTTCACCACTCTCTGGGTGAAGAAGTTTCTCCTCATCTCGGTCCTAAATGGCTTACCCCTTATCCTTAGACCGTGACCCCTGGTTCTGGACTTCCCCAACATTGGGAACATTCTTCCTGCATCTAACCTGTCTAAACCCATCAGAATTTTAAACGTTTCTATGAGATCCTCTCTCATTCTTCTGAACTCCAGTGAATACAAGCCCAGTTGATCCAGTCTTTCTTGATAGGTCAGTCCCGCCATCCCGGGAATCAGTATGGTGAACCTTCGCTGCACTCCCTCAATAGCAAGAATGTCCTTCCTCAAGTTAGGAGACCAAAACTGTACACAATACTCCAGGTGTGGCCTCACCAAGGCCCTGTACAACTGTAGCAACACCTCCCTGCCCCTGTACTCAAATCCCCTCGCTATGAAGGCCAACATGCCATTTGCTTTCTTAACCGCCTGCTGTACCTGCATGCCAACCTTCAATGACTGATGTACCATGACACCCAGGTCTCGTTGCACCTCCCCTTTTCCTAATCTGTCACCATTCAGATAATAGTCTGTCTCTCTGTTTTTACCACCAAAGTGGATAACCTCACATTTATCCACATTATACTTCATCTGCCATGCATTTGCCCACTCACCTAACCTATCCAAGTCGCTCTGCAGCCTCATAGCATCCTCCTCACAGCTCACACTGCCACCCAACTTGGTGTCATCCGCAAATTTGGAGATACTACATTTAATCCCCTCGTCCAAATCATTAATGTACAATGTAAACAGCTGGGGCCCCAGTACAGAATCTTGCGGTACCCCACTAGTCACTGCCTGCCATTCTGAAAAGTACCCATTTACTCCTACTCTTTGCTTCCTGTCTGACAACCAGTTCTCAATCCATGTCAGCACACGACCCCCAATCCCATGTGCTTTAACTTTGCACATTAATCTCTTGTGTGGGACCTTGTCGAAAGCCTTCTGAAAGTCCAAATATATCACATCAACTGGTTCTCCCTTGTCCACTCTACTGGAAACATCCTCAAAAAATTCCAGAAGGTTTGTCAAGCATGATTTCCCTTTCACAAATCCATGCTGACTTGGACCTATCATGTCACCTCTTTCCAAATGCGCTGCTGTGACATCCTTAATAATTGATTCCATCATTTTACCCACTACCGATGTCAGGCTGACCGGTCTATAATTCCCTGTTTTCTCTCTCCCTCCTTTTTTAAAAAGTGGGGTTACATTGGCTACCCTTCGATAGGAACTGATCCAGAGTCAATGGAATGTTGGAAAATGACTGTCAATGCATCCGCTATTTCCAAGGCCACCTCCTTAAGTACTCTGGGATGCAGTCCATCAGGCCCTGGGGATTTATCGGCCTTCAATCCCATCAATTTCCCCAACACAATTTCCCGACTAATAAGGATTTCCCTCAGTTCATCCTCCTTACTAGACCCTCTGACCCCTTTTATATCCGGAAGATTGTTTGTGTCCTCCTTAATCAATACCGAACCAAAGTACTTGTTCAATTGGTCCGCCATTTCTTTGTTCCCCGTTATGACTTCCCCGGATTCTGACTGCAGGGGACCTACGTTTGTCTTTACTAACCTTTTTCTCTTTACATATCTATAGAAACTTTTGCAATCCATCTTAATGTTCCCTGCAAGCTTCTTCTCGTACTCCATTTTCCCTGCCCTAATCAAATCCTTTGTCCTCCTCTGCTGAGTTCTAAATTTCTCCCAGTCTCTGGGTTCGCTGATATTTCTGGCCAATTTGTATGCCACTTCCTTGGCTTTAATACTATCCCTGATTTCCCTTGATAGCCACGGTTGAGGCACCTTCCCTTTTTTATTTTTACGCCAGACAGGAATGTACAATTGTTGTAGTTCATCCATGCGGTCTCTAAATGTCTGCCATTGCCCATTCACAGTCAACCCCTTCAGTATCATTCGCCAATCTATCCTAGCCAATTCACGCCTCATCCTTCAAAGTTACCCTTCTTTAAGTTCTGGACCATGGTCTCTGAATTAACTGTTTCATTCTCCATCCTAATGCAGAATTCCACCATATTATGGTCATTCTTCCCCAAGGGGCCTCGCACAACGAGATTGCTAATTAATTCTCTCTCATTACACAACACCTAGTCTAAGATGGCCTCCCCCCTAGTTGGTTCCTCGACATATTGGTCTAGAAAACCATCCCTTATGCACTCCAGGAAATCCTCCTCCACCGTATTGCTTCCAGTTTGGTTAGCCCAATCTATGTGCATATTAAAGTCACCCATTATAACTGCTGCACCCTTATTGCATGCACCCCTAATTTCCTGTTTGATGCCTTCCCCAACATCACTACTATTGTTTGGAGGTCTGTACACAACTCCCACTAACGTTTTTTGCCCTTTGGTGTTCTGCAGCTCTACCCATATAGATTCCACATCATCCAAGCTAATGTCCTTCCTAACTATTGCATTAATCTCCTCTTTAACCAGCAATGCTACCCCACCTCCTTTTCCTTTTATTCTATCCTTCCTGAATGTTGAGTACCCCTGGATGTTGAGTTCCCAGCCCTGATCATCCTGGAGCCACGTCTCCATAATCCCAATCACATCATATTTGTTAACATCTATTTGCACAGTTAATTCATCCACCTTATTACGGATACTCCTTGCATTAAGACACAAAGCCTTCAGGCTTGTTTTTTTTAACACCCTTTGTCCTTTTAGAATTTTGCTGTACAGTGGCCCTTTTTGTTCTTTGCCTTGGGTTTCTCTGCCCTCCACTTTTACTCATCTCCTTTCTGTCCTTTGCTTTTGTCTCCTTTTTGTTTCCCTCTGTCTCCCTGCATTGGTTCACATCCCCCTGCCACATTAGTTTAACTCCTCCCCAACAGCACTAGCAAACACTCCCCCTAGGACATTGGTTCCGGTCCTGCCCAGGTGCAGACCGTCCGGTTTGTACTGGTCCCACCTCCCCCAGAACCGGTTCCAATGCCCCAGGAATTTGAATCCCTCCCTGCTGCACCACTGCTCAAGCCACATATTCATCTGCGCTATCCTACGATTCCTACTCTGACTAGCACGTGGCACTGGTAGCAATCCCGAGATTACTACTTTTGAGGTCCTACTTTTTAATTTAGCTCCTTAAATTCATTTTGTAGGACCTCATCCTTTTTTTTAAACCTATGTCGTTTGTACCAATGTGCACCACAACAACTGGCTGTTCTCCCTCCCTTTTTAGAATGTCCTGCACCCGCTCCGAGACATCCTTGACCCTTGCACCAGGGAGGCAACATACCATCCTGGAGTCTCCGTTGCGGCCGCAGAAACGCCTATCTATTCCCCTTACAGTTGAATCCCCTATCACTATCGCTCTCCCACTTTTTTTCCTGCACTCCTGTGCAAACAGAGCCAGCCACGCTGCCATGAACTTGTCATCCCCCTCAACAGTACTCAGAGCAGTGCATCTGTTTTGCAGGGGGATGACCACAGGGGACCCCTGCACTACCTTCCTTGCACTGCTCTTCCTGCTGGTCTTCCATTCCCTATCTGGCTGTGGACCTTTTCCCTGTGGTACGACTAACTCGCTACACGTGCTACTCACGTCATTCTCAGCATCGTGGATGCTCCAGAGTGAATCCACCCTCAGCTCCAACTCCGCAACGCGATCCGTCAGGAGCTGGAGGCGGATACACTTCCCGCACACGTAGTCGTCAAGGACACTGGAGTCGTCCCTGAGTTCCCACATGGTACAGGAGGAGCATAACACATGACCGAGCTGTCCTGCCATGACTTAACCCATCGATAGGCAACAACATTGCTAAAGTTTACTCACTGTTATGGAAGAGAAAAAAGAAAAGCTACTCACCAATCACCAGCCAATCACTTACCCCCTTGGCTATGACGTCACCTTTCTGTTTCTTTCTACTTCTTTTTTGCCTTCTCCCTGTAGCTGTACAAGCCCCGCCTCTCCACGCACCTCCTCACGCTGGGCCCCGGACTCCCTGCTGTGCCTTTTATCGGCCTCTGCAACGCACTCCCGACGCCTCTCCACACACCTCCTCGACGCTCTGTAGAGGGTGCTGTGCTGTTTCAACACTCTAATTACCACAAATCGCAGTGCAAAATCCCATCGAAAGTCTGTATAAGTGTAATGAATGACATTTGTTCGCTGCTGACCGCAAAATCAAGGCCACTGTGTTTTTGAAGTCCCTAAATGTTCAAAATAATGCATGAAAAATACTTTGTGAAAGATTCTTTTCGGTGCCAGATAACCCTGCATAAAAGCAGGCTGCTGCACTGTTGTACCATGAACTTCTTGAATAACATCTCGCGTGCATTTGTTATAGCTAAGGCCTGCATATGTAAGGAGATTGATTGGTAGTCGTATAGTACACTGTTCTTTCACATTTGGGACCGAATTTCAATCCAGTTCAGACTGATGGGATGAAAGGCTCCTCTTTCTATTGAGGCATGTAACAAATCAGTTTAGACAGTCTCAGCCCTAAATCTAATCAGCATGGGTTCAAAGCATAAAATCCAAACCATAATTTAATCGTAATTGACTATCTTATTCAGAGAGTCTGTGGGAAACATAGTCTTGGTGCTGTAAGTGAATGTTTTATGGGATTGGGTTGAGGTACATTGTTAGCACCCAGTTGAAGGCTCAAGGCCTGTAGTGCAGAATACACCAAGGTTAAAAAGTGTAAAATAAAATACATGGTAAATCAGAATGGGGTAATTAAGTGATGCAGAGTTTCAATTTTAAAAACATGAAGATTGTTGGATGAAAGAAAGAGTGGGGAATGTAAAAGATCCACAGGTTTGAGATCCAAGGGTGAAAAAGGAGTAAGAGTCTTGATTTTGGCATGTGCGGAGGAGAAATAATGTGTAGGACTGGGTATCTGGAGTAGGATGAAAAAAACTTGAGCACTGATCATAATAGTTTTGATAAACTGGAGACAGGCAAGAAAGGTTGCAACAGAGAGAGGGATTATGAGCACTTTTTTGTATCCTATTAAGAAAGTGAGAAAGGTGCTAAAAGAGAGTCCCAGATATGGCTGCAATATTCACGACTCTGAGGCTTGGGGTTGTTGAGCTTTAAGAGTTGTTGATGATAAATGAGGAAAGGCAAGGGTGGAGACTTTAAAGTAGAAGGTTGTAGCTGTTGGTTAGACCTTCAAGAGACCAGAAGAAACTGTATCTTAGAAGAATTGAAAAGCAATATTTCATTGCCCCATTGAAGGGCATGGAGAAGAACAAGATGTAGTGATTTAGCTGTTGAACTGCAAGGAGACTGGAGGTTGTATGCACTGAGGACCTGTTATCTGGTGGAAGTTGATGAGTTTAAAAAGGAATAGGATTGGAAGATGGGTCAAGGAGATCATTGTTATGAAGAAGGAATACATTGGAGAAAAGAAGAGCCCTAGGAAATCCCGGGTTAATGAAAATAAACATAGCGAATAAGCTTCAACTCCAGCAGTGATTTAAGAGAAAACTGGATACCCATGAATATAGCTTTGATCATGTGTTGATAGTAACTTAGTTAGAAGTGCACACTGTTAAAAGCTTTGAAAATATCCAAGGCAATGACCTGATTCATCAAAAGTGTTCAAGAGCAAGATTCCAAAGCTGAATAGTTATGCTGAAAACCGTACTGCTGAACATGAATTAGGCCAGAACTTTCAACATGATGGTTAATTTGGCTTAACAGCAGGTTTATGACTCCAGAGAGTACGAATGGAAGTTCAGTAGGCCTGGAGATTTGAAAGTTGAGTGGGATCATCTTTCAGAAGGATAGTGTGAAAATGAACAGATTTCAAAGGAAAAGTAGACTGAAAGTAATTCAAGTTCAAAGGATGACATAGGATGGAGGCAATTCAGAGTGCACATTTTAAAATCCATGGGGAGGTGTGCATCGCAACTAGAGTTCTTAAAGGGGTCAAGGAGCAGAGGATCTAACAGACTTGGTGAGATAAAGCTTAATGTCGATCACATTGATAAAACAGAATGGAACACTGAAGGCAAGTTTTTTTTACAAGATCATCGAATTTAGAGTTGGAGAAGAAAAGTGAACCAAACAGATCAGCCTTCTCGTTAGGAGAGCTAGCTACTATAACATCAGGAGGAGAGGTGAAGAGGAAGATTCACAGAGGTTATGAGAGAAAGCTCTGGCAAGGGATCCAAAGTAGCAGCAACAAAAGATGCAGGACCACAGCAGTTCACACTTCTTTTCAATAAAGTTGTGTGCAGTAGATTTAAAGAAGTCGTGAGCAGAGATAAAGTTGGCTCAAGTTGCTTTCCGGCAGATCAAGATGTCACGTGCGATTGATGGAGGAACGGTAGAACCAGATCAGATGGAAATCTGTATTTGACCCATGCTACACCTGACATAGGAGAGCTTGATGCTGGGTGCAAAAAGTGGAAGAATAATTCTTCCCCATTGTTTTTTATATGTATCTGTACATTCTGACTGCATTTAGATCAACTTTTTCTTCCAGGGACATTTGAGCCAAAGCAACCTGCCCCAGGTGAGACATGCACGACAAAGTGAATGGAAATATTTGTCATTTTCAGTAAAGTGGTGAAAGTTAAAACTAGCTTCTGTACTGTTTATTGAATTCTATCTTTCCACCAGTTGGAAGGGCATAATATTTTTGCCAATCTGCCATCTGATGATTATGAACAGTTGCTAGAGATCATTCGGAAAGCCATCATTGCCACTGATCTTGCACTATATTTTGGAAACAGAAAACAGTTAAATGACCTGCTACAAGCAGGATCATTGAACATCAACAATCAAACACACAGGTAGATGTCTTCTATGTTTAAATTGAAGTCATAAGTTATTGAATCATTATGATAACTACATGCTGAGCAAACCATTGTAATAATTGTAACAGATTTATGGCAGGGTTTGAACACTCCCTTGTAACCTAGCAATAAATTGCTGAGTTCCCATGGTTCAGGTCAGGTGTTGAAGTCGCAAAATTGCCCATCACTCAGATCTGTTTGAAACAGTTGATATAAGTATTACCAGTATCTGACTAGGCTACTGTGCAATCTGTCACCATGGAGTAGGGAACACCTTGAATCAAAATTTTACAGCACAGAAGGAGTCTTCGCCCCATTATATCTGTCCCAGCTCTCGGAAAGAGCTATCGATCTAGTCCCTTTCCCTGTACCCTTTTAATCCATTTCCTTTTTGAAATCTATTAGTAAATTATGGATTATGTTTCCACCACTGTTTCTGGCAGAGTATTCCATGTCCCAACAACCCTTTGTGTGTAAAAAAAATAAGTCTTCTAAACCCTCTCCATTTTTTTTGGTGTTCTTAAATGTATGCCCTCTACGTTCTGGATGATGAAAATAATCTTTGTCAATTTACCATCATAATTTTCAAAACTTTTATCAGATCTCCTAATCTTTTGTTCTACTTTTTTCTAGTCTTTCCTCATAAGGAAAACCTGAATGTGTTCTCATTAATCCGCCATGAGTGTGCCCCTGTTCATAGAAGCAAAGAAACTTTAGCGCATGAGGCCATTCAGCCCACTGCGCCTGTGCTGCCTTTCTTCCAATTTCCTTGTTTGTGTGAAAGACCCTTATGAGAGAAGGTTAAGAATGTGCCAGATTGTACTCGGTGAGGGAAACTATTTCTGCTGAGTAAATATGAATGTGCAAAAAAACAAAAATAGTTCTTAATGGAAAAAGTACATAGAAATTAGTGATATCAAATAAGTAATGAACTGACAGAATATTTTACAGTAATTTATTTTTCTGTTTTATTTTGTTTTTTCTCCAACAGAGACAGGGTGATTGGTCTAATGATGACAGCTTGTGATCTCTGCTCCGTCACCAAGTTATGGCCAGTTACCAAGTCAATAACAAATGATATTTATGCTGAATTCTGGGGCGAGGTATATGCTTGTTCTAATTTACTTAATAATAAACTAGATAGTAGTATGAAAACATCACCTAGGCCATTGCAGAGATCTTCTGAAACAAAATCAGGTGTAATGCCCCAATATCCTACCTGTAATTAGTAGTAACTTGTATAACCCGCTGATATTGACCCTAAAACCATAGCCAGAAATCCCCTGCACCACACACAGTGCGATCAGGGTACCCAGTTGGTGCCAGTTTTAATAGGCCCTATCTCCTAGGACTGCGAATGGTGTAAAAGGCAACAATGCTGAACGAAGAACTGATCTGTACTTGCACTTTACACTTCATTGGTACAGCCTGACTCGAACCAAACCAAGTGATCGTACAAAGGGCAGCAACTTTGGTGTTTGTGGCACTTCTCACAGGGCACATCGTCTTAAACTCAGCTCAGCACCAACATTTCTAAACCGCTCCCTGGGCTCAGCCTCAGTAAATTAAGGTTTTCATAGAATTATAGAAATTGCAGCACAGGAGGAGACCAGTCAGCCTCTGGTGTAGGCACTCTCTTCTGTAATCCCATTCCCCATAGACCCTTTTATATTTCTCCTTTTCCAATATTTATGTCTTTCTCTTTTAAATTAAGTTTTTGCCTCTACCTCAATAGCCACATATAGTGAAGTATCCCACGGTCTAATAGTCCTCAGTTCAAAAATTTGCTTCCTCCCTTTACCCTTGCTTCTTCCATTGAAAATTCTTGGTCTCCATTCCCTTCCCCATTCATCCACCAATGAAAACAATCTTTCACTATTTGACCGCTGTAAGGTCCCCAGGTTCCACTCACTGCTTTACTGGCTGCTCCTCTCTCAGTGCTGCTCCCACTCACCACATTTCTGTTGCTGCTGCTCCCGACTCTACATGAAAGGCTTGTCCCCATGCCCACCACCCCATTCTCCCCCTGCTTGAGCCCCAGTCCCCTCTCCCGCATTCCCCAGTCCCCTTCTCTCCCCCAACCTCCTATCCACCGATCCACCATTCGCAGTCTCCCTCACTCCCTGAACCCCCATTCCCCAGTCTCCACCTCACCCCAAGCCCCCAATCCTCAGTGTTTGTCTCTCCCCGAGCCCCCACTCTCCAGCTCACCCTGAACCCTCCATTCCTCAGTGTCTATATTTTCCCAGTCTCTGTCTTTCCCCAAACCCTGTGTCCCCAGTCTCTCTCCCTCTCTCCCCCGTCTTCCTCTTTTCCCCCCACAAATCTTGAGACTCTTTCTTCCCCCCCTTCCCCCCCCCCCCCCACCCACCCCATTACTGAACCCTTCCTGCGCCGATTCCCAACTGCACTTCGTCCAGTCATGGCTCCCTGCAGGTGACCGTATTGAGAAGCAGCCGATGACAAGCTCTGTGGAAAAGGCTGGCAAATTATTCTGTTTTAAATAAATGCAGTATAACTTCATTCCCAGTCCCAATGCCAGGCTAGCAGTAATTATTTACAATACCTCACGAGTGTCTGGTGTTCATTTGGGCGTACTGTAACGGGAAATTTAAATCGCTGATCTTCCGGGATGCTGAATACAGCACTCAGGATAGGAACCTCCAATATTGGGAAACTCCCAGTCTTTCTGGGAGAGTTGGGAACTGTAGCTCAGACAGCAAGTGGCTAATGTCAAAATGTTATTTCTTTCATGTGCCTCAATACCGAATTAAATGTAAAAGTGATTGTATCAACTCCTCTGATGAGTAAAGGCACCACTCCGTGTACTACAAAGCCAGACCATGAATATTCCAGGTTCATTACAGTCTCTGCTGAGTTAACTGATATCAGACTCCGTACTAGTAAGAGTGATGTGATTGCAATCAGCATTCCTGGACCAGAGAATGGAAAATCAGTTGAGGCTCTCGCTTTTAATTGCTATTCAGTAACTGAGTGAACATCAATTGAGGACAGGATCGGGCTGGTGTTTTAAACAGTTTTTTGTTTTGTTGAGTGGTAAAGAATTCAGTCTTATGGTTACATTCACTTTATTTTTCCTACTTTAACATCAAAAAACAATCTAAAAGCGGAGTATAAGTTCTTCAGAATATAACGCAGTTTACAAGCAGAGTTTCATCAGCAGTTCGGAGTGTAGGTATGCACACAAGAAAAGTTTCACTCTTCTCTCTACTTGACACAAAAACTTATTTTTTATGCATTATTCTCTTTATCCAACTGGAAATGGCCTGGCATTATTTGTTAGTCTCTGGTCAAATGCTATGTCCTTCAGCAGATACACACAAGTTTACATTTCTCCTACATCAATATTCGGTAGTTTACATTCAATGTACTGCCCTTCAACCGGCTTCAACATCCCCTTCCGAAGATTGCAGTGGTTTGTGGTGGGATGTTTACACTATGGCAATACTATAAAGATCCCAAGGCCTTAATTAATCTTGAAAACTGGCTGTTGCTAAGTGAAATCGATATCTCTCTCTCTGTCTAATGATGCCAACCACCTCCCCTTCCCCCCCCCCCCCCCCCATGTTGAATGAATTGAACATGAACACCTTTGAGAAGCTGAATTAACTAAGTTCCATAGCCAAAATGTCCCACTTTTTAATTTTTTTTTCCTCTGATGGGTTACCCCTTAGCAAAGTGTTTTATATCCTCCTTTGTCTTTAATAATCCTCAGTGCCATTAATATCTCCTTACCTTTCCTTATATTTTCTATGTCCCTTGTCGATTTCCTCACACGACATAATGCAATGGCCAGGATCTCTAATGCTATTATCTGGGCGATCACCAATCCCATCTGAAATAATCTAACCCAAGGATGTAGCTCCACACTAGTGGCTACTTCCCACGATTCATGGTTCCCAAGTCTCATGATTGCCTGTCTATCCCTCTATTTGTCCATATCATTTGCACGATATGTTTCTGGGATGCCCTAGTTCTCTCAATTATAGCCTTTAAAGCTCGAGGTATATAGGGGGAGAAATGTGGTTGTTTAGCGCCTCCCGTTAACACCTGGGGGAGGCGCTGACGGAGCACTAAGGGGTTAGCAACCGGGCGTACCGAATGCAGCGACGCTCACGAACTTCAGTGGCAATTTAGCGCTGGCGCTAACTTTTACCGCCTGGGCCTCTAGTGCCTTGCAGATCGTGATGTCATAAAGTGCGCAGCGCCCCGTTACCACCCCAGATGTGAAATTGCCTCCTGCCCCCTGGTGCATCACCGGGCGTGAACAACAGGAAGAGGAGGCATTGTCAACTCGGCTGGCCGCTTGGGGAGTGCTAATTAAAGGGAATGGTTTTTAGGTAGGTCACAGTCTGGTGCCTGCTCAAAATTTTTGATATTTCATTGCTGAAAAATGTCTAAGCCCTCCACTTTGTGAGCGTGTTTGGGGCTGTAATGACAGTCGGGCAGGTTGCCTTGCTATGCAGAACTGCCGACAAGTAGCTTATGCATCCTCGTTGGCCCTTCCCTTTAAGCGAAGGAAGCAGCCTCTGATGCTGTTAACAATGTGCTCCAAATTGTTCAGCGCTCTGCCGCTAACGCCCCGCTCTCGGACTTTAGTGCCCTAAAAGAAGTGGTTAGCGCTTGATTTAGTGCTCTGCTTCCCTCTTGGAGCGCTAAAGCGGAATTTCTCAGCAGGAGAGAATCATTAGTGCCTGGCGCTACTTTTTCTACTTTTCAAAAGTTAGCGTCCCAACCAGGGACCGACAGAATTTCTAGCCGATAGTGTCCATTGTGTGGGATTGCTTGAATCGTCTCATTCTCCAAAACGTCCTCAATTGGAGGTGGGCCACATTATGATGGAGTGCTGGCCCAAATGTTCTATTACCAATTTGGATTTTTCCCAGCTGGGAACACATAGGGGACAAAATTCAGCCTCCCAAAAAGGCCACTTACCGCCAGAAAGCGGCGGCCAGGCAGCGGCGTCGAGCTTTGGGGATTTTTCTGTGGTCCCCACTTCCGCCCTGCTGCTGCTGATCATCCGAAGCGTGTCATCAAAGCGCACACCCGCCACTTTCCCACGAAATTTAACGGGAAAATCCACGATCCGCCACGCGGTGCCCCCGACAGCTTTTTCTGTTGGTGCACCTTCCTTTCCCTGTGTGAGCCACGGTAACGTGGCGACCCTTCAAGGGGAGAGCATACTGCTGCGGCCGTCATGTTTTTTTTTGGCAGCAGACTTCCCACTCGGCCGGACAATTATGGCCCCGGGATCAGCCGGGCCGCCAACAGGCAGCCTGCCACCCCCTCTTTGGGTGCCAGGCTGCTGGCCCGGCCGAAACCTTCCCTGGTGGCCCTGTGGCTGCACCTAAATAAACGCTGCTTCTTTCCCCTTTAAATGAGGGGAGAGACGTGGTGACGCGCACTGACGTCAGCACCGCTCCGCCGCTGACTGACTGACAGCAGCGGAGACTCCGTCATGCCACCCTTCCGCCCCTCTAGAGTGCTTACCACTGCACCTCCGCCCCCATTATGACCGACTTCCGGTCCGCTCCCAAAAAATTGCCAAAGAGCTGAAAATAGATCAAGAGTCCGCCTCGTCTGACGCGACGGTTAAAACACTTAGAAACTGGTAGGTGTGCCAGCGGGGGGTGAATTTCTACCCCACAGTGTTCCTGTATGGGCCATCTTGTAAATCCACAGTCATAAAAGCAGCTGTGGTGGTGTCACAGCCTTTGTAGGCTATATTAGTCCGTCCCTCTTCCCGGAATCTTTGACTCATCTTACAATTAGGTGATTCCTCATCAATTATGAAGCCGCAGGCTGGAGTGGTATGCTTCCACACCACATCACACCTACAAACGCAAGTGGTTCTGTTTGGGGTGCAGCATTCAACGTCCTGTGATATCCAAGTTCCGGTGTTCTTTATCAGATGGCTTGGGTGTTCTTCATATTGTTTATGTATCGGGCCTATTCCAGAGCCTTTACTCACTGATAAACTTTACCAGGTACACTTCTCACGGTTGACTCACATGCTTTGCTAACAAGAGTAGTACCAGCACCACCAGTATGATTTCCTCGACCCCGTCCTCATTTCGGAGGGCCAAAAATGCCATTCCCGTCTGGTGCGTCATATTATAGTCTATATCGTGGTTCCTTTGAACCATCATGAATAAAGGAATTTGATTACCAATTATGTTGTCCAGTCCCTTCTGTACCACATTCATCATAAATGTCGCAGAAGCTATGCACAGTACCTCCAGTAAGGTCTTGATTCTGGTTAGCCGTATTGTTTGCCAATAATCCTTTTAATTGCCTCTTCATTACCTCATCATGTTCCCACATACCTTCTATATCTATTTTGCTTACTCCTGCTAACCATGTAGTGTTTGCCATTCCTAACCATTCTGTCAGCCCTCACTTTCTTTGCAACTTAAACTGATTCTCCTTATGTTCCCCATATTCCTCAGCTCTTGCTTCCTGTTTTCTATTCTTTACAAACACGTCCTTTACTAATTCTCCTACGATTTTGCCTATTGTGAATAACTCCCTTCATATAATCTAATTGACAGATTCTAGCTCATGTTTAATACAACCGGTACAATTTCAAAATGCACATTGTTATATCATACATTTCCTGATTCAGTTACTTCTAGTCCATTAACATTTGGGTTCTTGTGCTGGATCAGACAGGTAGAATTCTTTTTGTGAGATGGGATGTATTTTTTTTAGTCCCACATACATTTTAGTATTACGGTGATCACCATCAGTGTTTGTACTTGGCAAACCAATAGTTAATATTACTTATCAACATAAGACATTTCTTACTTTAAAATAACATGCTGTCGTTACCTTTTAATTTTGTATTGAGATATTTTACAATGTTCTTTAATTACTTTTTGTCCTAGTATGATAGTAACTCTAACTGAATCCTATTAATTCCATGACCAATTTAGTGTTTGGGGTCAGGCTGTGTCCCATCCCACTTGGTTCAGGGGAGACCCCCATGGAACACCCAATCTTCCCAAGCCCACCTTTATCACTGATTCCAAACCAACCCTTTTTGAGGTTCTCTGCTTCCTCATGGAGTTGTTTCTCACTTGGATCCATGTTTTGTTATGGAACCTGTTAGATATGGCCTCCTTGTCTCCTGCCTTCAGCTTGTACCTGATTTGTATACAACCATGGCCATCTTGTCCAGACAGAGACAGATCTGAAGAAGTTGCATGTGCGCAGTTTCGCGATGGTGTATGTGTCAGTACCTTGATGATTTAAAAAGTTGTCTCATTCTCCTGACCCACATTCGCCATTTCATGTTGTGCTGTTGTCAATAACTGAACATTTCTGAGACCCATTCTTCAGTGCAAATTCAACATGTATTCCCACACGCTAGTTATTTCACACGTAACAAATCACATTTGCGTACACACACCACTATCCCAGTATCATGCCACACGTGACATAGAAACATAGAAAATAGATGCAGGAGTTGGCCATTTGGCCCTTCGAGCCTGCACCACCATTCAATAAGATCATGGCTGATCATTCCCTCAGTACCCCTTTCCTGCTTTCTCTCCATACCCCTTGATCCCCTTAACCGTAAGGGCCATATCTAACTCCCTCTTGAATATATCCAATGAATTGGCATCAACAACTCTCTGCGGCAGGGAATTCCACAGGTTAACAACTCTCTGAGTGAAGAAGTTTCTCCTCATCTCAGTCCTAAATGGCCTACCCCTTATCCTAAGACTGTGTCCCCTGGTTCTTGACTTCCCCAACATCGGGAACATTCTACCTGCATCTAACCTGTCCTGTCCCATCAGAATCTTATATGTTTCTATGCGATCCCCTTTCATCCTTCTAAACTCCAATGTATAAAGGCCCAGTTGTGATCCAGTCTCTCCTCATATGTCAGTCCTGCCATCCCAGGAATCAGTCTGGTGAACCTTCGCTGCACTCCCTCAATAGCAAGAACGTCCTTCCTCAGATTAGGAGACCAAAACTAACACAATATTCCAGGTGAGACCTCATCAAGGCCCTGTACAACTGCAGTAAATCTCCCTGCTCCTATACTCAAATCCTCTAACTATGAAGGCCAACATACCATTTGCCGCCTTCACCGCCTGCTGTACCTGTATGCCAACTTTCAATGACTGATGAACCATGACACCCAGGTCTCGTTGCACCTCCCCATTTCCTAATCTGTGCCACCATTCAGATAATAATCTGTCTTCGCGTTTTGCCCCCAAAGTGGATAACCTCACATTTATCCACATTATACTGCATCTGCCATGCATTTGCCCACTCACCTAACCTGTCCAAGTCACCCTGCAGCCTTCTAGTATCCCCCTCACAGCTCACACCGCTACCCAGTTTAGTGTCATTTGCAAACTTGGAGATATTACACTCAATTCCTTCATCCAAATCATTGATGTATATTGGAAAGAGCTGGGGTCCCAGCACTGAGCCCTGCGGCACTCCACTAGTCACTGCCTGCCATTCTGAAAAGGACCCATTTATCCCAACTCTTCGCTTCCTGTCTGCCAACCAGTTCTCTAGCCACGTCAGTATATTACCCCCAATACCATGTGCTTTGATTTTGCACACTAATCTCTTGTGTGGGACCTTGTCAAAAGCCTTTTGAAAGTCCAAATACACCACATCCACTGGTTCTCCCTTGTCCACTTTACTAGTTACATCCTCAAAAAATTCCAGAAGATTTATCATGCATGATTCCCCTTCATAAATCCATGCTGACTTGGACCGATCCTGTCACTGCTTTCCAAATGCGCTGCTAGTTCATCCTTCACAATTGATTCCACCATTTGATATAAGCCTTTCTTGGGCTTTCTGGTGATCTTATCAAAAGATCGTGGGATGTCTGGGGACCTTTGCTCATCTCTCCCTGCATGATCCAATGTCTCGGGTAGTGCCCAGGCTATCAAGTGCAGTTTTCTTATTGTTCAGTATAAGCAATGACACAAACATGTCCAAGAGAAAGCTTATCAATTTACTATTCTTCACTTCTCTGACTTTCACAGGAATGTACATTAATACCAGATTGCACCCAGGTGATTTATGCCAATTCATCTAAGAACAACGATTTTAGAAAAATTCCCTTTTGCTGATGTAATTTTCTTGTTTTCATTTTATATCCTCACTCGCTTCCTCTCATTGAATTTTACACAGTATTCACCATTTCATTCATGAGCCCCAGAGGAACTTTACTGTCCAATACAATATTATCTTAATATCTTTAAAAGATAGATCAAACGTTCAAGTTTTAACACATTTTGTTTGTTTAATTTTATTTAACCGAACCTCCTCTTGGACACTTTATTGTTCTAAAAGAACCCGATATGTTGTGGCTCAGTCCATTTTTTTTTCATTTCAAAGAGTAGTATTGTTGAACTGACAGGTCTTGTCATGTTAAGTCCGAGCCCTTGAAGGGCAGAATCTTAAGTCCAAATCTATGCTGTGACATTTGATGTCTGCAGATAAATTCTTAAAACTGCTGGATCTCTTGCTATTCCATCAGTCCGGGAAAGCATGGTCCACTGTTTAAAAGAAAAAAGACACAGAGAATCAATTGTGGCTCTGCTTAAGAATCCAAGGGGTTAATTTGTTAATTCATAATTTTCTTTTGTCACCGTGGGGAAAGAGCCATTTAAATTAATAAACTTAAATTTAACAATGCCCCCTGTAAAATATCAGCAATACAAGGTGGTTGCTTGGTGGATTAAGAAAACAGCTGTCAGCAGAAAGGGTTAACTGCTTTGTAGGTTTATAAGAAGGCAGAGCAAAACATTGTCAGACGCCATTGCGTCATTTCATGTAAATTTAGGAAAACTTTTCCAAAGAACCAAATACATTTTACATTTTTTTCCTCAATCTTTGTATCTTGCACAAAATTTCCTGATGCAATTGAATTCATAAATAAATTTCAGCTTTTCCTTTGTTCCAATTTTCAAAATGTGAGCCATGAAAGCACAAAGATGTTACCAATTTTTTATCTATACATATGAATTAAAAATCAGTTAATATCAACAACAATCATTATCAACATCACTATTAACTTTAAATATTGTGAACCAATTCTGTTCCAACTATTGGATATTTTTCCCTTTTTTCTCAATGCAAAAGCCGCATAACCGGCATGAGAGACCTTCACACAATTTAAAATAACCAGAATTTCACTGTGGCCACAAGGAAAGTCAGGTTTTCACCATTTTTAATAAGTTAGTTAAACCTCAATAGTTCCAATTTAATTCAGACCAATATTTTATTGACCAAACACAATGCAGAAGAGATGAAATAAAACAAAATAACGTGCTTGGAGTAAATTACATCTTTCCTTTTCTTTCTTCAGGTATGACAGTAAAAATATAACTGAACAAATCATTTGTTTTTTCAATGCCACAAAGCTTTTAACACTCTTACACAAAAGGGAAGAGTGTGGAGTTACAGTGGCACCAAAAATCTCCTCACAACTTTTTTAAAGAGGCAGTACACTAAAATCTTGCCGCTTTGAATAGTAGAAAAGGGACAGAATCTTTCCCTTTCTCCTCTTTTGTTCCATCATAGACTACCTTATCTTTTTCTCCTTAAACCAGTTTTTAAATTTCTGATGTTTGCTACTTAACCTCATTTGGAAAAGCAGTCAATTATAGGTCTAACCAAGACGTACTGGTTACCCTTCTGATTCTTCTGAAATTGGTCAATGTAATTAATCTGCAAATTTCTCTCTATTTACCCTATCAGTTCCCCTTAATATCACGAAAACATCAATCAAATCACCCCTTTTTTTTTAAATTCCAGGAAATACAACTGTAGTGTGTGTAATCCTCGTAATTTAACCCTTGAATTCTGGTAAATCTACGTTGTACTCCTTCCAAGAACAACATATCTTTCCGAAGATGTGGTCTAACCAGGGCTTTGTATAGCTGTAGCATAACTTCTAACCCCTTGTATTTTAGTCTTCTCGATATAATGGCCAGCGTTCCATTAGCCTTTTGATTATTTCCGTACCTGTCCGTGACATTTTAATTATCTATACAAATGGATCCCCAAGTCTCTCAGAGCTCCACTGTTTCTAGTTCGCACCATTTAGAAAGTGTTACCCTGTTCTATCCTTTTTAGCTTCATAGTAGATGACCTCACATTTGCCTACATTAACATCCATTTATTACTGTTTTGCCCATTCATTTAATCAATTAATATCTCTTTGTAATTTATGTTTCCATCTACACTGCTTACATTGTTGCCTATCCTTGTGTCATTGCAATGACAGTGCTTTGTAATTGTTCAAACTATTTAAAACAATACCATGGGATCTTTAAGCAGTTTTTTTACTCTATTCCAATTAAAACAAATGTTTTGAAGAATTCAAATTAATTTTCTACCAGACACCATGCCAACCATAACTTCAAAGCTGAAGCTTGTACTGAAACTTATCTCTTGTAACACAAACTTTTGTTTTTGCTTTTCTCAACCTTTCCACACCAGCTTTTTCACCTTCAATTGTAGTTCAGTTTTTTTTTTCCCAATTCTGGGTGCACAATCTCCACACTTTTATGCAACTTAGAAATATAATTTATAATGTTCTAATGATTATCTCCCGCCCTTTCAACATTGTTTGAGTCCGTCACCCTTAATTCTGTTGCCTTTTGACACGAGTCCATGTCTGCACTGCTAGAAAATGACCTAATTTATTTTCTCTCGTCCTTTGCCCTTTGGATTTGCCCCCTATTGAAGGTGACCTGTCTCCCCTATTTTTCCTTCCATTCATCCCTGCATGGGTTTTGAACTCAACGTGCCAAAATTTATTTCCTGGTCGCGCACCAAGAAACATTCACACACTCTTGGAAATGTTTTTCTTTTCTTTAAAATACATGCTGAAGACACTTACCCTATTTCTTACTCACAGCAATCCTATTTCTTTAACTTTGGCTGTGGGCTGTTTAATGTCTTTCACCTTTTCCTAACCCCTTTTGTTAACATAAAGGCCAGAATTTTCTGTACCTGGGTAGGTCAGGTGCGGGCGGTCGTCGTGGTGGGTACAACTCCGCTGCTCATCCATTCCACTCCTGTGATCGACTTTCAGTTAATGGCACTTATTAAGGCAGCGCTGCATGTTACCCAGCCCTATTAAATGGTGCAAGTCTGATGATGTCATCGATGATGTGTTTTCAGCCAGGCTATTTAAAGGAACCATGACCACATTGCATTTTAAGGTTCATCTAGGAGCTTTTGAGTGTTCCAAACACTTGGAAACATGACTACACAGAGGCAGAGGTCTGCAGTCAGGTTCTCAGATGACTCCCTATATATGCTTGTGGAGTGAGTGAAAGCACACACGGGATGGATGGAAGTGATCTCCCCAACAAATAGCAGAGGAGGTCAATAGCAGGGATGTTGTGAGGAGGACCTGGGTGCTCTGCCGGAAGCATTTCAATTATATCATGAGATCAGGAAAGGTGAGTGCAAAGCCACACTCAACTTCACCCTGCTGTGCCTCTCATCACATTCCCATCACACTGCCTTCCCATGTCTTCTACTGCACATCATTACTTACACCAACATATCTTGCATGTCCACCCATCTCTATCTACATTATCATATCCCCATCTGACTAACCACTCCTCAGATTCACCCTCATCCTAATGCAGTCATACGAACTAACAACACACAAGGAGGCCATTTGGCATTGGCACCACACGCCATCATAATCACCCTCTAAAGATATAACCCATCCATTGCTTACACTCATTCCTTCACTCTCGCTCAACTTCTGTTCTTTCCCTCCTTGCAGGAGAAGGGAGCCCACTTTAACTGCAGCAGAGGAGGACGCCCTGGAAGTCTCAGGAGTCACAGAGCAGTTAGAGGTGGGAGACGGGGAGAGGGAAACATCTCAGCAACCTGGTGACGGAATTACATGTCATACAACCACATGGCATACCGCAGTCGCTCATATGGGGACTGATGTGAGCAGCCAGTGAATGTTCATGATGTGCTTAATGGTATCGTTAACCATTCTTGATAATCACATTTCTAAATCATCTCCCACAGGTCCATCAAGAGCAGCTCTGCTCCCTCCCCCAATTTCCAGGAGAAAGAGGAAGAATACTCCTCAGAGGAGCCTCCAGCCTCTGAGGGAGCACCATCACACCAGCACCAGTGCTGATATGCACACCTCAGTGGGTGCCACGTGAGATAGAGTAGTGTTGTCACCTGGTGTGTCACAAGTGAGCAAGACTAGATGATGGAGATGGATAGCAGTGAAAGCTCCACGCTGAAGGGTGCAGGACGTTCCCAGCTCTGCTCAGCTGCATGCAGAAGCTGAGCCTCGGGGGCCATTGAGAAAAGAGCGCGATCCTGGAGGTGCAGGAAAAAGTGCAGGAGGCTTTGATAGGTTTTGCGACCACAATGACTGCACATGTGCAGAGAATGGAGGAGTTCATCTCCAACATGAGCACCCACTGTGTCACAAGCAATGGTGACTGTATGCTCTTCCATGGAAAGGATGGCCACCTGCATAGAGCACCTAATGTGCCACTCACAGGAGCACCTGGTATCTATGGAAAATAGATGGCTATCTAAGGAAAATAGATGGCAGATACTCATAAACTTTGGGGCCGAAATTGCCCCCCTCCTTAAACTGCATTACTGCCTCTAAGAGACGGTAACGGAGCGGATAGGCCTTATCGACTGAGTGCAGATGGATTGGCTGACCCATCCTAAATTGCCCCCCTGGGCCAGGAGTGGGGGGAACGGGTTTCCGCGTCACCCATGCTGCCGTCTGTCGGGCTCGCGCCAAATCCCTTCCAACCATCAGCGACCCCCTTTCTGACCCCAGTGGGAAATTGCCCTTAAAGGGGAGTGCGCGCTGCCAAGACTTTCATTTTTTTATTGTCGGCCCGATTCCGAGGTCAGCCCAGCAGTGATGGCCATGGGGTCAGCCGGACCACCAACAAGCAGCCCGGTGCACCCCGCTGGCCGGCCGAAACCCTCCCTGATGGCCCAGTGACTCGTTGGGGCTGCCGACCCACTGTAAGGGCACTTCTGCCCCTCAACACCGCCCCAACCGTAAGTGCAGAACAAAGACCTAAATATTGGCACAGGATCCGCCCCATTCCATGGGGCAAAGAATAAACTTCAGAAATAGTAGGTGTGCCTACCTTCTGTCGGGCGGAAATTTAAAAAGTCAACGAGAAAGGAGAAGGCAAAAGTGCAGGGTAGAGAAAGGGGTAATGATAACCAGAGCGTGACAGGAAGGGACACAAGAGTGCATCAGAAAGTGGGGTTAGAGTAGGAAAAAATGGTAAAAAGACAAAATTAAAAGCTCTTTATCTGAATGCACGCAGCATTCGTAACAAGATAGGTGAGTTGATGGCACAAAAAGAAATAAATGGGTATGATCTGATAGCCATTACAGAGATGTGGTTACAAGGTGATCAAGGCTGTGAACTGAATATTCAGGGCACTTGACTTTTCGGAAGGATAGGCAGAAAAGAAAAGGAGATAGGGTAGCTCTGTTAATATAGGATGAGATCAGTGCAGTAGTGAGAAATGATATTAGCTCAGAAGATCATGATACAGAATCAGTTTCGGTGGAGATAAGAAATAATAAGGGAAAGAAGTCACTGCTGGTCTACAGGCTCCCTAACAGTAACCACACTGTAGGACAGAGTATAAATCAAGAAATAATGGGGGCTTGTAAGAAAGGTACGGCAATAATTATGTATGCTTTTAATCTTCTTAATGATTGGACAAGTCAAATTGGTAAAGGTAGCCTTAAGGAAGATTGCATTGAGTGTATGCAGGATGATTTCTTGGAATAATAGGTTGTGGAACCAACCAGGGAGCAGACCATTTTGCATCTGGCAATGTGTAATGAGTCTGGATTAATTAATGATCTCTTAGTGAAGTGATCATAGCATGGTAGAATTTCAAATTCAGCTTGAGAGTGAGGAAGCTAGGTCTCAAACTAGTGCCCTGAACTTAAATAAAGGCAATTACAAAGGAATGAAGGCAGAGTTTGCTAAAGTTGACTGGAAAATAAAAAACAGTGGTAAACATTTAAGGAGATATTTCATAAACCTCAGCAAAGATACATTCCAATGAGAAAGAAAGATTCAAAGAGAAGGATGAACCATCCGTGGCTAACTAAGGAAGCAAAGGATGGTATCAAATTGAGGAGATTAATGCAATAGTTAGGAAGGACATTAGCTTGGATGGTGTGGAATCTATGTGGATAGAGCTGCAGAACACCAAAGGGCAAAAAACGTTAGCGGGAGTTGTGTACAGACCTCCAAACAGTAGTGGTGATGTTGGGGAGGACATCAAACAGGAAATTAGGTGTGCATGCAATGAAGGTGCAGCAGTTATCATGCATGACTTTAATATGCATATAGTTTGGGCTAACCAAACTGGAAGCAATACGGTGGAGGAGGATTTCCTGGAGTGCATAAGGGATGGTTTTCGAGACCAATATGTCGAGGAACCAACTAGGGAGGGAGACCATCTTAGACTGGGTGTTGTGTAATGAGAGAGGATTAATTAGCAATCTTGTTGTGTGAGGCCCCTTGGGGAAGAGTGACCATAATATGGTGGAATTCTGCATTAGGATGGAGAATGAAACAATTAATTCAGAGACCATGGTCCAGAACTTAAAGAAGGGTAACTTTGAAGGTATGAGTCGTGAATTGGCGAGGATACATTGGGGAATGATACTTAAGGGGATGACAGTGGATGGGCAATGGCAGACATTTAGAGACCGCATGGATGAACTACAACAATTGTACATCCCTGTCTGGCATAAAAATAAAAAAGAGGGAAGGTGGCTCAACCGTGGCTATCAAGGGAAATCAGGGATAGTATTAAAGCCAAGGAAGTGGCATACAAATTGGCCAGAAATAGCAGTGAACCCGGGGATTGGGAGAAATTTAGAACTCAGCAGAGGAGGACAAAGGGTTTGATTAGGGCAGGGAAAATAGAGTATGAAAGGTAGCTTGCAGGGAACATTAAGACGGACTGCAAAAGCTTCTATAGATATGTAAAGAGAAAAAGATTAGTAAAGACAAACGTAGGTCCCCTGCAGTCAGAATCAGGGGAAGTCATAATGGGGAACAAAGAAATGGCAGACCAATTGAACAAGTACTTTGGTTTGGTATTCACTAAGGAGGACACAAACAACCTTCCGGATATAAAAGGGGTCAGAGGGTCTAGTAAGGAGGAGGAACTGAGGGAAATCTTTATTAGTCGGGAAATTGTGTTGGGGAAATTGATGGGATTGAAGGCCGATAAATCCCCAGGGCCTGATGGACTGCATCCCAGAGTACTTAAGGAGGTGGCCTTGGAAATAGTGGATGCATTGACAGTCATTTTCCAACATTCCATTGACTCTGGATCAGTTCCTATCGAGTGGAGGGTAGCCAATGTAACCCCACTTTTTAAAAAAGGAGGGAGAGAGAAAACAGGGAATTATCTGACATCGGTAGTGGGTAAAATGATGGAATCAATTATTAAGGATGTCACAGCAGCGCATTTGGAAAGAGGTGACATGATAGGTGCAAGTCAGCATGGATTTGTGAAAGTGAAATCATGCTTGACAAATCTTCTGGAATTTTTTGAGGATGTTTCCAGTAGAGTGGACAAGGGAGAACCAGTTGATGTGGTGTATTTGGACTTTCAGAAGGCTTTCGACAAGGTCCCACACAAGAGATTAATGTGCAAAGTTAAAGCACATGGTATTGGGGGTAGTGTGCTGACATGGATTGAGAACTGGTTGTCAGACAGGAAGCAAAGAGTAGGAGTAAATGGGTACTTTTCAGAATGGCAGGCAGTGACTAGTGGGGTACCGCAAGGTTCTGTGCTGGCGCCCAACTGTTTACATTGTACATTAATGATTTAGACAAGGGGATTAAATGTAGTATCTCCAAATTTGTAGATGACGCTAAGTTGGGTGGCAGTGTAAGCTGCGAGGAGGATGCTATGAGGCTGCAGAGTGACTTGGATAGATTCGGTGAGTGAGCAAATACCTGGCAGATGAAGTATAATGTGGATAAATATGAGGTTATCCAATTTAGTGGTAAAAACAGAGAGACAGACTATTATCTGAATGGTGACAGATTAGGAAAAGGGGAGGTGCAACGAGACCTGGGTGTCATGGTACATCAGTCATTGAAGGTTGGCATGCAGGTACAGCAGGCGGTTAAGAAAGCAAATGGCATGTTGGCCTTCATAGCGAGGGGACTTGAGTACAGGGGCAGGGAGATGTTACTACAGTTGTACAGAGCCTTGGTGAGGCCACACCTGGAGTATTGTGTACAGTTTTAGTCTCCTAACTTGAGGAAGGACATTCTTGCTATTGAGGGAGTGCAGCGAAGGTTCACCAGACTGATTCCCGGAATGGCGGGACTGACATATCAAGAAAGACTGGATCAACTGGGCTTGTATTCACTGGAGTTCAGAAGAATGAGAGGAGATCTCATAGAAACGTTTAAAATTCTGACCGGTTTAGACAGGTTAGATGCAGGAAGAATGTTCCCAATGTTGGGGAAGTCCAGAACCAGGGGTCACAGTCTAAGGATAAGGGGTAAGCCATTTAGGACTGAGATGAGGAGAAACTTCTTCACCCAGAGAGTGGTGAACCTGTGGAATTCTCTACAGAAAGTTGTTGAGGCCAATTCACTAAATATATTCAAAAAGGAGTTAGATGTAGTCCTTACTACTAGGGGGATCAAGGGGTATGGCGAGAAAGCAGGAATGGGGTACTGAAGTTGCATGTTCAGCCATGAACTCATTGAATGGCGGTGCAGGCTCGAAGGGCCGAATGGCCTACTCCTGCACCTATTTTCTATGTTTCTATGAAAACAAAGGCATAGAATGTTATGAAGAATAGTGGAAGGCCAGGGGATTGGGAATTTTTTAGAAACCAGCAAAGGACGACTAAATAAATGATAGAGATAAGAAAGCTTATGAGAGTAAACTAGCAAGAAATATAAAAACAGACAGTAAGAGCTTCTACAGGTATAGAAAAAGGAAGAGAGTAGCTAAAGTAAACATTGGTCCCTTAGAGGATGAGACTGGGGAATTAATAATGGGAAACAGGGCAATGGCAGAGACTTTGAACAAATATTTTGTATCGGTCTTCACGGTAGAAGACACTAAAAACATCCCAATAATAGATAATCAAGGGGCTATCGGGAGGGAGGAACTTAAAACAATCGCTATCACTAGAGAAAAAGTACTCGGCAAACTAATGGGACTAAAAGTGGACAAGTCCCCTGGACCTGATGGTTTGCATCCTCGGATCTTAAAAGAAGTGGCTGCAGAGATAGTGGATGCGTTGGTTGTAATCTACCAAAATTCCCTGGATTCTGGAGAGGTCCCAGTGGATTGGAAAACCGCAAATGTAACGCTCCTATTTAAGAAAAGATGGAGACGGAAAGCAGGAAACAATAGACCAGTTAGCCTAACATCTGTCATTGGGAAAATGCTGGAGTCCATTGTTAAGGAAGTAGTAGCAGGACATTTAGAAAATCATAATGCAGTTGTTGCAGAGTCAGCATGGTTTTATGAAAGGGAAACCATGTTTGACAAATTTGCTGGAGTTCTTTGAGGATGTAATGAGCAGGGTGGATAAAGGGGAACCAGTCGATGTCATGTATTTGGATTTCCAGAAGGCCTTCGATAAGGTGCCACATAAGAGGTTACTGCAGAAGATAAAAGCTGACTGGGTTGAGGGTAATATATTAGCATGGATAGAGGATTGGCTTACTAACAGAAAACAGGGAGTCGGGATAAGTGGGTCATTTTCAGATTGGCAATCAATAACTAGTGGGGTGCCACAGGGATCAATGCTGTGGCCTCAACGATTTACAATCTATATTAATGACTTGGATAAAGGGACCGCGTGTAATGTAGCCAGATTTGCTGATGATACAAAGATAGCTGGGAAAGCAATTGTGAGGAGGACGCAAAGTGATATCGGCCCCGATATTGGTGGCCTTACCGTTGAGTGCCGGCAAGTTTTGCCACCGGTCTCCCCTCTGTGCCAGTTTCCACTTGGGCTGGAGCGGGCGGGAGGGGAGTACTGCTGGGAACCGCCTGCTGGCGGCCAAGTAACGCAAGTGTCCTCCCGCCCGCCCAGCTGTCAGATTGGTGTGGGCGGGAGTCGGCACCAGCAGAGGGAAGGACAGCTGCATGCAGGCAGATCTAACCCCGACGGTAAGTACGAAGACCTGCAAAGAAAGGTTAGTGAACATCTTTAAAATTCTTTTTTTACAGCGACTTAACTGGATGGGGTCCCCTGAAATGTTCTGGTGTTTTGTGGTTTTTTTGGTAATGTTTTTTACTTTTCAGAGTTCCCCCCTCCCTGGGCCCGACTCTATCCTTGGCTGCACTTGGGCGGCAAGCTCATTTGCCGCTGAGATTGAGAGCTCCCGCCCGCTGCCGCCCTGATTGACTGCGTAAGCTGTTATTTTGCTGCTCGGCGGTACTGCCACCTAATTTTAGAGGAATCTTCATGACAAAGTACCGCCCGGTCGCTCGGCGGGCCTTGGGTTTCACCAATTTCAGGCCCATAGAAAGGCTAAGTGTATGGGATGGATGTGAGAGCAAATTGTGAGGAGGACACAAGAAATCTGCAAAGAGATATAAACAGGTTAAGTGAGTGAGCAAAAATTTGGCAGATGGACTATAATGTGGGAAAATGTGAGGTTATCCACTTTGGTAGGAAAAATAAAAAAGCAAATTATTATTTAAATAGGGAGCGATTACAAAATGCTGTAGTACAGAGGGATCTGGGGGGTCTTGTGCATGAAACAGAAAAAGTTAGCATGCAGGTACAGCAAGTAATCAGGAAGGCAAATGTAATGTTGGCCTTTATTGCTCGGGGGATACAGTATAAAATCAGGGAAGTCCTGCTGCAACTGTACAGGGTATTGGTGATGCCACACCTAGAGTACTGCGTACAGTTTTGGTTTCCTTATTTAAGAAGGGATATACTTGCATTGAAGACTGGTATTGCAGTACTTCCAGGAACGGTGCAGTGGCTCTAGGCCTTTTGGCTAAGAGCATTGGCGCAGAGTGATCCTTGATGTGTGCAAGGTGACCTCTGGCGTTTGTAATCTGACAAGATGATCTGACAAAGAATTGGAAAGATTGGCAACGAATAAATAAAAACATTTTTAAAAAGTTCAGAGAAGGTTCACGTGTTGATTCCTGAGATGAACGGGTTGTCAAATGAAGAACAGTTGAGCAGGTTGGGCCTATACACATTGGAGTTTAGAAGAATGAGTGGTGATCTTATTGAAATGTATAAGATTCTGAGGGAGTTTGACAGGAAAGATGTAGAGAGGATGTTTCTCCTCGTGGGGGAATCTATAACTAGGGGGCATAGTTTCAGAATAAGGGGTCACCCATTTAAAACTATGAGGAGGAATTTCTTCTCTAAGGGTTGTAAATCTGTGAAATTCTCTGCCTATGGAGGCTGGGTCATTGAATATATTTAAAGTGGAGGTAGACAGATTTCTGAATGATAAGGGAGTCAAGGGTTATGGGGAGAGGGCAGGGAAATGAAGTTGAGGTCAAGATCAGATCAGCCATGATCTTATTGAAAGGTGGAGCAGGCTCGAGGGGCCCAGATGGTCTACTCCTGCTCCTGTTTCTTATGTTTTTTCTTTGTGAGAGTACAATAAAACTCTCTCAAGCTGACACCATCCTAATATCAACTTCAAGTCACGTCACAGACCCTCAATACCTCAAATCTCCACCCCTCACCTTTCTCTCTCACTAATATCTGGTAAGTCCAGCGAGAATAAGAGAATAAACAAATAAAAACATTGGAACTGAGCACACGCAACTACAGAGACCAAAACTGTACGCAGTACTCTAGGTATAGGCCTCACCAATACCCTGTACAATTGTAGCAGGACTTCTCTGCTTTTATACTCTATCCCCCTTGCAATAAAGGCCAACATTCCATTTGCCTTCCTGATTACTTGCTGTACCTGCATGCTAACTTTCTCTGTTTCATGCACATGGTCCCCCAGGTCATTCTGTACTGCACCATTCTGTAATTTTTCTCTTTAAATAATAATTTGCTTTTTTATTTTTACTGCCAAGGTGGATAACCTCACACTTTCCCAAATTATACTCCATCTGCCAATTTTTTGCCCACTCACTTAGCCTGTCTGTATCCCTTTGTAGATTTTTTTCTGTCCTTCTCACAATTTGCTTTCCCACCCATCTTTGTATCATCAGCAAACTTGACTACATTACACTCGGTCCCTTCATCCAAATCATTAATATAGATTGTAAATAGTTGAGGCCCCAGCACCGATCCCACTCGCTACTGTTTGCCAACCGGAAAATGACCCATTTATCCCGACTCTCTGTTTTCTGTCAGCCAATCCTTTATCCATGCTAATATATTACCCCCAACCCTGTGAACTTTTGTCTTGTGCAGCAATCGTTTATGTGACACCTTATCGAACGTCTTCTGGAAATCCAAATACACTACATCCACTGACTCCCCCTTATCCACCCTGCTCATTTGTCAAACATGATTTCCCTTTCATAAAGCATGCTGATTCTGATTGACTGAATTATGATTTTCTAAATGTCCTGCTACTGCTTCCTTAATAATGGACTCCAGCATTTTTCCAATGACACATTTTAGGCTAACTGGTCTATAGTTTCCTGCTTTCTGTCTGCCTCCTTTTTTAAATAGGGGCGTTACATTTACGGTTTTCCAATCCATTCGGACCTCCCCAATATCTCACTTCTTATAAGACACTAGGATGCAAGCCATCAAGTCCAGGGGACTCGTCCACCTTTAGTCCCATTAATTTACCGAGTACTTCTTTAGTGACAGTGATTGTTTTAAGTTCCTTCCTCCCTATCGTCCCTTGATTATCCATTATTGTGTTGTTTTTAGTGTCTTCTGCCGTGAAGACCGATACAAAATATTTGTTCAAAGTCTCTGCCATTTCCCCGTTCCCATTATTAATTCCCCAGTCTCCTCCTCTAAGGGACTAACATTTACTTGAGCCACTTTCTTCCTTGCTATATACCTGTAGAAACTCTTACTAGCTGTTTTTATATTTCTTACTAGTTTACTTTCATCATCTATCATCCCCCTCTATTATTTTTTTAGTTATTCTTTGCTTATTTTTAAAAGCTTCCCAATCCTCTGGCTCCCACTAATCTTGGCCACTTCGTATGCCATTGTTTTCAACTTGATACCATCCTTTATTTCCTTAGTTAGCCACAGATGGTTATCCCTTCTCTTAAAGTCTTTCCTTCTCATTGGAATATATTTTTGTTGAGTTATGAAATATCTCCTTAAATGTCTGCCATTGCTCATCAGCTGTCTTACACTTTAATCTATTTTCCTAGTCCACTTCAGCCAACTCTGCCTTCATACCTTTGTAGTCTCCTTTATTTAAGCTTAGGACACTGGTTTGAGATCCAACTTTCTCACCCTCCTACTGAATTTGAAATTCAACCATGCTATGATCACTCTTTCCTCGAGGATCCTTTACTAGCAGATAATTTATTAATCCTGCTTCATTGCACAGTACCAAAAATAAGATGGCCTGCTCCCTGGTTGGTTCCACAACGTACTGTTCAAGGAAACTATCCCGGATAAACTCTATGAACTCTTCCTCAAGGCTACCTTGGCCAATTTGACTTGTCCAATCAATATGAAGATTAAAATCGCCCAGGCTTATTGCCGTTCCTTTTTTACACGCCTCCATTATCTCTTGATTTATACTCCGTCCAACAGTGTAGCTGCTGTTAGGGGGCCTATAGACTACGCCCACCAGTGACTTCTTCCCCTTATTATTCCTTATCTCTACCCAAACTGATTCTACATCTTGATGTTCTGAGCCAATATCATTTTTCACTTACTGCACTGATCTCATTCTTTATTAACCGAGCTACCCCACCTCCTTTTCCTTTCTGGTTATCCCTCCAAATTGTCAAATACCTCTGAATATTTAGTTCCCAGGCTTGGTCACCTTGCAGCCACGTCTCTGTAATGGCTATCAAATCATACCCATTTATATCTATTTGTGCCATCAACTCATCTATTTTGTTATGAATGCTGCGTGCATTCAGATAAAGAGCTTTTAAATTTGTGTTTTTTTTACCTTTTTCCCTGTTTTGACCCCACTTTCTGATACACTCTTATCTTTATACATTCTGTCCCTTCCTGACACAGTCTGGTTATCAATTTCCCCCAGTGCTATCCTGCTCTATTGCCTTCTCCTTGCTCTTTGAATTTTTAAATTTCCGCTCACCTGAACCCTCCCCCCCCACTATTTAGTTTAAGGCCCTTGCTACAGCCCTAGTTATTTCATTCACCAGGGCACTAGTCCCAGCACGGTTCAAAGTGAAGCCAGTCCCATCTGAACAGCTCCCTCTTACCCCAGTACTGGTGCCAGTACCCCATGAACCAAAACCCGTTGCTCCCACACTAGTCTTTGAGCCACGTATTTAACTCTCTGATCTTATTTACCCTATGCAAATTTGCTCGTGACTCAGTTCGTAATCCAGAGGTTTTGCTTTTTAATTTGGCCCCTAGCTGCTCATACTGCTCAGCAGAACCTCTTTCTTTGCCCTACCTATGTCGTTGGTACCCATGTGGACCATGCCAACTGGTTCTTCCCCGTCCCACTCCAAATTCCTCTCCAGCCCAGAGGAGATGTCCTTAACCCTGGCACCAGGCAGGCAACACAACGTTCGGGACTCACACTCTCGGCTGCAGAGAACCGTATCTATCCTCCTAATGATGCTGTCCCTTACCAATACAACATTTCTTTTTACTCTCCTCACTTGAATGACCCCCTGTACCATGGTGCTGTGGTCAGTTTGCTCATCCTCCCTGCAGTCCCTGCCCTCGTCCACACAGGGAGAAAGAATCTCGTACCTGTTGAACAATTGCAAGGGCTGAGGCTCCTCCATCGTTACCTCCTGGGTCCCCATACTTGCCTCACTTAGTCACACCCTCCTGTCCCTGACCACGGACCACATTTGAGTTAATTAATCTAAAGGGTGTGACTGCCTCCTGGAATGCAGTGTCCAGGCAACTCTTCCCCTCCCTGATGTGTTGCAATGTCTTCAGCTCGGCCTCCAGCTCATCAACACGGAGCCGAAGTTCCTTGAGATGCAGACACTTGCTGCAGATGTGGTCACGGTGGACGTCAATGGTGTCCACCAGCTTCCACATGTTCCAGCAGTAGCACTCGCCTGCCCTGCCCTGCCCTGCCATCTCTAATGTATTTAATTAATAAGATTTAGAAGTTTTTAACGTTTCGTTTTTAATCCCGGCTCTTAATTTAAAGCAATGCCCAAGAAAAGAGAGAAATACTCACCAACCAATCACTTCTCTGCTTTCTTGTGACGTCACACATTGATTCTTTTTACTTCTTATCTTTTGATGTTGGCTGCTCGGCCAACTCCCTTTGAAGTGCTGCCGCTGGTCATCGTCACTACTAGATTCCTCCTCATGAATGCCGTTGCCACTCTATCTTTTAATCCTTTAATCTTTTTCTCGTCTCTCCTCTTTCCATCGCCTTACCACCTTTTTTTTCCTTATTTTCCTGTGATAAACTCCGTAGTTCTCGATAAGCTATTTTGGTCTCATCAAATTTTTCCTGTGTCTTAACTATTGTTTCTGAAGAACTCTGCAGCTGGATGCATAATTTAATTATTTCTTGATGTATCTCTAACTGCGGCTAATCTATGTTCTGCCTGTACAGCACCCAATTAATTTTTTAAATCTCTACTTCTGCCTGAAGAGTCTGAACTTGGCTACTCTGTTTAGTGAATTTATTATCTGCACGATTGTCATTATGCAGTTGGCCTTTTATTCCTTATTTTTCATTCACATTTCGATTATCATACTTCATTGTAATGTTTCTATAAATGTCAGTATTAGCCTCTTAAGAAGCTCCTTTTCTAGTTTGCTTTTGGACATAACTTTCTGCCTACAAGATCCACAATACTATTCCTTTATTTTTACAGCTATTCTTGGTTTGACCCTCTCCTTCTTGAACCCTGCCTTTAATAGAGGTGATCAGTCTCCCCACTTACAACAATGTCCCCGTTTCTATGATGCATGTAAAAGTTTAAAGATTATATGATTAGCACAGCAATCTTCCAGCCACTGTCACATTCAAGCACCATATAACTTATTATCTGTTGTATTCCCTTATTAAATTGGATGCTGCTACTACTCACACATGTATGTGTTCTTTTATCCTGAGTCCTATTATGTTGCCTTGGTTTGTCGCCGGTGAAACTTGTCTACCTCCTGTCCCAGAGCTCGTTTCTGATGAGTTCTTGATGGTTGAGGTTCAACTTCAGTCCAGACTCAACGTCCCGGGTTTTCAAAAAGCAACACAATCAGGTCCTTCGCTCAGCTTGCCGATGTTGTATTTAAACTGTCCTCTGTTGTACCGCTGAATAGTAAAGAATTCAGTCTTATGGTTACAATCACTTTGTTTTTTATGTTAAAGTAGGAAAAATAATCTAAAATCTATAACTCTATATAACTTCTTCAGAATATAATGCAGTTTACAAGCGGAGTTTTGGCAGCAGTTCGAAGTATAGGCATGGACCGAAGAAAAGTTTCTCTCTTTCTCTCTACTTAGCACAAAAGCTCATTTTTAATGGAACCGGCATTGACCTCGGCACCAGCTTCAGACATGACACCGGCATACCCAGCCCAGTCGACCCTGCAAAAGTCCTCCTCACTAACATCTGGGACTCGTGCCAAAATTGGGAGAGCTGTCACACAGACTAGTCAAGCAACAGCCTGACAGTCATACTCACAGAATCATACCTTTCAGCCATTGTCCCAGACTCCTCCATCACCATCCCTGGGTATGTCCTGTCCCATCGGCAGGACAGATCCACCAGAGGTGGCGGCACAGTGGTATAAAATTGGGAGAGAGTGGCCCTGGGAGTCCTCAAGATTGACCCCATGAAATCTCATGGCTCCGGGTCAAGCAGCGGCAAGGAAACCTCCTGCTGATGACCACCTACCAGATGTCCTCAGCTGATGAATCAGTACTCCTCCATGTTGAACACCACTTGGAAGAAGCACTGAAAGAAAAAGAAAGACGTGCAATTATATAGTGCCTTTCATGACCTCTGGACGTCTCAAAGCGCTTTACAGTCAATGAAATACTTTTGGAGTGTAATCACTGTTGTATTGTGGGAACGCGGCAGCTAAGTTGCCCACAGCAATTCCCACAATCAGCAATGTGATAATGACCAGATAATCTGTTTTTGTTGTGTTGATTGAGGGATAAATATTGGCCATGATACCGGGGATAACTCCCATGCTCGTCTTCGAAATAGTGCCGTGGGATATTTTACAATCACCTGAAGGGGCAGACGAGGCCTCGGTTTAACGTCTCATCTGAAAGACGGCACCTCCGACAGTGCAGCACTCCCTCAGCACCGCACTGGAGTGTAAGCCTAGATTTATGTGCTCAAGTTCCGGGAGTGGGACTTGAACCCACGACCTTCTGACTCAGAGGCGAGTGTGCTACCCACTGAGTCACAGCTGACACTGAGGGTAGCAATGGCATACAATGTACTCTTGGTGGGGGACTTCAATGTCCATCACCAAGAGTGGCTTGGTAGCACCATTACTCCACTATTGACTGAGCATGCCGAGTCCTGAAGGACATAACTGCCAGACTGGGCCTGCAGCAGGTGGTGAGAGAACCAACACGAGGGAAAAACCTAATTGATCTCGTCCTCACCAATCTACCTGTCTCAGATGCATTTGTCCATGACAGCATTGGTACCAGTGATCATCACACAGTCATTGTGGAGACAAAGTCCCGTCTCCACACTGAAGACACCCTCCATCCTGTTGTGTGGCACTACCACTGTGCTAAATGGGATAGATTCAGAACAGATCTAGCAGCTCAAAATTGGGCATCCATGAGGCGCTGTGGGCCATCAGCAGCAGATTTGAATTTTATCACAATCTGTAACCTCATGGCCCGGCATATCCCTCATTCTACCATTACCATCACGCCAGGGCACCAACTCTGGTTGAATGAGAAGTACAGGAGAGCATGCCAGGAGCAGCACCAGGCATACCTAAAAATGAGGTACCAACCTGGGGAAGCTGCAACACAGGACTACATGCATTCTAAGCAGCAGAAACAGCATGCTATGAACAGAGCTAAGAGATCCCACAATCAATGGATCAGATCAAAGCTCTGCAGTTCTGCCACATCCAGTCATGAATAGTGGTAGACAATTAAACAACTAAAGAGAGAAGGAAGCTCCATGAATATTCCCATCCTCAATGATGGCGAAACCCAGCACGCAAGTGCAAAAGACAAGGCTGAAGCGTTTGCAACCATCTCCATCCAAAAGTGACGAGTGGATGATCCATATCGGCCTCCTCTTGATGTCCCCACCATCACCGAAGCCAGTCTTCATCCAATTCGATTCACTCCAGGTGATATCAAGAAGCGGCTGAGTGCACTGGATACATCAAAGGCTATAGGCCCCAACAACATCTCGGCTGTAGTGCTGAAGACTTGTGCTCCAGAACTAGCTGGCGCCTCTAGCTAAGTTGTTCCAGTAGAGCTACAACACTGGCATCTACCCAACAATGTGGAAAACTGCCCAGGTATGTCCTATCCACAAAAAGCAGGACAAATCCAATCCAGCCAATTGCCACCCCATCAGTCTACTCTCAATCATCAGCAAAGTGATGGAAGGTGTCATCGACAGTGCTATCAAACGGCACTTACCAATAACCTGCTCACCGATGCTCAGTTTGGTTTTCGCCAGAACCACTCGTCTCCAGAACTCATTACAGCCTTGGTCCAAACATGGACAAAACAGCTGAATTCCAGAGGTGAGGTACGAGTGACAGCCCTTGACATCACGGCAGCATTTGACCGAGTGTGGCATCAAGGAGCCAATAAAATTGAAGTCGATGGGAATCAGGGGCAAAACTCTGCACTGACTGGAATCATACCTAGGACAAAGGAAGGTGGTTGTTTGAGGTCAATCATCTCAGCCCAAGGACATCACTGCAGGAGTTCCTCAGGGAAGTGTCCTAGGCCCAACCATCTTCAGCTGCTTCATCAATGACCTTCATAAGGTCAGAAGTGGGGATGTTCGCTGATGATTGTATGGTGTTCAGTTCCTTTCACAACTCAGAAAATGATGCAGTCCATGACATTCAGGCTTGGGCTGATAAGAGGCAAGCTACAGAGACCATCTCCAACAAACAAGAGTCTAATCACCTCCCCTTGATATTCAACAGCATTAGCATCGCCGAATCCCCCACCATCAACATCCTGGGGGTCACCATTGACCAGAAACTTAACTAGACCAGCCACATAAATACTATGGCTAAAAGAGCAGGTCAGATGCTGGGTATTCTGCGGCGAGTGTCTCACCTCCTGATTCCCCAAATCCTTTCCACTATTTACAAGGCACAAGTCATGAGTGCGATGGAATATTTTCCACTTGCCTGGATGAGTGCAACTCAAGAAGCTCGACACCGTCTAGGACAAAGCAGCCCACTTAATTGGTACCCCATCCACCACCTTCAACATTCACTCCCTCCACCACCGGAGTACCATCACCTGCAAATTCCCCTCCAAGTTACACACCATCCTGATTTGGAAATATATCGCTGTTCCTTCATTGTCGCTGGGTCAAAATCCCTCCCTAACAGCACTGTGGGAGTTACTTCACCATAAGGCAGATTAGGAAAAGGGGAGGTGCAACGAGACCTGGGTGTCATGGTTCATCAGTCATTGAAAGTTGGCAGGCAGGTACAGCAGGCGGTGAAGAAGGCAAATGGCATGTTGGTCTTCATAGCTAGGGGATTTGAGTATAGGAGCAGGGAGGTCTTACTGCGGTTGTACAGGGCCTTGGTGAGGCCTCACCTGGAATATTGTGTTCAGTTTTGGTCTCCTAATCTGAGGAAGGATATTCTTTCTATTGAGGGAGTGCAGCAAAGGTTCACCAGACTGATTCCAGGGATGGCTGGACTGACATATGAGAAGAGACTGGATCAACTGGACCTTTCTACACTGAAGTTTAGAAGGATGAGAGCGAATCTCATAGACACTGTCATGTATGTAACCTTTATGTAACAACACTGCAATACTGTATATACATAAGAAATGCACACTTTGACCACAGGGGGTGAACTTGTGGGAGACACTCCTCACCTGGTCATCCGGGTATATAAAGGGAGGTCCCACGCAGGGTCATCACTTCTTGGTCCTGTGAATAAAGGTTCAGGTCATGAAGTGACCTTGTCCATAGAAGGTGCCTTCTATGTGGATTTGTGGTATTGTGTAATGACTTTACATTGGCAACGAGAAATGGAAATCAGCGACCCACGAGAATGGCCACCGGCAGCACAGATGAATGGTACTGTGTTGGTGAGGACTGGGACGATTTCATTGAGAGGCTCCAGCAGAGTTTTGTCATGAAGGACTGGCTGGGAGACGCAGCGGCCGACAAGCGAAAGACTCATCTGCTGACCAGCTGTGGACTTGAGACTTACGCGCTCATGACAGACCTGCTAGCACCCGAGAAGCCGGCGGACAAAACCTTTGAAGAGCTCAGCAAACTAACCGGTGAGTAGCGTACACAAGGCCCGACACAGATTCTGTATCCACCGACGTCGGGAAGGATAGAGCATACCGAATTTCGTTGCGGACCTCCGGCGTATGGCCAGCCTCTAAGTTCACAGACGCCTGCAGGGGGGAGATGCTAAGGGATTTCTTTATTGAGGGCATCGGTCATGCCGGGATTTTCAGAAAGCTAATTGAGACCAAGGACTTGACCTTGGAAGCGGCGGCGTTGATGGCTCAGACTTTTATGGCGGGGGAGGAGGAAACCAAGATAATACACACGCACAATTCTGCCTCCAACGTGGCGATGGATCAGGGAGTCAATATCATAAACACGACACAGAGCCCCGCAGGCAGGCAAGGGCAGTTCGACACCCCCCCAGGCAGCAATAGACCCAAGAGTAAGTCTCCAACAGAGACAATGGCAGGCTGAACATACATTTATGCCCCCCCCAGTGGACAATGCGGCCCGGGACGGGACCATTGACACCCACTAACAGAGTGCTCAAGAGCAATCAAAGGGACAATCAGCGAGGAATGCCTTGTAGCAGCTCTTTTGTTCACAACAATAGGAATCTCAGTTCATGCTGGGGGCAGACATGCTGCCAGGACTTGCAGGTTTCAACAGTTTGTCTGCAAAAATTGTAACCTCAGTGGCCATTTAGCCAGAATGTCCAGAAAACCTGAAACCAGGCTAATATATGAGGCGGATGAACCAGATGAGGGGTCTGCGAGGCAGGATGACGCTTGGGGCAAATCAATGGACGCTGAAGTTCAGCGGGTTCATGTGGCAAACATTCACAGCTCATCTACCAAAACGCCACCTATGATGATGAAAGTCCTATTAAACGGCATCCCTGTATGCATGGAGCTGGACACGGGGGCCAGCCAGTCACTCATGAGTGTTCAACAATTCGAAAAGCTGTGGCTACTCAAAGCCAGCAGACCCAAACTAGAACGCATTGAGACGCAATTACGGACGTACACCAAATAAATTATTCCAGTGCTAGGCAGTGCAATGTTGGCGGTCACACACACTGGATCAGTGAACCGGCTGCCGCTCTGAATTGTCCCGAGCAATGGTCCCGCACTGTTGGGGAGGAGCTGGTTAGCTGAGATGAACTGGAAATGGGGGGATGTGCACGCCATGTCATCTGTGGAGTGAAGTTCATGCTCACAGGTCCTACAGCAATTTGAGTCACTATTTCAACCTGGCGTCGGGACGTTCAAAGGTACTAAAGTAGTGATACGCATCACCCCGGACGCCAGACCAGTGCACCACAAAGCCAGAGCGGTGCCGTATGTGATGCGGGAGAAAATTGAGAGCGAGTTGGACCGGTTGATGAGAGAGGGCATCATCTCGCCTGTTGAATTCAGCGACTGGGCGAGCCCTATCATTCCCATCCTAAAAGCGGATGGCTCGGTTAGGATCTGTGGCGACTACAAGGCCACTATCAACCGGGTGTCCCTACAAGACCAATACCCGCTCCCATGAGCGAAGGACCTTTTTGCCACGATGGCAGGTGACCAGCTGTTCACCAAGTTGGACCTCACCAGCCTACATGACCCAAGAACTGGCCGACGAATCTAAACTACTGACCACCATCACCACACACACGGGACTGTTTGTTTACAACGGGTGTCCATTTGGCATTCGATCAGCGGCCGCGCTTTTTCAAAGAAACATGGAAAGCCTGCTCAAATCCATTCCTGGAACGATCGTATTTCAGGACGACATCCTCATTACCGGTCGTGACACTGAGGAACACCTCCACAACCTGGAGGAGGTGCTACGCCGACTGGACCGGGTAGGCCTGTGACTCAAGAAGTCTAAGTGTGTGTTTTTGGCTCCCAAGGTCGAGTTTCTGGGCAGGAGGGTTGCTGCAGACGGGATTTGGCCCACCAAATCCAAAACGGAGGCGATTCAACGAGCGCCCAGGCCCTGCAACACATCGGAGTTGCGTTCATTTCTGAGACTCTTGAACTATTTCGGGAACTTTCTGCTGAACTTAAGCACATTGTGGGAGCCGCGACACGTGCTCCTGCGTAAGGGTTGCGATTGGTTTTGGAGGGATTGTCAGGAATGGGCTTTCAATCGGGCGCGGAACCTACTTTGTTCAAATAAGTTGTTGACCCTGTACGACCCCCGTAATAAATTGGTTCTGACATGTGATGCATCGTCGTATGGGGTTGGGTGCGTGTTGCAGCAGGGTAACGCTGAGGGCCAACTACAACCTGTGGCTTATGCCTCCAGGTCGCGCTCTCAAGCTGAACGGGGATATGGGATGGTTGAGAAGGAAACACTCGCATGTGTCTATGGGGTGAAAAAGATGCATCAGTACCTTTTTGGCAGGAGGTTTGAATTAGAAACGGACCACAAGCCATTAACATCCCTGCTGTCAGACAGCAAGGCTGTCAATGCCAATGCGTCAGCTCGCATACAGCGATGGGCTCTCACGCTCGCTGCGTATGACTACACCATCCGGCACCAGCCCGGCACCGAAAACTGCGCTGACACGCTCAGCAGGCTTCCACTGGCCACCACTGAGGGGGCAGCGGAGCAAAGCGCTGAGATGGTCATGGCTGTCGATGCCTTTAACAATGCAGGCTCCCCCATCACAGCCCGCCAGATCAAAATCTGGACCAACAGAGATCCCCTCCTATCCTTGATTAAGAAATGTGTCCTGACTGGGGATTGGGAGCCTGCACACGGAGCATGCCCTGAGGAGATCAGACCGTTTCACAGATGGATGGATGAGCTCTCCATCCAAGCCGACTGCCTACTATGGGGCAGCCGGGTAGTCATGCGCCAGAGGGGCAGGGAAGCATTCATCAGTGAACTCCACAGCGAGCACCCACGCACCGTGCTGATGAAGGCCATTGCACGGTCACATGTGTGGTGGCCAGGAATTGATTCAGACCTGGAACACTGTGCTCGCAAGTGCACGACGTGTGCCCAGCTAGGTAATGCCCCCAGGGAGGCCCCGCTCAGCCCGTGGCCCTGACCCACCAGGCCATGGTCACGTATTCACGTAGACTATGCGGGCCCGTTCATGGGAAAAATGCTTCTCATTGTTGATGCGTACTCAAAATGGATCGAGTGCATCATTTTGAATTTGTGCACGACATCCACCACCGTGGAGAGTCTGCACGCGGTCTTTGCGACCCACGGCTTGCCGGACATCCTTATTAGCGATAATGGCCCATGTTTCACAAGCTACGAATTCCGGGAGTTCATGTCGGGTAATGGCATTAACCATGTCAGGACAGCACCATTCAAGCCGGCCTCCAATGGCCAGGCGGAACGTGCAGTCCAAATCATAAAACAAGGCATGCTCCGGATTCAAGGACCCTCCCTTCAATGCCTCCTGCTGGTCTATAGGTCCCGACTGCACTCGCTCATGGGGGTCCCGCCCACGGAGCTACTCATAATACTGACACTAAAAACTCGGCTGTCTCTCATTCATCCAGCCCTGTCCGACATTGTTGAGGGCAAGCGCCAGTCCCAAAACGAGTACCATGACCGAAATTCAAGGGGGAGATGTATAGAAATTGATGACCCCGTATTTGTTCTCAATCACGCTTTGGGGCCCAAATGGCTTGAGGGTACTGTAATAGACAATGAGGGGAATAGGGTCATAGTGGTTAAACTTAACAATGGGCAGATATGCCGCAAGCATCTGGACCAAGTAAAAAAAAAAGGTTCAGCATAGACACTGAGGAACCGAAGGAAGATCATGAGATGGTGCTCACACCACCGCCAGTGAACGAGCAACAAGAACATTCAGTAGCATGCACAGTCCCTGCGGTCAGCCCGCACAGGCCGGAATCACCACAGGTGACAGACACGCATACCAAGGCTCAACAACCAGAGCCCCAACTGCGGCGCTCCAGGAGAGTGCGCAGACCACCCGAGAGACTTAACCTATGATTCCAATAAGATGTTGAGGGGGAGGTGATGTCATGTATGTAACCTTTACACTGCAATACTGTGTATACGTAAGAAATGCACACCTTGACCACAGGAGGTGAACTTGTGGGAGACACTCCTCACCTGGTCATCCAGGTATATAAAGGGAGATCCCACGCAGGGTCATCACTTCTTGGTCCTGTGAATAAAGGTTCAGGTCATGGAGTGACCTTGTCCATAGAAGGTGCCTCATGTGGATTTGTGGTATTGTGTAAGGACTTTACAGAAACATATAAAATTCTGACGGGACGGGACAGGTTAGATGCGGGAAGAATGTTCCCGATGTTGGGGAAGTCCAGAACCAGAGGACACAGTCTTAGGATAAGGGATAGGCCATTTAGGACTGAGCTGAGGAGAAACTTCTTCACTCAGAGTTGTTAACCTGTGGAATTCCCTACCACAGAGAGTTGTTGATGCCAGTTCATTGGATATATTCAAGAGGGAGTTAGATATGGCCCTTACGGCTAAAGGGATCAAGGGTTATGGAGAGAAAGCGGGAAAGGTGTACTGAGGTGAATGATCAGCCATGATCATATTGTGAATGGTGGTGCAGGCTCGAAGGGCCGAATGGACTACTCCTGCACCTATTTTCTATGTTTTCTATGTAAGAACTGTAGCGTTTCAAGAAGGCGGCTCACCACCAGCTTCTCAAGGGCAATTAGGATGGGCAATAAATGCTGGCCTTGCCAGCGACGCCCATATCCTGGAATGAATTTTTTTATAAGTGGCCTGGCCTTATTTGGTGGTCTCCAGTCAAATGCACCATCCTTCAGCTGATGCACACAAGTTAAAATTTCTCGTACGTCAACATTCGGTAGTTTACATTCAATGTATTGCCCTTGTACTTCAACACCCCCTGACGGAGATTTCAGTTATTTGTGGTGGGATGTTTACAGTTTGGCAATACTATAAGGATCCCAAGGCCTTAGTTAATCTTGAACACTGTTGCTAAATGAAATCTATTTCTCTCTCTCTCTCTCTCTCTCTCTCTCTCTCTCTCTCTCTCTCTCATGTGCCAACCACCTTTTTTCCCCCATATTGAATGAACTAAACATGAACACCTTTCAGATTCTGAATAAACCAAGTTCCATGTGCCAACAGCTGGGCCATACACCTAGTATCTGACACACCTTTTCATAGAATCATAGAAATTTATGTCACAGAATGAGGCCATTTGGTCCATTGTGTCTATGTTAGGCAAAAAAGAGCTATCCAGCCTAATCGCACTTTCCAGCTCTTGGTCCACAACCTGTAGGTTACAACACTTCAAGTGCATATCCAAGTACTTTTTAAATGTGATGAAGGTTTCTTTTGGGTTAGGCACTAAAGACCTGCTAGCATGTGGGGAATGATGCCTCTGAGAATAAAAAAAACATGAAAATGGCACAAAATATGAAATTAAAATGCACTTTGGCATCGAAAAAAAAGTAACATTTTGGTTGAAGCTTTTCATCAGAGTTATACACTGGCATGAATCAGACCTTCAGGAAAGGAGGAGGGATGTTGGGCAGATTGATGGTGTTAAATTGGAAGGGGGTAAACAACTGGATCCAAAGTGTAGTATCTTTCATTGTGTGCAGTACTACACAAATTCAATTGGCAAATGGGATGTCTCACATGCACATGTACATGTACACAGATATACTTCAGCAGTACCATCTGACAGTTTAATCCTGAGTATCAGCTTTTACCTAGTGGCACCAGAGTAACCCAGACTTTAGTCTCTCGGTTCAGACTACGATGTTGGCTGAATCTTAAATTTATTGGTGTAATAAATCTGGTTGCAAAATAAATCTGAAAAAACTGAAATGTTTTCTATTTAATAGTCCACCTTAATTAAATACTGTAACAGAAGTTTCTATATATTCCCTTAAGTCTTAAGTTTGCTCATATATATAAAACAGCAGAGATTACTGAGCTATGTGTTAAAAGATGAATTAAATATGCTTGTCTATTGACGTACAGAATTAATCCTACATCATTACGCCTACAATTATTTTTTTCAAATAAAATAGTTGGATATGTTCAAAGGTCATTTTTAGGAATCAGAATGAACTACTGGAAAACAATTGTGATTGACAGGTTATTGAGTCTGAGGGATCATATTTAAAGTCTAGTGCATTGTTGAAAGGTTATGAGCTGACTTGTAAGATACTTGAGGCGCTATGATTGGTCTCCCCACCGTTGGGCTAATAAAAAGCTTCAAGGCTGTTTACCAGCACCACCTAATAACAAATCAGCCAGGGTTCCCTTCCTGATTTCTGTCCAGTAATCCTTGCTGAAAAGAAAACATGTGGCCATCGGGATCAGGCAATTGAGGTAAGTCCTGATGCCTTTCACAGTTGATATCCTGCTGACACTCAGGGCTAAATCATAACTCCCAAATATGAGTGGGCTGGGGTCGGGTGAAACTTAAAAAATCTCAAACCCAACCCCAATTCGCCTACTTTAGGGTTTAACGGAGGTGAGACAAGAGGTGGGCAGCCAATCCCCTCCCAGGAATGGGTTGGCCAATTAAATATTTTAATGAGACTGCTTGCCTCATATTTACCCTGCTTTGCAGATTTAACCATGGTTGACCGGGTTTCCCAGTCCTCGGGCAACCCGGCATCTGAAGGGAGGGGAGGACAGCTTCAGGGAGAAAGTAAGTGCTTCTGCCTCCCCCAGGCTCTCTTTCCCCACCCCCTTGGGTCGGGGATCGGACCCCCACAGTCCCACAAGCAGCAACAACACACCTGCGGTGTGCTCCCCACCAGACTGGAAGCCAAGCCTGTCAATTAGGCTGACTTCCAGGCGAGGAACCAGTCAAACCAAAACTATGCACGCTGTGGAGTCAAACTCAGCGTGCATAGTTTTGGTTTGACTGGTTCCTCGCCTGGAAGTCAGCCTAATTGACAGGCTTGGCTTCCAGTCTGGTGGGGAGCACACCGCAGGTGTGTTGTTGCTGCTTGTGGGACTGTGGGGGTCCGATACTAGGAAACCTTCACTGTCTGGGTCGCACAGGAAGAACGGCCACTTCAGCAATGCAACAGAGGGGTGGACCGTAAAACTGCCAGCAAGAGTCAGCATTGTTGTCGGAGGGGGAGAAGGGGGGATTGGAAAAATGTGTGGCTGGCATAAGTTTAATAAGACAGTTATGCTATAAATTCTTTTTACAATTTCAATTATTGAGACAATGTGTGGCTCTGTACACTCATTGAAAAGTAGAAAAGTTATAATGAGCAGTAAAATCCAATTTCTGTTAATTTAATCTGAATCATGTTCTTCATGTAGGGCGATGAAATGAAAAAAATGGGAATGCAACCCATTCCTATGATGGACAGGGATAAAATTGATCAAATCCCCGACAGCCAGGTAAATGGCGACTTGAATTTGAGAATGTAACTGATCTTTTTCAGAAAATCATGCTTGTTCAGTAAGTGAGTGTGTTGGGGATCTTCCTATATATGAGAATTCTAGGGACCCAGCACTTCATTAACTACCCTGCTTGGCACAGAATCTGGTCATCCTTGCTCTAGGTGCTCAAGGTTTCATTTCGTACTAATGCTCATGATCTAAGTTAAGTGACTTGGAGCCCAAAATTCCACATTGCCTTTTTTTGGCGCTATTTCAGATTAACGGACGATTTTTTAAGCCGAAGTAGCGCCAAAAAAAGTTTTGCCATTTTTCTCTTTGAATTTGGCGCAGTGCAGAAAGACCTTAACGCCTGTGGGTGGAGCTAAACTTCTGCGCCCAAAAAGTGAGGCCCCGTTCTACACATGCCCCAAGCATTTAGGTTTCCAGGGTAACGTATAATAACCCGCCCCTATCCCCGGCCGAATGGTCCCACTGCTGCCGCCCCTATCCCCTGCCGAAAGGAACTCCCGCTGCTGCCGCCCCTATTCCCAGCCAAATGGATTCCCTGCTGCTGTCCCTATCGCCGCTGAAAGGAACCACCGCTGCTGTCCCTATCCCCTGCCGAAAGGAACCCCTGCTGCCACCCCTATCCCCGGCTTGGCTTCCACCTCCCCCGGGCTTCAGCGCCGAGCTCCTCTGTCCGGCCGAGGGAGCGATCCTGCCGGCCGGCACGCCGACCCTGTGTGCCTCGAGCCCGGTGAGCAGCGGAACTTCAACTTGCAACTTACTGCAATAAATAAAGTTTCTCTCTTTCCCTCCGCACAAACAAACATTTTTAATTAGTTTGGATATAATATAAGTCTTGTTCCCTCCCTCCAAAATCTATAACTCAGATCCGATAAACAAGATGGCACCTGTAACGCCGATTTCTATCTGACTCCAATTTGGTAAAGCAATGTTTTCGAAGATGGTCCCAGCGCCATTTTTGAAAAAAACCTTATTGACAAAATTCGCAAAAACAGGCACAAATGGCGTTATGGATGGGTTTGACCCTGAGTGACGTCATAAAAACCTTAACTAAAAAAATCGTCCGTTACCTGTTAAGGGTGGTATTATATCCTCGGTGAGTTAGCTCAAAAAACACTGATACCTCCAAAAATTTGGAGCTAAATGGTGGTGAATTTTGGGCCCTTGCTTTCATGTACCTGCCCTCAGCACTTTAAGAACTAGATCATCTTTTAGTTGTCTTGTCTCCAATGAAAAGAAGTTCTGAGTGTCTTTCATTATAAACGTTGATCAAATCTGAGCGTCATAACTATCACTGTTCCCTGAAATCCTTTCCAGTACACACAGGTTGAATATCTTTAGAATATAAGGTAGAGTCCAGTATAAGAGAGCATAACCTCAAAGTGTGAGCTAGGCCATTCAGGGGTGATGTCAGAAAGCACTTCTTCACATTAAGGGTAGTAGAAATCTGTAACTTTCACTCCCCCCCGCCGCCTCCATACACAAAAAAAAGTTGTTGAGGCTAGGTCAATAGAACATCTCAAAACTGAGATTGATTTTTTGTTAGGCTTGTTTGAAGTGCTGAATAGCTTATTACTGTTACATTTGTGTTTTTATGATAGTTTAAAGTAACCATCTCCAATTTTTTTTTTTGCACAGATTAGTTTCTACAATGCTGTAGCCTTGCCTTGTTATCGTACACTTTCAGACATCTTCCCAGCGAGCTCTCAACTGCTAAAATCTTGCAGGTAGGTGTTTCCATCATTGCCCATCTTAGTTTGCATCAGTATATTAGATATTGCAATTCACCCCACCCCATATTTGAGATAAGCATATAGAAATAAAAAGCGTAATAATGTTTGGTAAAGCTTGTGTAGATCTACTTAATGGTCCCAGTATCTGTCTAACTTTGTCGGCAATTCCAAAAAGTTTGAAGAAAAAATGTCCGAAATAGCTGAAAAGGCTGGTTAGGTCTAGAATGTTGAAAAAGGCCTTGTTTTGTGATTAAATGCTAGAAACATGGGAAATCATCTCGGGTTTCTTCCTTCACAATTCTGCAAAAGAAAACCATCCAAGAAATTTTAGGAACAAAACTCTTCCAAACTTGCAAATGGCATCATCAGGAAACCTTTACTCTTGATAACGGTGCAGGCCCCAGTGATTATAAAATCAACCTTCATTATAAACATCAACACAAAAGAACTTTATCCTCTCTCAATGTACTCATCCCCAGCCCCCAAAAGGCCATAGGCAATACATCTTAAACTGGGTTCACTAGTGCCTGCACACGCATGACCTTTGTCAGTAAAGGATATCAAATTAAAATCAATATGGCTGCCTGTTTCAAATGTAGTTTTGCTGCAATACTAAACTTCAAGCCCAGTCAATTCATCTCAGATGGAAAGGTGGATTCCAGCAAGAAACAGAGGGAAATTCACGGATATAACCTGATTCAATACCCTTACACAAGCAAAGACCTCAGAGAAATTTGCCAAGGCCATCACCACCATGAGAGTAGATCGAAGGACCGGTGATAGTGGGGGAGTCCTGCTTCTTTCTGGTACTTCAGGGGATTTTACCCTTCCAAGTCTGAAGGAGAAGAAAAAAAATGAAGCAGTTTCTATCTGTCCCAGTTAAGGTAAGATTTTATTGTTAATTTAAAGCAGGCATTACTGCTATATTCACGGTGGTAGTTCCTAAGTACCGCTTTGAAGGGGTGTAACCACTTACTGCAAATTCCCACGGCAGTAGATGACTGGATTCATTTGGGAGAAATGCAGTATTTTTTGCGGAATGTTGTATGCCAACTGTGACGAACAAAGAAAAAGTACCACCGGAATAATTTCAGTTCCTTATAATCAAGCATCAATCCAGATTACTTTTTAACATCATATTCAAATGAGGTTTGTTGCATCTGTCAAAAGGGCTCTCAAATGAAAAAATGTCACACAACAAAAAGAGTGCCTTTACCTACCAATATCTAGGTAAATGTAGTGAGACCCAGAAGCCGAACACAGAATCCTGTCACTGCAATTATTTACTGGAATATAATTACATGAGGTCATGTGATCCTGTCTACAAAGGCAAATATACACTCTCATTATATTGTGGCTCCAGCTATAAACCACTAGATTAATTTATTGAACATGAAACAGCCAAAAAAACAATATAAAGGATATAGTTAAAGTAATGACAAACTTTACTATTTTCTTCCATGTTAAAACTAACAAAAACCTGTACTGACCTTCAACATAAACCTGACCTTTGAAGAACAGTTAGTTATGATTTACATAGGTATAATGTATATAGCCAGCATATAGCCATCACTGGCCTTAGGGCTTAGGGCAACTACGCATCAATGTCTGCCTTTGTTTCCCATATCTCGGGAGCCTCTTATCAACAAAGACAGACATTGATGCGGAGATTCAGCATCGCCTCCAGTGCGCCAGTGCAGCCTTCGGCCGTCTGAGGAAAAGAGCGTTTGAAGACCAGGTTCTCAAATTTACCACCATGGTCTACAGGGCTGTAGTAATACCCGCCCTCCTATATGGATCTGAGGCATGGACGATGTATCCCCTGCAAATCCCCTGGAAGGATAGGCACACCAACATCAGTGTCCTCATCCAGGCTAACATCCCCAGTATTGAAGCACTGACCACACTCGATCAGCTTCGCTGGGCAGGCTACATAGTTCGCATGCCAGATACGAGACTCCCTAAGCAAATGCTTTATGCGGAGCTCCTTCATGGTAAACGAGCCAAAGGTGGGCAGCGGAAGTGTTACAAGGACATCCTCAAAGCCTCCCTGGTAAAGTGCGACATCACCACTGACACCTGGGAGACCCTGGCCGAAGACCGCCCGAGTGGAGAAAGTGCATTCGGGAGGGCGCTGAGCTCTTTGAGTCTCAACGCAAAGAGCGTGAAGAAGTCAAGCGCAGGCAGCGGAAGGAGCGTGCGGCAAACCAGCCCCACCCACCCCTTCCCTCGACGAATGTCTGTCCCACCTGTGACAGGGTCTGTGGCTCTTTTATTGGACAGTTCAGCCACCAGAGAAATCAGTTCAGGAGTGGAAGCAAGTTTTCCTCGATTCCGAGGGACTGCCTATGATGATGATAGGGTAACTCCACCCAAGATTTTGCTCCAAATTCCTTTGAAGATGTCACAAAAAAAGATGCTAAAGAGTGTCTCATTACTAGTTTAGGTGGTCTATTTATAGAATTCAAAATGGTGTTTGCCCACACAGACATTCCTGCCAAGCAAACAGGCACGACAAAAACTAGTAGGATAATTATAACTTTATGTTGCTGTGTCCAGCAAGAAAGAATTCAATAACCCATTATAGATAAAAATGATTCATTTTTGTCATAACATATATTGAACAAATTGAAGTAGATCATTTTTTCAATCTGAGTGTCAAAAAGAACTATGAATGGATGAACAACTGAAATAGATCCCTTTCTTTAACTGGAAATGGCGTCATATATGTGGAAAATGTTCAAATAATTTTTTTCAGGCAGAGGAGAAGCATGAATGAGTCTGATTTTAAAAGGTCACATTCTTCAAATTGTTCTGAAGGCCACATATGGAAACTGGGTTAAAACAGTTACTTGTTACTCAGTCTTGCAAATAGAAAATGAATGTTTGGATATTAGGAGCACTAGAACTTGGTCATAATCCTCATTGTTCTTGTGTTTCTAGGTAAAGCTGGTGTAAAAAATGGGACCAGTGGCATCCCCCCACATCTCCCATGCCCAAGAAAGGACTTTCCCTCCTCTCTAAGCCATGCTCATGCAATTCATTTGAAAGGGAGACACTGCTTGGCATTGCTTGACATTGAGTGGTTGCTCAGACATCCTTGTACGTCCAACATTAATCCTTTATTCTGTGATGAACATAAGAATCCTAATCAACCTGCTCCTACATTGAGGTAATGTCTAAGCATTTAATAATTCACCTACAATGTACAAATGAATAAGTATGTATTATATTTTAATTAAGTGCCCTGTGCTTTCTTTACAGAGAAAATGGAACTAAATATACAGCAGCACCTGTAGTACCAGCATAGAAACTAGTGCCTATTGATGTAATGAGGGAATAACCAGGTGATGGACCAAGTAATCATGAAGAAAAAGTACCACGTGGTGATTCTGGTGGAGTCTCGAGCTGTTGCGTGGCCTTCCTCAATTACCTAGAGATGGAGACCACAGTGAGACAGCTTTCAATCAGAAGACACTACAATATTTGCTCATTGTTGGAGTTACCAGGTTCCCTACACAGGACTTTGGAAAACACCCATGATTGAAGAAGTCCAACATCCAAATATGCACTGCCATCTCCCATATTACTGCTGTCATAATTTATCCTACACTTGGCATCTGCAGTGACAGAGTCAGTGAAGCAGATCATAGTTACAGTAGGAGCATCTCTCATGAATGCCCAGACTGTTATCTATAGATGCTTTGAAATTTATAATTGAAGAAACAGTCATGGCTGATAAGTCTCTTGCGAAAGATTGCAGACATCCACGAAGGAGGGATTCAGAGAACTCATGGATGCTTTCCATTCTCTGCTTTCACAAATGGATGTGTATCATGAGGACATGGCTACCAACAGTAGAGGACATGCCACTTGGCGCTCATTGCTGTCCTGTTCATGCCATAACAAAGATCTGTACAAATGGCAGTATAGATCCTGCCTCAGAAAATATACTGCTTAGAGTGACTGCATCACATGATAGCCCTGGCATAAACACAGGTATATCAGAGCTGGTTGCAAGTCGAACTATCTGCTGTTGTGCTGTGCCATAGCCAGCAAGCATTCTCTGTGGCTCAGAGAATCCTTCCGTCAGTTCTGTATCTCCTATATCTTTTACAGCCACCACGCTGATCTGATCTTCACTACCGCTATTATTACAGTTCTGATGGATTGATTAATTCAGGAAATCATTGTGCACCAAATGGCATGTTTCATTCACAACACTTTGGCTGTGTCTGAGCCTCACCATGTACTGCTCCTCTATGAGGTCAGGCTAGCTGATTTTTTTCCAGCATTTGTGCTCCCTCGGGTAATTTGTTCTGTGAGTGGTGAGTCTTTAACTCAGTCTACACTCTTGGGCTACCTGCTGCTGTTCTGGTCCATATCCAACAAGGACCTCTACACCCATTCTGTGTGGCTTAGATAATCCTTCCGTCAATAGTGGTTCCAAATCTTGTCATTTCATTCTTGCAATACAATCAATGAAGGATAGATTATTCCACATTTGCTTGTGATAGGTCATGAACTAGGTTTTAACAAGCCACCAAAAACAGAAAACGCTGGAAATGCTTAGGTCAGACAGCATCCATGGAGAAAGAAACAGAGTTAACGTTTCAGGTCGGTGACCTTTCGACAGAAACATTGCAGTATTTTGTTTTTGTATTAGTGCTTAACAAGCAAATGTTTTGTTTTCCCTGTTAATGGCAGCATATTTCCTTTTTAGGAATGGGTGGATAACTGTGATAATGATGGAACAAATAGCTGTTAATGCTTCACTGGTTTGCAACCCCTTTCAGTGCTCTGCTTTGAGATTATTGCATGTAATGCCTGGCAGTGTGCGGTGACCTGGCCTGGAAATCGACGCGATCCCGGCCTGCAAGACCATCAGCAGGCCGGGGCCATTGGAGGGAGCAGGGAGCAGCGCATGCTGCTGCAGGAGGGCGACGGCTGATTGCAGTGTGGGCAGGTACAGCAGGAGTGGTGAGGTCCGGGCGAAGGAGCGGCAAGAGTTCGTAGAGGGATGTGATTGGGGCCCAGGAGAGGTGAGAGTTCGGGGCCCAGCAGCGGCGAGAGTTCGGGGCCCAGCAGCGGCGAGGGCCTAGGGGTAGCATGGGCCAGCCCACACTGCGATATGTGTGCGCACTAGGTCCATGCAGCAGAGCTGGTCTCCAGTCATCTTGGTTAACCCTTGCCACTGGACCAAGACCTAGCTCTGTCAAGCCCGTGTGGTGGCTGGTGTGCAACGGTCACCACACGTTAAAAAATCCACGCACAGGCATCTTCCACCCCTTCAACATGTAGTTCGGGATACAGAATATTAGGTCCTTCATTGAAACACCTGTGAACTCATCCCTTTTCGGCATGGAAGCAAGTCATCCTTGTTTCAAGGGACTGCCTATGATGATGCCTGGCATAAAATATACCTTCTGATTTCTATCAAAAGTATTAACATTTCAGGAGAGAAGAATGATATGTATGAAGGCAATCTGTTTTATTAAACAAATTGATAAAGTATTTTCCCTTATAATAGGAAATAACTGGGTTATCCTATAATTCCATTGGGGGTGGAGAAGTGTTAGTCATGATGCTCCGACCATCATGAGTGTGGGGACCAGCTGGTCTCTTCCTGTTAATTTCATATGTTCGTGTGTTAAAATGTTAGATCACATTTTGTTATTAGACACAATCAAAATCACTTAAAGAAATAAAACACTTTTTCTTAATGTTGTCATTCTGATTTTAGGTTGCTGTTTTACATTTCTTGGAATGCATGTTAATATCTAAGGTCTAAAATCCCATCAAGGTCCAAAAATGGAATTTATCTGGAAATATCCTATGCAATTCTTAGCCTTAACAGTTTGCAGTGTGAACCAACTCATACATTACTAGATTAGACCAGTGCTGTCCAGTACATTAGTCACTAGCCACATGGCTAACTAGGGATTCTGAAGTAGATAATTTCTGATTAATAAATTAAAAATGAGTAATAGACACCAATGTTGGACATGTGACTTCAATACTTATATTTGCATGTATTTTAGCCTTTATGTGCATTTGTTGGTAAAAATGGTAAGATAAAAAACAATGGTCCCAAGTTTCGTGCCGTGGCGAAAACGGCGCAGCTCCGAGCTGGGCGCCTGTTTTTCGCGCCGAAAACTGCGCCTAAAAAAAAGTCCGATATTCTCGAGCTCCTTGGAGCTCGATGTCTGCTTGGCGTGGCGCGCTCATCGCAGCAGGGGGCGGAGCCTAACACTTGCGACGATTTTCTAAGTAGCAGGGGGTGGGTACAATTTAAATTAGCCTTCGTGGTGCCGGCAACCCTGCGTGTGCGCGTTGGAGCATGCGCGCACGCGCAGTCTCACACAAACATTGGCACTCGGCCATTTTTTAAAATACTGCAGAAAAAGTGAAGATTTGTTTCTGCAAAGGCTTGTAATTTAATTTTTTTTGATATTTCTGTGTGTGCAGCACTGCTGAATAAATCACCTGCTGAAATCAGTGAGTTCAGCTTTTCACTGCTAAACTTGCAGAACAGGTGCTGCATTGGTGCATGCAAAGTAAGGACTGTGTGTTTGGAGAAATAAGAGTGCCAATTCAACTTTGCAATAATACGTGGTGTTGACAATGCAGCACCCATTCTGAAAATTTAAATATAAAACTGTCGATGTGGCTGCCTCTCCCTGTCCAAATGGCCTCAGTCTCCCTCACAGCTCGAAGGCTGCTGTTGTATCTTTGGCTGTCGGCCAGCCACTGACGCCGCTGATATCCTATGGCCGAATGGCCTCATGTCCGTCCGCTGCTGATTCATTGGCTGCCAGCCAGCCACTGACGCCGCCCCTAAAGCGTGGCCGAATGGCCTCAAGAACCTTAATGAGCTGCGTGTGTCCTGCGTTGATTCTTCGGCTGCCGGCCAGCCACTGACGCCGCTGCTATCTCATGGCCGAATGGCCTCACATCGGTCCGCTGATTCTTCGGCTGCCGGCCAGCCACTGACGCCGCTGATATCTCATGGCCGAATGGCCTCGGGTCCGTCCAGTGCTGCTTCTTCGTGGCCAGCCATGAAGAGAATGAAGGCCTGCCTCAAGCACTGCAGCTCAGCTCGAAGCTTGCTGCCGCTGCCGTCGAGACACTGATACCACACCGCTGCCTGTCTCCAACATGAAAGGCCTGCCTGAAGCACTTTCACACAGGTAGGAACATGGTTTATTTAATCTTTTCTTTGTTTATAAATTTTTATTCAGGTTGGATTTATTTGTATAATATTTGTATAAGTATAACTAAGGATTGATTGTAGAATTTAATGACTTCCCCAACCCCCCCCACCTCGTTCCCTACGCCTGATTTTCTAAAGTGTAGACAAGGTTTTTTCGAGTGTACAAAAATCTTCATTTACTCCATTCTAAGTTAGTTTGGAGTAAGTTTTCACTCACGAAACTTTGAAATCAGGCGTAAGTGGCCGGACACGCCCCCTTTTGAAAAAGAAATTCTGTGTCCAAAGTGAAACTGTTCTACCTGACTAGAACAGGAGCAAACTAAATGTGGAGAATTCCGATTTCTAAGATACTCCGTTCTACACCAGTTGCTCCTAAAAATCAGGAGCAAATCATGGGGAAACTTGGGGCCAGTGTGTGCAAATGTTTCTTGATCATTGCGAGAGCTTTACTTCCTTGGTTACAAAATGGTGGTAGATTTTTTTAAAAGTAAATATACATGTGAAGTACATTTATCATTTTGTGCGAGTGTATGTAAGGCGGTTTCTACTCAAATTAGTGCATGTGGCTAAAAAGATGTTTCTGTAGCCACAGCTGTGGCAGCAATTTCTATTGGGCCACTCTGTCTACAAAGGTGATAAGAACCAAATGATCGGAAATTTGCAAATTTATAACAAGTTCATGAAATTTATCCAACAGCAACTCTATATCCAGTCTTATGTCTTAAATTACTATCCAACTCTTAACTAATTTTTTTAAATATATTTACTTAACACACTTAAAAGTATTATTCAATCAACTTGAAACAGTAGGTCCATCTGGCAGTCCTGTATATCCATTCATGGAGTCTATGCATTATTGCAGCTGTACACATTTCTTTAGAACAAATATTATTTTTAATGTTTTGGTATTTCAGACAATGAATTTCACTTTTTGATTGAGGTTTTAGTTTCCAACTTTATTTAGGATTATATACATCTCAATTGCATAAATTATGGGGAAATTGAGATCTGTTTGATTCAAGTCAGTTCTCAGTACAAAAGGAAGTAACCCATCTGGGAATGGGTGAGCCACCATTACAGCTGCACCATCAATATGTACAATAAACATTTTTAGTTTATATATTTTTTCCACTGGCTGAACTGCAGATGTTTTTCCATTAGATTCAAACATTTCTAGTTGACTTGAAATACTGTCATTATCCTGCTGTAACAGATCAGCTAACAATTTAGAGATTTTAAACAGGCTTGTGCACAGAGCTTGGGTGAAACAGGATGAATTGCAAACATGGAGGGCCCGAAATTCATCGATGTCCCGCCCCCTGCCGCCAAAGTTCCGCAGGAAATAGCCGTTTTCTGGGCGATTCCTCTGTAACCGTCCATCTCCCGTCAAGGATCCGCCCGGCAGAAGATTGGTGGGGAAGGGTTCCGCCCACGTCGCAGTGTCCCGCCCGCCCATTCTGGATGTCAGATAATCCCCATATTGATCACTTTTGCTGCAATCCTGACACCCATCAGAAGGACCGCTCTGGAAAAGCAGGTCTGAGGTGGGCAGCAGTGCACCAGCAATCACAGATCGGATGGGAGGCAGCATTGTGAGCAGGTTGAATCGGGAGGGAGGCAGCAGTATTATCGGCATCAATCGGGAGGGAGGGAGCAGTATTATCGGCATCAATCGGGAGGGAGGGAGCAGTATTATCGGCATCAATCGGGAGGGAGGCAGCAGTATTATCGGCATCAATCGGGAGGGAGGGAGCAGTATTACCGGCATCAATCGGGAGGGAGGCAGCAGTATTATCGGCATCAATCGGGAGGGAGGCAGCAGTATTATCGGCATCAATCGGGAGGGAGGGAGCAGTATTATCGGGAGGGAGGGAGCAGTATTATCGGCATCAATCGGGAGGGAGGCACCTGTATTATCGGCATCAATCGGGAGGGAGGGAGCAGTATTATCGGCATCAATCGGGAGGGAGGCAGCAGTATTATCGGCATCAATCGGGAGGGAGGGAGCAATGTGAGCGGCATCAATTGGGAGGGAGAGAGGGAGTGCATTGGGGCAGCTCTGGCACATCGGCTGGGTGGGAGTGCTGGTGGCCATCACATCACAGCAGCCAGTCGAATTCTGCACTATTTCAGTGGGACTGTTGGAAAGAAGTTAGGTCAATGTTGCATTACTATCTTTCTGATGGTGATGTTAAATTGGATGTGATAAAACTGACTGAAATGTGTGTAAGCTAATGGAGGCTTTTTTGCACCTTGTTGAAAGTCCTTCATTGAGAAGACCAATGGCAAAGGGAAATTATGAGTGACTGAAAAGTATTCCGCATCTCATGATGTACATCCAAGCTGATTCATTAATTGTCTCACACACTGTACTGCAATGTAACTGATAACCATGTCATCTTAGGGGTGGCACTCCTCCATCTTTGGCCTCACACAAAAAGAGGGTTGAAGAGCAAGTCTTAAGGTCTGCACTGCAACTTGGTAAACTAAAGTAATTGGTAGGAAAAACATAAGGACAAAGTATTGTTTAAATGGTGATGGCTTGGGAAGTGTCGATGTACAGAGGGACCTGGGTGTCCTTGTACACCTGTCATTGAAAGCAAACATGCAGGTGCAGCAAGCAGTTAGGAAGGCAAATGGTATGTTGGTCTTCATTGCAAGAGGATTTGAGTACAGGAGCAAGGATGTCTTACTACAGTTATATAGGGCCTTGGTGAGACCACATCTGGAGTATTGTGTGCAGTTTTGGTCTCCTTACCTAAGAAAGGATATACCTGCCATAGAGGGAGTGCAGGGAAGATTCACCAGACTGATTCCTGGGAGGCAGGACTGTTGTATGAGGAGAGATTGGGTCGACTAGGCCTGTATTCACGAGTTTAGAAGAATGAGGGGGGGATCTCATTGAAACGTATAAAATTCTAACGTGGTTGTACAAACTAAATGCGGGGAGGATATTTCCCCTGGCTGGGAAGTCTAGAACAAGGGGTCACAGTCTCAGGATACAAGGTAGGAAATTTAGGACTGAGATGAGGAGAAATTTTTTCACTCAGAGGGTTGTGAACCTGTGTAATTCTCTATCACAGAAGGCTGTGGAGGCCAAGTCACTGAATATATTTAAGAAGGAGATAAATAGATTTCTAGACACAGAAGGTATCAAGGGGTATGGGGAAAAAGTGGGAATATGGTGTTGAGATAGAGGATCAGCCATGATCATATTGAATGGCGGTGCAGGCTCAAAGGGCCTACCACTGCTCCTATTTTCTATATCTATGTCCATCCAAAGACGTCGGTATTGGACTGTTGGAGGCTTGCCACGCCCATCCCGGGTGAGTTCACCGTACCTGTGCTTCACATCTGTCTCTAGCTCCTGCAACTCCTGTTCATTGAACCATGGAGCTCTGGGTCTGGTTCTGGCAGTCTTCATTAATGCTTTCTGGCCACTCATCCTCTATGATGAGAGGAATGGCTGCTGAACAGGCTGGTTATACATTTGTCACACTGGCCCCTCTGCAACTCAGACTGGCCCCTTTCCAATGCCACCTCTGCTCTCTAACCTCCAACTCTCCTCTAACCTCCAAATCTCCTCTCTCTCTCTCCTTCCTCTCTCTCTCCTCTGTATTCTCACCTCTCTCCTCTCTGCATTCTCTCTCTCCTCTCTTCTCTGTATTCTCTGCTCTCTTCTCTGTCTCCTGTCTCTCTCTCCTGTCTCTCCCCTCCCCTCGCGGATGAAATTGAGTGGTGTCCTTTTATGGCCCTGAGCACTTACTCAATTAGTGTGCAAGGGCCACAAAAGGACTACAACAGGCTACACAAAACTGCAACAACAAAAAAACGCCGAAAACTCGCAGAATCATGTGAACGCTCTGTTTTTCCGATATGTCCCCTGACTGACACCATCCCAGAATATTACACCACCATTGGGCAAACTTATTAAGATCCTGAAGCGGTGCAGATCCCACTTCACCAAGGATAGTTCTCATGTCCTGTAACTTTATCCCTCCTCGCTCATACCAGGAATCCCCAAAACCACTTGGGTTAGTGTTCCCTTCACGAGCACCATAGGGAGTAAAGGAATCATGATCCTGCTCTCGCCTTGTCCGCCCGAACGTGCTTCTCCCACTCTCCTCATTACCAGAAGGTTGTGTGTAATGTTGTGGAGTGTGAAGCGTCTGAGGAACCTATTGTGTTCCTAACACAGATGTGACTGCACACAGGAAGGTTACGGTAACAGTGACCTCAGTCTTTATTAAGACACCCCAGAGTGAGGAACAGGTCTTAGGGGCCGGTTTATATACAGTGCTCCCAAGAGATACTGGGATCCCTTGGGACTTCAGGGGATGCACTCCCTGGTGGCGGAACATGGGAGTGCATGCTTTACAGATACACAACATCACTCCCCTCGCACCCACCGCCCCCCAAAATCAAAGTGAAAACTATTTACAAGGTGAGGCGGTCGGAAGCCTTTCTTTCCCTGGTGGACCGTCTCGGTACAAATGTCTTTTCTGGTGTGTTGGCTGTGCCCTCGCTGGGCTGGCGTGTTGTTGGTCCTGCTGGGCTGCTGGTTGAGCCTGGCCTTGCTGGGCATGATGGGTTTGATTTCCTGGTCCGGGGTGGTGTCGTTGATCCTTTGGATGTGTGTTGTGGGCTTGAAAAAGGTGGTGGCTGCTGTGGGTTGTTCAGGGCAGTCTGTGAACCACAGCCTCGTTTGGTCCAGGTGCTTTCTGCAAATTTCTCCATTGTCTAGTTTGACTACAAACACCCTACTCCCTTCTTTAGCTATCACTGTGCCCGCGATCCACTTGGAACCATGTCCATAGTTTAGCACATACACAGGGTCATTCAGTTCAATTTCCTGTGACACAGTGGCGCGACCATCGTATACATTTTGTTGCTGCCGCCTGCTCTCTACCTGATCATGCAGGTTGGGGTGAACCAGCGAGAGTCTGGTTTTAAGTGTCCTTTTCATGAGTAGCTCAGCCGGGGGCACCCCTGTGAGCGAGTGGGGTCTCGTGCGGTAGCTGAGCAGTAGTCGGGACAGGCGGGTTTGGAGTGAGCCTTCTGTGACTCGTTTGAGGCTCTGTTTGATTGTTTGTATTGCCCGCTCTGCCTGCCCATTGGAGGCTGATTTAAACGGGGCCGAGTTGACATGTTTGATCCCATTGCGGGTCATGAATTCTTTAAATTCGGCACTGGTGAAACTTGGCCCGTTGTCACTGACCAGTATGTCAGTCAGGCCGTGGGTGGCAAACATGGCCCTCAGGCTTTCAATGGTGGTGGTGGCGGTGCTTCCCGACATTATTTCACATTCGATCCATTTTGAAAAAGCATCCACCACCACCAGGAACATTTTACCGAGAAACGGGCCCGCATAGTCGACATGGATCCTTGACCATGGTCTGGAGGGCCAGGACCACAAACTTAGTGGTGCCTCTCTGGGCACGTTGCTCAACTGAGCACACACGCTGCATTGCCGTACACAGTACTCTAAGTCAGAGTCGATACCGGGCCACCACACGTGGGATCCATGGCTACGGATAAGCCATTCAATTTTACATTTAGCATTATAGGTGGACATTTCGTCAAAAATGTGTGCACCCCGTGTACTTCAGCATCTGCCTCCTCTCTCTGAGGCTTGAAATTGCTTTGATGCACCATGGACCGATCTTCCTCTACCATGTGGTAGTTAGCAGGTTTTGCAGAGCTTGCAGCTCGTTGGAGGTGCCCCATTGTTCCACAGCTCTTGCAAACATACCCTTTGAAGTGGCATGAATAGGCTGAATGGAAGCCTCCACAACGCCAACAAGGTGTGAATTGCCTTGCATTCATTGTTGTGGATTCTGAGTCATTTGGGTCACCTGATACCTGCTGGCAGTTGCAGACTCGTGGTTTCTGCCCTGTACATTTCTGCTCGCAAACACAGTTCCAGTTAATTTATGAACATTGCCAGCACTTTTGTGCTGAGAGATTTGTTTGGTGTTATCACTGGTGGACATAAACGCCTGTACTATCGCAATGGCCTTATGTAGGATGGTCTCATGGCTAATGCCAGTACAAAAAAGTCTCTGAGCATTTGCTCCAGGTAGTCATCAAACTCACATTGTCCTGCAAGTCGCCTTAGCTCGGCGACATAGCTCGCCACTTCCTGACCTTCAGATCGCTGGCACATATAGAACCGATACCTCGCCATCAGCACGCTCTCCCTCGAGTTAAGATGCTCCCGAACCAATGTACACAGCTCCTCATACGACTTATCTGTGGGTTTCACCGGAGCCAGAAGATTCTTCATGAGGCTGTAGGTCGGTGCCCCGCAGACCGTGAGGAGGACCGCTCTCCTTTTTGCAGCGCTTCCTTCTCTGTCCAGCTCTTTGGCTACAAAGTACTGGTCTAGCCGTTCGACATACGCTTCCCAGTCCTCACCCTCCGAGAACTTCTCCAGGATGCCCACAGTTTGCTGCATTCTTGTGTTGGATTCATATACTCATCGCCAGTTATTGTGTTCCTAACACAGATGAGACTGCACACAGGGAAGTTAAAGTAACAGTGACCTCAGTTTTTATTAAGACACTCCAGAGTGAGGAGCAGGCCTCAGGGGCCGATTTATATACAGTGGTACCAAGGGATGCTGGGATCCCTTGGGACTTCAGGGGATGCACTCCCTGATGGCAGAACATGGGAATGCATGCTTTACAGATACACAACAAAACCGAAGAGGCATCTAACTGCTCCGCCTCCATACCTAACTTTGCCACACAAACTGTGCAAATAGATGTTAACAAATATGATGTGATTGGGATTACGGAGACGTGGCTCCAGGATGATCAGGGCTGGGAACTCAACATCCAGGGGTATTCAACATTCAGGAAGGATAGAATAAAAGGAAAAGGAGGTGGGGTAGCATTGCTGGTTAAAGAGGAGATTAGTGCAATAGTTAGGAAAGACATTAGCTTGGATGATGTGGAATCTATATGGGTAGTGCTGCAGAACACCAAAGGGCAAAAAACGTTAGTGGGAGTTGTGTACAGACCTCCAAACAATAGTAGTGATGTTGGGGAGGGCATCAAACAGGAAATTAGGGGTGCATGCAATAAAGGTGCAGCAGCTATAATGGGTATCTTTAATATGCACATAGATTGGGCTAGCCAAACTGGAAGCAATACGGTGGAGGAGGATTTCCTGGAGTGCATAAGGGATGGTTTTCTAGACCAATATGTCGAGGAACCAACTAGGGGGGAGGCCATCTAAGACTGGGTGTTGTGTAATGAGAGGATTGATTAGCAATCTCATTGTGCGAGGCCCCTTGGGGAAGAGTGACCATAATATGGTGGAATTCTGCATTAGGATGGAGAATGAAACAGTTAATTCAGAGACCATGGTCCAGAACTTAAAGAAGGGTAACTTTGAAGGTATGAGGCGTGAATTGGCTAGGATAGATTGGCGAATGATACTTAAGGGGTTGACTGTGGATGGGCAATGGCAGACATTTAGAGACCGCATGGATGAATTACAACAATTGTACATTCCTGTCTGGCGTAAAAATAAAAAAGGGAAGGTGGCTCAACCGTGGCTATCTAGGGAAATCAGGGATCGTATTAAAGCCAAGGAAGTGGCATACAAATTGGCCAGAAATAGCAGTGAACCCGGGGACTGGGAGAAATTTAGAATTCAGCAGAGGAGGACAAAGGGTTTGATTAGGGCAGGGAAAATGGAGTACGAGAAGAAGCTTGCAGGGAACATTAAGGCGGATTGCAAAAGTTTCTATAGGTATGTAAAGAGAAAAAGGTTAGTAAAGACAAACATAGGTCCCCTGCAGTCAGAATCAGGGGAAGTCATAACGGGGAACAAAGAAATGGCAGACCAATTGAACAAGTACTTTGGTTCGGTATTCACTAAGGAGGACACAAACAACCTTCCGGATATAAAAGGGGTCAGAGGGTCTAGTAAGGAGGATGAACTGAGGGAAATCCTTATTAGTCGGGAAATTGTGTTGGGGAAATTGATGGGATTGAAGGCCGATAAATCCCCAGGGCCTGATGGACTGCATCCCAGAGTACTTAAGGAGGTGGCCTTGGAAATAGCGGATGCATTGACAGTCATTTTCCAACATTCCATTGACTCTGGATCAGTTCCTATCGAGTGGAGGGTAGCCAATGTAACCCCACTTTTTAAAAAAGGAGGGAGAGAGAAAACAGGGAATTATAGACCGGTCAGCCTGACCTCAGTAGTGGGTAAAATGATGGAATCAATTATTAAGGATGTCATAGCAGCGCATTTGGAAAATGGTGACATGATAGGTCCAAGTCAGCATGGATTTGTGAAAGGGAAATCATGCTTGACAAATCTTCTGGAATTTTTTGAGGATGTTTCCAGTAAAGTGGACAAAGGAGAACCAGTTGATGTGGTATATTTGGACTTTCAGAAGACTTTCGACAAAGTCTCACACAAGAGATTAATGTGCAAAGTTAAAGCACATGAGATTGGGGGTAGTGTGCTGACGTGGATTGAGAACTGGTTGTCAGACAGGAAGCAAAGAGTAGGAGTAAATGGGTACTTTTCAGAATGGCAGGCAGTGACTAGTGGGGTACCGCAAGGTTCTGTGCTGGGGCCCCAGCTGTTTACATTGTACATTAATGATTTAGACGAGGGGATTAAATGTAGTATCTCCAAATTTGCGGATGACACGAAGTTGGGTGGCAGTGTGAGCTGCGAGGAGGATGCTATGAGGCTGCAGAGTGACTTGGATAGGTTAGGTGAGTGGGCAAATGCATGGCAGATGAAGTATAATGTGGATAAATGTGAGGTTATCCACTTTGGTGGTAAAAACAGAGAGACAGACTATTATCTGAATGGTGACAGATTAGGAAAAGGGAAGATGCAACGAGACCTGGGTGTCATGGTACATCAGTCATTGAAGGTTGGCATGCAGGTACAGTAGGCGGTTAAGAAATCAAATGGCATGTTGGCCTTCATAGCGAGGGGATTTGAGTACAGGGGCAGGGAGGTGTTGCTACAGTTGTACAGGGCCTTGGTGAGGCCACACCTGGAGTATTGTGTACAGTTTTGGTCTCCTAACTTGAGGAAGGACATTCTTGCTATTGAGGGAGTGCAGCGAAGATTCACCAGACTGATTCCCGAGATGGTGGGACTGCCTATCAAGAAAGACTGGATCAACTGGGCTTGTATTCACTGGAGTTCAGAAGAATGAGAGGGGGACCTCATAGAAACGTTTAAAATTCTGACGGGTTTAGACAGGTTAGATGCAGGAAGAATGTTCCCAATGTTGGAGAAGTCCAGAACCAGGGGTCACAGTCTAAGGATAAGGGGTAAGCCATTTAGGACCGAGATGAGGAGAAACTTCTTCACCCAGAGAGTGGTGAACCTGTGGAATTCTCTACCACAGAAAGTAGTTGAGGCCAATTCACTAAATATATTCAAAAGGGAGTTAGATGAAGTCCTTACTACTCGGGGGATCAAGGGGTATGGCGAGAAAGCAGGAAGGGGGTACTGAAGTTTCATGTTCAGCCATGAACTCATTGAATGGCGGTGCAGGCTAGAAGGGCTGAATGGCCTGCTCCTGCACCTATTTTCTATGTTTCTATGGTTCGAGGCTCCAAAGTCAGAGAAGACAAAGGAGTTGCGGATGGAAATGGTGGGCATTCTCCCTGTCCCTTAATCCTCTTTTCAACTCTGACCTGGGGAATCCTTCGAATACCACCCGGCTTTATCAATTGCTGTCTCCTCTGGGCAACCTAATACTACCATTTGCTGCAGCTTAGATATTCCTTTCCCTAGATCTTGATTACGGTTCAGTTCATCAGCAAGATGCTGATCCAGCGTCAGAACAGTCTTGGCTGCCCCGAATGCCTAAAATCACCAATTCTCTACTTCTTTACTCACTGCTGCTCTCTCAGTTCTGTGACTTCCCTATCTCTAGCCTCAGCCTCTTCTCCTAACTTTGAATCCCCAGCATTAGACACTGCACCACTAATGCTTTTCTCTTTTTATCACTTTTTAACCCAAACACTTTAATGTTTTTTAACCGGACATTCTCCACTAAGGACTGCTGTGTTTCTCTCCATCCTCCTGTTATTGTTTCCTGCCTTATCCCATATGGTCCCCCTTTAGACTCAATCCACTCATTAAGAAATGACCGGACCTCATCTGGAATATTCCCTGATCCTCCCATTACTAACTGGAGATCCCTTTAAGTCACGACAATGAAGAGAATGCTCACCCCTCGAACTGATGTGTGGGAAACACTTCTTCGAACAACTCAGCCAACGAACTTTTGAAAATCACGTCGGGCTCACCAATATGTTGTACAGCTTTCTTGCTCTTTTCACTTCGTTGCTTTAAACGTTGATTTACACACACACTCAGTTGTAGTCAAGGCAGGATCAGGTCTTTTATTTAGACATTCATACTATACAAACCCAGTATAAATGCTACTGAAACACTTCACTCTGCTTGCTCCGATTTCCGTGGCTGCTTGTGAGACACACACATTCCGAATGTCCAGTGTCTAGTGTCTAATGTGTGTGCGTCAAACTCTCATCTTTATACCAAAAAGGCCTTTGAACTTTGCATAGTACATTTGGACAATTAACATGCAGATGATGTAGAATCAAAATGGCATTGTCCTGAAATCACGGCAAACTGCTTTCTGAATTACTATACACAAACCAGATCATTTAACATACAGACAATGTCATCAGATTATTCACATAGTAACAAGGTACACTCAAATACAGACAATGTCATGAATTACTATACACAACTCAGATTATTATTCGCATAGTAAGAAGTTACACTCAAATACTCAACATACAGATAAATGACCAGCCACTCATTATCCTGAAGTCAAGTCTCTCTGCCATAAATCGACTCCCACCATGAAGTACGGAAAACACACAGGTGATCAGATAGACACATTTAAATTGCTAAATGGCTCCATATCGTCTAGCAGCCTGTTTCGATCCAAACATCCTGTTTTAATCCAAACTTCAATCTTCCAACCTTTAACCCTTTCGATATCTCCAGTCTGCGCTGAACAAAGCGCTTCAGAAATGCAGGCTTGCGTTCCCACAGTAGCCACATGGGATTATGATATAATGGCAAAAAAAAGAGACCTTGGTTCAAACAAGGGGAGGAATGCACACTTATTATTCCTGGCTACAATGTATTCGGGAAAGATAGGGAAGGGGAAAAAGGGAGTATGTTTCAGTGGGGGAGCATTTGGGAAACAGTGATCACAGTATCATTAGGTTTAAAGTTGTTATGGGCAAGGACAAGGTGGATGGGAATCAGGGATCGGCAGGTAAAACAGTCGCTGTACAATGGGAGGCCTTCAAAGAGGAGATAATTTGGGTATAAACTTGGCATATTCCCACTAGGGGGAAAGGAAAGGCTTCCAAAGCTAGAGCTCCCTGGGTGACTAAAGATACAGAGATTAAAATGAAACCGAAAAAGGAGGCTTGTGGCAGGTTCATAATTCAGTAGAGAACCAAATTGAATACACAAAGTACAGGGGAGAGCTAAAAAAAAGAAATAAGAGGGGCAAAGAGAGTGCATGAAATAGATTAGCAGGAAACATAAAAGAGAACCCAAAAGTCCTTTATAAACAAAGAAATACTAAAAGGGTAGTCAAAGGAATGGTGGGGCTGATTAGGACCAAAAAGATCTTGTTATGGAGGTAGAGGGCATGGTTGTGGTGCTAAATGAGTACTTTGCATCTGTTTTCACTACTGAAGAGGCCGCTGCCATTATCACAGTAAAGGAGGATGTAGTAGAGAAATTAGATAGGACACAAATGTTTGGCAGAATTCAAAGAAAAAAGTCTCCCGGTCCAGTTGGGTTGCATCCTAGGTTACTGAAGGAAATTGCGGAGACTCTGGCCAAAATCTTCCAGTCCTCCTTCGATATCAGAGTGGTGCCAGAGGACTGGAAGATTACAAATGTTACACCCCTGTTCAAAAATGGGGAGAGCGATAGAAACATAGAAATCTACAGCGCAGAAGGAGGCCATTTCGGCCCATCGTGTCTGCGCCGGCCAACAAAGAGCCACACGGCTCTCGGTCAGTAACCCTGAAGATTACATATAAACCTATGAACAATGGTGGAAAAGTAAAGAGCACCCAGCCCAACCAGTCCGCCCCACACAGCTGCAATACCCCTTGCACCGAAACATTCTACACACCACCCCAACCGGAGCTATTAGTTGGATAAACCCAATAACTACAGACCAGTCAACCTAACGTCGGTGGTGGAGAAACTTGTAGGCACGTGAATTCGGGACAAAATTAATTGGCACTTGGAAAAATATGGGGGGGGGGGGGAGCGGGAGATTGAGAGACTGGGGGGGCAAGAGAGAGACAGATAAATGAAAGCCAGCACTTATTTGTTAAAGGCAAATTGTGTTTGACTAATTTGATTGAGTTATTTGATGAAGTAATGGAGAGGGTTGCTGAGGGTAATGCGGTTGGTGTTGTGTATATGAACTTTAAAAAGGCACTTGATAAAATATCACATAATAGACTTGTTACCAAAATTGAAGCTCATGGGATTAAAGGGGTAGTGGCAGCATGGATACAAATTAGCTAAGGAACAGAAAGCAGAGAGTAGTGGTGAACATATTTTTTTCAGACAGGAAGGAAGATGCAGTGGTGTCCCCCATGGATTGGTATTAGGCCTCCTGCTCTTTCTGATACATATTAATGACCTGGACTTGGCTATATGGGGCATAATTTCAAAATTTGCAGATGACACGAAACTGGGAAATCTAGTAAACAATGAGGACGATAGTAACAGGCTTCAGGAGAACACAGACAGACTGGTGAAATGGGCAGACATGGCAGATGAAATTTAATGCAGAGCAGTGTGGAGTGATTCATTTTGGAAGGAAAAGTGAGGAGACCTTGGAGGTGTACGTACACAAGTCTTTCAAAGTAGGACAAGTTGAGAATGCTGTTAAAAGACATGCAGGATCCTTGGTTTTATAAATGGAGGTATAGAATACAAAAGCAAGGAAGTTATGCTAAACCTTTATAAAACATTGGTTAGGCCTCAGCCACAGTATTATGGCCAATTCTGGGCACCACACTTTCGGAGGGATTTCAAGGCCTTCGAGAGCGTCCAGAGTAGAGTTACTCGAATGCTACAAGGGATGAAAGACTTCAGTTAAGTAGAGAAACTAGTGCAGAGAGGGTTAAGGGAAGATTTGCTAAAGGTGTTTAAAATCATGACAAGTTTTGATGAGTAAATAAGGAGAAACTGTTTCCAGAGGCAGAAGAGTGGTAACCAGAGGACACGGATTTAAGCTAATTGGCAAAAGAACCAGAGGTGACATGAGGGGACGACATTTTAAACAGCGAGTTGTTATGATCTGGAATGCACCGCATGAAGGGTGGTGGAAGCAGATTCGGTAATAACTTTCAAAAGAGAATTGGATAAATACTTGAAGGCGAGCAAATTGTAGGGCTATGGGGAAAGAGCAGAGGAGTGGGTCTAATTTAGCTCTTTTATAGAACCAGCACGATGGGTTGAATGACCTCCTTCTGTGATGTATCATTCTCAGATACTAAATAGGCTTTCTGTACATTGAGTATTTTGATTACGTAAAATATTGGTGGGAGAGAAGCATTCATTCATGAAGAGCATTCATTGTCAAGGAATGAATCTTAAAGAAAGTTAATAACTGATTTAATTTGCATCAATTGCTGATTTTCTCATTTTAACTTAATTTATAATTATGGTATATATTAATTTTGTTTAATTATAATTAATCTTTATTATAATGATTTTACTATTGTATTCACATTGTGTTATTTACAATATAATTTGAATTTATTTTTTTTAGTTTTCTCGCCTGTGTCTTATCTGTATGAGCATTTTGGCTGTCGTTTCAGACCCAAGCCTTTAACCTCTTCTTACACTTCCTTCTCCTGCTTTTTCTTTCTTTCCCTCAATGGTCACTATCTAAGGTGTTGTAAAATTGTTGTGAAGCGTCTTGGGACGTTTTACTATGTTAAAGGCGCTTTATAAATAAAAGTTGTTATTATTATTCACTGAATTCAAACAGATGGGCATCTGAATCCAATACTAGGAACCAGAGGTGACTTGCATCCAAATTATTTTGGACTTAGTCTCGTGGAATTAATTTCAGGAGCCTCGGTCCAGATCTAATGAACATGAACCCACAACATTTAAAATGATATAACGGGCACCATTTTGGTAAAACTGACTTGGATAAGCCACAAAGATGCACAATTCAGGAAATAGCAAAGTCACGTTGTTGCAGAAAGCTTATGTTTTGTGATGTTAGGATTTGTGAATGTTCATGTAGTGCAGTTCTGTATCCCATCTCACCCCAAGGACATACCTTGATCCAGGTTCTTTATCCCACTACTGGTTTCAAGGGGAGGAGGAAGAGTTCATTCCTAAGCACTGCCATCACCTATTGATGAGCATAAATTATTTTTAAACATTGAATTTCAATAATATGTTGGTAAGATTATCCCCTTGACAATGGAGGATCGCATTTTAAATTTACTGTGTCCATTTCTGCTTTTTAGGGAAAACCTCGCTCAATGGGAGAAAGTTATACAAGGAAAAGCAAACTCGGGGTTGGCTCATGGCCAGGCAGCTTCCTCGAAGAACGTTCCTGTAAAAATTGAGAATTGATGGAATTGATGCTCCATTCTGAATGCTCCACTTTTAAATGTTTGACTCTGAATTGGGAAGGGAAACCTGTTACTGTAGGTAATACAGTGACATTACCTCATGAGTCCATGACAACATGACTCCCTTTCTAGCTAATAACACAAGTCATTTGGAGGTTTAACATTTGCTTTAAAGCATCAGATCTAGCTGTCTTAGCAAATCTGTTCTGTTTGAAAATAACATGAAATTTTTTTAAAAGAGAACATTGGCCCTTTCTTGTATGCTGTATTGCTGTGGCCTTAATATTTACTCCTAGACAGGCAGGAACTTTCCATGCAATTTTACACTTGATAAAGCATCTACAATGGTACTTACAATATTCTGCCTGGGTTGAAAAACAGTACTGGCCTGAAATCATTATTTTCGTCTCAAAGATGGTTTACATATTAGAATTTCACGAAGATATGTATAGAATGAGACTGCATTGTATTAGTTGTAGTCTGAGAGTGACAAATATTGTTGAAATATTATTGAACTGATGACAGCATGCATCATTCATGCAAATTGCAAAAAGAAGATTGAAACCTTTCAGCCATCCTCGGGCAGTTGCTACTTTAAATGGTAATGGTTTAGGAAATTTATAGCGAGGTCTCTATTGGGAATGTAAATGAAAGCAAGTCATGGGATACAAGCTCTTTTGAAGGACAGTGTGAAGCAATGTGTTTCTCCGGCCTTGTAACAGGCTGGTTAAGACACGTGTTTTACATCACTAGTTTGAGCAATAATTGTGATGAACAGCAGTAGGCTGAGGTTTCTCCAGCCTGGATAAAACTAGGTGAACTTGAGTTTGGTAATTAAGTCACAAAAAAATTTTAAAAATTAAAATAATTTTCTCCACACCTATTTGTTTACCTGTCTCCTAGCATGTGATGCTGGACAGGAAGAACAGAACAATAGCAATGCAGTAAAGAGTTTTTCAAGATCTGCTGCCTGCATTAATGACACTTGAATTGTAAATTCAAGATCTTTTTTTCCCTCTTGGTTTATAAATGGGTGAATGGTTTGAGTGATGGGAAGTGGGAATTTACCTGTTCACTCACTGAGTGCCATACTTGAGTTTTCAGGTTGGTGATGCACCGTACCACAAGATACCATGGGGTGTCTCACTACAGGAGGCACCAACTGATACTCATGGGTGCCCTACAATAAACATCATACCAGTTGACTGAACCACCACAATGTTATTGGTAGCTAAAGTAGTTGAATTATTTAATCCCAGCCAGACGGACCAATATTTGAGTATGTTTCAGCTGTTCCTAAACTGGAGTAGTGTACTGAAGCAAGGTGTTGCATTTGGGAAAGGAAACTGTGAATCCACCTGACTGGTCAAGCTGGAAGTGAACTTCCTACTAACAGATGAAAGGATAGTATTAATGTGACAATGGCTGTACAGAAGACTTATTCCAGGAGTTTTTAACTTGCGTCTTCATGGTTCACTTAACAAGAATATGCAGCAGTATCTCCCCAACCACCACTGAAATAAAAAATTAATTTTATGCAATTAGAGATATAAAAATACTTTTCACAAGTTATAGTTATAGACGTAACTAGTAGGCTAGGTGAGACATACAAGTGTCAAAAGAAACTTAGTCACCAAGATGTAAGGGGAAAATGGGAAGGCTTCTCCTCTCACGAGTGGGTCCCCTAATATAGAGGGTAGACGCTCGCCCCAACCCGCTTAACAGCCCCCGGAGTTAGCAGACAGAGACGGATGGCAAGGTATAACGATCTTTTATTACGAACGTCCGGGAACACCTCTCATCACAGCCGCCTGTGAGTGGAGATGCTCCCCGAACAGCACAATCGGACAACTTTTATACATTTCAAAAACCCCTCCGTTCCCTGGTAAGACCTCCTTAGATCTCTAATTGGACTACCTTATCAGTGCTACTTCTCTAATTGGACTACCTTATTAGTGCTACTTTGGATTGACAGGCCAAGACCCTCGTGACCACCTTAGGCCGTGACTAGAATGACTTCATTTGGTCAGAATTTGTTGATTCTCCTTGATGCCCGTGAGTCTGCCTCGAGCCCCTTCGCAAGGTCTTATCAATGTCTGTTTAGGTTCTCACATCGTATCCAGTCGGAATATTATTGAATTAATAACTTCTGGAGCCTTGGTACTGGAACCAGCACTTTAACCCTTGTCCCGCTGGTACCCCGAATGCCAAATTTCTCTTACAAAGACATTATGGGTTGGGTAGCCAAGCCTCGGGGGCTATATACAGAGGCCTATGCAGTCTAGCCCTACTGACTGAAGTGGGTTGTGTGATTGTTAGCAAACTCTCAACAGTTGGAAAATAAATCTTGGTAATACGACCTTGAGGGAGTTTGCATCCCCTCCTCATCTTAGCTAAACAAGGAAAAATGACAGGTGGAGAAGGGGAAAATGGAAACTAAATCACACATAACACAGACAGAAAGAAGGATGTTCCTGGCATTTATATCTACTCCTACACAGTGATCAGCCCATCAATGATGTGCGAATATTTAATACTTGCAAAATGAAGGAAATCCTTCAAATTGCCAATATATTGAATCATTTGAACTTAATTTACATCCCTAATATCCATTGTGGAAAGCCATACCATAGAACTGTAGGATATGTGATGGGCCTTTCAAAGTACTTCTAATATTGCAGTATGTTGCACTAGTCTATTCAAGATGCTGTCCATCTTGTTAGCTCTAGTTTCTTCTGGAAGTTGTAAAGGAATTTTTGCACTCTCTGTGCTTATTATAATGGAATGCTTTGTGTGCATGTAATATGTACAAACAAACTGGAACTTCGTAGCATATTACCAATCACGCCTGCTGCCTAAGCAGCTTCAACGTCACTTGTAAATACAAGAAAATGCTGACTAACTGTCCACTTCAGCTTTATTATAAAATGTAATGTTTCAATGTAACAAATGTTAATATTTAGGCAACTGTTTACTGCAAGTGATCTTGGTTATGTACATTTACACTGTAACAATGTAACAATGTTATTGTAAATTAATTTTTACACTGAGTATAGTACATTGGTTTAAAAAAAAAAGTCCAAAGTTTTGGATGGGCTTTTCTGTTACAAGAGAAGTAATTCCAGAGTAGATACGTGTCAAGTAGTAACGGGACATTGTCTGTAAGAGAAAAAAATGCAAGTGCAATAATTTTGAGGTGTCTTAACTTCCAGTTTATAAATTATAAATATTGTATATGTTCCGTAAGTTTTTTCATCTATTCATTTGCAGTCTTTGTATTTAAAAAAAACTATACTCCTTATGTTTGTACTATAGAGCATTTAAAGCCATTTATTACACCATTGATTATTTATAAATAAATGCTCAAACCAACCAAACAGATTAAGGCAGTACCAGAGTTTCTTCTAAGCTTATAGTTGCAATGAATGTGTATTGTTGAAATCTAACAAATAAGAGTTAGGATAAGAAACAGCTATGCAGGCTATCGAAGCATGTATCTTAACTCTCCCACAAGGAAAAGTCAAAGGTGTGAAAATGTCATGCAGCTCAAATCCAGAAGACTCTCGCACTCCAACTCAACCAGCTGAGCACCCAAGTGCACTTTCAGTGTTCCAATTCCTTTACATTTACTACCTTACCTTAGCTAGCAGATTATTCCAATGTTTTAAATTTATATTTCATTAATTTAAATTTGATGTCCTCTGATCCTACCAGTTTGACTTGCCTTAATGCAGTAAACTGGGTCCATTTAATCTATACCTTTAACACTACATGCACCTTTTAATAATATAGAGCTTCTCTAACCTTTTCTCTTTATTCCCTTTACACTTGGGATCATTTTTGTTCCATTGGAAAGGTTGCAGAAAAATGTAAGTATGGTAACTAAAATTGCATGCAGAATTCCAAGGTCTGAACATTGCATTATAAAGTCATACCATAACCCTCTGTGGATTTATATACCACTGTTCTGGCAATGTATCCCAACATTCCATTTGTCTTTTGAATTGCTTTTCTGTCATATTTCAAAATTAAAAATGTTACATGTACAGTTGTTCCCAGGTTAGTGTAAGCCATGGCTCAGGGTCAGAAGGTTGTGGGTTCAAGTTCCACTCCAGAGACTTGAGCATAAAAATCTAGGCTGACAATCCAGTGCAAAGTGCTGCACTGTCGGATGTACCATCTTTCAGATGTTAAGCTGAGGCCCTGTCTGCTCTCTCAGATGTACTTAAAAGGCACTAGTTCGAAGAAGAACAGGAGAGTCCTGGCCTTAATCAACATCACTAAAAAAAATATAGATCTGGTTGTTATCACGTTGCTGTTTGTGGGAGATTGCTGTGTGCAAATTGGCTGCCGCTTTTCTATATTACAACAGTGACTACACTTCAAGAATACTTCATTGGCTATATAGCGCTTTGAGGTTTTTTCTTTTTTATATTCAAATTCTCTTCCCTTCATTGATCAGCTATGTTGCTACTTTACACTTAATATGCAAAATCCTTCTGCAAATCATTAACTGTCCCATGTATTTCTCCTGAGCTCCTTCTGGTGCCATCTGAAAAATTTATAAGCTTTTAGAATTAGCTTCTGCATCCATTGTATGCATTAAAAAAACAGGACTCCACTCGTCTCTTCAGTACTTTATTCAACACCTACTCCAATTCTGACATTACACCTCTCACGCTTGTTATTTTTTTTAACCAGCTTCTTATCCAGTCCCTTTTTTTTAAACCAGCTTCTTATCCAATCCCATGGTTTACCCTGGATTCCTGTGGCTTTAACTTGAATTAGAAATCTTCCATATGGAATTTTGTTCAAAGCTTTCTGAAAGTCCAAATAAGCTACAGCATAGGAAGAGCCGCTTTTCTTTTGCAACATCCTCAAATTCAAACAATTTCCCCCTTCTAAATCTAAGCTGGCAGTTTCTTATTAAGTTTTTGCTGTACAAGTACTTCACTTACTCCATAGGTACTTAATAACACAAAACCAATTTGCAAAGCATAGTTAGACTTGAGCAAAAATACTTTTACAAATTAAAAGAAAATGGCCCGGAATTTACCTAGCTGATGACAGCATACACACAACTTGACATAGCGCAATTTCTGGGTTTTCCTAAGTCCTGAGAATGGCCCCACAAGTTCAGTGTCTTTGCATGTGCTGTGCATGTGCGAAAACCCAGAAATTGCGATATGTCAAGTTTCTCCTTGACAGATTGTCTGCAGCGTCCCAAAAACACTTTCGCTGGTGCAGATTGGGCTATTTGCCCAACTACTGCCCAGCAAATGCCCACGAAACCCTTATGCCTGGAAAAAGCAGTATTGGGCCTGCTTTTAGAATCATAGAAAATAGGTGTAGGAGTAGGCCATTTAGCCCTTCGAGCCTGTACCACCATTCATTAAGATCATAGCTGATCATTCACCTCAGTACCCCATTAGAGTTCAAATAAATATTAAATAAAACATTTTTAATTGATTAAAACATACAAAAATATTTAAAATTAGTTCATGTAAATTTTGGGCCGGATTAAAATATTATTTTTCAAAAAATTAAATTTTGAACATGAGAATATTTATTTTTATTAAAATTGTGTTTTATTTGGGGATTTCTCAACCTTATGGAGATTCTGTTCGTAAATGGAATCCCTATAAGCTTATGAGGAATCCCCATTTCTACTTTGGTAGTCCTGGCCCACGAGATCCCAGGGACGCTTCCGAACTGCCTGCATCCCTGGGATCCGTAGGCCTTTGCGCAGGCATACGCAGGACCCGAAGCTTCGGAGACCCCAGGGGGTAGAAATTTGGTTCTCAGCGAAAACTGGTATTTTTTTACCAAAATTACCGTTATCACTTCACCAGGTCAGAAATTCAAGCTTTAATTTGCACAGCAGTAAAAATCCTCACAGCATAAGGATTCGAGGTGCAAACTGCAATTATCGCCAACTTTAGTCCGAGGCCGATACCATTGCGAGTTGGGCCTTGGGAGGGCGGAAAAACACCTAAAAATAAATTTGGAAAAAAAATTCACAAAACATTTACAAGACACTTATCTATCGAATCGCTGAAAAATTATTTTTACATGTTGGTATTTTTCGCGCAAAATACGGATGTGCAGAGAGCCAAATTTTTGGCGAAAATGCCATTTCGGGTCTTGCACGATGGTACTCCTCCAGCGGTATTTCAAAACCGCCGCCAGAAAACGTCACCGAAATTGCCATTGACCATTTTTTCACCAAATATGGTGAAATATCGCAAAAAAAACGGTTGTAAAGTCGGCAAATTTCTAGCTCATGGTACTTTTCAGATTTTTTCCCATAAATTCAGGACCAATAACTCCCAGAACAGTGATAGATACTGGGCTCAGTTTAAGGCAACAAAAGTTGCCATTAGAACAGTCAAAATAGGCAGCTGAAAGGAAGATTGTAGATAATGGGCAGCAGTGATATTTGCCGCCCTCATATGGCTGAGATAAGGACTATATTTAGCAGACACCTCAAAGCGCTGGAGAAGTACCACCAGCACTGTCTCCGCAAGATCCTGTAAAATCACTGGGAGGATAGACGCACCAACGTCAGTGTTCCCACCCAGGCCAACATCCCCAGCGTCGAAGCACTGACCACACTCGACCAGCTCCGTTGGGCGGGCCACATCGTCTGCATGCCCTACACGAGACTCCCTAAGCAAGTGCTCAACTCCGACCTCCGACATGGAATCCCAGGTCCAAGACTGCCCAAAGTGGAGGAAGAGCATCCGGGAGGACGCTGAGTGCCTCGAGTCTCATTGCCGAGAGTGTCATGTATCCTACATGGTTACTGCTTGTACTATTACAAGGTGTGCCACCAGAGGGCACTGCAGTGGGAGACTTGTAGGTTACCTGTACAGGTGTGCCAGGCCTAGTATAAAAGGCAGGCCACCATGTATGATCCTCACTCTGGAGTACATTAAATGGACTAAGGTCACTACAGTTCAAGCACAACACATTGTCTCGTGGAGTCATTATTAGAGCATCTGAAGACAGCAATTGGCGACGAGATTACGGACCTTCACACGAAAATGGCTAAGCTTGGTACGTTGCAGCAGTTCGCCTGGTGATGATTGGAGAGGCTCAACCATTTCTTCACAGCAAACGACCTGGCAGGCGACAATCCAGACACAGTGGCTGATAAGCGCAGAGCTATCCTGCTAACCAGTTGTGGGCCCACTGTCTATGGTCTTGTCAGGGACTTGCTGGCACCAGCGAAGACAATGACCAAGACATTCGAGGAGCTTGTAATGCTGATCCAAGAACAACTCAAGCCCAAAGAGAGCATCCTCACAGCCAGACACCAGTTTTATACACACCGAAGGCCAGAAGATCGCAAAATATGCTGCAGACCTCAGGAGGCTGGCGGCACCGTGTGATTTCGCCGACCACCTCACCGAAGCGCTGCGGGATATCTTTGTCATCGGAATCGGCCACGAGGGCCTTCTTCATAAGCTACTATCTGCAGATACCACAGTCGCTGCAGAAGGCCATCTCCGTGAGCCAAGCATTCATGACCTCGACCTGCGGCTCTAGGCGATTGACTCATCCTCAGGACTCAAATCCGGCAAGTACTGGGCACAGAGTGGCACCTCTTAGAGGCTGGACTGTAGAACGTGAATCCTCTCAGGAGAGAGAGAACAGGCCCCCCGAGTCCCTTAACTCAGAGTCCGCCAAGGGGGGCTAATCGAGTAGCACCATGCTGGCATTGCGGAGGGAATCACAGGGCTCACCAGTGCCGCTTTAAAGACTGTGTGCAAAGGCTGCAGCACAAAGGGCCACCTCCAGCAAATGTGTAAAAAAAATATGGCTCACTGTGGTGAGGAAGAGTCTGCAGATGGCCATGAATCCAGCGTGGATTATGAAATGATAGACAGAGAGGCAGCTCAGCCCTACGATGAGGGTACATAGCATGTTTACCTGCACCACCGAATGTTCTCCGTTGAGGATGGAATTCGAGATAGATAGCGTTCCAGTCTTTATGGAAGTGGACACAGGGGCAAGCCAGTCAGTAATGAATCAAGAAGCTTTTGAGAGGCTATGGGATAATCAGGCTGAACGACCCGAGTTGGTCCCGGTTCAGGCAAAGTTGCGCACCTACACCGATGAACTTATCCCAGCCGTTGGTAGTGTGGATGTAAAGGTACTCCATGATGGCGCGGTGCACAAGTTACCCCTGTGGATTGTTGCAGGTGATGGACCAATGCTACTCTGAAGAAGGTGGATTGAAAAGATCCATTGAAGCTGGGAAGATTTTATCCCTCCAGCGATCGACGTCCCCCGTGCTCAGAGGCAAAGCAAACCCCCACCTGAGGTTGGATCCATCGAAACATAGAAAATAAGTGCAGGAGTAGGCCATTATGCCCTTCGAGCATGCACCACCATTCAGTATGATCATGCACTTCAGTATCCCATTCCTGCTTTCTCTCCGTACCCCTTGATCCCTTTAGCCGTAAGGGCCACTCTAACTCCCTATTGAATATATCAAACAAACTGGCCTCAACAACTTTCTGTGGTAGAGAATTCCACATGCTCACAACTCTGAGTGAAGAAGTTTCTTCTCATCTTGGTCCTAAATAGCTTACCCCTTATCCTTAGACTGTGACCCCTGGTTCTGGACTTCCCCAACATCGGGAACATTCTTCCTGCATCTAACCTGTCCAATCCCGTCAACATTTTGTGTGTTTTTATGAGATCCTCTCTCATTCTTCTGGCACCAGAGAGGAGGCCAGCACAGCACCCGAGGCACAGACCACTCAGCACGACTGTGTGGAGATGATCCAGCCGAGATGACCCAAACACACCTTCCGGGCTGCAGTGGCAGGACTCCGGAGGAAGAAAATCGGTCCCAGAGGCAACTTCCCAGCTTCGGTGGCAGAACCTAGGGAGAAGAGGATCACAGCTGTTCACATCGTGGATGGAAGAAAGATGGCGCCCAAACCATGAGGTGAAGCGCTGACAGAAAAGATGGTGGCGGCCAGACCATGAAGTGCAGCGCTGATAGAGCAACACGTGGCACCACGCGAAGAAGAGGATTGGGGTAAAGATAGCAAAGCTCTCTTAAAGGAGGCCCACAACTCACCACACTTAAAGGGACAGTTCCACACACTCAATCAATGTAACAGCAACTGTGAGTTAGATGTAAGATGTGTAATTGATAATCAGAGTTGTGTACATGCAATAAGGAAAAGTTGTGCGATTGCGATCGAAGCTACAGGTTATTTGCAAGAAATAATGAAACGTTGTGCGATGTAGGATTTCAACTGCATACAGTCAATGCAGCAGGCAAACACCCATCGGGAGCACACAGGTCCAGCGAGCTACCCAATGCTGTAGCCTGCATCCCTGGGATTAGAGTGATGCACCACAGAGTGTGGCCACAAGCAGCTAATATATACAAGCTGCAGAGCAAGCGATCTCAGGAGGGCAACGGCAACGGTATCGATACCCTTCCCCCGATCAGCTCCACCTCTAAGGCACCCGATGGCACCAATCACCATGAGCCTGAAAGAGCAAACTGCACTAAGGCGCAGCCCCCAGACCCTATCTCCACCAAAGCTACACCCGAGAACGAAGGGTCACCCGCAACAGTTCTCCAAAATGGGACTGGGACCAGCCAGGATCCCAAACCAAATAATGCCCAGGCAAGCGAGTCAGCAGTTCCCTGTGCACTGCTAGACGACTGCTCCTCAGGGAGCAGCAGCGACCCGGGGCGCAAGGAGAGGACAGGGAGGTCACAGGCAATGACAAAAGCCCCGAGAGCAGGCAACTTGAGCCAACCGGGTTCCCACTGCCAGCACTGGGCACCGCGCCGCTACCAGACAACCTGGACACCATCCAGCAATTCTGGCACTAGTTTGTCCTCATGCACCTGTACTGACTCCAAGTATATACCTCACCATTCAAATGTACTCACCTCACCACAATACCACAAATGCAATACTGTAAATGTGAATTTTTGGGGGGATTTGAATGTATATGAATGTAATGAGCCAACGGCACAATCAGTATGTGGGGGGGAAGAGAATGGAGTGGTCATGGATGCACAAACAGAAACCACCAGCAACTCTACTGCCAAAGAAACACCATCCACTCACCCAAGATGGAAACGACCCTCCAAGGGTTAACCAGATGGCGCTCAGCCCAGAGCACAGTCAATGCAAAGGCGATTTGCACGAAAGACTTGGGGGAGAGTGATGTCATGTATCCTACATGGTTACTGCTTGTACTATTACAAGGTATACCACCAGAGGGCACTGCAGTGGGAGACTTGTAGGTTACCTGTACAGGTGTAGTATAAAAGGCAGGCCACCAGGTGTGATCCTCACTCGAGTTACATTAAATGGATTAAGGTCATTACAGTTCAAGCACAACACATTGTCTCGTGGAGTCATTATTAGAGCATCTGAAGACATAACAGCATGCAGAAATCAAGCGCAGACAGCGGAAGGAGTGTGCGGCAAACCAGGTTCCCCACCCACCCTTTCCTTCAACCACTGTCTGTCCCACCTGTTACAGAGACTATAATTCCCGCATTGGACCTGGAAACTCACTTTTAGAGTGGAAGCAAGTCTTCCTCACTTTCGAGGGACTGCCTTTGATGATGATGATGATGATGAGATAATGTGGTTGCAAAACCAAAGGTTTTTTTTTAAATATAGTTTTGTTAGGACTTAGAAAGCAATAAGCCATTAAAGGACACTGCAAGCTTAACACTAGTGAATTCCAAAAACATAGCAGAGGTTTTAAATGGTTGCTTTCCATGTCTTCACTCCAGTAGACAGTGCTTAGTTTGTACAGTTAACACTAAAGTTGAGGATGTCACTGAATGCACATATAGTGAAAGAATCTTAGAATAAGGGGAAGCCCATTTAAAACAGATGAGGAGAAATTTCTTCTCAGGGTTGTAAATCTGGAATTCGCTGCCTCAGAGAGCTGTGGAAACTGGGACATTAAGAAACTATTTCTGTCTTAAATTTATTCAAACGATAAGGGGTTATGGGGAGCGGGCAGGGAAGTGGAGCTGAGTCTATGATCAGATCAGCCATGATATTGAATGGCGGAGCAGGCTCGAGGGGCTGTATGGCCTACTCCTGTTCCTATTTCTTATGTTCTAATAAGGGATCTCAAATCTGATGGGGCTACTGGGCCTGACAGTCTTCACCTCAGAGTGCTCAAAGAAATAGAGATTGTGTGACGTGAGCCCATAGCTCATTTAAGGTGGAGATTGTTCCCATGGTTTAGAGGAAGGCTAATGTAGGACCAATATTTTAAAAGGGCAAAACATCAGAACTGGGAATATGCAGGCACATTAGCTTATCTTCAGTTATTGTAAAGTTACAAGATATCCTGTATGACCACCTGAACAAAATACAGATTAGTCGAAACTCGCAATATGGCTTCTGGAAAAGTCGTGTCTCAATTTTTTGAGGTGGTAACTAGGTTGGTGGATGACACTAGCCGTCACTATTGTATATTTGGATTTTCAGAAAGACTTTGACTAGGTGTCTCAGAGCAATTTACTTTTTAAATAGAGTCCTATGGGATAGGAGGGCAGATCTCGTGTTGGATAGGGAATTGATTGCATTCTCGCAGGCAGTGGGTTATTAGTAGAAACAGTTCTGCATGGAGATCGGTTATGAGTAGAATCCTGCAGGGATCTGTATTGGGATTAATGCTTTTCACAATCTATATTAACGATCTAGATGTTGGTGTTGTGGATACTATCCACAAGGTCACGGACGACATGAAGATCTGTATTACTGTTATTACACTCAGTGAGGAAAGACTTCAATTTGATTTAGATCCGATGCGAGAATGGGCCAAGTAATTTAATGTAGATGAATGCATGTCATGTACATGGGTGAGGCTAACACCAGGCTCAGAAAGGTATTAAAAGGATTCAACCTGGGAAGATTGTGCTCAAGAACTAAATTCAAAAGGCATTGTTTCCTTAGCCAAGTTTGCTTGGTTTGTAAGTACTTTGGCCAAGTAATTCATGATCGCCACCATGGCCAGGGGCTAACAGCCGCCAAAAATGGTGGCGCTAACGGGACTGAAAAATTGGCACTGGGGACTAATGATTATTAGCCCAACGCAAAACTGACTGTGTAATTCCCTCCTGGTGGCGTTCGTCCCGGCATCACGCCCCAATGTGGCATCCAGAAGTGGCGATGCAACTTCGCACAGCCTCTGAAAGCGAAGCTGTTATTTCGCAAAGCATTGTGGGATCTTAAAAGGGAAATGCATTGATGATTCCTTAAAAGGGAAATGCTTTCTGCAATGACAGTAAAAATGATGTAAAAATAGTGTTCAAGCCTTTAGAGATCAACTAACCGATTTTAAAAAATTAACATTGAAAAGAATTACCAAATGGGAGTGTTCAGCTCTTTAAAAAAAAATGGGAAAAGTGCTTCAACACTAACACAAATGGCTTAGCAAGCCAGGAAAGGGCCACCCAGGGTTTTGCATGCAGCACTCCAGCTTTGTGCAGGAGGTCAACACTGCAGAGAAGTCTTCTACCCACAGGGGCCAGGAGGCCTGCCAGAAAGAACAATATGGGACCAGATCACCGAGGCCATCACTACCAGCAGTGTTGACCCCACCATCTGACTCCAGTGCCCAAAGAAGCTTCATGACCTCAGACCAGCGGTCACGGTTAGTGAATCCATCTTCAAAATCCGTCTCCTACCAACTGCATCACTAGCCTCACACTGCTCAATGCACAGCTCCCTCCCACCCATTAATCACTCACTTACCAACAATCGGTACCAATCATGAGACACACCTCCCATTCCTAGCTTCACCTCACCCCCTTGGAGGACAAGGTGCTGGCCATTCTTGGCAGGGACATGGTTGAGTCCTTGGCTAGCAGCAGAGCGGAAAGGATACAAGATTCTGATATCCTCCTACTTTATCCTCCTTCTGGCATGCACCATTTGCTTTCCCGCCCTCCCATCACCACAACTCCACCCTTGTGCCTTCCTCATTTCACACACTCAGGAAATCCAGTCTGCCAAGTCAGTAGTTAACCAAAAAGAGGGAGAAGAGAATGAAGAATAAAAAAACACCATCACTCGATTTGACACGGCCAGCCACCAGCTCCACAAGGTCCACCAACAAGGCCATTTGCAGAGCCCCCCATTGAAAGTCAGCAGCCTTCCACCAAACCATGCTGCGGCCACTGAGGTACCACTGCGTGATATCAGTAGGATAGGCAAATGCACACATAAGACAGTCAAGAATGGAATACATAAGGGTGGTGTGAGTTGATTCTTGATGCCATATTGGATGGATAGATATATAAAGTTGGATTGGAAAGTTTGCTTTGTGGTGGCTTTTATTTCAGCATTGAGGCCAAGAGGATGCTGTGATGATCAGTAACAGAGGAACGGGAAGCTGTGAGACAAATGTTGAAAGGGGAATTGGCGTTGTGGTCACTGGTGCCACAGGCAGATGATTCCATCATGAATATCCCGGCCAGAAATAGTTGTATCCTTCGTTCTGCTTCCTCTTCTTCCTCTCCTAGAGGATTGCATTACTATAAGTGGCAGGGAAAACTTGGAGGGTTCATGATGCTTAGTTGTGCCATGACTGCAAAAGGCTTAATTATTGTATACCTGGAGCACAACTGGTTTCATCATTCATTGCTAGAGCGAGCTAGACCATGTCAAGCATTATCGGGCATTGCTCTTCTCTATCAAAACTACTCACAATCCTGGAATGCAAATATAACACCCGGCTGCTTTTACCAACTACAAACTGTCACCTTAATCCCCTCTCCCCAGTCCCTACACCCTCACTTCCAAAAACAAGCGCAAGGAGCTCAGACTTCTATGCCACTAAGACTGATATCTGTTCAGCTGCCGCATCCCTCCAATGAACCCACATCTTCCTCCAGCTCTTCGCCCATCTCCTCTCATGCCCTCTCCGAGCTTATCTTGTCCATGGCTCCCTTAAACTGCTAACCACACAATTTCCTTTTCTGGCTCCGATGCTAGCTGACATTGTAAATGGTTGCCTCCTTTTCAAAACTGCCGTCAAAACGCCCTCCTCAAAAAACCCACCCATGTTCCTAGCCAACCACTGCACCATCCTCAATCTCCCTTTCCTCTTCAGCTCTTGATCATATTGCCACCTCTCAAATTTGTGCCAACCTTCCTGCAACCTCTCCAATCAAGTTTCTACCCCTGCCACAGCACTGAAACGGCCCTAATCAAAGTCACAATTGGCATCCTATGTAAATACAGTAACTGAGAATAGTAAATGGGTAGTAAGAGGAATGGTGGGGCCGATTAGGGACCAAAAAGGAGACCCATGCAAGGAGGCAGAGGGTAGGGCTGAGGTACTAAACGAGTACTTTGCATCTGTCTTCACCAAGGAAGGGCATGCTGCCAAAGACATAGTGAAGGAGGGGGTAGTGGAGACACTTGATAGGATAAAAAATGATAAAGTAGTATTAGAAAGGCTGGCTATAGATTAATCACCAGGATGCATCCCTAAGATGCTAAGGGAATTGAGGGCGGAAATCGCAGAGGTACTGGCCATAATATTCCAATCTTCCATAGATACGGGGGTGGTGCCAGAGAACTGGAGGATTGCAAATGTTACACCATTGTTGAAAAAAGGGTACAAGGATAAACCCAGCAACTACAGGCCACGCGGTTTAACCGCAGTAGTGAGGAAGCTTTTAGAAACAGTAATCAGGGACAAAATTAACAGTTACTTGGATAGATGTGGATTAATTAAGGAAAGCCAGCACGGATTTGTTAAAGGTAACTCGTGATCTAGTTTTTTGATGAGGGTAATGCGGTTGATGTCTTGTACATGGATTTCCAAAAGGCGTTCAAAAAAGTACCACAAAATAGGCTTACCATCAAAGTTGAAGCCCATGGAGTAAAAAGAACAGTGGCAGGTCATGGATATGAAATTGGCTAAGTGACAAGAAACAGTAGTAGCGAACGGTTGTTTTTCGGACTGGAGGAAGGTGTACAGTGGTGTTCCCCATGGTTCAGTTCTAGGACCACTGCTTTTCTTAATATATATTAATGACTTGGAGGTGGGTGCACAGGGCACAATTTCAAAATTTGCAGATGACAAAACTTGAAAGTATAGTGAACAGTCAGGAGAATAGTGATAGACTTCAAGACATAGACAGGCTGGTGAAATGGGCAGACAGGTGGCATATGAAATTTAATGCAGGAAAGTGTGAAGTGATACATTTTGGTAGAAAGAATGAGGAGAGGACATATAAACTAAATGGTACAATCCTAAAGGGGGTGCATGAACAGAGAAACTTGGGGATATATGTGCACAAATCGTTGAAGGTGGCAGGGTAGGTTGAGAATGCAGTTAAAAAAGCTAACGGAATCCTGGGCTTCATAAATAGAGGTATAGAATATAAAAGTGTGGAAATTGTGATGAACCTATATAAAACACTGGTTCGACCCCAACTAGAATACTGTGTCCAATTCTGGGCACCGCACTTTAGGAAGGCCTTAGACAAGGTGCAGAAAAGATTTGCGAAATTGATTCCAGGAATGAGGGACTTCAGTTACATTGATCAACTGGAAAAGCTGGGGTTGTTTTCCTTGGAGCAGAGAACCCTATCTTGAGTAATGTTTTTCTAACTCCTTGCATTACCATTTGAATTTCAGCCATCATCCCTTTTATCTCTCTAATCTACATAAGAACATAAGAAATAAGAACAGGAGTAGGCCAGCCTGCTCCGCCATTCAATAAGATCATGGTTGATCTGATCATGGACTCAGCTTCACTTCCCTGCCTGCTCCCCATAACCCCTTATCCCCCTACCATTTAAAAAACTGTCTATTTCTGTCTTAAATTTATTCAATGTCCCAGTTTCCACAGCTCTCTGAAGCAGTGAATTCCACAGATTTACAAACCTTTGAGAGAAGAAATTTCTCCTCATCTCAGTTTTAAATGGGCGGCCCCTTATTCTAAGATCGTGCCCTCTAGTTCTAGTCTCCCCTATCAGTGGAAACATCCTTTCTGCATCCACCTTGTCAAGTCCCCTCATAATCTTATACATTTCGATAAGATCATCTCTCATTCTTCTGAATTCCAATGAGTAGAGGCCCAACCTACTCAACCTTTCCTCATAAGTCAACCCCCTCATCCCCAGAATCAACCTAGTGAGCCTTCTCTGAACTGCCTCCAAAGCAAGTATATCCTTTCGTAAATATGGAAACCAAAACTGCACACAGTATTCCAGGTGTGGCCTCACCAATACCTTATATAGCTGTAGTAAGACTTCCCTGCTTTTATACTCCATCCCCTTTGCAATAAAGGGCAAGATACCATTGGCCTTCCTGATCACTTGCTGTACCTGCATACTATCCTTTTGTGTTTCATGCACAAATATCCCCAGGCCCCACTGTACTGCGGCACTTTGCAATCTTTCTCCATTTAAATAATAACTTGCTCTTTGATTTTTTTCTGCATTATACACCATCTGCCAAATTTTAGCCCACTCACTTAGCCTGTCTATGTCCTTTTGCAGATTTCTTGTGTTCTCCTCACACATTGCTTTTCCTCCCTTCTTTGTATCATCAGCAAACTTGGCTACGTTACACTCGGTCCCTTCTTCCATGTCATTAATTTAGATTGTAAATAGTTGGGATCCCAGCACTGATCCCTGCGGCACTCCACTAGTTACTAGTTGCCAACCAGAGAATGAACCATTTATCCCGACTCTGTTTTCTGTTAGTTAGCCAATCCTCTATCCATGCTAATATATTACCCCCAACCCCGTAAACTTTTATCTTGTGCAGTAACCTTTTATGTGGCACCTTGTCAAATGCCTTTTGGAAGTCCAAATACACCACATCCACTGGTTCCCCTTTATCCACCCCGTTCATTACATCCTCAAAGAATTCCAGCAAATTTGTCAAACATGACTTCCCCTTCATAAATCCATGCCGACTCTGCCTGACCGAATTTTGCTTTTCCAAATGTCCTGCTACTGCTTCTTTAATAATGGACTCCAACATTTTCCCAACCACAATGTTAATCTCTCCTGTCTTCCAAACTATCACAGACCTTCCCTTTTGTTTTCTTCCACTCCTCCTTTCAGTGCTTGTTAAGAATTTGTTCTTTCTGAACACTCTCCAGTTCTGACGAAGGATCATCGATTCAAAACGTTAACTCTACTTTCTCTCCACAGATGTTGCCTGACCCACTGAGATTTCCAGCAATTTCTGTTTAGATTCCAGCATCCGCAGTGTTTTGCTTTTGTACTAGTGTTTAATTCACTGCCACTTCTCTTTTAGGAATGCCCACCTTGAAAAAGTTCTGCTCTTCCCTCAGATGGGATTTCCGTTTGTCTCTTTTACCTTGTTCATCTTCTTTGCTCTCTGTTTCCCTTCTCGTGTTCGATCAAGTATCTGCCAAGACTCGCTTTCACAGCGACATCTCTAATCCACTTGAATTTCAACTGAAATTCCACCCTTCATGTTTTGGATCCACCCAGGATTACAGATACCTCCAAGATATTCAACGTTCCTCAAATCACTGCTCTCGCGCATCCTGGGATCCACACTCAACGTTATGCATTGCCACATGCACGTTCTCGATCTCTCTCTTCAGCAGCGCCAATTCACTCTATCTCTAAGCTGTCCTGGTCCACAGTTCCAGCTCATCCTTCATCTCATCCGCCGCTTTAACCAAAAACATTTTTCCTTTCTTTCAGGTGTCAAGGATCGTAAACTTCAACAACTCTTGGACACCAACGTCCCTCCGGAACCTTCTTCCCCCACACTTCCCTCTGATCCCATCACTTCTTCCAATCTCACACCCTGCCATGTTTTCACTATCCCCTCTGACCTTCCCCTCTCTGACGCCGAATGATCCGTCCTCAGCAAAGGCCTGAGCTTCTTCATAGAAACATAGAAAATAGGTGCAGGAGTAGGCCATTCGGCCTTTTGAGCCTGCACGCCATTCAATGAGTTCATGGCTGAACATGCAACTTCAGTACCCCATTCCTGCTTTCTCACCATACCCCTTGATCCCCCTAGTAGTAAGGACTACATCTAACTCCTTTTTGAATATATTTAGTGAATTGGCCTCAACAACTTTCTGTGGTAGAGAATTCCACAGGTTCACCACTCTCTGGGTGAAGAAGTTTCTCCTCAACTCGGTCCTAAATGGCTTAACCCTTATCCTTAGACTGTGACCCCTGGTTCTGGACTTCCCTAACATTGGGAACATTCTTCCTGCATCTAACCTATCTAAACCCATCAGAATTGTAAATGTTTCTATGAGATCCCCTCTCATTCTTCTGAACACCAGTGAATACAAGCCCAGTTGATCCAATCTTTCTTGATAGATCAGTCCCGCCATCCCGGGAATCAGTCTGGTGAACCTTCGCTGCACTCCCTCAATAGCAAGAATGTCCTTCCTCAAGTTAGGAGACCAAAACTGTACACAATACTCCAGGTGTGGCCTCACCAAGGCCCTGTAACACCTCCCTGCCCTTTACGCCCCCACCTCAATGAATTTTGAGCTTGGCCCGATGCTGAGCTCTTTTTCCGCCGCCTTCACCTCCATGCCCACTTCTTCAGCCAAGAGTCCTCCCCTTGCACAGCTGACCCTTTCTCCCATTTTCAGAATTCTCGCTCTACCTGGACCCCTCCCTCCCTCTGGCCTCTTACCCTCTCTAGACCTTTTCTTTGCAAACTTCCGATGGGACATCAGCCGTCTCAATTTCTTTGCTCCCCTCACTCACTCCAACCTACCTCCCTCTGAACTTGCAGCAATCCACTCACTCAGCTCCAACCCCAACCTGATCATCAAACCTGCTGACAAGGGTGGCACTGTTGTTGTTTGGCAAACCGACCTCTACCTCGCAGAGGCTGATTGCCAACTCTCTGACACCTCTTCCTATTCCCTCTGGACCATGACCCCACTACTGAACATCAAGCCATAATATCTCACACCACCACTGACCTCATCTCCTCTGGAGATCTTCCCTCCACAGCCACCAACCTCAGTTCCCCAACCCTACACAGCCTGCTTCTACCTCCTTCCCAAGATCCACAAACAGAACTGCCCCGGTAGACCCATCATTTCAGCCAGTTCTTGCTCCACAGAACTTATTTCTTCCTATCTTGACTCTTTTTTTTCTCCCCTTGTCCACTCTCTTCCCACCTACATCCGCGACTCCTCCAACGCCCTCCGTCACTTTTCAGTTTTCCGGCCCCAGCCATCTCCTTTTCACTATGGACGTCCAATCCCTCTACACTTCCATCCCCCACCAAGATAGCCTGAGGGCACTCCGCTGCTTCGTCGAGCAGAGGCCCAACCAGTCCCCATCCACCACCACACTCCTCCGCCTGGCTGAACTTGTTCTTACATTGAACAACTTCTCCTTTAACTCCACTTGCTTCCTCCAAATTAAAGGTGTTGCTATGGGAACACACATGGGTCCTAGCTATACCTGCCTTTTCGTGGGACATGTGGAACATTTTGGTCCAGTCCTAGTCGGGTCCCCTACCTTACCTCTTTTTCTGGTATATTGATGACTGTATCGGTTCGGTTTTCTGCTCTCGCCCTGAACTTGAAAATTTTGTTCACTTTGCATCCAATTTCCACCCTTCCCTCACCTTCACACGATCCATCTCTGACTTTTCCCTTCCTCGACTTCGCAGTCTCCATCTCTGGGGATAGGCTTTCGACCAGTATCCACTTTAAGCTCACTGACTCCCAAAGCTACCTGGACTACACATCCTCCCACCCCGTATCCTGTAAGGACTTCATTCCATTCTCCCAGTTTCTCCATCTCTGTCGCATCTGCTCTGATGACACCTCCTTTCATATTAGTGCCTCCGACATGTCTTCCTTTTTCCTCAACAGATGATTCCCCTTTGCCGTGTGGCCCTTGACTGTGTCCGTTCTATTTCTCTGTTCTCACCCCTTCCCCTCCCTCTCAGAACCATGATAGAGTTCCCCTTGTCCTCACCTTTCACCCCACCAGCCTCCACATTCAACAGATCCATTGCCACCATGTTCAGCATGATCCCAGCACCAATCACATCTTCCCCTCCCCTCCCAGGATTCCGAAGGGACCGCTGCCTCTGCGAAACTCTGGTCCATTCCGCAATCACCCCCACCCATGGCACATTTATGTATAAGCACAGGAGATGTAACACCTGCCCTTTTACCTCCTCCCTTCCCACTATCCAGGGCCCCAAATACTCCTTCCAGGTGAAAGTGATTTACTTGTTGTACTTTCAATTTAGTATACTGTATTCGCTGCTCACGATGTGGTCTCCTCTACATTGTGGAGACTAAGCGTAGATTGGGTGACCGCTTTGCAGAACACTTCTGTTCAGTCCACAAATGTGACCCTGAGCTTCCGGTTGCTTGTCACTTTAATTCTCCACTCTGACTTATCCATCCTCGGTATCCTCCACTGTTCCAACGAAGCTCAATGCAAGCTCGAGGAACAGCACCTTATCTTTCGTTTAGGCACTTTACAACCTTCTGGATTCAACATCGAGTTCAACAATTTCAGAGTGTAGCCACTGCCAATCTTTGCGCCCCGCCCGAACCTGTTTCTTTCCTACTTGTCTCTAATGGCAGCTGGTCATTATCCCACCATTCACATCCTATCTTCACTATGTTTTACTAACTCCTGGCATTACCATTTGAATTTGGGCCTTTTGTCTCTCTAATCTCTCCTGTCTTCCAACCTATCACATACCTTCCCTTTTGTTCGTTCTTCCCCTCCTCCTTTCAGTGCTTGTTAAGAATCTGTTCTTTCCGAACACTCTCTAGTGTCAGGTCAGCGACCTGAAATGTTAACTCAGCTTTCTCTCCACAGATGCTGCCTGACCCGCTGAGATTTCCAGAATTTTCTGTTTTTATTCCAGATTCCAGCATCTGCAGTATTTTGCTTTTTTATTATAATCAAACATGAACCAAAAACCACAAACTGCACATGCTCAGCCACTTTAACTTCGTTGTCAGTAGTCGCTGCCTTTCAACAATCTGAGCTTCTGATTCGGATTTCAAGGCAATTCCATTAAAAGTGGCAGCTGATTTCCTCTCGGAACTAAGATCTATTTCCAGGCAATATCGGTGTATGTTTTATCCAAGGCACCAAGATAATTTTTGGCATTATACGTTTAACGAGTTCCATTTTGTATTCAGTATATTGGCCTATGGAGCAAAACTCTTGCCTCCATCACACTTATACTGGCTGCACCAGCCATGATGTGCAGCCATTCTAGCTAAGGACAAGGCCAGAATTAGTTTGGTTTTGCAGCTGAAAGTTCAAATAATCCATCCAAAATCTGAGTACTTTCTAATGGACAACTATGGTTATTAAATAACAGCGACTGTGAGGGCAAGGCCCACTGTCAGCAGTACTGATTCTCTTCAATTCTCAAAATATCCAATAAGCCTTACAATACCAAATGGGAATAGTTTACTCAGTGGTGTTGGTTAGTCCTATAACATGTTAGATACAGTATATTTTAGAATATATTTACATTTCTTTAAACTAGGGTGAATTACACAGATCCATCTATCTATATGTTGCTGCTTTTGTGACTTTTCACCACCAAGTAGCCTCACAACTAGTAGAGAGAAAACTGGTCTTGTAAATGCAGGCTATCTGGACATGACACCAAAATGGATCTTCAGAGGTTAACGGAAGCACTGCATGAACCATTTCCAATATGTAAAAAAAAATCTTTGGAAAACCACGTTAGTTGCAGCTCATAAAATTTGTAAGCTGCAAGATTGGGCTGCCACGCAACCCTGTTTGATTTGGCATAAAGATAAAGAGGTGCTCAGAATATATTCACGGTTCCTCCCCATGATAATTTTGGAGTTTAAGTCAGAAAATTGTTGCTCAATTTATTTGCCACCACATCAAAGATCAATCATAGCATCTACACAGTAGGATCTCAATTTTGTGTTCACCAGATTCAAGACATTAAAAGTTCAAGGAAATGGTGTGTGTGTCACATGCTAAGAAAGCCCTTGGTAAATAGGTCGCGAAAAATTCATTGATAAGAATATGACATTAGCAGAAATTAAAATGTTTGAATTTTGATCTATTCATTTTACATTCAAGATAAACTCCTGAAGTTGCAGAATATGGTGGAGTGCCAACTATAACGATAGTAACTGCCAGCCTACCCAATGGAAAAAAAGCAAGAAAGAACATGCAGTCCATGGACTCTGGATCATTTCCTATGGATTGGAGGGTAGCTAATGTAACTCCACTTTTTAAAAAAGGAGGGAGAGAAAACAAGGAATTATAGATCGGTTAGCCTGACATTGGTAGTGGGGAAAATGCTGGAATCAATTATTAAAGATGTAATAGCTGCGCATTTGGAAAACAGTGACAGGATTGGTCCAAGTCAGCATAGATTTGTGAAAGGGAAATCATGCTTGACAAAGCTTCTAGAATTTTTTGAGGATGTAACTAGTAGAGTGGACAAGGGAGAACCAGTGGATGTGGTGTATTTGGATTTTCAAAAGGCTTTTGACAAGGTCCCACACGAGATTAGTGTGCAAAATTAACGCACATGGTATCGAGGGTAATGTATTGACATGGATAGAGAACTGGTTGGCAGACAGGAAGCAGAGTGGGAACAAATGGGTCCTTTTCAGAATGGCAGGCAGTGACTAGTGGGGTACCGCGAGGTTCAGTGCTGAGACCCCAGCTATTTACAATATATATTAATGATTTAGATGAAGGAATTGAATGTAATATCTCCAGTTTGCAGATGATACTAAGCTGGGTGGCAGTGTGAGCTGTGAGGAGGATGCTAAGAGGCTGCGGGGTGACTTGGACAGGTTAGGTGAGTGGGCAAATGCATGGCAGATGCAGTATAATGTGAATAAATGTGAGGTTATCCACTTTGGTGACAAAAACAGGAAGGCAGAATATTATCTGAATGGTGACAAGATTACGAAAAGGGGAGGTGCAACAAGACCTGGGTGTCATGGTACATCAGTCATTGAAGGTAGGCATGCAGGTACAGCAGGCAGTAAAGAAAGCAAATGGCATGTTGGCCTTCATGACGAGAGGATTTGAGTATAGGAGCAGGGAGGTCTTACTGCAGTTGTACAGGGCTTGGTGAGACCACACCTTGAGTATGGTGTGCAGTTTTGGTCTCCTAATCTGAGGAAGGACATTCTTGCTATTGAGGGAGTGCAGCGAAGGTTCATCAGACTGATTCTCGCAATGACATATGATGATAGACTGGATCGACTAGGCTTATATTCAATGGAATTTAGAAGAATGAGAGGGGATCTCATAGAAGCATGTAAAATTCTGACGGGATTGGACAGGTTAGATGCAGGAAGAATGTTACCGACGTTGGGGAAGTCCAGAACCAGGGGTCACAATATAAGGATAAGGGGAAAGCCATCTAGGAGCGAGATGAGGAGAAATTTCTTCACTCAGAGAATTGTGAACCTGTGGAATGCTCTAACACAGAAAGTTGTTGAGTCCAGTTCATTGGATATATTCAAAAGGGAGTTAGATGTGGCCCTTACGGCTAAAGGGATCAGGGGGTATGGCGAGAAGGCAGGAGTGAGGTACTGAAGTTGCATGATCAGCCATGATCATATTGAATGGTGGTGCAGGCTCGAATGGCCTGCTTCTGCACCTATTTTCTATGTTTCTATATAGCGCTTTTCACACCCAGTACATAACTGTTGAAGTACATTTGCACATAGCTAGGTCGCAAAACCAGCAGATGCCCTAAATGATCAAATAATGTTTTTGGTGGTGTTGGTTGAGAGATAAATGTCAGACAGAAGACCAGAACTCTGCTGTTGTTCATTGAAAAGCACCGTGGGATCTTACATACACACCTGACCAGGCAAAAAAGAGCCTCGGTTTAACATCTCATCTGAAAGACAGCACCTCTGATAATGCAGCAGTCCTCCAGCACCGCACTGAAAGCCCCGATTTAATCTTGGGATGGAAATCAGCTGGGCAGAGATCACAGCGGGTGACAAAGCACCCCAACACCCTTGCCCTCCCCCCCAACAGCATGAGGCCCAAGAAATTTGCTTCAGTTTCCCGCCAGAAACCAAGCGCACAGAAGGAATGGTGCTCGGCCCTCAGGTAAATCATGGGGAGGGGATTCGGGTGGGCCTCACTTGCTGGGGGGGGGGGGGGTGCGGGTAGGAGGGAGGCAGGGTCATGGGAGGCATGTTCCTGCTACTTCGGGCCCAACCAGGAGTCAAATAAGTAAATCAGCTTACCTTTCTGGACCTCTTCTGGCCATGATTCCTCTTCCTGCTTGGGTGGCCTACAACAGCTTCGCCATGCAGGCCTCTGGACAAAATAGCAGTCGAGTCATAATGACATCATGAGAGTTGATCTGCATGCGTAAGAAGTACCTGCTGGTTTCCGTCGGGAACCTTCCACCCTGCTCAGAAGAGGCAGGACGCGAGCAGGAACGTCCCACGGCTAATTTTAAACTCACCCAGGTTCTGCCAGACGGCAGGGTTACAAATTGCTCCTGAAGTAGCAGGCTAGAGTATGTGCTCAATCATAGAGTGGACCATGAATATCAACCTTCTGTGTCAGAGGAAAGAGCACTACTAAATAAATCAAGCTGAGACGAGGAGACTCTTCCCCCGCCTTTCAGCCACTAACACACAGGCTAACACAACTGTGACTGCTCGTCACAAAAAGATGTATTCTGCATCCTAGCATAGTGCAACTCTACCCACAACAAATTCATGAGGCAATTAGTGCGGGTAACAGAGTCCACCTGCATCTTGGGCCACATTACAGCAAAATTCTAAAGGGGCAAAGTGTGTTAAAAAGACAAACCTGAAGGCTCTGTGCCTCAATGCGAGGAGTATTTGGAATAAGGTGGACAAATTAACTGCACAGGCAGCAATTACTGAATATGATATAATTAGCATCACTGAGACATGGCTCCAGGGTGACCAAGGCTGGGAACTCAACATCCAGGGGTATTCAACATTCAAGAAGGATAGACAGAAAGGAAAAGGAGGTGGGGTGGCATTGCTGGTTAAAGAGCAAATTGATGCAATAGTAAGGAGGGACATTAGCCTGGATGTTGTGGAATCTGTATGGGTGGAGCTGCGGAATACCAAAGGGCAGAAAACGCTAGTGGGAGTTGTGTACAGACCACCAAATGGTAGTAGTGAGGTTGGGGACAGCATCAAACAAGAAATTAGGGATGCGTGCAATAAAGGTACAGCAGTTATCATGGGCGACTTTAATTTACATATAGATTGGGCTAACCAAACTGGTAGCAATTCCTGGAGCTTATTAGGGATGGTTTTCTAGATCAGTATGTCGTGGAACCAACTAGAAAGCTGGCCATCCTAGACTGGGTCATGTGTAATGAGAAAGGACTAATTAGCAATCTTGTTGTGCAAGGTCCCTTGGGGAAGAGTGACCATAATATGGTAGAATTCTTTATTAAGATGGAGAGTGACACAGTTAATTCAGAGACTAGGGTCCTGAACTTAAGGAAATGTAACTTTGATGGTATGAGACATGAATTGGCTAGAATAGACTGGCAAATGATACTTAATGGGTTGACGATGGATAGGTAATGGCAACCATTTAAAGATCACATGGATGAACTTCAACAATTGTACATCCCTGTCTGGAGAAGGTGGCTCAACCGTGGCTAACAAGGGAAATTAAGGAGAGTGTTAAATCCAAGAAAGAGGCCAGAAAAAGCAGCAAACCTGAGGACTGGGAGAAATTTAGAATTCAGCTAAGGAGGACAAAGGGTTTAATTAGGAGGGGGAAAATAGAGTACGAGAGAAAGCTTGCCGGGAACATAAAAACTGACTGCAAAAGCTTGTATAGATATGTGAAGAGAAAAAGATTAGTGAAGACAAATGTAGGTCCCTTGCAGTCAGATTCAGGTGAATTTATAATGAGGAACAAAGAAATGACAGACCAGTTGAACAAATACTTTGGTTCCATCTTCACGAAGGAAAACACAAATAACCTTCCGGAAATACTAGGGGACCGAGGGTCGAGTGAGAAGGAGGAACTGAAGGAAATCTTTATTAGGAGAAATTGTGTTAGGGAAGTTGATGGGATTGAAAGCAGATAAATCCCCGGAGCCTGATCGTTTGCATCCCAGAGTACTTAAGGAAGTGGCCTAGAAATAGTGGATGCATTGGTGATCATTTTCCAAAAGTCTATCGACTCTGGATCAGTTCCTATGGACTGGAGAGTAGCTAATGTAACACTACTTTTTAAAAAAGGAGAAAACAGGTAAGTATAGACCGGTTAGCCTGACATCAGTAGTGGGGAAAATGTTGGAATTAATCATTATGGATTGAAATAGCAGCGCATTTGGAAAGCAGTGATAGGATTGGTCCAAGTCAGCATGGATTTATGAAAGGGAAATCATGCTTGACAAATCTTCTGGAATTTTTTGAGGATGTAACTATTAGAGTGGACAAGGGAGAACCAGTGAATGTGGTGTATTTGGACTTCTAAAAGGCTTTTGACAAGGTCCCACACAAGAGATTGGTGTGCAAAATTAAAGTACATGGTATTGGGGGTAATGTACTGACGTGGATAGAGAACTGGTTGGCAGACAGGAAGCAGAGAGTCGGGATTTTCAGAATGGCAGGCAGTGACTAGTGGGATGCCGCAGGGCTCAGTGCTGGGACCCCAGCTATTTACAAAATACATTAATGATTTAGATAAAGGAATTGAGTGTAATATCTCCAAGTTTGCAAATGACACAAAGCTGGGTGGCAGTGTGAGCTGTGAGGAGGACGCTAAGAGGCTGCAGGGTGACTTGGACAGGTTAGGTGAGTGGGCAAATGCATGGCAGATGCAGTGGATAAATGTGAGGTTATCCACTTTGGTGGCAAAAACACGAAGGCAGAATATTATCTGAATGGCAGCAGATTAGGAAAAGGGGAGGTGCAACAAGACCTGGGTGTGTGTCATGGTACATGAGTCATTGAAAGTTGGCATGCAGGTATAACAGGCGGTGAAGAAGGCAAATGGTATGTTGGCTTTCATAGCTAGGGGAATTGAGTATAGGAGCAGGAAGGTCTTACTGCAGTTGTACAGGGCCTTGGTGAGGCCTCGCCTGGAATATTGTGTTCAGTTTTGGTCTCCTAATCTGAGGAAGGACATCCTTGCTATTGAAGGAGTGCAGCGAAGGTTCACCAGACTAATTCCTGGGATGGCAGGACTGACATATGAGGACAGACTGGATCGACTGGGCCTGTATTCACTGGAGTTTAGAAGGATGAGAGGGGATCTCATTAGAAACATATAAAATTCTGACGGGATTGGACAGGTTAGATGCAGGAAGAATGTTCCCGATGTTGGGGAAGTCCAGAACCAGAGGACACAGTCTAAGGATAAACGGTAAGCCATTTAGGACTGAGATGAGGAGAAACTTCTTCACTCAGAGAGTTGTTAACCTGTGGAATTCCCTACCGCAGGGAGTTGTTGATGCCAGTGCACTGGATATATTCAAGAGGGAGTTAGATATGGCCCTTACGGCTAAAGGGATCAAGGGTTATGGAGAGAAAGCAGGAAAGGGGTACTGAGGGAATGATCAACCATGATCTTATTGAATGGTGGTGCAGACTCGAAGGGCCGAATGGACTACTCCTGCACCTATTTTCTATGTTTCTATGATACCAGGCTGTCTGGAGCGTTTTCCCAGACATATACTTAAATAGATCATCCCCCAAGGAGAATAGAATAGGTCCACAAGTTAACAAATCTGTCTACAGCCCTACAAAATGCAATGATCTAATCTTGCAAGACCACTCAACAGATACAACGCTGGATATACTCCAGGGACCATTGCAAAATTAGCTTGAAACCCCTCCCCACCTCACTCCTCCACAACAGCAGATGGCTCTTAGATATGGACAACTGTACTGACAACATCAATGCACCAATGTACCCTCCTAAATCGTGACAAAACTGCAGTAACTTCACAAAATGCATATATTCCTTTTTTCCCGAATTAAAAAAATCTGCCCAGCGATAAGGTTAATGCTCAGGTGGGAAAACTAAATTTAAACTAGTTTGTTTGTGAAACAAGTTTATAACATTGAGTATATTACATATGCTGTTCGGGAGGACACAAGTTAAAGTTTGTTTATTTGTTCTAACGTGACACAATGACAATCATCACTTAATATAGGTTGGACATCTCTGGTCCGGCACCCTTGGACCTGACCGGTGCCGGAACAGAGAATTTTCCGAACCACGGGAAGTCACACCGAGCCTTGGCATACTGGTGCCTGTAGACAGTGCCCGGGCTCCTGAACGCCTCCACCAAGCTCCGGCTCAGGCTGCGAAATTCGGGCCTTGCTCTCTTTCTCCGCAGCAATGAACACTGAAAGCCAGTAAGCACGGGAAACCGGGATGCCACCCACGCAAAGCGGCAGTTGCGCACTGATCATGGAGAGCCAGGAAGCGCAAGAAACTGATGCTGATTCCGAACCACGGATGTTTCCGGACTAGAGAGGTCTAACCTATACCAACAAACTGCAGAAGATACAATGAATCTGTTTAACTATTCCAGTCATAATCAGCAAGTGCAAGTTGGACATTCTGAAATCCAGTTTATGTACTTTACGCAGAAAAACTACCAGCTTCCTCATAATTTTAAATGTAATACCAGTTTAAGAATAAGGTTTTGAAAAATTGATAAGAATCTATAATCAACCCATGAATGAAAAAGTTTCCGATTATAAGCGTGCTTTCCTCATCTTGCAAACAACTTCTATTAATTCAGGAAATTTTTCATCCTGAAAGTGCCCTCGGTCTGTGAATTTGTGCAATTCTGCCTGGAGACCATCTGCTACTTCCTGCTGTTCAGTCCATGGGAGGAAAGGGTCATCAGTTGAACCAAACTGAACGATATGGACACAATTGTCTTTGATCTTCTCCCATTGCCATGGATTGCTGAAGTATCCTTTGAGAAAAAACAGGGACAGTTTTACATTTTAAAAAATCCGAATTCTGATGTCCATACCTGTCAATACTTATGTTAATTATTAGATTAAAGCTGAAAGTTCCCATGTATTTTGCTGAAAAGCAGATTAGCCATGCTATACATTTTTTAATTGTTTGCTGCATTTTATAATTAAAGAGTAAAAGTGCCTTTTTGATTTATTAATTGATGAGAACTTGTTAATTTTAAGTGCACAACCTACCCGTGAACCTCCTGTATGATATTTCAGTGGCTGCACCTGACCATCTGAACAGGGCACAACGATGTAAACGACATGAAAATGAAAGTCAATGCTTTCCTGTAGTAATGCATAGTGCCCATTCCTCAGGACCTATTTGCATGCCAGCCCCAGGAAAATTAACCCTCTTAAATCTCAGGGGGCAACCGTGAGTTTGAAAAAAGATTGCATTTTATAGCACCATTCACAACCCCAGGATCTCCCAAAGCGCTTTACAGACTTTGAGGTGTAGTCACTGCTGTAATGTAGAAAGTTATAGTGGCATGCTGCAGCTCTTTTATCCTCCCGACCTGCGGTGTGTCCTCTCGCAGGTCGGGGTGGCCCAAGCTGCTCCAAGTGTGCAACGACTTGAAGGTGGGCGACTGGGTGACATCATCAAAATCCAGGTCGCCATTTGGAGCGTGGGCAGGAACATCAGCAGGGCCCAGGTACAGCAGAGGAGCGGGAAGATTGAGGCGGATAAGCGGCGTTAGATCGTGGCGGAGGTGCGGCAAATGATCGGGGTGGGAGTGGTGAGAGATCGTGTCTGAGATTCGGCGAGTGATCGTGGTGGAGGTGTGGCGAATGTTTGGTGCGGAGGAGCAGCGAGAGATCGTGGCGGAGGTGCAGAAAATGAGGGTACAAGGCCTAGAAGAGCCGAGGGCCCAAGGACAGCACGGGCCAGCCCACACTGCGATATTTCTGCGCACTAGGTCCGTGCAGCAGAGCAGATCTCTAGTCGTTCTGGTTAACCCTTGCCACTGGATAAAGGCCTAGCTCTGTCAAGCCCGTGGCCGATGTGCAACATTCACCTCACATTAAAAAAATCCATGCACAGGCATCTTCCACCCCTGGAGTTCAGGACTGGAATACTGGGTCCTTCATTGAAGCAACTGCAAACTCATCCCTTTTGGTGTGGAAGCAAGTCATCCTCGTTCGAGGGACCGCCTATGATGAATGTAGAAAACGCAGAAGCCAATTTGCACACAGCAAGGTTGCACAAATAGCAATGCGATAATGACCAGATAATCTGTTTCAGTGATGTTGGTTGAGGGATAAATATTGGCCAGGACACCAGGGAGAACTCCCCTTGCTCATCTTCAAAATAGTGCCCTGGGATCTTTTACATCCCCCCCCCCCCCCCCCCAAGAGGGCAAACAAGACCACAATTTAATGATCCATCTGAAATACAGCACCTCCGACAGTGCAGCACTCCCTCAATACTGCACTGGAGTGTCAGCCTAGATTTTGTGCTCAAGTCTCTGGAGTAGGACTTGAACCTACAACCTTCTGACTCAGAAACAAGAGTGTTACCACTGAGTCATGGCTGACACCTGTATATAGCACTGGCTCAGCCAGGAGCACGGTGTTCAGTTCTGATCATCATACTCCATGGAGGATATGCTGGCTTTGGAGAAGCATTAGGCACTGGGCTATGAGGAGAGACTATGGCAGCTGGAAATGCTTACATTGCAAAAAAGGCTTAGGGATGACCTTGTTGAGGATTTCAGGATCCTAAGCGGTACAGATAAACTGAACTCTAATACACCGTTTGAAGGAACCCACACATTCTGTAAGTAGAGGGCACGGTCTCCAGCTCAGAAGAGAGATGGGGAACAGACAGATTCATAATTTTTTTAAACTGGGGACGATGAGGCCATCAAATTTCTGTCAGTCTGCGGTCGAGGATACCACACACCAAAACCACAGTGTCTCAAAAGTACTCTATACTTTTTTCTAGATATTTTTTTAACTTGTTAGGATGCAATTTCTGTTGCTGTATCCCCCATTAAATACTTATTCCGCAACGTTAACATTGTTTTCTTATAGGTAGCGGGTGGCCTCATTATTTATCCAGCGAAGTTCCTGGCCTGGATTGGGCCTACCACCAGTAAATTGCCACAAAGGAGGCAGGGCAAAGGGACCTGGCACAGTTGCAGCTTCTTCAGGAGGTTGCAGTTGGAATTAACAAGGAAGTTAATTTTGTTGGAAGTTGCAGAACCCACAAAGAGTCCCATCCTTCAATAATGCAGCTGATCCTTCAAGTTGGGCCAGAGGAAGATTGGTCAGTTCAGCACTAGAGTGCAGCCTCTCAATAGGGCAGCCACCTGGAATAGGTAGCCCAAAAGGGTCATATTCAAAGGGCCTGGCAACGGCAAAACAATTTGCCTATCCAAAATTTTCCTACGCAAAGTACATCGGCAAGTATCTATGTCACAAAGAGTTTCCTCGCAATCTGTCACATCTTGACAGAGGCCACATGCAAAATACTTGCTCAAGCTTACAGCTCTTTTGAAGCTCCACATACAATTTGGCAGTACAACAGGGTACACTTTCTACCTTCAACTTCAGACTGAACTAATGTCAGACTAATATTTGTAACGGTGACCCCCTAAAGAAAGTTTCCAACAAAATCCAGCCGCATGATCCATGTTCATGTACTCTCCCACTCTGGGATCAGCACCTGGGTGTCACTCCGAGTGCTCGTCAAACTTCCATTATTGGAAAACTACCACTCTGCAGTACACAACATGTGGGAGAAAACCTGTACAGGACAAGATCCTTGGAACTTTGTCATGTTTGAGGATTAAGGGAACGGCAACATAGTAGATATGTTAATGGATTAGTAATCTACAGGCCTGGACTAATGATCCAGAGACACGAGTTTAAATCCCACCACGGCAGCTGAGGAAATTAAATTCAATTAAATACATCGGGAATAAAAAGCTAGTATCTGTAATGGTGACCATGAAACTATCGGAATGTTGTAAAAACCCATCTAAAGAAATCTGCCGTCCTTACCTGGTCTGGCCTATATGTAACTCTAGACCCACAGCAATCTTTGAAATGGCCTAGCAAGCCAAACAATAAGAGTAAAATCAAAACTAGCTACGCCTCTAGTCAAGCTGTTCCAGTACAGCTACAACACTGGCATCTACGTTAAAATGTGGAAAGCTGCCCAGGTATGCCCTGGTCACAAAAAAACAGGACAAATTCCATCTGGCCAATTACTGCCCCATCAGCCTATTCGCAATCATCAGCAAAGTGATGGAAGGTGTCGTCAACAGTGCTATCAAGCGGCACTTACTCACCAATAACCTGCTCACTAACGCTAAATTTGGGTTCCGCTAGGGCCATTCGGCTCAAGACCTCATTACAGCCTTGATCCAAACATGGACAAAAGAACTAAATTCCAGAGATGAGGTGAAAGTGACTGCACTTGACAACAAGGTAACATTTGACCAAGTTTGGCATCAAGAAGCTCTAGTAAAATTGAAGTCAATGGGAATCAGGAGGAAAACTCTGCACTGACTGGAGTCATACCTAGGACAAAGGAAGATGGTTGTGGTTGTTGGAGGTCAATCATCTCAGCCCAAGGACATCACTGCAGGAGTTCCTCAGGGCAGTGTCCTTGGTCTAACCATCTTCAGCTGCTTCCCTCCATAATAAGGTCAGAGGTAGGGGTGTTCATTGATGACTGCACAGTGTTCAGTTCCATTTGCAACTCCTCAGATAAAGAAGCAGTCCTTGCCCGCATGCAGCAAGACCTGGACGACATTCAGGCTTGGGCTGATAAGCAGCAAGTAACATTCATGCCACACAAGTGCCAGGCAACGACTATCTCCCAAAGCAAGAATCTAACCACTGCCCCTTGACATTCAACGGTATTATCTTTGTTGAATCCCCCACCATCAACATCCTAGGAAAGACTTTAAGAGAAGGGAGAACCATCTGTGGCTAACTAAAGAAAAAAAGGATGGTATCAAATTGAAAACAATGGCATACAAAGTGTCCAAAATTAGTGGGAGGCCAGAGGATTGGGAAATTTTTAAAAACCAATAAAGGATGACTAAAAAAAATAATAAAGAGAGGGAAGATAGAGTATGAGAGTAAATTAGTAAGAAATATAAAGACAGATAGTAAGAACTTCTAGAGTATATAAAAAGGAAGAGAGTAGCTAAAGTAAATGTTGGTCCCTTAGAGGATGAGACTGGGGAATTAATAATGGGGAACGGAGAAATGGCAAACACTTTGAACAACTATTTTGTATCGGTTATCACGGTAGACACTAAAAACATCAATATAATGGATAATCAGAGGCTATAGGGAGGGAGGAACTTAATACAATCACTATCACTAAAAAAAAAGTATTCGGTAAAATAGTAGGACTAAAGGTGGACAAGTCCCATGGACCTGATGGCTTTCATCCTAGGTTCTTAAAAGAAGTGGCTGCAGAGAAAGTGGATGCATTGGTTGTAATCTACCAAAATTCCCTGGATTCTGGAGAGGTCCCAGTGGATTGGAAAACCACAAATGTAACACTTCTACTTAAAAAAGGAGGCAGACAAAAAGCAGGAAACTATAGACCAGTTAACCTAACATCTGTCGTTGGGAAAATGCTGGAATCCATTATTAAGGAAGCAGTAGCAGGACATTAGGAAAAGCATAATACGGTCAAGCAGAGTCAGCATGGTTTTATGAAAGGGAAATCATGTTTGACAAATTTGCTGGAGTTCTTTGAGGATGTAACGTGGATAAAGGGGAACTAGTGGATGTTGTGTATTTGGATTTCCAGAAGGCATTCGATACGGTGCCACATAAAAGGTTACTACACAAGATAAAAGCTCACGGGATTGGGAGCAATATATTAGCATGGATAGCAAATTGGCTAACCAACAGAAAACAGAATGTCGGGATAAATGGGTCATTTTCAGGTTAAGAAACGGTAACTAGTGGGGTGCCTCAACTATTTACAATCTATATTAATGACATGGATGAAGGGACCGAGTGTAATGTAGCCAAGTTTGCTGATGATACAAAGATAGGTGGGAAAGCAAGTTATGCGGACACAAAAAATCTGCAAAAAGATATAGACAGGCAAAGTGAGTGGGCAAACATTTAGCAGATGGAGTGTAATGTGGGAAAATGTGAGCTTATCCACTTTGGCAGGAAAAATAAAAAAGCAAATTATTATTTAAATGGAGAGAAAATACAAAATGCTGTAGTATAGAGGGACCTGGGGGTCCTTGTGTATGAAACACAAAAGGTTAGTATGCAGATACAGCAAGTAATCAGGAAGGCAAATGAATGTTGGTCTTTATTGCAAGGGGGATAAAGTATAAAAGCAGGGAAGTCCTGCTACAACTGTACAGGGTATTGGTGAGGCCATACCTGGAGTACTGCGCACAGTTTTGGCCTCCTTATTTAAGGAAGGATATACTTGCATTGGAGGCAGTTCAGAGAAGGTTCACTAGGTTGATTCCTGAGATTAAGGGGTTTACTTATGAAGAAAGGTTGGGCCTATACTCAGTGGAGTTTAGAAGAATGAGAGGTGATCTTATTGAATGTATAAGATTCTGAGGGGGCTCAACAAGGTAGATGCAGAGAGGATGTTTCCCCTCGTGGAGAAATCTAGAACTAGGGGGCATAGTTTCAGAATAAGGGTTGCCCATTTAGAACCGAGATGAAGAGGAATTCTTCTCAGAGGGTCGTAAATTTGTGGAATTCTCTGCCCCAGAGAGCTGTGGAAGCTGGGTCATTGAATATATTTAAGGTGGAGATAGACAGATTCTTGGGCGATAAGGGAGTCAAGGGTTATGGGGAGCAGGCTGGGAAGTGGAGATGAACCCAAGATCAGATCAGCCATGATCTTATTAAATGGCCTACTTCTGCTCCCATTTCTTATGTTCTTATGTATCACCATTGACCAGAAACTTAACTGGACCAGCCACATAAATACTGTGGCAACAAGTGCGGGTCAGAGGCTGGGTATTCTGCAGCGAGTGTCTCACCTCCTGACTCCCCAAAGCCTTTCCACCATCTACAAGGCACAAGTCAGGATTGTTATGGAACACTCTCCACTTGCCTGGATGAGTGAAGCTGAAACAGCTCTCAAGGAGCTCGAAACCTGCAGGACAAAGCAGCCCACTTGATTGGCACCCCATCTGCCACCTTAAACATTCACTCCGCACTGTGGCTGCAGTGTGTACCATCTACAAGATGCACTACAGCACTTTGACTTCTTTGGCTTCTTTGACTGCACCTCCCAAACCCGCGAGCTCCACCACCTAGAAGGACAAGGGCAGTAGGCGCATGGAAACACCACCACTTCCAAGTTCCCTTCCAAGTTACTGATGTGCTTATTTGTACTGCAAAAATGGCCACCATGCTCCACCTTTTGTGTATGATTGGTCCCCTTGACCACACTCTGTGAAGTTTCACAGGAATGTGTCACTGGAACCGCCCATCCCAATGTCTCACTGACTTTACTAATTGTAACTCGATCCACTTTGACTTCCTGGTGACACAGAGCTCCCCAGAAGACAGCAAGGGCCAGCCAAAGTGCCTTACCCCAGTACAAGTACATGCCTCTCCCAGCTGAAGTGCCTTACCCCAGTGCAAGTGCATCCTTCCACCCCCCCCCCCCCATAGAGGGGGCAGGCATTGTGTACAGTTTGTTAACGGATGCATTGGGTATGAAGTGAGTAGTGACAGTGTCGTGACTTCTGGATATAATCCACTCCAACGATGTCCCTTATAGGGGGTTGTACATAGAAACATAGGGCCCAAGTTTCCACATGATTCGCGTCTGATTTTTAGGAGCAACTGGTGGAGAACGGACTATTTTAGAAATCGCAATTCTCCACATTTTTTTTTCTGCAGTTCTAGTCAGGTAGAACAGTTCTAGTTTAGAACAGAATTTTTTCTTCAAAAGGGGGCGTGTCCGGCCACTGACGCCTGATTTGAAAGTTTCCACAGTGAAAATGTACTCCAAACTAAAGTAGAATGGCGCCAGTGAAGATTTTTGTAGAACTGAAAAAACCTGTTCTACACATTAAAAAATCAGGCGCAGGTTCAAATTAGGCGTCCAGAACGAGGTGGGGGGGAAGAGAACTCATTAAATTTGACAATAAATCCTTATTTATACTTCTACAAATATTATACAAATAAATCCAACCTGAATAAACATTTATAAGCCAAGAAAAGATTAAATAAACCATCTTCCTACCTGTGTGAAAATGCTTCAGGCAGGGAGAATTCTGCAGCGTTCGTACCGCTGAGCGAGAGAGAGAGGGAGAGAGGGAGGGAGAGCGGGGAGAGAGGGAGGAAAAGAGAGAAGGGAGAGGGGGAGGGGGAGGGGGAGGGTCGGGGGAGGGGGAGGGGGAGGGTCGGGGAAGAGGAGCGGGTGTCGGGTCAGGGGGGGGGAGGGGAGAGCGGGTGTCGGGTCGGGGGGGGGGGAAGAGAGCGGGTGTCGGGTTGGGGGTGGGGGGGGGGGGAGCGGGTGTCGGGTCGGGGGTGGGGGGGAAGAGCGGGTGTCGGGTCGGGGCGGGGGGGGGGGAGGGGGAGAGCGGGTGTCAGGTGTCGGGTCGGGGCGGGGGAGCGGGTCTCGGGTCGGGTCGTGGGGGGGGGGGGGGGAGGGGGGAGCGGGCCTCGGGTCGGGGCGGGGGGGGGAGGGGGAGAGCGGGTGTCAGGTGTCGGGTCGGGGCGGGGGAGCGGGTCTCGGGTCGGGGGTGGGGGAGCGGGTGTCGGGTCTCGGTCGGGGCACGGGGGGGGGGGGGGAGCGAGTGTCGGGTCTGGTCGGGCGGGGAGCAGGAGCTGGCCGTGGGAGGAGCCTCATTCACGCAGCCCCAGTGAGGCCATTGGGCCAGGGCTAGGGGCTGCGTGCTTCAGGCCCCTCCCACACAGTTCGGCGCCTGGAGCTACTGCACTTGCGTGCCGACTGTAGCGCGCATGTGCAGAGGTCCCGGCACTGTTTTCAGCGCAGGGACCTGACTCCGCCACCCCCACAGTTCGTGCAGGCTGCGCCGAGTGCCACAGGACCTGTAAGTCGGTGGAGAATACCGAGGATTTTTTTAGGCGCCGTTTTAGGCGCGAAAAACGGGCGCCCAGCTCGGAGGGGCACCCGTTTTTTTTCTTGTGGAAACTTGGGCCCATAGAAACGTAGAAAATAGGTGCAGGAGCAGGCCATTCAGCCCTTCTAGCCTGCACCGCCATTCAATGAGTTCATGGCTGAAAATGAAACTTCAGTACCCCCTTCCTGCTTTTTCGCCATAACCCTTGATCCCCCGAATAGTAAGGACTTCATCTAACTCTCTTTTGAATATATTTAGTGAATTGGCCTCAACTACTTTCTGTGGTAGAGAATTCCACAGGTTCACCACTCTCTGGGTGAAGAAGTTTCTCCTCATCTCGGTCCTAAATGGCTTACCCCTTATCCTCAGACTGTGACCCCTGGTTCTGGACTTCCCCAACATTGGGAACATTCTTCCTCCATCTAACCTGTCTAAACCCGTCAGAATTTTAAACGTTTCCATGAGGTCCCCTCTCATTCTTCTGAACTCCAGTGAATACAAGCCCAGTTGATCCAGTCATTCTTGATAAGTCAGTCCCGCCATTCCGGGAATCAGTCTGGTGAATCTTCGCTGCACTCCCTCAATAGCAAGAATGTCCTTCCTCAAGTGAGGAGACCAAAACTGTACACAATACTCCAGGTGTGGCCTCACCAAGGCCCTGTACAACTGTAGCAACACCTCCCTGCCCCTGTATTCAAATCCCCTCGTTATGAAGGCCAACATGCCATTTGCTTTCTTAACCGCCTGCTGTACCTGCATGCTAACCTTCAATGACTGATGTACCATGACACCCAGGTCTCGTTGCACCTTCCCGTTTCCTAATCTGTCACCATTCAGATAATAGTCTGTCTCTCTGTTTTTACCACCAAAGTGGATAACCTCACATTTATCCGCATTATACTTCATCTGCCATGCATTTGCCCACTCACCTAACCTATCCAAGTCACTCTGCAGCCTAATAGCATCCTCCTCGCAGCTCACACTGCCACCCAACTTAGTGTCATCCGCAAATTTGGAGATACTACATTTAATCCCCTCATCTAAATCATTAATGTACAGTGTAAACAGCTGGGGCCCCAGCACAGAACCTTGCGGCACCCCACTAGTCACTGCCTGCCATTCTGAAAAGTACCCGTGATCCGTCTTCCCCAAGTTCCCTCTCTCCTTTCCAGTCCCTCCCTCCCTCCCACTCACTCACTCACTCAATCCCTCACCCCCCCAGCCTCTCTCTCTCTCTCTCGGTCCTCCGTCGCTTCTCTGCTCACCACCGCTCTTGGCTACCCACGTGCGCTCTCGGCACAGGCCCGCCGCTCTCGGTCGCACACTGTGGTGGGAGGAAGAGGGGGCCGGATCCTGAGCAGGCGAAGAGAGTCAGAGCCTCAGGTCCTGCTTCTCGGCACCACGTGGAGGTAATGATTCAGGCCGGGGGCGGGGGGCGAAGCTTGACAGGGGGGCAGAGCTTGAAAAAAAAAAAGTGTAGTACAAATTGTTACACTGCTAAGTTACACACCATCCTGACTCGGAAATATATCGCTGTTGCTTCATCGTCGCTAGGTCAAAATCCTGGAACTCCCTCCCTAACAACACTGTGGGAGTACCTTCACCACAAGGATTCAAAAAGGTGGCTCACCACCACTTTCTCAAGGGCAATTAGGGATGGGCAATAAATGATGATCTTGCCAGCGATGCCCCCATCCCAGGAATGATTTTTTTTCAAAAGCTGCCACACTGGAGTTCCTGTGGTTTAAGAATATACAAGGAAGCTGGAAGTCTCCCTTAATCTCAGGGCTAATACCTTCTTTTTATTCTCTCCCTACTCACTCACTGCCATACACAGATACACTCAAGCACAAAACCATGGCCTACAGTATAGAACCATATAATATTTGAAGCGGTGTTCTGCAGACAACATTCGAACATTGTTTCTATAGAAGTCCCTGGGCTGAAAAGCAAAGCACAGCAGGGGGTATGCAACATGGCATGGGGAAAGCTGGACCAGGAAGCACAATGTGCACACCTGGGCGACTGGTATACTGGGAATGACTTCAGGCAGGTCAGGACAGACCAACCAAGTAGGGTTGGTTTCTAGGTACAACTCTCAGTCGGTCAGGTGGCCACTGCAGAAAATTGAGTCATAGAAAATCTAGCAGTGGGTGGAACCATAATTTAGAGGGGGGGCTCGTTGTGTTTGGACTGCAGCCAACAGCAGAACCAAGGCATTGCAGAGAAATAATTGAAGCTCCAGCAAAGTACTTCAACTTGAGCTCCAGGGTCCTGGCCCAGGAGTAGGCCTCACCAAGAAAACATTTTCCTGGGATTGACATCGCCATTCAGACATCTCTGGGTAAGAAGCAGCGTTGTATTCTGTTTCTTGTGTAACAAATGTTACTTTGACGGCTGGGGGAAAATTTCACGGTGGCAGTTCAAACCAACTTCCCAAAGATTTTGGGGAGCAGTTTAATTGGTCACTTCCTGCTATTTGCCAGCTTGGCATTGATAGCTTTCAAAAAGATTGAGCAACTCGATTGCTCGGTTTTCTGCTGCTCACTTACTTGTTCTTTATTTATTTTCATTATATAGATTCAGTGTTGCTATTTACCAATTATTTCTTCTTCATTTTTCATGTATGAGCCTAGACAGTGAGCTTCAACAGATGTTTAGACTACCAAGCATCACAACCAATTACAATCCCTTTCTCATCCAACATCCACACTTACAATAAGGTTGTCAAATTGTAGGCCCCTAATGCCAACTGAGTTCAGCTAACTCAGCACAAACCTGAGATCTTCCTGGTCTGTATGTCTCAACTTCTCACTGCCTTAACCAGCGAGACATCGAGACAGCAACGCACCATTTAACATTTATCAGTATCACATCAGGTAGAACTCTCTCCCCCAAAAGGCTGTGGATGCTGGGTCAATTGAAACATTCAAGACTAAGATCGATAGACTTTTGTTAGGCAAGGCTATCAAAGGATAGGGAGCGAAAGCGGGTTAATGGAATTGAGGTACACTATAGCCATGATCTTATTAAATGGCGATCAGACTCGAGGGGCTGAATGGCCTACCCCATTCCTATGTATTCTCCAAACATATACATGAGAAGCTGGTCTAGATCAAGTGCCAAAATTATAAAGCACAGGCAGAGAGAGTAGATCCAGAGAGGATTTAAAGACATAGTGTTTATAGCTATACTGTTATGAAGAGTAGTGCATGGCAGGAAGATAGGAGGCAGAGGAAATGTCTTACCACTTTCTCTTTCAGTGGCATCCCCAAGGTCAGATGTATATGCAGATACCAATATAATACCATATACCTTGTGTGTTTCAGCATATCTAAAACAAATATACATAACATAATTAGGAAACATATCCAATGTTTTGTGGGAAATTACATCACTAGTTCCTTACTATTATATTCCCTTGAAAGGTTGATAATTCAGCAGTTTAAAGCCACTAGGGTTTTCTATTTTAGGTGATGTTTAAAAATGGAGACACTTTTAGAATGCACAAGTGATCCACATAGTTCTCTTGATTTTAATGCAACATCGAGTACATATTGTACTTGCTGGCAACATTTCTTTTAAGGATAGAAGCTATTCACTGCGCCCAGGAGTGACCTGGTTAAATTTGTCCCAGCCGCAATCAAATGTACAGTAACTTAGGAGGATTCAGAATGTTAGCACATATGTACTGAATTGAACTGATATTGCTCAGTCATCTCTAAAATAAAAGTTCTGGATATAACAAAATCAATTATTTCTTCCATTTGTTTTTTTTTAAACAACAGGAAGATAGAGTACTGCTCCCTGACCTATGGAAGGTTGATACAACTTGTGGGTGGGTGAAAAATGATTTGCAATAAATGCATCACCATTTTGTGCACTGAAATCCTATCTATTGTCCTTTCACAAGCTCATACCTCATAGCTGCAGCAGCACCAGAGCTGTGTCCGATGATTATGGTCCGTTCATCGCACTGCAGTGTTTTGTACATAAAAGGAAGCCATATTGTTTTTCTAGCTGTAACTGAACAACAGATACAGATTAAATAAAACAGACTGTATCTTTCAATTGAAATTTTTTTAAATCAGTAACTGCAAAGTCAGCTTTCAAAAAACACTTACTGGGATCTGGCATGTTTTGAAGCAAGCACTGAAAATCTGGAATCTACAAAAACATTTCAAAAAATAAATTAAAGAGATATGGAATACAATTTGATTAAGCAATAATGTCTCTAGTGTGCACCAAGGAAAAGCAGTCAGGTGTGTTGGATTGGTGCAGAGCATACTGATACTACAAATATTGAATCATACCAAATAAAAGGACACATAACAAATTGTAAACACACATTGTAAACTATTAAAAAGCATTGCTTAAATCACCTTAAGGTTAATGCAGGGAAATTGTAATTTACTTTCTTCTTTGTGTCTCAGGAAGGTTTTTCAAAACTTTGCTTCAAAAATCACCTATGAAAGCCACGCAGAATATTCTCAGTAAGTGTGACGGTGCCAGTGCCACATCAAATAGTCAGTGTAACAGTGGGCCCCTAATGGAAGCAGTAAGTCCTGCTGGGTGCAGTGAACTGGACTTTGAAGGCGTAGAATCATAAAAGGAGGCCAGTCGACCCATCATGCCTGTGCCAGATCTTTGAAAGAGCTATCCAATTAGTCCCACACCCGGTTCATTCCCCATAACCTTAATAAAAAAATCCTTTTCAAGTATATATATAATTCCCTTTTAAAAGTTACTACTGAATTTTATTCCACCATCCTTTCAGGCCGTGCATTCCAGATCATAACATGCTGTGTAAAAAAATTCTCATCTCCCTTCTGGTTTTCACCAATTATCTTAAATCTGTGTCCTCTGGGTACCGACCCTCCAGCCAGTGGAAACAATTTCTCCTTATTTACTCTATCAAAACCCCTCGTTGCAACTTCTGTAATGTTACCGAAATAATACATTCCCTTGCAATATGATTCACGAAACCTATCCTTACACATGCAGGGAACATTGCATGGCAGTTCCCTGTGTTTAGCTGGGTATTAGTTTTTTGGCTCTTTATCCCTTACATATTAGTTCCCTTCCCGAATCAGTCATTCCTATCACACTCGGATGTGGGATTCACCATATGGAGAACGACACAGCTGCAAGTTACATCCTACCAATCCCAAAGTAAATATACCATATTCACCAATATCAGACAACCGCTGGGAATACCAAGAGTGAAACGATATTCTCAGTGACTGGCCTTTGCAAACGTGTTTTTACCTTGGGGTTGCCACCTGCTACACGAGATCTGCACAGCAGGAGCTGACAACACCAGCATGCCACAAAACCTTTACGGTGAGTTTTTTTTTAATGTCAAAAAGCATGAATAAAAGGGATGGATCCCAAAGCACTGGAATTCTTAGGCATAACTGCAAGATGGCTTCTTAAAGAGGCCCAGCCATGCAAGTAGGCCGTTAGGGAAACTTGGTCTTTAGTTGCACAGGCATTAAACCTGTTGTTCACGATGGACCACTCTGATGTTTGGGGCGTCTAGCGGTCACATCAAAGGCAACTTTGAGTGTTGCGAGAGACTCCCGGTTAGAGAGACAGAGAGAATGAATACATCAGCAGAAGTCCTCACAGAGTCTCAGCCTTTGACGAGGTTTGTGAGACGCACCAGTAGGGGAAGGGAAGCGGCGTTGAGTTCGTGGCGTGTCCAAGTTGTGCAGCAGGGAAGCGGCAGAGTGAGAGAGCAGGGTCCGGAGCCGGCGCCCTCCCGTTCTCACACACTATAATATCTCTGCTCCTCACCTGCTTCAATTTATCCTTCACCCATTTGTACCAGTTGCTCTTCTCCACCTCCCCCGCCCCATTGCCGGGCACGATCACTGCTCTGCGGGGCTTTCCGCCGCCGCTCTCAGCCATTGCAGACAGACCGAGACTGGGAGAGGAGCCAGCACACACACACACACACACACACACCCTCCCGGCGGGGGGACACAGGCCCGAAAGCAAATCTCACTCCTCAGGGATTATAGTTTTTTGTTTTAAAAACAGAATCTATTTTGATTCATTTCTTTTTTAAAAAATCGCTTGATACTTAAATCAAATTTGCCAAGCTCAATTTTTTACAACAACAACAATTTGTATTTGTATAGCATCTTTAATGTAGTAAAACATCCCAAAGCGCTTCACAGGAGTGTTATAAGACAAAACATTTAACACTGAGCCACACAAAGAGAAATTAGGGCAGATGACCAAAAGCTTGGTCAAAGAGGTAGGTTTTAAGGAGCATCTTAAAAGGAGGCAGAGAGGCTTAGGGAGGGAATTCCTGAGCTTAGAGCTTAGGCATCATCAACATCATCACAGGCGGTCCCTCGGAATCAAGGAAGACTTGCTTCGACTCTAAAAATGAGTCCTTAGGTGGCTGAACAGTCCAATACAAGAGCCACAGTTCCTGTCACAGGTGGGACAGATAGTTGTTGTGAAAAAGGGTGGATGGGACAGATTTGCCGCACGCTCTTTCCGCTGTCTGTGCTTGATTTCTGCATGCTCTCGGCGATGAGGCTCGAGGTGCTCAGCGCCCTCCCGGATGCACTTCCTCCACTTAGGGCAGTCTTTGGCCAGGAACTCCCAGGTGTCGGTGGGGATGTTGCACTTTATCAGGGAGGCTTTGAGGGGATCCTTGTTACATTTCTGTTAAGTATCGAATAACTCCATGAGGCTAAGTATGGTGAGCTAGTTCAGGCATGACCTTACTCCAGTTTATTTACTCTCAAAGTGAGGATTCAACATGTCTGCCAGTGACCATTAGGACTCCAACAGTCGCGCCCTCCGGTGGCAGGTAAAACCCTGTTAACATACATAACATTATTCCCCCCCCCCCCCCAAATTCCTTGGTACAGGTTGTATTTACAAGTTGAGACGGTCTGGGGCCTTCTGCTCTCTGGTTGATCTTCTCAGTTCGAACCCAAGCTTGGGTGAGTTAGTAGGGCCATTGCTGCATTGCGGAGCAGTCGGTCTGACAGGACTGTCGGGGATGATAAGTTCGTCTTCATGAATGACACGAGGGTCAACTGATGGTTGGATGTGTGTTGGTTGGTCGATGATGATGTTATCTTCAATTTGTTCTGGGTTGTCTGTGAATCGCAGTTTGGTTTGGTCGATGTGCCTCTTGCATGTTTGGCCAATTAACTGTTTGACTACAAACACCCTGTTCCCCTCCTTGGCCAGCAATCCACTTTGGACCATGACTATAATTCAGGACAAACACAGGGTCATGAATAGCAATGACACGTGATACGGTCGCGCGATCGTGGTACCATTGCTGCCGTTGCCTTCTGGTTTTGACATGATCATTGAGATCCAGGTGTACAAGAGAGAGCCTGGTTTTGAGACCTCTCTTCATTAATAGCTCGGCCGGAGGGACCCCGGTGAGCGAGTGGGGTCTCGTCCGGTAACTGAGCAGAATGTGGGACAAGCGGGTCTGTAGGGAGCCATGAGTCATGTGTTTTAGGCTCTGCTTAATGATTTGGACAGCCCACTCCGCTTGACTGTTAGATGTGGGTTTGAAAGGGGTAGACCTGACATACTTAATGCCATTACAAGTCATAAACTCGTGGAACTCCGAACTGGTGAAACACGGTCCGTTGTCGCTGACAAGGACGTTGGGCAGGCCATGGGTGGCGAACATGGCCCGGAAGCTTTCAATAGTGGCTGTGGACGTGCTGGATAACATGATTTCGCATTCAATCCTTTGGAGTAAGCGTCCACTACCACTAAAAACATTTTGCCGAGAAAGAGGCCGGAAAAGTCTATGTGTATCCTTCACCACAGTTTGGATGGCCATGACCACAACTCTTTTAGGGAGTACAAAACAAACATTAGATCGAGTGCCCCCCGATCTGGGGGACACTCCAGACACTTATACCTGCCCTCTTTTTTTTTTGTTTGTTTTTTATACTTTTTTTGGGGGTTTTTTTTGTGATTTTTTGGGGCAATAAAATCATAAAGTTTACAAGTGCCCCCTATAAAAGGGGAGGGGGACACTAAAAACCCCGGCAATTAAAACAAATTAAACTTTAAATCATAAAATCAAATTAAAATTTGGTTGCCGGGCGTGATGATGCACTCCAGTCCCTCCGGCGCCCACCTCTCGCAGAAGGCCACGAGCGTACCGGTGGACACCGCGTGCTCCATCTCTAGGGACACCCTGGCCCGGATGTAGGCGCGGAAGAGAGGCAGGCAGTCAGGCTGAACGACCCCCTCGACCGCCCGCTGCCTGGACCGGCTGATGGCACCTTTGGCCATGCCCAGGAGCAGTCCTACGAGGAGGCCCTCGGACCTACCCGCTCCCCTCCACACAGGGTGCCCAAAGATCAGGAGTGTGGGACTGAAGTGCAGCCAGAATTTCAGGAGCAGCCCCTTTAAATATGGCCATGACCACAGACTCAGCGAAGCCTCCACAGGTGCGTTACTCAGTTGCATGCAAGTGTTGCACTGATGCACGCATGACTCCAAGTCCGAGTCAATGCTGGGCCACCAAATGTGAGACCTGGCAATGGCCTTCACCATGGCAATACCTGGGTGGGTACTCTGTAAATCTCGCACAAAAGTTTCCTTTTTTTGGCATAACAACATGATTACCCAATAACAGACAATCAGACTGAATACACAATTCACCTTTGCGGCAGCTATAAGGCTTAATTTCATCCTGCATTTCCCTGGGAATGACAGACCAATTTCCATTTAGGACACACCTTTTTACGCTTGACAGTACAGGATCCTGGCTGGTCCAGATCCTAATTTGGCGAGCCGTGACGGGTGATCCCTCGCTCTCGAAGGCATCCATGACCAGCAGCAAGTCTGCGGACTGCGGCATTTCCACCCCGGTTGTGGGCAATGGTAGCCGGCTAAGCACATCAGCACAGTTTTCAGTACCTGGTCTGTGGCGGATGACATAATCATAAGCGGATAATGTCAGTGCCCATCTTTGGATGCGAGATGAGGCATTGGTGTTTATACCTTTGCTCTCAGAAAACAATGAAATGAGCGGCTTGTAGTCTGTTTCAAGCTCAAACCGAAGCCCAAACAGGTATTGGTGCATTTTCCAAACCCCATATACGCATGCTAAAGCCTCTTTCTCTACCATACTATAGGCTCTTTCAACCTTAGACAGACTTCTGGATGCGTATGCAACTGGTTGGAGTTTGCCTGATACATTGGCTTGCTGGAGCACACAACCGACCCCATATGATGAGGCGTTTCAAGCCAGCACTAATCACTTACATGGGTGATAGTGTACCAGTAATTTATTGGAACATAGCAGGCTCCTGGCCTTCTCAAAGGCTCTGTCTTGAGATTTACCCCAAACCCAGTCGTTACCCTTTCTCAGCAACATGTGCAAGGGCTCTAGCAATGTGCTCAAACTAGGTAGAAAGTTACCGAAATAGTTGAGAAGACCCAGGAACGAACGCAGCTCCATCACACTCTGGGGTCTGGGTGCATTCTTGATGGCCTCTGTCTTCGAGTCCGTAGGCCTGATGCCATCTGCTGCAATCTTTTTCCCCAGGAATTTGACTTCTGGAGCCATGAAAACGCACTTGGAGCATTTTAGCCTGAGTCCCACTCTGTCCAGACGACGTAGAACCTCTTTCAGGTTGTGCAGGTGTTCGGTGGCGTCGCGATCGGTGATCAGGATGTCACCTTGGAACACGACGGTTCTCGGGACGGACTTCAGCAAACTCTCCATGTTTCTCTGAAATATGGCTGCTGAGTGAATTCTGAAAGGGCATCTGTGGTATATAAACTGTCCTTTGTGCGTGTTGATGCGCGTCAATTTTTTCGATGATTCGACCAGCTCCTGTGTCATGTAAGCGGAGGTCAGGTCCAATTTGGTGAACTACTTCCCCCCTGCTAGCATTGCAAACAGGTCGTCAGTCTTGGGTAACGGGTACTGATCCTGTATCGAGACTTGGTTGATCGTTACTTTGCAGTCGCCGCAGATCCTGACTGTGCCATGACTTTTCAACACTAGGACAATTGGACTGGCCCGTTCACTGAACTCAACTGGTGATATGATTCCTTCCCGTTGAAGTCTGTCCAGTTCGATCTCGGCTTTCTTCCTTATCATGTACGGAACCGCCCGAGCCTTGTGATGGATGGGTCTTGCATCCGGGCCTAGGTGGATCTGCACTTTGGCTCCCGTGAAGTTGCCGATGTCTGGTTCGAACAACGAGGGAAACTTGCTCAGCACTTGAGCACACGAAGCGTCATCCACTGATAATAAGGCTTTAATATTGTTCCAGTTCCATTTAACAGTTTGACTACAAACACCCTGTTCCCCTCGATGAGAGTAGATTCTTGATAAGGCCATAAATTTTTGACCCACAAACAGTTAGGAGAACCGCCCTGCACTTAATTGCGTTATCGGTTCCTTCCAATCCGTTGGCTACGAAGTACTGGTCAAGGCGATCAGTGAAAAATCCTTCCAGTCTTCTCCTTCCATGAATCTCTCCAAAATTCCAACAGACATGGTTGCGTGAAAGTTCGTATTTTTAACTCATCGCCAATTGTTAAGTATCGAATAACTCCACGAGGCTAAGTACGGTGAGCTAGTTCAGGCATGACCTTACTCCAGTTTATTTATTCTCAAAGTGAGGATTCAACATGGCTGCCAACATTATATACACGACTTGCACATGTCTGCCAGTGACCATTAGGACTCCAACAGTCACGCCCTCCGGTGGCAGGTAAAACCCAGTTAACATACATAACAGTTTCCTCTGCCCACCTTTGGCTCGTTTGCCGTGAAGGAGTTCCGAGTAGAGCGTTTGAACATAAGAACATAAGAACATAAGAATTAGGAACAGGAGTAGGCCATCTAGTCCCTCAAGCCTGTTCCGCCATTCAATAAGATCATGGCTGATCTGGCCGTGGACTCAGCTCCACTTACCTGCCCACTCCCCATAACCCTTAATTCCCTATTGGTTAAAAATCTATCTATCTGACTTGAATACATTCAATGAGCTAGCCTCAACTGCTTCCTTGGGCAGAGAATTCCATAGATTCACAACCCTCTGGGAGAAGAAATTCCTTCTCAACTCGGTTTTAAATTGGCTCCCCTGTATTTTGAGGCTGTGCCCCCTAGTTCTAGTCTCCCCGACCAGTGGAAACAACCTCTCCGCCTCTATCTTGTCGATCCCTTTCATTATTTTAAATGTTTCTATAAGATCACCCCTCATCCTTCTGAATTCCAACGAGTAAAGTCCCAGTCTACTCAATCTATCATCATAAGGTAACCCCCTCATCTCCGGAATCAGCCTCGTGAATCGTTTCTGTACCCCTTCCAAAGCCAGTATATCCTTCCTTAAGTAAGGTGACCAAAATTGCACGCAGTACTCCAGGTGCGGCCTTACCAATAACCTATACAGTTGCAGCAGGACCTCCCTGCTTTTGTACTCCATCTCTCTCGCAATGAAGGCCAACATTCCATTCGCCTTCCTGATTACCTGCTGCACCTGCAAACTAACTTTTTGGGATTCATGCACAAGGACCCCCAGGTCCCTCTGCACCGCAGCATGTTGTAATTTCTCCCCATTCAAATAATATTCCCTTTTACTCTTTTTTTTCCCAAGGTGGATGACCTCACACTTTCCGACATTGTATTCCATCTGCCAAACCTTAGCCCATTTGCTTAACCTATCTAAATCTCTTTGCAGCCTCTCTGTGTCCTCTACACAACCCGCTTTCCCACTAATCTTTGTGTCATCTGCAAATTTTGTTACACTACACTCTGTCCCCTCTTCCAGGTCATCTATGTATATTGTAAACAGTTGTGGTCCCAGCACCGATCCCTGTGGCACACCACTAACCACTGATTTCCAACCCGAAAAGGACCCATTTATCCCGACTCTCTGCTTTCTGTTCGCCAGCCAATTCCCTATCCATGCTAATACATTTCCTCTGACTCCGCGTACCTCTATCTTCTGCAGTAACCTTTTGTGTGGCACCTTATCGAATGCCTTTTGGAAATCTAAATACACCACATCCATCGGTACACCTCTATCCACCATGCTCGTTATATTCTCAAAGAATTCCAGTAAATTAGTTAAACATGATTTCCCCTTCATGAATCCATGCTGCGTCTGCTTGATTGCACTATTCCTACCTAGATGTCCCGCTATTTCTTCCTTAATGATAGTTTCAAGCATTTTCCCCACCAAAGATGTTAAACTAACCGGCCTATAGTTACCTGCCTTTTGTCTGCCCCCTTTTTTAAACAGAGGCGTTACATTAGCTGCTTTCCAATCCGCTGGTACCTCCCCAGAGTCCAGAGAATTTTGGTAGATTATAACGAATGCATCTGCTATAACTTCCGCGATCTCTTTTAATACCCTGGGATGCATTTCATCAGGACCAGGGGACTTGTCTACCTTGAGTCCCATTAGCCTGTCCAGCACTACCCCCCTAGTGATAGTGATTGTCTCAAGGTCCTCCCTTCCTACATTCCTGTGACCAGCAATTTTTGGCATGGTTTTTGTGTCTTCCACTGTGAAGACCGAAGCAAAATAATTGTTTAAGGTCTCAGCCATTTCCACATTTCCCATTATTAAATCCCCCTTCTCATCTTCTAAGGGACCAACATTTACTTTAGTCACTCTTTTCCGTTTTATATATCTGTAAAAGCTTTTACTATCTGTTTTTATGTTTTGCGCAAGTTTACCTTCGTAATCTGTCTTTCCTTTCTTTATTGCTTTTTTAGTCATTCTTTGCTGTTGTTTAAAATTTTCCCAATCTTCTAGTTTCCCACTAACCTTGGCCACCTTATACACATTGATCTTTGATTTGATACTCTCCTTTATTTCCTTGGTTATCAACTGCTCGTTATCCCTTCTCTTGCCACCCTTCTTTTTCACTGGAATATATTTTTGTTGCGCACTATGAAAGAGCTCCTTAAAAGTCCTCCACTGTTCCTCAATTGTGCCACCGTTTAGTCTGTGTTTCAGTCTACTTTAGCCAACTCTGTCCTCATCCCACTGTAGTCCCCTTTGTTTAAGCATAGTACGCTCGTTTCTGACACAACTTCCTCACCCTCAATCTGTATTACAAATTCAACCATACTGTGATCACTCATTCCGAGAGGATCTTTTACTAGGAGATTGTTTATTTTTCCTGTCTCATTACACAGGACCAGATCTAAGATAGCTTGCTCCCTTGTAGGTTCTGTTACATACTGTTCTAAGAAACAATCCCGTATGCATTCTATGAATTCCTCCTCCAGGCTATCCCATGCGATTTGAGTTGACCAATCGATATGTAGGTTAAAATCCCCCATGACTACTGCCGTTCCTTTTTCACATGCCTCCATTATTCCCTTGATTATTGCCCACCCCACCGTGAAGTTATTATTTGGGGGCCTATAAACTACGCCCACCAGTGACTTTTTCCCCTTACTATCTCTAATCTCCACCCACAATGATTCAACATTGTGTTCATTAGAGCCAATATCGTCTCTCACAACTGCCCTGATATCATTCTTTATTAACAGAGCTACCCCAACTCCTTTCCCTTCTTGTCTATCTTTCCGAATCGTCAGATACCCCTGTATGTTTAATTCCCAGTCTTGGCCACCCTGCAAACATGTTTCTGTAATGGACACCAAATCATACCCATTTGTAATGATTTGTGCTGTCAACTCATTTACTTTATTTCGAATGCTGCGTGTGTTTAGGTAGAGTGTTTTAATCCTAGTTTTTAAACCATGATTTCTAGTTTTGACCCCTCCTGCAGCCCCTTTATATTCAGTGACCCTTTTTGATTTTTGCCTTGCGTTTCTCTGCCCTCCACTTTTACTCATCTCCTTTCTGTCTTTTGCTTTTGTCTCCTTTTTGTTTCCCTCTGTCTCCCTGCATTGGTTCCCATCCCCCTGCCATATTAGTTTAACTCCTCCCCAACGGCACTAGCAAACACTCCCCCTAGGACATTGGTTCCGGTCCTGCCCAGGTGCAGATCATCCAGTTTGTACTGGTCCCACCTCCCCCAGAACCGGTTCCAATGCCCCAGTAATTTGAATCCCTCCCTGCTGCACCACTGCTCAAGCCACGTATTCATCTGCGCTATCCTGCGATTCCTATTCTGACTAGCACGTGGCACTGGTAGCAATCCCGAGATTACTACTTTTGAGGTCCTACTTTTTAATTTAGCTCCTAGCTCCTTAAATTCGTCTCGTAGGACCTCATCCCTTTTTTTACCTATGTCGTTGGTACCAATGTGCCCCACGACAACTGGCTGTTCTCCTTCCTTTTTTCGAATGTCCTGCACCCGCTCCGAGACATCCTTGACCCTTGCACCAGGGAGGCAACATACCATCTTGGAATCTCGGTTGCGACCGCAGAAACGCCTCTCTATTCCCCTTACAATTGAATCCCCTATCACTATCGCTCTCCCACTCTTTTTCCTGCCCTCCTGTGCAACAGAGCCAGCCACGGTGCCATGAACTTGGCTGCTGCTGCCCTCCCCTGATGAGTCATCCCCCTCAACAGTACTCAAAGCAGTGTATCTGTTTTGCAGGAGGATGACCGCAGGGGACCCCTGCATTACCTTCCTTGCACTGCTCTTCCTGCTGGTCTTCCATTCCCTAACTGGCTGTGGACCCTTCACCTGCGGTAAGACCAACTCGCTACACGTGCTACTCACGTCATTCTCACCATCGTGGATGCTCCAGAGTGAATCCACTCTCAGCTCCAATTCCGCAACGCGGTCCGTCAGGAGCTGGAGGCGGATACACTTCCCGCAGATGTAGTCGTCAGGGACACCAGAAGTGTCCCTGAGTTCCCACATGGTACAGGAGGAGCATATCACGTGACCGAGCTCTCCTGCCATGACTTAGCCCTTAGATACACTTAAATTGGCAACAACAATGTTAACAGATTACTTACTGATCTAAAAAAGAAAAAGAAAAGCTACTCACCAATCACCATCCAATCACTTACCCCCTTGGCTGTGACGTCGCCTTTTGATTTCTTTGTACTTCTTTTTTGCCTTCTCTCCCCGCTGCAGCTGCACCGGCTCGCCTCTCCACGCACCTGGGCCTTTATAGGCCGCTCCGACTCCACGCACTCCCGCCTCTCGGACTGCTGCCGCCTCTCCACGCACCTGGGCCTTTATAGGCCGCTCCGACTCCACGCACTCCCACCTCTCGGACTGCCGCTGCCTCTCCACGCACCTGGGCCTTTATAGGCCTCACCAATGCCACGCACTCCCGCCTCTCGGTTTGCTTTGGGAGCCTTGTGTCTGGCATGCAAACAATGTAGTCTGCCCAGTGGAGCTGATCAAGTGTGGTCAGTGCTTCAATGCTGGGGGTGTTGGCCTGGTTGAGGCGCTAACATTGGTGCGTCTGTCCTCCCAGGGGATTTGCAGGATCTTGTGGAGACATTGTTGGTGGTATTTCTCCAGCGACTTGAGGTGTCTACTGTACATGGTCCATGCCTCTGAGACATACAGGAGGGCGGGTATTACTACAGCCCTGTAGAACATGAGCTTGGTCGCAGATTTGAGGGCCTGGTCTTCAAACACTCTTTTCCTCAGGTGGCCAAAGGCTGCACTGGCGCACTGGAGGCGGTGTTGAATCTCATCGTCAATGTCTGCTCTTGTTGATAAGAGGCTCCCGAGGTATGGGAAATGATCCACATTGTCCAGGGCCGCACTATGGATCTTGATGACTGGGGAGCAGTGCTGTGCGGCAACAGAAGGCACAGCCACCTATGGTTGAGCGATTATAATCAGGGATACCCAAGAGGGAAGAATAAAAGAAGTGCAGCTATCTCAAGAGTGGGTTGTGGGGCTGGAGGAGATTACAGAGATAGGGAGGGGCGAGGCCATGGAGGGATTTGAAAACAAGGATGAGAATTTTGAAATTGAGATGTAGCGTAACCAGGAGCCACTGTAGGTCAGCGAGGGCAGGGTAATGGTGGACGGGACTTGGTGCGAGTTAGGAAACTGGCAACTGAATTTTGGATGACCTCAAGTTTACGTCAGGTAGAACGTGGGAGGCCAGCCACAAGTGCATTGGAATAGTCAAGTCTAGAGGTAACAAAGGCATGGATGAGGGTTTCAGCAGCGGATGAGCTAATAAGAGCATAAGAAATACGAGCAGGAGTACACCATTCGGCTCCTCGAGCCTGCTCCGCCATTCAATAAGATCATGGCTGATCTGATCATGGACTCAGCTCCACTTCCCTGCCCGTTCCCCATAACCCTTTACTCCCTTATCGCTCAAAAATCTGTCTATCTCTGCCTTAAATATATTCAATGACCCAGCCTCCACAGCTCTCTGGGTTAGAGAATTCCATAGATTTATAACCCTCTGAGAGAAGAAATTTCTCCTCATCTCAGTTTTAAATGGGCGGCCCCTAAGACTATGTCCCCTAGTTTTAGATTCTGCTATGAGTGGAAATATCCTCTCTGCATCCACCTTGTCGAGCCCCCTCATTATCTTATAAGTTTCAATAAGATCACCTCTCATTCTTCTGAATTCAAATGCGTATAGACCCAACCTACTCAACCTATCTTCATAAGTCAAGCCCTTCATCTCCAGAATCAACCTAGTGAACCTTCTCTGAACAGCCTCCAATGCAAGTATATCCTTCCTTAAATACGGAGACCAAAACTATGGCCTCACCAATACCCTGTACAATTGTAGCAGGACTTCTCTGCTTTTATACTCTATCCCCCTTGCAATAAAGATGCATTTCATTTGCCTTCCTGATTACTTGCTGTACCTCACCTTTTGTGTTTCGTGGATAAGGACCCCCAGGTGCCTTTGTACTGCAGCACTTCGCAATTTTTCTCCATTTAAATTATAATTTGCTTTTCTATTTTTTCTGCCAAAGTCGATAACCTTACATTTTCCCACATTATACTCCATCTGCCAAATGTTTGCCACTCACTTAGCCTGTCTATATCCCTTTGCAGATTTTTTGTGTCCTCCTCACAATTTGCTTTCCCACTGATCTTTGTATCATCAACAAACTTGGCTACATTACACTCGGTCCCTTCATCCAAGTCATTAATATAGATTGTAAATAGTTGAAGCCCCAGTACTGATCCCTGTGGCACTCCATTAGTCACTGTTTGCCAACCAGAAAATGACCCATTTATCCCGACTCTCTGTTTTCTGTTAGTTAGCCAATCCTCTATCCATATTACCCCCAACCCCGTGAACTTTTATCTTGTGCAGTACCCTCTGATGCGGCATCTTATCGAGTGCCTTCTGGAAATCCAAATGCACCACATCCACTGGTTCCCCCTTATCTACCCTGCTCTTTATATCTTCAAAGAACTCCAGCAAATTTGTCAAACATCATTTCCCTTTCATAAAACCATGCTGACTCTACTTGATTGAATCATGCTTTTCCAAATGCCCCGCTACTGCTTCCTTAATAATGGACTCCAGCATTTTCTCAACGACAATTGTTAGCCTAACTGGTCTATAGTTTCCTGCTTTTTGTCTACCTCCTTTTTTAAATTAGAGCCGTTACATTTGCGGTTTTCCAATCTGCTGGGACTGCTCAAGGATCCAGCGAATTTTGGTAGATTACAACCAATGCATCCACTATCTCTGCAGTCACTTCTCTTAAGACCCTAGGAGGTAAGCCATCAGGTCCAGGGGACTTGTCCGCCTTTAGTCCCATTATTTTACCTAGTACTACTTCATTAGTGATAGTGATTGTATTAAGTTCCTCCCTTCCTATAACCCCTTGATTATCCACTATTGGGATGTTTTTAGTGTCTTCAACCGTGAAGACCGATACAAAATATTTGTTCAACGTCTCTGCCATTTCCCTGTTCTCCATTATTAATTCCCCAGTCTCATCCTCCAGGGACCAACATTTACTTTAGCCACTCTTTTCCTTTTTATGTACCTGTAGAAACTCTTACTCTCTGTTTTTATATTTCGTGCTAGTTTACTTTCAACCCTCTCTTAATCATTTTTTTAGTCATTCTCTGCTGGCTTTTAAAAATTTCCCAATCCTCTGGCCTCCCACTAGTCTTGGCCATATTGTATGCCTTTGTTTTCAATTTGAAACCATCCCTTATTTCCTTAGTTAGCCACAGATGGTTATTCCTTCTCTTACAGTCTTTCCTTCTCATTGGGATATATTTTTGTTGCGAGTTATGAAATATCACCTTGAATGTCTGCCACTGCTCATCAACCGTCTCATTCTTTAGTCTCTTTTCCCAGTCCACTTTAGCCAACTCTAGCCTCATACCTTTTTAATCTCCTTTATTTAAGCTTAGAACCCTGGTTTGAGAACCAACTTTCTCACCCTCCAACTGAATTTGAAATTCAACCATATTATGGTCACTCATTCCTTGCTGAGACAATGGCGGAGATGGGCGATGTTAGGATTGACATACTCTAATTCTGGTTTTAAAAATGTGCAGTCAGTTGATGCATCTCACTATAAATAATAAACAGTGTGATATATTCTTTGTGACATCACTAAGAAGCACACTGCACAAGATGGCTCCAACTCATCATGTGACTTTTCCACAGGACCTTTTTATTGTATTTACCTCAGTAGTTACATCGGTTGTCCACTAGGTGGAGCAGTAATCCACTAGGGGAGCTATATTACAGTTCTCCTTCCTTATTGAAGAAGTAATCATAAGAAAATAATCATTATACATAAGAACATAAGAAATAGGAGTAGGAGTAGGCCATTTGGCCCCTTTGTGCCATTCAATAAGATCGCCCCCCCCCCCCCAGCAGTCTCTTCTGCCCCCCACCCCCAGTCTCTCCCCTCCATTCAATAAGATCATGGCTGATCTGATCCTGGTCTCAACTCCACTTCCCCGCCCGTTCCCCGTTACCTTTGACTCCCTTATCATTCAAAAATCTGTCTATCTCCACCATAAATATATTCAAAGATCCAGCCTCCACAGCTTTCTAATTCCAAGGTGCTGGTCATGAAGATCTCTTAACAGTTTGGACCTGAACTTATTTGGGATAACTACTCTTGCACTCCACATGATACAATCTTTATCCACTGATAATTCATTCCTACTGTTGTGGAATATTTTACAATACTCAACACAAGTCTGATATTGAGAGTTCAAACAGTCTTTATTTGCACGCGTGGAGAGATAGCCCGCTCTCTGTCTGTAACCAAGCTTCTCCAAATTGATGCAGCATACACAGGATTATTATACATTCAAATGGCGTGTTGTGCAAGAACATTCCATCTTACAACATAAGTCTTTTACAATCAGGTATCCACCTTATTTTAGATAACAGACAGTAGGCAGTTGCAGTTAGCATCAGATAGCAGTTAATCAGTCACTTTTCAGACAGTTGTGGTCAGCACAGTTGGCCTAACCTTTGGCCCCCATGGGTTGCATTAAGCTATTATACGAAATTGGCAATTGAGATCAGCATATCTAATAATAACACATTTTGCTTTACTTGTTGTAGCCTTGTTCCCTGTTTCGCTACACAAGCTGTTGCTCAGCTATTACTGCACACAAGCTATTGCCCAAACTAAAGCAGGCCTATGGTTTCTTGTAACTTAATTTCTCCGTTTCTCTTGTGCTCCCCTTTCAGTACGAATGAAGTATGGATGAATAGCTTTCTCTGATACCTCGTATGGCCAGCCATTTGCTATGTAATCATACATCTTTGACATAACTGGGTCACATTTGGTTGCTCTACCAATCTCTTCAGCTGTGACTGGCAGTTCATCAATGTATGAAAAATAGACCCCCCCCCCCTTTTATAGGGGGCATTTGTAAAAATTATGATTTTAGTGCCCCCAAAAAAACTACAAAAAATACAAAAAAAACAACAACAAAAAAGGGCCTTGAAAAATGTTTGGAGTGTCCCCCAGATTGGGGGGCACTTGACTTAACTGGTTAATTTTGTCTCCTATAAAAAGAGTTGTATGAAAAATAGAACACTTCTTCCCTATTGGGTGTAACTTCTAATGGGGATGGCAACCTAGACATAGCATCAGCATTACTGTGATCAGCTGATCATCTGTCTTCAATATCATACGTATTTGCTGACAAAATCAAAGCCCATCTCTGCATTCGGGCTGCAGCTAAGATTGGAACTGGGGACTTTGGATGGAGAATTGCTGTCAGGGGCTTATGGTCAGTAACAATGGTAAACTGATGACCATATAAGTATTTGTGGAACTTCTTGACCCCAAAATTCAATGCCAAAACTTTCGTTCTGCGCATAAATACGTTCACTGGCACTGAGAGTGCGTGAAGCAAAAGCAATTGGTCCCTCCTCCCCACTAACTAGTACGAGAGATCACTGCCCCAACTCCATATAGAGAGGCGTCACATGCTAGCTTGATCTCCTTAGATATGTCATAGTGAACTAACATAGTAATCTCTACCAAATTCACTCCTTGAATGCTGCGTCACATTTTTCTGACCACTTCCAATGGACCTGTTTTTTCAACAACTCATTGGGCCCAAGTTTCCACATGATTTGCGCCTGATTTTTAGGAGCAACTGGTGGAGAACGGACTATCTTAGAAATCGCAATTCTCCACATTTTTTTTTCTGCAGTTCTAGTCAAATCTACTTTGGAACAGAATTTTTTCTTCAAAAGGGGGCGTGTCCGGCCACTGACGCCTGATTTGAAAGTTTCCACAGTGAAAACGTACTCCAAACTAAAGTAGAATGGAGCAAGTGAAGATTTTTGTAGAACTGAAAAAACCTGTTCTACACATTAAAAAATCAGGCACAGGTTACAAATTAGGCGTCCAGAACGAGGTGGGGGGGGAAGGGAAGTCATAAAATTCTATAATAAATCCTTATTTATACTTCTACAAATATTATACAAATAAATCCAACCTGAATAAACATTTATAAGCAAAGAAAAGATTAAATAAACCATCTTCCTACCTGTGTGAAAGTGCTTCGTGCCGCTGCGCGGGAGGGGTGGGGGGGAGAAAGCGGTTTGTTGTTGTGGAGGGGAGGGAGGGGAAGGAAACAGCGGCTTGTTGCCGTGGAGAGAGGGGAGGGAGGGGAAGGAGACAGCGGCTTGTTGCCGTGGAGGGGAGGGAGGGCAAGGAGAGCGCCGTTTGTTGCTGCGGAGGGGAGGGAGGGGAAGGAGACAGTGAGAAGGGTAGCCTCAGTGCTGATGTGCTGATGGCAATGTGATTTTATTAAAAAATGTTCAAAAATTAAACAGCTACAAAGAACTACAAAAATGGCCGAGTGCCAATGTTTTTTTTCACACTGAGCATGCGCCAACGCGCACGCGCAGCGTTGCCGGCAGGAAAAAAACTAATTTAAATAGTACCCGCCCCCTCCCACTTACAAAATCGGCGCGAGTGTAGGCTCCGCCCCCCTGGGCGCCGCGCCAAACAGACAAGGAGCTGCAAAGCGCTCGAGAATAGCGCGTTTTTTTTCTGGCGCCGTTTTAGGCGTGAAAAACGGGCGCCCAGCTCGGAGGGGCGCCCGTTTTTTATCCTGTGGAAACTTGGGCCCATTGACTGGATGTAATACCGTAGCCAAATTTGGTAGGAACTTCCCATAATAGTTCAAAAGACCCAAAAATGATCGATGTTTAGTGACATTCTTGGGAGTGGGTGCATTTCTGATTGCATCCAGCTTTCCCTTGGTTGGATGTAAACCATCTTTGTCTACATGTGCCCTAAGTACTCCACTGAGTTTTGAAATAACTCACACTTGTGAGGAGTCACTCGTACTCTGTGCTTCTCCAGCCATTGGGGCACTTAATTCAATACGTTATTATAGATTTGCCTGTTTGATGCTGAAATTAGTGTGTCATCTAAATAACATAATACCCATTCAAGGCCTTGCAAAATCTGGTTCATCACCCCTTGGAATATGGCGGGGGCAGAAGACACTAAAATGATAGCCTATTAAATTGATATAGGCCTAGATGAGTATTTATAATCAAGCATGACTTGGACTCCTCATCTGGCTCAAGTTGTAAGTAGGCATTTGTCGGATCTAACTTTGAGAAGATCTGGCCACCTGTCAGCGTTGTGAACAAATCTTCTACATTTTATAATGTATTAGGTAGATTACCTGCTAGAACCTGGTTTACAGTTATTTTATAATCACCACACAATCTTACCTTACTATCTGACTTAGGTACAATAACAAAGGGTGTAGCCTAATTACTTAGATCTATCTTAGAGATAATGTCTCTAGTCTTTTGAGTTCTTACTCAACTTTCTCCTTGAGTGCGTATGGTACAGGATGTGACTTGCAGTAAATTGGTATAGCATCCTTCTGCACTCTGACACTCGCCTTGATGTTTTGGATTGGACTGCCTGTTTTGCGGAACATCTTCGGATACTGCTTGATGACGTCATCTTTTGATGCAAATTTTGTTTCCACATGAAAAATCTAATTCCAATCCAGCTTCAGTGATCCCAACCAATTTCTACATATCAAGGCAGGCTTGTCTCCTGCCACTACTATGAGAGACAAGCTCTGAAACTGATCCTTGTATTTCACCGGTATGGTGATATGTCCTACAACAGGGATTTGCTCTCCAGAGTAGCCTCGCAGCTCTATCTTCGATTTCTCCAGTGGAAAATCACGCAACTTGTCGAGATATAGCGATTCCGGTACTATGCTCACAGATGCACCAGTGTCAATTTCCATTGGTATCCTGGTTCCTGCAACGTCTACTTGGATAATGATACTTCGTGAATCATTGTTAAATACCTTCGTGCTCCTGATGACATGTATCTCCAGAACCTTCTCGTCCAGTTGCTTCTCTTCAATGCCATGTAGTGTCTGGCAATTTCTATCTCTAGCATTGAATGTTGCTTTACTCTTCAGTCGGCATGCCTTCGCAAGATGCCCAGTTTTCTTACAAAAGAAACATTCTGAATTCGCATATGGACAATTTTGAGCAATGTGTTACCTCAGGCACCGATAGCACAATTTCAATGCAGTGTTACCTTAGCCAGTTACTTTTAACCTGCAGTCGATTCACCTCGGTTGTCTGACGACTGGAAATGGCTCGAAATTCTTGGGAGTATTGGTCGACCATATCCATTGACATAGCTGTCTGACAAGCAAAAGTCAAGTTAGGGGTTGTCAATAACTTTCTGCTGAATCATTTTTCATCCCATAAACAAAGCGGTCACGCAATGCTCGGTCCGGAAAGTTTCCGAAATGACAGTGAATGGATGGCTTTTTTAAAGCAACAATGTGCTCACTGATGCACTCATCATTCAATTGATCTTGTATTCCAAAACGATAACTTTCAGCAATTTCCAGGGGCTCAGGACTGTAGCGCAATCTCCGTCAATTGCGTGTCCTTCGGCTTGGCAGGAGCAAGCACATTTTTCAGGGTTTCATACACCTCGGGGCTTGCTTCAGTCAAGAAAATAGCACGTTTTCTTTCTAAAACCACCCGGTTATGGGTTTTCATCATTGGGGACTTCGAAGATATTACTCACGGTGAAAAGCATTTCTAGCCGCTCCATGTATGCTCCGAAAGTTTCTCGGTCATGATGGAACTCATCCAAGCACCTTATTATTCCCATAGGCAAGGCCATCTGGACCCTGGTAATGTCAACAGTTCAGCCAAGTGTGCTTATAATTTACCTTGGATTTTTAGCTGTTCTCCAAAACAAAGAACTTCTCAAAGTCTCTCTGTTGGTTGGCTGGATAATCCACCAACAAAAATCTCAGCTAGGGAATCCAGAAGTCCTAACCTCATGGCCTATGTGATATATTCTTTATGACATCACTAAGAAGCACACTATACAATATGGCTCCAACAGTCATCATGTGGCTTTTCCACATGACCCTCTTATTGTATTTACATCAGTAGTTGCATTACATCAGTTGTCCACTCGGTGGAGCAGTAATCCACTAGGGGGAGCTATATTACACACAGACCCATTTCTTTACGTGAACTTGCAATCTGTCTGATTCTTTCTGATCAAAAATGTTATTCCTAACATCTGCTTGATGTTTTTGGTTAATGCTTTCACCACCACAGCCAGCAAAGCCTCGCCAATGGACTGATTTGTGCTTGTTAAATTTGAAACGGATGAGAGAGGGTCACCACAGGGGTGGGGTTTAAAATATCGGAATCGAGCAATCTAACCCCAATCCCACCCATTTAAAATTTAACAAACACAAATCAGGCCATTGATGAGGCTCCCGCAAAAGGCAGGTGGGACCTAATTAAGATTCAAAAATCGCAGCTCGATGACATCATCGGCACCATAGCATAAATTTAACAGTCAGAGAGGGGGAGGCCAGGGCTGTGAGATTCCCGGCAGCAGATCTGAGGCTGGCGATGTCAACTAGCCAAGGTAAGTGCTAAAGATCTGCTCCTTTTAGCGCTCCTTGTGAGCCAGGAGGATCAAGTGTGCTCCTTCCTCAGGCCTCACAAGGAAGCCTTCGGCCTTCCCCAGCCCCGAACTCGGCCCTGATGTCCTGGCTCCCCTCTCCCAGCGCTGATCATGGCCCCGATGTACTCGCTGCCCCTCCCCCCTCCAATATCGGCCCCAATGTCCTTGCTCTCCGCCCACTCCCAATCACAGCACCAATGTCCTCGCTCCCTTCCAGCTCTGATTATGGCCCAGATGTCCTGCCTCTCCCCTCACAGCCCCGATCACTGCCCCAATGTCCTCCCTCCTACCCAGCCCCGATTCGTGTCCCGGAGCCATCAGCTTCTACTGACTGCCAGTTGTTTGAGTTACTGCCCACCAGCTAAGCTGTTAAATTTTAAATGGGTTTGGGTTGCTTGATTCCGATATTTTAAATCCCACCCCTGTGGCGACCCTCTCCCATCCGGCTATCGGGCAGGAGTCTGCGGAACGTTATTTAAGTGAGTCTCTGTCATTAAGATCAACAGGACCTCCACATCCCCAACCTTGCCGCAATTTTCCCATACTATCATGCTCCCTCACAACCTCTCCACCGCCCCCCCCCCCCCCCCCCCGTTAATATCAGGGCTAATGGCTTTCGTATTCCCAATGTTTAACTGGAGGAAATTGTGGCTTTTCCAAGGCTGGATGTGGGACAAGCAAACTGACAGCACAGAGTGCAGTGGAGGTGTCAAGAGAAATGATGGAGAGGTAGAGCTGGTGTCTTTGGATGATATCACCAAGAGGCAGCATGTAGATGAGGAAGAGGAGGGGGGCAAGAATAGTTGCTTGGGGAACGCCAGTAGTAACAGTATAAGAGAAGCCATTGCTTGAGATACTCTGGCTACGAATTGGATAGCTAAGATGCAATGGCACTCCCTCTGAGCTAGACAATGGAGGAGAAGCATTGGAAGAGGATGGTGTGATCGACCTTATCAGGGAGGGATAATGCACCACGGCCATAGTAACAGAAAAAGTTATTTAGAGCCATTTCAGTGCTTGAAAACTTCTGTGAAAGTGACACAGGATGCTGAGTGGTTTCTGGACACTGGCAGTGACAGAATGGGGCAAATGTTAAATGTTGGCTACCAACACACCTTTAAAGAGATCTTGCACTGAAGGTATGATATTTCTGCTATTTGTGTGTATGCTTGTGTGGCAGTGAGTGAAATGGGAGAAATATAAAAGCAGGATGGTGCAAGGCCTGGACATGGGGCAGATCTGCTGCTTCACCATTCCCTCCATGCCCTGAATATACCATGATGTCCTGGTTGATCTTCTTCAATGGTGTCAAAGGCCTGTGATTTGTGAGCCTTTCTCCAGTTCGGACTATTCCCTTCAAATTTGCACTATCTTGTAATGCAACTAGAAAAGTAGTTTTGAGATGCTGCAAGTTGAAGGAGTACATGCACAGTGACAGATATGAGCACAACCTGCAGGTCAACCTGTGTGACAGTAAGTGACCATGCATCATGCAGCTAGATTGTCTTACAAATGTGAAACCTTTGGGAGATATGAGTAGGAAAGCCTTTCAACTGCATGTTGCATCTTAAAGGTGTGGAGTGACGAGGTGTAGTTTTGCCTGAGGTACAATGATGGAGCTGTAAGGTTGTGTGATGGCTTCGCACAGGCAAGCAGTAAATGTGGAACAGTTTAACAGGCAATACTTCATACCGCAGATTCTTGGACTGTCCACCTGCTACACGGTACTGTTGGATGCTGCCTTCTCCCACATCTGCTCCCGTGTCCTGCAAGTGCTGTGCACAGCGTTCAACTTGACCACCACCTCCTGCCAGGCATTGTGCACTGCCAGTTTAGGCCAGGGTGCCTAAGTATCCCAGGCATGACAACTCTCTTCACACCGACCTTACACATTCGCTCATCCACTTGAGCAGCCCTTAAACAAAGAGTCAGAGTAGCACCACGCAACTTGCCCATCACCTCCGTTTCATGTCTCTACATTAGGTTTTCTAACTATTCATTTTGGACCATTATTCACCCCACCCCCACCATACAGTCTTTGTAAAGGCTGAAAACTTGTCAAATGGACTTTTGAGCCTTTAAAGAGGTTCTAACATTTTTTAAATTTATTTGAAGACACTTCTCTTTAAATGGACACATCCATTTAATTTTGAGCAGAAACTCCATCGAAGGGATGCATGCTTATTTACAACCCTCCTTTTTCCATAACGAGTCACTTCTCCCTGCACAAGTGGCACAGGGGGTTGGTTCAAATCCGGAGCAGGACTTCAAAGGTAGTAATCTCCGGATTACTCCCAGTGCCACGAGCTAGCGAGTACAGAAATAGGAGGATAGAGCAGATGAATATGTGGCTGGAGAGATGGTGCAGGTGGGAGGGCTTCAGTTTCCTGAGGCATTGGGACCGCTTCTGGGGGAGGTGGGACCTGTACAAGCCGGACGGGTTGCACTTCAACAGAGTCGGGACCAATATCCTCGCGGGGGGGTTTGCTAGTGCTGTTGGGGAGGGTTTAAACTAGCTCGGCAGGGGGATGGGAACCTGAAAATAGATTCAGTAGGGAGGGGAGTAAAACTGGAATTAAAAAGCAAAAATAAAGAAAGTGAGTTTGAAGGAGAGGGGAAACAAGCAGAAAAAAAGGAAAAAAAAAAAAATTTAAAGACGCTTTGCCTAAATGCACGTAGCATTTGTAACAAAATAGATGAGTTGACGGCACAAATTGAGACAAATTAGTATGGTCTGATAGCCATTATAGAGATATGGTTGCAAGGTGACCAGGATTGGGAATTAAATATTTTGGGGTATTTGACAATCCGGAAGGACAGACAGAAAGGAAAAGGAGATGGGGTAGCTCTATTGATAAAGGATGGAATCACTGCAATACTGAGAAACAATATTGGCTCAAATGATGAGGATGTTGAAACAGATTGGATGGAGATAAGGAATAATAAGGGGAAAAAGTCACTGGTGGGCGTAGTCTATAGGCCCCCTAACATAGCAACTCTGTTGGTCAGAGCATAAACCAGGAAATAGTGGGGGCTTGTAAAAAGGGAACAGCAATAATCATGGATGATTTTAACTTCCATGTTGATTGGACAAATCAAATTGGTCAGGGTAGCCTTAAGGAAGAGTTCATAGAGTGCATAAGGGACGGGTTCCTTGAGCAGTCTGTAACGGAACCAGCCAGGGGTCAGGCTATCTTAGATCTGGTCCTGTGTAATGAGACAGGATCATAAACAATTTCCTAGTAAAGGATCCCCTCGGAATGAGTGATCATAGCATGATTGAATTTCAAATTCAGATGGAGGGTGAGAAAGTTGGATCTCTTACCAGCATACTAAGCTTAAATAAAGGAGACTATGAAGGTACGAGGGCAGAGTTGGCTAAAGTGGCTTGGGAAAATAGATTAAAGTGTAGGACGGTTGATGAACAGTGGTGTACATTTAAGGAGATATTTCACAACTCTCAAGAAAAATATATTCCAGTGAGGAGGAAAGGGTGTAAGAGAAAAGAAAGCCATCTGTGGCTAACTAAAGAAATAAAGGATGTTATCCAATTAAAAACAAGGGCATACAAAGTGGCCAAAACTAATGGGAAGACAGAAGACTGGGAAGCTTTTAAAAACCAGCAAAGAATGACTAAAAAAATGATTAAGAAAGGGGAGATAGACTATGAAAGTAAACTAGCACGAAATATAAAAACAGATAGCAAGAGTTTCTATAGGTATATAAAAAGGAAAAGAGTGGCTAAAGTAAATGTTGGTCCCTTAGAGGACGAATCCGGGGAATTAGTAATTGGGAACATGGAGATGGCAGAAACTCTGAACAAATATTTTGTATCAGTCTTTACGTAGAGGACACTAACAATATTCCAACAGTGGATAGTCAAGGGGCTATAGACGGGGAGGAATTAACACAATCACAATCACTAAGGAGGTGTTACTCAGTAAAATAATGGGACTAAAGGCAGATAAATCCCCTGGACCTGATGGCTTGCATCCTAGGGTCTTAACAGAAGTAGCGGCAGGGATTGTGGATGCATTGGTTGTAATTTACCAAAATTCCCTGGATTCTGGGGAGGTCCCAGCAGATTGGAAAACTGCAAATGTAACACCCCTATTTAAAAAAGGAGGAAGACAAAAAGCAGGAAACAATAGATTAGTTAGCTTAACATCTGTGGTTGGGAAAATGTTGGAGTCCATTATTAAAAAAGCAGTAGCAGGACATTTGGAAAAGCAAAATTCAGTCAGGCAGAGTCAGCATGGATTTATGAAGGGGAAGTCATGTTTGACAAATTTGCAGGAATTCTTTGAGGATGTAACGAACAGAGTGAATAAAGGGGAACCAGTGTATTTGGACTTCCAGAAGGCATTTGACAAGGTGCCACATAAAAGGTTACTGCACAACATAAAAGTTCACGGGGTTGGGGGTAATATATTAGCATGGATAGAGGATTGGCTAACTAACAGAAAACAGAGCGTCGGGATAAATGGTTCAATTCTCGGGTTGGCAACCAGTAACTAGTGGGGTGCCGCAGGGATCAGTGCTGGGACCCCAACCATTTACAATCTATATTAACAACTTGGAAGAAGGGACCGAGTGTAACGTAGCCAAGTTTGCTGACGTAACAAAGATGGGAGGAAAAGCAATGTGTGAGGAGGACACAAAAAATCTGCAAAAAGACATAGACAGGCTAAGTGAGTGGGCAAAAATTTGGCAGATGGAGTATAATGTTGGAAAGTGTGAGGTCATGCACTTTGGCAGAAAAAAATCAAAGAGCAAGTTATTATTTAAATGGAGAAAAATTGCAAAGTGCTGCAGTACAGCGGGACCTGGGGGTACTTGTGCATGAAACACAAAAGGATAGTATGCAGGTACAGCAAGTGATCAGGAAGGCCAATGGAACCTTGGTCTTTATTGCAAATTGGATGGAGTATAAAAGCAGGGAAGTCTTGCTACAGTTATACAAGGTATTGGTGAAGCCACACCTGGAATACTGTGTGCAGTTTTGGTTTCCATATTTATGAAAGGATATACTTGCTTTGGAGGCAGTTCAGAGAAGGTTCACTCGGTGGATTCCGGAGATGAGGGGTTTGACTTATGAGGAAAGGTTGAGTAGGTTGGGCCTCTACTCATTGGAATTCAGAAGAATGAGAGGTGATCTTATCGAAACTTATAAGATTATGAGGGGGCTTGACAAGGAGGATGCAGAGAGGATGTTTCCACTGATAGGGGAGACTAGAACATAGAAACATAGAAAATAGGTGCAGGAGTAGGCCATTCGGCCTTTCGAGTCTGCACCACCATTCAATAAGATAATGGCTGATCATTCCCTCAGTACCCCTTTCCTGCTTTCTCTCCATATCCCTTGACCCCTTAGCCGTAAGGGCCATAGCTAACTCCCTCTTCAATATATCCAATGAACTGGCATCAACAACTCTCTGCGGCAGGGAATTCCACAGGTTAACAACTCTCTGAGTGAAGAAGTTTCTCCTCAACTCAGTCCTAAATGGCCTACCCCTTATCCTAAGACTGTGTCCCCTGGTTCTGGACTTCCCCAACATCGGGAACATTCTACCCGCATCTAACCTGTCCCGTCCCGTCAGAATCTTATATGTTTCTATGAGATCCCCTCTCATTCTTCTAAACTCCAATGTATAAAGGCCCAGTTGATCCAGTCTCTCCTCATACGTCAGTCCAGCCATCCCAGGAATCAGTTTGGTGAACCTTCGCTGCACTCACTCAATAGCAAGAATATCCTTAATCACATTAAGAGACCAAAACTGAGCACAATATTCCAGGTGAGGCCTCACCAAGGCTCTGTACAACTGCAGTAAGACCTCCCTACTCCTATACTCAAATCCCCTAGCTATGAAGGCCAACATACCATTTGCCGCCTTCACCGCCTGCTGTACCTGCATGCCAACTTTCAATGACTGATGAACCATGACACCCAGATCTCGTTGCACCTTCCCTTTTCCTAATCTGCCGCCATTCAGATAATATTCTGTCTTTGCGTTTTTACCCCCAAAGTGGATAACCTCACATTTATCCACATTATACTGCATCTGCCATGCACTTGCCCACTCACCTAACCTGTCCAAGTCACCCTGTAGCCTCTTAGCGTCCCCTTCACAGCTCACACCGCCACCCAGTTTAGTGTCATCTGCAAACTTGGAGATATTACACTCAATTCCTTCATCTAAATCATTGATGTATATTGTAAAGAGCTGGAGTCCCAGCACTGAGCCCTGCGGCACTCCACTAGTCATTGCCTGCCATTCTGAAAAGGACCCGTTTATCCCGACTCTCTGCTTCCTGTCTGCCAACCAATTCTCTATCCACGTCAGTACATTACCCCCAATATCATGTGCTTTGATTTTGCATACCAATCTCTTGTGTGGGACCTTGTCAAAAGCCGTTTGAAAGTCCAAATACACCACATCCATTGGTTCTCCCTTGTCCACTCTACTAGTTACATCCTCAAAAAATTCCAGAAGATTTGTAGAAAAAGGGGCTGCCCATTTAAAACTGAGATGAGGAGAAATTTCTTCTCTCCGAGGGTTGTGAATCTGTGGAATTCACTGCCTCAGAGAGCTGTGGAAGCTAGGATATTGAATAAATTTAAAATCCTGCTGTACTGCAGCACTTTGCAATTTTTCTCCATTTAAATAATAACTTGCTCTTTGATTTTTTTTCTGCCAAAGTTTCTTAAACGATAATGGAATAAGGGGTTATGAGGAGCGGGCAGGGAAGTGGACCTGAGTCCATGATCGGATCAGCCGTGATTGTATTAAATGGTGGAGCAGGCTCGAGAGGCCATATGGCCTACTCCTGCTCCTATTTCTTATGTTCTTATATTCATGACCTGGCCTTGTGATATTTGAATGTAATACCATTTTAGCTAATGTGAATTGTGACTCGATTACGCGAATGAGAACTGAAAAATAGGACAGCACAGACAGTGTATCTATTTCGATCTGTGGCAATTCATCATGCCTTCACTATCTGACACAGAAAGAAAAGTTCAAGATTTGCTCCTTGAAGATCAAAGGCTATCTTTTGCAGCCCTGACATTTGGCATCTCTATAATAACTGCACATACCTGCCGAGCACAGGAATAATGAGGTGCATGTATCTACAATAGTCATTGTTCAGATACCTATAGAGATCAGGTAGAATTCTACAACTCAGGCTGGCCCAGGTCTCCCAGACGGTTGTAGTCTGTGGCATGCTACACAATAAAATGAGGCATCACCATAGAGCAGCTGGAGACGAAAAACAATGAACATCAGCAAGGAAACAGTACATAAATGAAGTAGGCCAGATGGGCAGCTGCAAAACATCTTTGTCAGCTACTAGAGTTTTTCACCAGGCTCTCATCCAGGAGATCTTATCTAATTAGCCCACTATCCATTGCAGGAACAATCTACATCTACTCCATACACTAGAAATATATCTTCATCTACATTACTTTCACCTCCTACTGAACAGCCAAAGATACCATTCCTATCATTGCTGATACAGTATCCAACACCATAAAAGAACACTTTGTGGACTCAGGACAACTTCAGTTTTTTATTACCCTACAAGTTAGGAAGTCAGGATGGCCAGACAGTCTAAGGCACTGCGTTCAGGTCGTAGTCTTCACTGGAGACATGGGTTTGGGACCTCTGACAATTAATTCTTCCGATCAGCCATGATCTTATTGAATGGCGGAGCAGGCTCGAGGAGCCAAATGGCCTACTCCTGCTCCTATTTCTTATGTTCTTATATACTTGATCTCTCTTGACGTTACAGACAGAGTCACGGCTGAGAGTAGTCTTCTGGTGATGTAGGGTTAGAGGGCAGAGGATAAAGGCACCAGCATGCATTAATGTAAGTCAGTCCGCATTTTAAAGTCATTGATTCTGTCCTTAGTTTTTTATAAATTCCTCTGTCCACATTTATAATGGGAACTTTTCATGCTGCAATTAACCTCCCTGCCAATGGTGGCGCTGCAATACCTCCTTTGGGAAGATGTAATTACAGTGTGACAAGTTTATATGGGCAGTTTAATTCTAAATGTGGACAGAAGAATTTATAATGGAAAAAGTTGGTCAAAAATAAATGCAGACATAGGAGATTTAAATGATGTCCCGACATTAAAATAACTCGGGCCTCATTTCTGGAGCAGCCAATGAGTTTCAAACTCATACTGCTACTCCCTGACTGAAAACTGGCTCAGAGTTAAAATTGGGGTGTTTGTTTGCTTTCAAAATTATTTGTTCTTTTACAAATAGAAATCAACTAAGAATGAGGAAATCGGCCTCTCTATTTATCTGTCTTTCTCTTCGTCTCTCTCTGACTTATAGATGGTAGCAGGTGAGATCATTAGTTGGCTTCAAAATTCAACTTTTTAAAATTAGTCTAGTGGTCTCTCTGACCCCAGTGTCTGTTTAATACACATTCTCAAGCATATGGTGCACCAAACAAAAGCTATATCAGATGTGTAATCAGCATACTGTTCATTTCTATCACACACATACACACACCCTGTGGCGTAACTAGAGGTTGTGGGCCCCAATGCAAACATAGATTTTTTTAAAATCACAGAACGTCAGGGAAAAGTTCAGCCAGCCGGGGAAGACCCCGCACAACTGCCCCTCGACTGAGGGGGTCTGGGGGGCCAAAGAGGGAGTTCGGGGTCTGGGGGAGCCGGTGGACAAATTAACTGCGCAAATAGCAGTTAACGGATATGATGTAATTGGCATCACGGAGACATGGCTGGGAACTCAACATCCAGGGGTATTCAACATTTAGAAAGGATAGACAGAGAGGAAAAAGAGGCGGGGTAGAATTGCTAGTGAAAGAGGAAATTAACGCAATAGTAAGGAGGGACATTAGCCTGGATGATGTGGAATCGGTATGGGTGGAGCTGCGGTATACCAAAGGGCAGAAAACGCTAGTGGGAGTTGTGTACAGACCACCAAACAGTAGTAGTGAGGTTGGGGACAGCATCAAACAAGAAATAAGGGATGTGTGCAATAAAGGTACAGCAGTTATCATGGGCGACTTTAATCTACATATTGATTGGGCTAACCAAACTGCTGGCAATGCAGTGGAGGAGGATTTCCTGGAGTGTATTAGGGATGGTTTTCTAGACCAATATGTCGAGGAACCAACTAGAGAGCTGGCCATCCTAGACTGGGTGATGTGTAATGAAAAGGGACTAATTAGCAATCTTGTTGTGCGAGGCCCCTTGGGGAAAAGTTACCATAATATGGTAGAATTCTTTATTAAGATGGAAACTAGGGCCCTGAACTTAAGGAAAGGTAACTTCGACGGTATGTGGCATAAATTGGCTAGAATAGACTGGCAAAGGACACTTAAAGGGTTGACGGTGGATAAGTAATGGCAAACATTTAAAGATCACATGGATGAACTTCAGCAATTATACATCCCTGTCTGGAGTAAAATTAAAACGGGGAAGGTGGCTCAACCGCAGCTAACAAGGGCAATTAAGGATAGTGTTCAAACCAAGGAGGAGGCATATAAATTGGCTAGAAAAAGCAACAAACCTGAGGACCGGGAGAAATTTAGAATTCAACAGAAGAGGACTAAGAGTTTAATTAAGAGGGGTAAAATAGAGTACGAGAGGAAGCTTGCAGGGAACATGAAAACTAACTGCAAAAGCTTCTATAAATATGTGAAGAGAAAAAGATTAGTGAACACAAACATAGGTCCCTTGCAGTCGGATTTAGGTGAATTTATAATGGGGAACAAAGAAATGGCACACCAATTGAACAAATATTTTGGTTCTGTCTTCACGAAGGAAGACACAAATAACCTTCTGAATGTACGAGGGGATAGTGGGTCTAGTGAGAAAAAGGAACTGAAGGATATCCTTATTTGGCGGGAAATTGTGTTCGGGAAATTGATGGGATTAAAGGCCGATAAATCCCTGGGGCCTGATGGTCTGCATCCCAGAGTACTTAAGGAAGTAGCCCTAGAAATAGTGGATGCATTGGTGATCATTTTCCAACAATGTATCGACTTTGGATCAGTCCCTATGGACTGGAGGGTAGCTAATGTAACACCACTTTTTAAAAAAGGAGGGAGAGAGAAAACGGGTAATTATAGACCGGTTAGCCTGACATCAGTAGTGGGGAAAATGTTGGAATCAATCATTAAGGATGAAATAGCAGTGCATTTGGAAAGCAGTGACAGGATCGGTCCAAGTCAGCATGGATTTATGAAAGGGAAATAATGGTTGACGAATCTTCTGTAATTTTTTGAGGATGTAACTAGAAAAGGAGAACCAGTGGATGTGGTGTATTTGCACTTTCAAAAGGCTTTTGACAAGGTCCCGCACAAGAGATTGGTGTGCAAAATCAAAGCACATGGTATTGGGGGTAATGTACTGACACGGATAGAGAACTGGTTGGCAGACAGGAAGCAGAGAGTCGGGATAAACAGGTCCTTTTCAGAATGGCAGGAGTGCTGCAGGGCTCAGTGCTGGGACCCCAGCTCTTTACAATATACATTAACGATTTAGATGAAGGAATTGAGTGTAATGTCTCCAAGTTTGCAGATGACACTAAACTGGGTAGTGGTGTGAGCTGTGAGGAGGATGCTAAGAGGCTGCAGGGTGACTTGGACAGGTTAGGTGAGTGGGCAAATGCATGGGAAATGCAGTATAATGTGAGGTTATCCATTTTGGGGGTAAAAACGCGAAGACAGAATATTATCTGAATGGCGGCAGATTAGGAAAAGGGGAGGTGCAATGAGATCTGGGTGTCATGGTTCATCAGTCATTGAAAGTTGACATACAGGTACAGCAGGCGGTGAAGAAGGCAAATGATATGTTGGCCTTCATAGCTAGGGGATTTGAGTATCGGAGCAGGAAGGTCTTACTGCAGTTGTACAGGGCCTTGGTGAGGCCTCACCTGGAATATTGTGTTCAGTTTTGGTCTCTTAATCTGAGGAAGAACGTTCTTGCTATTGAGGGAGTGCAGCGAAGGTTCACCAGACTGATTCCAGGGATGGCTGGACTGACATATGAGGAGAGACTGGATCAACTGGGCCTTTATTCACTGGAGTTTAGAAGGATGAGAGGGATCTCATAGAAACATATAAGATTCTGACGGGACTGGACAGGTTAGATGCGGGAAGAATGTTCCTGATGTTGGGGAAGACCAGAACCAATGGACATAGTCTTAGGATAAGGGGTAGGCCATTTAGGACTGAGATGAGGAGAAACTTCTTCACTCAGAGAGTTGTTAACCTGTGGAATTCCCTGCCACAGAGAGTTGTTGATGTCAGTTCATTGGATATATTCAGGAGGGAGTTAGATATGGCTCTTATGGCTAAAGAGATCAAGGGGTATGCAGAGAAAGCAGTAAACGGGTACTGAGCGAATGATCAGCCATGATCTTAATGAATGGTGGTGCAGGCTCGAAGGGCCGAATAGCCTACTCCTGCACCTATTTTCTATGTTTCTATGTGAGGGGGAGCCGGGACCGGTGTGAGGGAGGGTTTACGGGGTGGGGGGCTACTGCGGGGTCTGTGAGCGGAGCTGAGCCGGGTGCAGACGGCGGGACGTCGATTTTCAGCGCGAGAATGTGGGTGAGATCTCGGTGCGGGAGGACGAAGTGCTGACCATGTACAGTGAGCACGACATTGAGGGCTGGCTGAAGGAGGCCAACAGCCGCGGCCAGAGGGGCCTCTTCCCGGCCTCGTACATGCAGTTCCTGAGCCGGGAGCAGGGGCGACGCTGCGCCCGGTGTCGATGCCGGTGAGCCCTCCGCCTCCCACTATACCAACGTGCCAACCGGCAGCTACAACAGCCCGGCGCTGCCTCAGCCTCAGCCCCCAGCGGCTTCCCCCGGCTGGCCTGCCCCACCGTCAGCACCTTCTGCCCCACGCCTGTTGCCCAAATGGGCGGCGGCGGCGGCCTCGGGAGCTGGTCCTGGCAGGGCTGTAGCATCAGGTGCCGGGTAGCGGTGACGACGACGACAGGGACAATAACCCGATGGTGGCGGATGAGCCGCTGTCCGGGGCGGCGGGAGCGGAGGAGGCGGCGGCGGATTCTCGGATTTCAATTTGATGGGCCGTTATCGAGTGAGCACGGGGGCGATGTTCCCCGTCATCTCGGTGCCCCACATCCCCGAGAAGCAAGCCACCAGCCACTTCGAGGAGAACTTTATCGCCAAGCGGAAGAAAGGGCTGACCCTGTGGATGAACCAAATGATGAGCCACCCGGTGCTAGCCTGCTGCGATGCCTTGTCTGGAGTGTCACCCAGGTCGGGTGGCACTCTTTAATGTTTTATGTTTTCGCAGGTAAACTCAAAAGAGTTTCCAGCACTTCCTCACCTGCAACGACGCGAAGGCTTGGAAGCAGGGAAAGAGGAAAGCCGAGAAAGACGACATGGTGGGGAGCAACTTCTTCCTAACGCTCAGCACCCCACAGAGCCCCCTCGATCTGCAGGAGGTGGAGAGCAGGGTCGACGGGTTTAAAACTTTCACCAAGAGGATGGACGCGAGCGTTTTCCGGCTGAGCCACACCACCAACAAGTTCGCGAGGAAGCAGGTGGTGGGCCCCCTTCAGGCGAGGGCCCCAATGCCGCTGCATTGGCGTAGTTATGCCACTGCCCACACCACTGTCTCTAAAAAAAAATACCCAATATGAATTTTACCTGAATAAAGCTTTTGAAATGTTTTCTCTAGCATGTCTTTCCAAATCTTTTTGAAAAAGAACTGACAAGAAATTACTAGAACTGAAGAAAAATATTCCTTATTACAGCTGGATGAACAGTATTGACGTATCCTGGGAAATTAGGACACTGTACATCTCACCTCTCACTTCCCTCTCTCACACACGCACATTCTTTCTCTCCCACTCCGCTCTCTTTATCCCACTATCAGTTTAATATATTGTTTAAAGTTCATAGAAAGTTCACAAAACAAAATCTACAACAGGTGTATAATTTGAACTCTGCAAACATTGACACAGCCTCTTTAAAGAACATGCCATATAATTGTATCTCAATTAAGCGTTTGAAATTTCTCCTCTTGTTCATGAGAAGTGCTGTGGCTGGTCTTGGGGATGTGAATGGGAAGTGGGGTGCTCTGCATTAGCCCTGGACTTGTCATATGCTCTACACTGTTTCCACTGTGTAAACTAACACCACACTAGGGCTGCAATTTCGTCTACCGAGGCAAGTCCAGGACGGCCAAGGTCTTTAGCGAGGTTCTGTCCCGCTGTTGGCTGCAGCCCGCTCTCTCCAAGTAATTTTATCGACGCATTTATTTGTAACACCTAAAACTCGGATTGGGTCCCCTTGATTAGAAGACCTGATTGGTTCCCTTGGAGGATAAGACACAATCAGCAATCAGCAGTTTCTCTGGAATGTATAATTAGATCCTCCCTGCCTATGTAATCAGTTACATTGCAAAGTGTAATTCGAGCCATTCTGACTGCCGACTCTGGACAGAACAGAGCTCACTTGGAACAGACAGGGCTCATTCTCACGGGTTAAGACCTTCCCCCCCCCCCCCAAAAACAAGTTCCTGCCCCCATCCTCCACCACCCAATTGCTTGACCTTCCCCTCAGCCCAAGTTTCTGACCTCCCCCGCCCCCCCCACCCCCACCCCCCTCGGCTTCCTCACCTCCACCCCGTTCCTTATGGATTCATGACCTTTCCCCAACAAGCTCCTGACCTTAAACCTCCCCCCCCCCACCCCACCACCTGTCATAGATGGGACATTATGTGTGGGTCACGGATTGTTAACAGGTTTATTGGGTATGAAGTGAATAGTAACAGTGTCGTGACTTCCGGATTTCATCCAGTCCAATGATATCACTTGCCACACACGCACCGAGCTTTCCGAGAAATCGACCAGGTGTAGGTGGAGGAGAGTGAAAATGTGGTAGAGAAGTGTAAAGGGAGTGAGATTGGAAGAACGTGACCCGTCTTACCATCTGGATCACGTTCTCGCTCCCAACCCCACCCCTCTTTTAGACCTGGATCGTGTTCTTCCCCCATCTCCACTGTGCTCTCTGTGCTCTTTACCCCCTCCCTCCCCCACCGTGTTGCTGATCTCTCCCTGTGTTCCCGATCCCCTCTCCCCGTTCCCTCTCTCTCTGCCTCCCCTCTCTCTCCCACTCTCTCTCCCACATGCTCTGCGCCCCTCTCAACCTTTCTCTCCCCCTCCCCCCAGCCTCTCTTTCTCTCCCTAGTCTCTCTCTCTCCCCCCAGTCTCTCTGTCCCAGTCTCTCTCTCTCTCTCTCTCCCTCGTCTCTCTCTCTCTCTCTCTCTCTCTCTGTCCCAGTCTCTCTCTCTCCCCCTTCCCCCCAGTCTCTCTGTCCCAGTCTCTCTCTCTTTCTCCCCAGTCTCTCTTTCTGCCCCAGTCTCTCTGTCCCAGTCTCTCTCTCTCCCCTGTCTCTCTGTCTCAGTCTCTCTCTCTCTCTCCCCCGTCTCTCTCTCTCTCTCTCTCTGTCCCAGTCTCTCTCTCTCCCCTTTCCTCTCCAAAGTCCTTGAACGTGTTGTCGCCTCCCAAATCCATGCCCATCTTTCCTGCAACTCCACGTTCAATCTGGTTTCCGTCCCTGCCAAGGTACTGAAACGGCTCTCATCAAAGTCACAAATGACATCATTTGTAACTGTAACAGAGATAAACTATCCCTCCTCCTCGTCCTTCTCGACCTGTCTGCAGCCTTTGACACGGTTTACCTCCTCCAACACCTCTTCATCGTCCAACTTAGGTGGGACTGCACTTGCCTGGTTCTATTCTTATCCATCTAATTGTAGCCAGAAAATCACCTGCAATGGCTTCTCTTTCCACTCTCACATCATTGCCACTGGTGTCCCCCAAGGATCTATCCTTGGCCCCCTCCTATTTCTCATCTACATGCTGCCCCTTGGCGACATCATCCAAAAACACAGCGTCACTTTCCACATGTATGCTGACGACACCCAACTCTACCTCACCACCACTTCTCTTGACCCTTCCATGGTCTCTAAATTGTCAGACTGCTTGTCCGACATCCAGTACTGAATGAACAGAAATATTTTCCAATTAAATATTGGGAAGACCGAAGCCATTGTCTTTGATCCCTGCCACAAACTGCGATCCCTAGCCATCGACTCCGTCCCTCTTCCTAGCATCTGTCTAAGGCTGAACCAGACTGTTCACAACATAGGTGTCGTATTTGACCCTGAAATGAGCTTCCGGCCACATATCCGTGGCATAACTAAAACCGTCTATTTTCACGTCCATAACATTGCCTGTCTCCGTCCCTGCCTCAGCTCATCTGCTGCTGAAACCTTCATCCATGCCTTTGTTACCTCTAGACTTGATTACTCCAACGCACTCCTGGCTGGCCTCCCACATTCTACCCGAAGTAAACTTGAGGTCATCCAAAACTCGGCAGCCTAACTCGCACCAAGTCCCGCTCACCCATCACCCCTGTGCTGGCTGACCTACATTGGCTCCCAGTTAAGCAAAGCCTCGATTTTAAAATTCTCATCCTTGTTTACAAATCCCTCCATGGCCTCGCCCCTCCCTATCTCTGTAATCTCCTTCAGCCTCACAACCCCGAGATAGCTGTGCTACTCAAATTCTGCCCCTTTGAGAATCCCTGATTATAAATGTTCAACCATCAGTGGTTATGCATTTAGCTGCCTGGGCCGTAGAGCTCAAGAAATCCCTTCCTAAACCTCTCCGCTTTTCTATCTCTCTTTCCTCCTTTAAGGCGCTCCTTAAAATCTACCTCTTTGACCAAGCTTTTGGTCATCAGCCGTAATTTCTTGTATGGCTTGGTGTAAAAAAAAAATTTTTTTTTTTTGTCTTATAGCACTCCTATCAAGTGCCTTGGGGCGTCTTACTACGTTAAATATGCTATACAAAGACAAGTTGTTGTTGCTGTTGTCAAACATTGAAATCTTTATTTTCAACACTTTGCCTTCTTGGACAGATTTGTGTGCACCTTTGGAAGTGGATTAGTGAATGGTGAGACATAACAGCGGTGATGAGTGTGAAAGGAATGGCTTGGGCATTGCAGGAATGCTTTATGGTGTTGATGTGGGGTGGTGCCAACCTGGCGCACCATGTGGCAGCCAGGGTGTACAGCGTCAAGTGAAGTAAATCTGGCCATGCTGAGGCTGTCCTAGGCCGCCCGGGCAGCAATGTGGTCAGGTGCTGATGCCCTCTGTCATGTGCAGCATCAGTTGATTGCGCAGAAGGTTGGTGGTGTTGTTGGTGATGCTGGTGTGCCTGGTGATGGAGGTATTGGAACTGATCGTGGTGGGATTCTGAGGACCAAGGTGAGATTTTTTCAAGGGCACCTATGCTGATGGGATAGATGGCAGGTGAGGTTGTGATGACAGAAACAACCTGTCAGTGGTGAAAAATGTTGTTTCAAGGAGCTGATAGTGAATAGAGAGTTTACTCCAAACACTTCCAACCTGCATAAAGCTCAACTGTGTTTTCCAAATTCTGAAGGCTCCAACTTCTAAGATTGGAAAGTTAACAGGTGTGAAATAGTAGCTTTTATACCACGTTTGCAGCTGTCAACTATTCAGCAGAATGGATACACATTGAAAACCCGACCTACTTAGTTGGCGTGATCCCCAAGCGCCGTTAAATGGTAAGTACATGGCAAAATGCTATTTAAGTGGCTTTAAACAACCTCTTAATGATGTCAATTGCCTCCCCCGTCACTTGATGTCGGGTCTGTTAAGCGCTGACAGACCCGACACTTGGGAGACTAGCATGGAGGTGGGTTGACAGCAGGCTCCCGACTCGCTGTCAATCTTTTCTATTTTGACAGCTGACCCGCCTCCAAACCCGCCCTCTCAGCGCCGGTTAAATTACGGCCTAGCTGTCAGCTGTTGAAGGTTGCTTGGTAGTTTCCAATTATATCAGCAATCATTCAGAAAGTATAAGTCTTTTAAAAATAGGTGCAGTAAGCCCAGATTCCTGTTTTTATCAGCTGGACCTCCAGCCAGCAAATTCCTGCTCCTATTCACTCATGCTCTGTGTATATTCCTTAATCTCACTCTCCAAATCTCCCTGAGGTGGATGTACTGGCACAGGTGCTTTGCAGGGTTAAGGTGAAGAATGGGCTGGGAAATGCTGGCTTCCTCCATGTTCCTCGACCCTAAATCAGCCTCATGTGACACATCTAGAGAGAGAGAGACGAGAACCATTTGTGACAATGCTATCTTAATGACGTCTTCAGATGCACCTTTTCTGTTGAATGGGTGACATGGAATTGTGCTTCAGTGTAAGCTTTGATACTAGTGAGTAAGAGAAGAGGAGGAGAAAAGAGAGCAGAAGTAGTTTGGTGCCAACTACAAACTGGAGCCAGGCCTCGCTTCATCCCTTACTTCCTCCATGGCCTCTTTGCCCTGGATCGCATCTTCAAAGCAGGTAGGAGAACAGAGGCTGGAAAATCTTCCTCCCATGTGGGATCTCCCTTGTTAAGTAAATTCTCCTGCAGACTAGAAGATTTGAGAAATTAAATTACCAGGAGGGCATATAGGATTGCTCATGTGTCAGTATGTAACCCATCATCATAGGCAGTCCCTCGAAATTAAGGAAGACTTGCTTCCACTCTAAAGGTGAGTTCTCAGGTGACTGAACAGTCCAATACAGAAATTACAGTCTCTGTCACAGGTGGGACAGACAGTGGTTAACGGATAGGGTGGGTGGGTAATCTGGTTTTCTGCACGCTCCTTCCACTGTCTGCCTTTGGTTTCTGCATGCACTAGGCGACGAGACGCGAGGTGTTCAGCGCCCTCCAAGATGCTCTCCCTCCACTTAGGACGGTCTTGGGCCAGGGACTCCCAGGTGCTGGTGGGGATGTTGCACTTTATCAAGGAGGCTTTGAGGGTGCCCTTGAAATGTTTCCTCTGCCCACCTGGGGCTCGCTTGCCACGTAGGAGTTCCGCTTGCTTTGGGAGTCTCGTGTCGAGCATGCGGATGATGTGGCCCATCCAACGGAGCTGGTCGACTGTGATCAGTGCTTCGATGCTGGGGATGTTGGCCTGATCGAGAACATTGATGTTGGTGCGTCTATCCTCCCAGTGGATTTACAGGATCTTGCGGAGGCAGCGGAGGTCGAACACCGCCTCCAGTGTGCCAGCACAGCCTTCGGTCGCCTGAGGAAGAGAGTGTTTGAAAACCAGGACCTCAAATCTGGCACCAAGCTTATGGTCTACAGGGCAGTAGTGATATCTGCCCTCCTTTATGGCTCAGAGATGTGGACCATATACAGTAGACACCTCAAAGCGCTGGAGAAATACCACCAGTGCTTCCTCCGCAAGATCCTGCATATACACTGCGAGGACAGACAAGTATGTAACCCATAATGTGTGTGAGCACATAAATATATTTGTTATAAGAACACTGGAATTTGTATCAAAATAAATGTGGAAATTAATATTGATCAAAGGGCATCAGATAAATATTTAATAAAAACAGAAAACGCTGGAAACACTCAGAAGGTTGGCAGCAGAAGAATCTTTAACTCTTTCAGCATAATTCTTCATCAAAGAACTGTCTATAATAAATTCACTGTTCCCTTCCAGGGAAGTGTTAGATGCCTATGTATGCTCGCTGAATTGTCTTACATCGTCCGGTTCAGATTCTGTCAACATTTTACTACCGACTCTCTATTTAGATACGTGTAGCTACTGAGTGAATGAATTAACCTTCTTCTGCCAATAAAAGTAAAAGCAAAATACCTTGGATGCTGGAAGTCTGAAATAAAATCAGAAAATGCTGGAAGCACTCAGTGGGTCAGGCAGCATCTGTGGAGAGAGAAACAGATGGAATCAATTATTAAGGATGTCATTGCAGCGCACTTGGAAAGAGGTGACATGATAGGTCCAAGTCAGCATGGATTTGTGAAAGGGAAATCATGCTTGACAAATCTTCTGAAATTTTTTGAGGATGATTCCAGTAGAGTGGATAAGGGAGAACCAGTTGATGTGGTGTATTTGGACTTTCAGAAGGCTTTCGACAAGGTCCCACACAAGAGATTAATGTGCAAAGTTAAAGCACATGGGATTGGGGGTAGTGTGCTGACGTGGATTGAGAACTGGTTGGCAGACAGGAAGCAAAGAGTAGGAGTAAATGGGTACTTTTCAGAATGGCAGGCAGTGACTAGTGGGGTACCACAAGGTTCTGTGCTGGGGCCCCAGCTGTTTACATTGTACATTAATGATTTAGACGAGGGGATTAAATGTAGCATCTCCAAATTTGCAGATGACACTAAGTTGGGTGGCAGTGTGAGCTGCGAGGAGTTTGCTATGAGGCTGCAGAGTGACTTGGATAGGTTAGGTGAGTGGGCAAATGCATGGCAGATGAAGTATAATGTGGATAAATGTGAGGTTATCCACTTTGGTGGTATAAACAGAGAGACAGACTATTATCTGAATGGTGACAGATTAGGAAAAGGGGAGGTGCAACGAGACCTGGGTGTCATGGTACATCAGTCATTGAAGGTTGGCATGCAGGTACAGCAGGCGGTTAAGAAAGCAAATGGCATGTTGGCCTTCATAGCGAGGGGATTTGAGTACAGGGGCAGGGAGGTGTTACTACAGTTGTACAGGGCCTTGGTGAGGCCACACCTGGAGTATTGTGTACAGTTTTGGTCTCCTAACTCGAGGAAGGTCATTGTTGCTATTGAGGGAGTGCAGCGAAGGTTCACCAGACTGATTCCCGGAATGGCGGAACTGACATATCAAGAAAGACTGGATCAACTGGGCTTGTATTCACTGGAGTTCAGAAGAATGAGAGGGGATCTCATAGAAACATTTAAAATTCTGACGGGTTTAGACAGGTTAGATGCAGGAAGAATGTTTCCAATGTTGGGGAAGTCCAGAACCAGGGGTCACAGTCTAAGGATAAGGGGTAAGCCATTTAGGACCGAGATGAGGAGAAACTTCTTCACCCAGAGAGTGGTGAACCTATGGAATTCTCTACCACAGAAAGTAGTTGAGGCCAATTCACTAAATATATTCAAAAAGGAGTTAGATGAAGTCCTTACTACTAGGGGGATCAAGGGGTATGGCGAGAAAGCAGGAATGGGGTACTGAAGTTGCATGTTTAGCCATAAACTCATTGAATGGCGGTGCAGGCTCGAAAGGCCGAATGGCCTACTCCTGCACCTATTTTCTATGTTTCTATGTAACATTTCAGGTCAATGAGCTTTCATCGGATCTGAAAGATGCTGGCGGTGAACAGCTATTAAGCCCTCTAAATATCTTGATGAACAGGAATTATATTTGTAGCCTAGTCAGCCGTTCAAAAAGCAATCTGTAAGCCTGCATGCAGGTAGAAGGCAGTGAGGTAGAGCAGTGAGGAGGCAAACCTTTTCTTTGTATAGTTAGATTTTTAGTCCTTTTAATTTTGAAGCACACCTCTGGGGTGGTTGCTTGCCAAAAGGCTTTTTCAAGTACAACCCCAGGATTTATTGACACTCCATTTGTTTTCTTTCAGTGTCTTTATGCATCTAGGTTAGGTAGCCAGTCTGGAGCCAAGTTCTGCAAGTTGCTATGTGATCTGTTTTTTGTGGTCTTTAATGAGGTATAATTTAACAGTACTTTTTGTTTTAGCCTGCATGGAGCTGATTGTCCATTTCTATAACTTTTGTTTATCATACGCATTTTTATTATGGAACCGCCATCCATAGGTACGGTTTCCATTATTTCCTGCATCCTGGGTAGGTTCATCTTACATGCTGGTGGGCAGTGGTGGCTGTATTTGACTAGCTGGCTCAAATATCACTTCCCATAATCTTAGGGAAACTTCTTCTACATCTAAGTGGCAAATTTAGGCTCAATATTAATTGGGAAGCAGGGAGGGAGCGAAGGCACTTAATTGCAACGGGGGATACCCGGGAATGCAGAGGTCCTGCTGGGAATGCGGAGGCTACCTAACCTAGATGCATAAAGACACTGAAAGAAAACAAATGGAGTGTCAATCAATCCTGGGGTTGTACTTGAAAAAGCCTGTTGCTGCTGGTCAGATTGAAAGCCAGGCGGGAAAGCCAACATGAGAAGATCGCAGCCGGGGACCGCTCGGGACAATCCCCATCAATCAGGAAAATTGAGGCCTGATGAGAGGGGGCTCAGAGCATGGCAACGAGGAAGGAGGAAAAGATCGGAGTTATAGTGGGGAACCCCAACAAATTGTGGGGCATGAGGCAAAGATCGTAAGATAGAAGTTGGGGGGAGGGGGCGGTTGGACCAGCAATCATGATCATAGCTCCTTTCAGGATCCTGCACACAGCTGCAGAGTTGGCCTACTATGAGAGCCATGCTGCCACAAGCAACATTATCTAGGAAACAATCGGTTTGCTCAAGAAATACTTTCGCTGCTTGGACTATTCCGGAGGAGCTTGGCAGTACACCCCTGAGCGGGTATCCAGATTTGTCATTGCCTGCTGCATGCTCCACAACTTCGAGAAAGCTGCAAAAGCTTTAGATAAGCCCAGAGGTCAGACTTGCTAGAAGGATGGTTAAAAAGGCAACTTGTTTAATTCAAGTAAGATGATAATGTGGGATAATGTATCATTATGTGCAGATAAATTCCCTTGTGTTTCTGAGATAGAAAAGTACAGAAAGTATGGGCTTTGAAGAAAGGGGGAAAGAAAACAGAGGCAATTTTAAACTAATCTTCCCAATTGGGAAACTGAGTGGATCAGGTGCCACGCTGGTTTTGAATCCTGTCTGATTTTACTCTCTATTGACTTCAGTGGAGCATAATATTGGGTGAGGTGTAAAACCGCCATTCCGCCCGATCCCGTGGTTTTCAAGACCAGTGAGTTAGGTTAAAATGACCTCAATGTCTCATTTGAAACATGGCACCTCTGACAATGCAGCACTCTCTCAGCACTGCACTGAAGTGTTAGCTTAGGTTTTGTACTCAAGTTCTGGGTGATCATCTTGACTTTGTGCGATAGTGTAAAATAGGAGATAACTAATCGGCATCCTGATTTACATCTCTCCCAATTTACCTTTCCATTGTCTTTAATGGGAAGGGAAATCAGTATATTGGTCATCCTGGAGAGTTGTATGTTGGACATATTGGGGGGTTAAGGGTTAACAGTTGAACTTCCTTGCAAGTTGGAGCAACTGACTTTCCAAGTTAAACAGGATGGCTTTGAAGTATCGTGAGAGGAAAGCATAGCTTGTCTTCTCCTTTTAGAGTCTTGAGTGTTAGATACGAGAAATGCTTGTGCAAGGAAATAAGTGACAGTAATGATGTCAGTCATGAGGAAGGACGGAAGGAAAGGAGTGGGGGAGGGAAGGAAGGAAGGAAGGAAAGAAGTTTTTGAAGTGTAGTCACTGTTGTAATGTGTAGTCACTGGAAAAGCGGCAGCAATCTGTGCACAGCAAGCTCCAGCAAACAGCAAAGTGATAATAACCAGACAATCTGTTTTTAGTGATGTTGATTGAGGGATAATTATTGGCCAGGACACTGGGAATTACTCCCCTGCTCTTCTTCGAATTAATGCCGTTGGATCATAAAGTATAACTTTAGTAGCTAGGGTAGTAAGCATAGGTAGAGGGATCCATTAACTATAGTAAAGAAAAATAACGGTTAATAAAGCCTGTTCTTCAAGGAGGTTAAGAAGAGTTAGGTCAGTAAGTCTTGTTTCAGGGAAGTAGCTTTGGAGTAAACAACTGTTGACATGAATAGTCTGTTTTCAAAGGAATTTGGAAATAGATACGTCATGACACCTTATCTGTGACATCTACCTTTGATGTCGGCAAAATATGGTGTATAAAAGAGCATAGTGTTAAATAGTTCTTCAGAGGGCTCAATAGATAGAATTAGAAGCCAAAAGCCACTCTCTTGTATTTAGTTGAGCCGATCACTCAAATTAGACATCAATAAAGTTTTTTCAGTATACTCCACCATCAAATGTCTCGTGCTTACTTGAATCATATTGTTGTGAACCATAGAAGGAAGGAGGTTGGATGCTAACAATTGGTGCCGTGACTCGGACTGGTGCCGTGAACTCGTCCAACGAAATGCGGATGGTGAGTATAATTTAATGTCGATCGTGGGTATAACTAGCTCCTGGGAATTGTGATCTATGGAATATGATGGAATCAGAAAACATAGATGATTTCTCGACCCAGTTGGTTCCTTTGAAAGTTTCTGATTGGATTAAAAGTAAGGATTTTTTTAAAGAAATTTTGAACGGGAACTGGGCGCAGATTGAGCAGGCACTAAAGAATGTGTGTCTGCAGAAACAAAAAGATAGTAGACAGAAAATGTTCCTGTTTCAGCAGAAAGGAAAGGAAAGGAAACAGAGAACATACCTATTGCAAGGGCGTTGTCTGGGAATAGGCGCCCTTTGGAGGCAGCATGATCAGATGCAGGCTGAAATTAGGGTCTTGAGGGCAGAAATGGAGAAAGTTAAGGAGTGTGATGCAGTCAAGGTCCATGCTGTACAAGCTATTAATTCCTTCCTGGCGAGTCACAAGGCTATGGAGCGACTGCGCGATGAGGGGGGGAGTTAGAAGATAAGTGCGGCGCTTAGAAGGTGAGGTGGACATTTTACAGATAGAAAAGGCGCTAGAAAAAGTGTGCCAATGAAACCAGAAACAGCAAGACATTGGCCCTAGGATTTAAAAGGAAAATGGTGAGACGGTTGTTAGACATTCTGAAAGGGAGTTGGAGAAACAGTGGCCCTGGGCTAATAAGTGGAAGAACAGTCTGAGGCAATGTTCCCTCTAATTTTTTTAGGTCTGTGCAGCCCCTTTAATGGTTTGCATGGGCCATTCAAAATTCCATGTATGCGCATTTTAAACATTTTCTTTGATTGGATATTTTCCCACAGTGACAGAGAGTATCAGGAATTGATGAATTAACACATTGGGCTCTCAAGAAAAGCCACAATGGATTTTATTTTTTTTCCTTTTCAACAGAGGACCATGGTTTTAGACCATATGTATGTTGCTGGTGCAAGATTACCAAGAATGTTGCTCTGGCATACAAATGGCTTCAAGGAGTTAAAGAGCAATATTTGCTGAAAAAGTACAGTAGGAGCTCGAGTAACGTTCATAATTGAAGTTCTTATCTGCAGACGTCAATGGATCTTGAATGTCAATTGGTGACGAAATTGGACTGGAAATTTTGCTTGTCATAAGCTCGGATTTAACCGATTCAGAGTCCTTTGTTATCTTCCAAGAGAGATTGCTCGAGGGGTGAAGATAGAAGACTTATATCCAAATGTAATTACAAGCACCTATATGTCATGTAAAACTACCAAGCCTGGGCATAATTTGTTTGTGAAATTGAAATTAATTAGATAAATCAACTGTTCAAGCACTCGAGAAGGGAAATTTATCTGAAGTTTATGGGGACAATCAAATTTTATTTTTGGAAAAGTCCAGTCTAAGTGGTTCCTGCCCAATGCTGTGTCATTGACAAGTCCTGGCAGTTTGAGATATTTTGAAAAAGTGGTCCAATAAGAGTTGAAGTAGAATGAACAAAAATGTGTTGATAACTTCGGATTGATTAGGGAACTTTGTTAAATGGTAATGATCATATTGTATTGGACAGTAAAGTTCCCTCCAGGGCTCACTAGGATGTATAAAATTGGATCAGAGGAAGTGATTTAGGATATAAGATAGAAATTAGGAAAATTACACCACGAAAATCATTTTCCTAGGTGATTATATGAGTATATGAGGGAAGGAGGTTGAATGCTAACAACGGGATCATTAACACTTAGCTGATTCGTTATCACCCCTTTACACCATTGCTTAAAGTTAAAATTACCCATTGAGCGCATAAGTGTCACTGAACAAATCAAAACTGCACAAGAAGATGCACTTTTCCAGATCTATTTTCCCTTTCTATGCTGAAAATGAGAACTGGTGCAGAAGTACTGATAAGGCTACAGTTGCGGTACCCCGAACTGTGAACAATGACTATTGCTCACGAGTTCATTAAATACAATTTCTACATGTTGTAGAATACCCACAAATTAAAATGCTGTTAACTTTGAGTGATAGTGTAAAATGGGTGATATCTAATAAACCTCCTATTATACACCACATCTGATATTCCTTCCATTGACTTCAGTGGAAATGATAATTAGTAGTGGTGCATAAAGGATGGCTAATTCAATATCGCCCATTTTACACACTTTGGGCTGAATTTTCGCTGACTTTGCAACTGGGTTTTCGCTGCGATTTGACCCTCCGCGGCGAAAAACGCGGCCGGCAGGATCCTCGGGTACCTCTTTGCGGCGGTGCTTTCAAGTACCACTGGGGAGAGGTGTGACGATGTGAAATGACATGCAACGCCGCGGGTTGCATTACCGTCGTACTTTCGGCACTCTCCGACACATACGCTGCGCCCAGAATACCGACAGGGTCAAACCTGTCGGCGCAACCATGGCCAGCAGCGGTAAGTATGAAGACCTGCAAAAACGTAAGTTAAAGTTTTTATTTTTTAATTATTTTTCAGCGATTTAGTAGGTAAGGGTTTTTGAATGTTTTTTTGCCATTTTAGCCCCTCTCCCAAGGCCTCTCTCGTAGCACTACTGGCCCTGGACTAAAGTTGCCGAAACTCGCGGTTTGCGTTACGAATCCTCGTGCTCGTCGACTTTACTGATGGCACAGATGTAAAGGCCGAAAGTTAGGCCTAAAAACGATAGCACAGCGAAAACGCTAATTTTGGCGTAAAACTACCGTTTTTGCCAATAAACAAAAATCTAATCCATAGGGTGGTAGAAGTTTGGAACTCTTCCGCAAACGTCAATTGATGCTAGATCAGTTACTAATTTTTAATCAGAGATTAATAGCTTTGTGTTAACCATAGGTATTAAGGGATATGGGCCGAACGCGAGTATATGAAGTTAGATCGCAGATCAGCCATGATCTCATTAAATGGCGGAACAGGCTCGAGAGGCTGAATGGCCTACTCCTGTTCCTATGTTTCTAATTAGTACAGGAATTGCAACTGGTCCTGCTGAACTGCTGTGTTAGTAATATCCCTTAATTCATTCCACGTAGTTAAGATCAAATGTATATGTTTGTTTTCCAGCAAGAAGTGTCTGTGAACTACATGAAGAACCACCTTCCAACTTAGTCACTGATACTGACAATTATTTCTACATCCACGCCAGAGGTGAATATAAATTGCAGCTTGAATATGTTATCACTTGTGTGAGTGGTGGAACAGCGTGGAGGCCCCGACCTGCGAGAGACCATCAGTGGCAGGTCAGGGCCATAAAAGAAGCAGCGAGCGGCGGCCCCTGGACAGCATGGAGGCAGGCCACTTCAGGGAGCAGCGCGAGCTGGTGCAGGAGGGCAACGGCAGCGAAGAGTGACGTCAGCAAGGTCCAGGTCGGTGATTGGAGCGTGGGCAGATACAGCAAGAGCGGCGAGATTGGGCAAAGGAACAGTGAGAGACTGTGGAGGGATGTGATCGAGGCCCAGGGGAGGCATGAGTTCGGGGCGAGGGGCCCAGGGGCAGCAGGGGCCAGCCCACGCTGCGATATGTGCGCGCACTAGGTCCATGCAGCAGAGCAGGTCTCCACTTGTCTTGGGTAATCCTTGCCACTGGACTAAGACCGAGCTCTGTCAAGCCTGTTTAGTGGCTGGTGTGCAACGGCCACCACACATTAAAAAAAATCCACGCACAGGCATCTTCCACCCTTGAGGACATAGTTCAGGTTCTTCATTCGAAACACCTGTGAACTCATCCTTTTTTTGACGTGGAAGCAAGTCATCCTCGTTTCGAGGGACTGCCTATGATGATGATGAGTGGTGAGGGAAAGATAACTTGTTGGGTCAATAAGAACATAAGAATTAGGAACAGGAGTAGGCCATCTAGCCCCTCGAGCCTGCTCCGCCATTCGATAAGATCATGGCTGATCTGGCCGTAGACTCAGCTCCACTTACCCGCCCGCTCCCCGTAACCCTTAATTCCCTTATTGGTTAAAAATCTATCTCTCTGTGACTTGAATACATTCAATGAGCTAGCCTCAACTGCTTCCTTGGGCAGAGAATTCCACAGATTCACAACCCTCTGGGAGAAGAAATTCCTTCTCAATTCGGTTTTAAATTGGCTCCCCCGTATTTTGAGGCTGTGCCCCCTAGTTCTAGTCTCCCCGACCAGTGGAAACAACCTCTCCGCCTCTATCTTGTCTATCCCTTTCATTATTTTACTTATGTAAATGTTTAAGTACATCCTTTGAAGCTGAATGAATATACAATGGGGCTGGATTGTCGACAGCCTCAGTTAGCGCCCAGAAGGGGTGGTAATGCGAGCGTTAGAGCTTAGTGACCGGGCGTGCAGCTTTTAGCGGCCCGCTGGAAATTTCGTTAGAGGTTTAACGGGAGCGCAAACCGCTAACGTCTGGCTGTTGACGATCACTCCGATCCTGACATCAGTCCTGGTGCAATGCCCACGCTTGCGCCCAGCTCGCTAAATTAGGTGCGGCCGCCTCATTTAGCACTCGCCAATAACAACGTTTGGAAAATCAGTCGGTACAGTCTTGCAGAGTCCTTAACTGGTGGCTACTTAAAGCGATGAGGAAGCGCTTCCCTTGGAGGTCACAGTCAGTGCAAGGTTTACACACAGCACGGTGCGTGAGCCTCCGAGTTTGCAGCAGCAGACAGAAATAAGAATTCAGCTTGAGAAAAAGTGATTTTGAAAACTTTAATGGGTGCATTACTATGCTGCGCCTTTAAGAGTTCGCTTTTCCCGGGATCGCAATTGGATATTGGCGCATGTGTAATAGGTCGGTTAAATTTAGCGCCGGCATTTTCATTAACACCCCCCCCCCCCCCCCAAGGTCAAGTGTGTAACAGCTGATTTTGTGCCACCTTCAGCTCTTCGCCCAATTCCAGGAGGCACATACTTTTGAGAGGCGCTCAAATTATCGCTCCGCCTGGGGTATCGCCCCAACTGAGGCACGACTGAATTTCTCCCACATGATGTCTTATAATTTGTTTTATTCTTGAATAAACTTTGTAATAAAGCTACTTTTTACTTCTCATTAACATGATTGTGATAATTTGAAGTGATTCTTGTGTCTCACAGTGTAAACTGAAATTTAAAAGAATTGGGGATACCAGTATGGTAATAATTAACTCTAAAAGTACACACTATGCATTTGTTTTGTTTGCTGCAGGTCTACAGTAATTTTATACAGTAAAGGTTTTTGACAGTCACTTGCTGATACAGTTCCCTTTTCTCCTTTTGAGCTATGAATGTCGATGTCAGCTGTGACTCAGTGGGTAGCACACTTGCTTCTGAATCAGAAGGTTGTAGGTTCAAGCCCCATTCCAGGGACTTGAGCACATAAATCTAAGCTGACATTCCAATGCAGTACTGAGGGAGTGACGCACTGTCGGAGATGCCATCTTTCGGATGATACGTTAAACCGAGGCCCTATTTTGAAGAAATGCAGGGGAGTTATCCCCAGTGTCCTGGCCCTCAACCAACATAACAAAAACAAATTATCCGGTCATTATCACATTGCTCTTTGTGGGAGCTTGCTGTGTGTAAATTGGCTGCCGCGTTTCCCACATTACAACAGTGACTACATTCTAAAAGTACTTCATTGGCTGTAAAGCACTTTGAGACGTCCAGTGATCATGAAAGGTGCGATATAAATGCAAGTATTTGGTGTGATAATTCATTTGTTCCAGTTGGAAGATGTGAGGGTGGGGAGGGGGAGGAACTCATCAAATTGTGCTGCAAAGTCATAAAAATGTAAAAATAAAATTGTGTTTTTCATTTTATATATTAAAAGCATTGAATCATAGAAATGTACAGCACAGAAGGAGGCCATTCAGCCCATCGTGTCGGTGTTGGCTGAAAAGGTGCTATCCAGCCTAATCCCACTTTCCAGCTATTGGTCCGTAGCCCTATAGGTTACAGCAATTCAAATACATATACAAGTACTTTTTAAATGTTCCGATGAAGGGTCATCAACCCAAAATGTTAATTATGTTTCTCCCCACAGATGCTGCCTGAGCCACTGAAATTTTCAGCATTTTCTGTTTTTATTACTTTTTAAATGTGATGAGCGTTTCTGCCTCTACCACCCTTTCAGACAGTGAGTTCCAGACCACGACCACCCTCTGGGTGAAAAAAGTTCTTCTCAACTCCCCTATAATCTTTCTACCAATTACTTTAAATCTATACCCCTGGTTATTGACCTCTCTGCTAAGGGAAATAGATCTTTCCTATCCACTCTATCTAGGACCCTCATAATTTTATACGCCTCAATTATATCTTCCCTCAGCCTCCTCTGTTCCAAAAAAAAAATACCCCAGTCTATCCAATCTTTCCTTGTAGCTAAAATTCTCCAGTCCTGGCAACATCTTTGCAAATCTCCTCTGTACCCTCTCTAGTGCAATCACATCTTTCCTATAATGTGGTGACTAGAACTGTATGCAGTACTCTAGCTGTGGCCTAATTATTGTTTTATACATTCAAGCATAACCTCCCTGCTCTTATATCCTATGCCTTGGCTAATAAAGGAAAATATCCCGTGTGCCTTCTTAACCATCTTATCTACCTGTCCTGTGAAGGATCTGCGGATGTGCACTCCAAGGTCCCTCTGCTCCTCTACACTTCACGGTATCCTACTGTGTATTCCCTTGCTTTGTTAGTCATCCCCAAATGCATTACTTCACACTTCTCCGGATTGAATTCCATTTGCCACTTTTCTGCCCACCTAAACAGTCCATTGATATATGCAGTCTATAGCTTTCTACGCAAAGCATCTTCCACCCTTGAGGATGTAGTTTGGGTCCTTCATTGAAACACCTGTGAACACCTTTTTGGTGTGGAAGCAAGTCATCCTCATTTCGAGGGACCGCCTATGATGATGACAGCTTTCACTATCAACCAGACGGCAATTTTTTTTCATCTGCAAACTTCTTAATCATTCCCCCTACATTGAAGTCTAAATCATTAATATATAACCACAAGAAGCAAGGGACCTAGAGCGCTGTGGAACCCCACTGCAACCAGCCGTCTAGTCACAAAAACACCCAACCATAAGAACATAAGAAATAGAAGCAGGAGTAGGCCATTTGGCCCCTCGAACCTGTTCTGTCATTCAATAAGATCATGGCTGATCTGATCTTGGCCTCAACTCCACTTCCCTGCGAGCTTAGCAATGGGGGGTTATGGGTTATAGATCTGATATCTTACATAGTTTTTTTCAGTAAGTTCTGCCCTCATGTTGCCTGCTGCTCTACGGTGTTGCTTCTTTCCATTCCCGATGAAAAATTCAACTCCCCTTTAAGCTGAAAGTGACACCTCACCCGATTTCCCACTTCGGCGTGCTACTTATTGGGGACGAGTTTTGTGCTGGCCTTGCCCATTGGCTGATAGCGTAAATCAAATGGGTCCCATGACGCCCCCTCCGGGTGACTGCCACGTATGCCTGCCCAGTTACTGTGTGCAGAACCCCAAATTGTTTGCGATGCTGCTAAACAGAGAAGCCGGAGGAAATCTTTCATTTTTGACAAAAACAAGTAGAAGATTATATTGGGCTAAATATACTACTTCAGAAATAAAGGTAAGCTGGGAATGGAATGCTGCATTTATAGGGACAGTTGTCATACAATATACACATTCATGTATTCTGTTTGAATTTGAATAGTGTGGAAAATTCATGCAGGCCTTTGGGCACTGTCCCTGTGTTGATCATTTTTTAGCCACTAATCAACATTTTTGCATTTGAAGAAAATATCAATGATATCTGAACTATGGAAACACTTTTCGGGGCTAAATTGGATAAGGCCCGAAACGGGCGTGGGAATCATTCTGCCTACTCACTAACATGACTGCAGCACTGAGCCCAGCACTAAATGTGTTTCTGGTTGGTTCGGTGCTCAACAGGGGGACCAATATCGTGGGGAGTCTACTCTCTATTTAAAGGTTGCCTCCAGAGTAAAAGGCTGTCTGCATAAGAACAGAAGAACATAAGAAATAGGAGCAGAAATAGGCCATTTGGCCCCGCGAGCCAATCAATAAGATCATGGCTGATCTGATCCTGGCCTCAACTCCACTTCCCTGCCTGCTCCCCATAACCCTTTATTCCCTTATCATTCAAAAATCTGTCTATCTACACCTTAAATATATTCAATAACCCAGCCTCCATAGCTCTCTGGGGTAGAGAATTCCAAAGATTAACGACCTTCTGAGAGAAGAAATTCCTCTTCATTTCTGTTTTAAATGGGCAGCCCCTTATTCTGAAACTACGCCCCCTAGTTCTAATTTCCCCACGAGGGGAAACATCTTCTCTGCATCTGTCATCTGTCATCTGTCAACCCCACTCAGAATCTTATACATCTCAGTCTTCTAAATTCCAATGAGTATAGGCCCAACCTGCTCAATCTTTTTTCATATGACAACCCCTTCATCTCAGGAATAAACCTCATGATCCTTCTCTGAACTGCATCCAATACAGTATATAATTCCTTAAATGAGATAAAAAAAACTGTACACAGTACTCCAGGTGTGGTCTTACTAATGTCCTGTATGGTTGTAACAGGGCTTCCCTACTTTTGTACTCCAACCCCCTTGCAACCCCATTTGCCTTCCTATTTACTTGCTGTACCTGCATGCTACATTTTTGTGTTTCATGTACAAGAACCCCCAGATCCCTCTGTACCACAGCATTTTGTAATCTCTCCCCATTTAAATAATAATCGTACCAAAGTGGATAACCACACATTTTCCCACATTTTACTCCATCTGCCAAAATTTTGCCTACTCACTTAGCCTATCTATATCCCTTTGTAGATTCTTTGCGTTCTCCTCGCAATTTGCTTTCCAACCTATCTTTGTATCATCAGCAAATTTGGCTACATTACATTTGGTCCCTTCATCCAAGTCATTAATATAAATTATAAATAGTTGTATAAATTATAAATAGTTGAGGCCCCAGCACTGATCCCTGTGGCAACCCCACAGTTTGCCAACCTGAAAACGACACATTTATCCCGACTCTGTTTTCTGTTAGTTAGCCAATCCTCTATCCATGCTCATATATTACCCCCAACCCTGTGAGTTCTTATCTTGTGCAGTAACCTTTTATGTGGTACCTTATCGAATGCCGTCTGGAAATTCATATATACGACATCTACTGGTTCCCCTTTATCCACCCTGCTCATTACATCCTCAAAGAACTCTAGCAAATTTGTCAAACATTATTTTCCTTTTATAAAACCATGCTGACTCTGCTTGACTGCATTATGATTTTCTAAATGTCCTGCTATTACTTCCTTAATAATGGACTCTAGCATTTTCCCAATGACAGATGTTAGGCTAACTGGTCTATAGTTTCCTGCTTTCTGTCTCCCTCCTTTCTTAAATAAGGGCATTACATTTGCATTTTTTCAGTCTGCTGGGACCTCTCCAGAATCCAGGGGATTTTGGTAGATTACAACCAATGCATTCACTATCTCTGCAGCCACCTCTTTTAAGACCCTAGGATGTAGGCCATCAGGTCCAGGGGACTCGTCCACCTTTAGTCCAATTAGTTTGCCTAGTACTTTTTTTCTAGTGATAGTGATTGTTTTAAGTCTCCCCCACAATTGCCCCTTGATTATCAATTATTGGGATGCTTTTAGTGTCTTCCACCGTGAAGACCGATGCAAAATATTTGTTCAAAGTCTCCGCCATTTTCCTGTTTCCCATTATTAATTCTCCAGTCTTATCCTCTAAGGGCTCAACGTTTACTTTAGCTACTCGCTTCCTTTTTATATACTTGTAGAAGCTCTTACTGTCTGTTTTTATATTTCTTGCTAGTTTACTCTCAAACTATCTTCTCTCTATCATTTTTTTTAGTCATCCTTTGCTGGTTTCTAAAAATTTCTCAATCCTCTGGTCTTTCACTGTTCTTCGCATCATTGTATGCCTTTGTTTTCAATTTGATACCATCCTTTACTTCCTTAGTTAGCCACGGATGATTCATCCTTCTCTTAGAGTCTTTCTTTCTCACTGGAATATATCTTTGCTGAGAGTTATGAAATATCTCCTTAAATGTTTGCCACTGCTTGTCTACAATCTTACCCTTTAATAAATTTTCCTAGTCCACTTTAACCAACTCTGCCTTCATACCATTGCAATTACCTTTATTTAAGTTCAGGACACTAGTTGAAGACCTCAAACTGAATTTGAAATTCTACCATTCTGCATTTCTTAAAGGGGAGGTGTTTTGTGAGAGAAGTAACTCATTGTGACTGAAGCTGGGATGTAGCAATGTCTCAACAGGGCAGAGAAAGGGTACCTCGGTTCTCCGTTGCAGCACTGGAGGCCTTGGTGCAGGGGGTGTATAGGAGGCCGCAGGGGGCAGAAGATCTTCCAGGCACAGTTCTTTTTATATTCGTTCCTGAGATGTGGGCTTCGCTAGCAAGGACAACATTTATTGCCTATCCCTAATTGCCCTCGAGAAGGTGGCCTTCTTGAATCGCTGCAGTCCATGTGGTAAAGATACTTCCATAGTGCTGTTCGGGAGGGAGTTCCAGGATTTTGACCCAGTGACGATAAAGGAATGGCGATACATTTCAAATCAGGGTGGTGTGTGACTTGGAGGGGAACTTGGAGGTGATGGTATTCACATGCGCCTGCTGCCCTTGTTCTTCAAGGTGGTAGAAGTTGTGGGTTTGGGAGGTGCTGTCGAAGAAGCCTTGGCGAGTTGCTGCAGTGCATCTTGTGGATGGTACACACTACAACTACCTTGTGCCGGTGGTGGATGGAGTAACTGGTGGATGGTGTGCCAATGAAGCGGGCTGCTTTGTCCTGGATGATGTCGAGCTTCTTGAGGGTTGTTGGAGCTGCACTCATCCAGGCAAGTGGAGAGTATTCCATTACACCCGACTTGTGCCTTGTAGATAGTGGAAAGGCTTTCGGAAGTCTGGAGATGAGACATTCGCTGCAGAATATCCAGCCTTTGACCTGCTCTTGTAGCCACAGTATTTATGTGTCTCGTCCAGTTAAATTTCTGGTCAGGATGTTGATGGTGGGGGATTCAGCGATGGTAATGCCGTTGAATGTCAAAGAGCGGTGGTTAGACTCTCCCTTGTTGGAGATGGTCATTGCCTGGCACTTGTGTGACACGAGTGATACTTGCCATTTACCAGCCCAAGCCTGAATGTCGTCCAGGTCTTGCTGCATGCGGGCACGGACTGCTTCATTATCTGAGGAGTTGCAAATGGAACTGATCACTGTGCAATCATCAGTGGTTTGGGAGGTGGAAACAGACAAAGTGTGTTAAAAAAACAAGCCTGAAGGCTCTGAGTCTCAATGCGAGGAGCACTCGTAATAAGGTGGATGAATTGACTGCGCAGATAGCTGTTAACGGATATGATGTAATTGGGATTACGGAGACATGGCTGCAAGGTAACCAAGGCTGGGAACTCAACATCCAGGGGTACTCAATGTTCAGGAAGGACAGACAGGAAGGAAAAGGAGGTGGGGTAGCGCTACTGGTTAAAGAAGAGAGTAACACAATAATAAGGAAGGACATTAGCGTGGTTGATGTGGAATCTATATGGGTAGAGCTGCGAAACACCAAAGGGCAGAAAACATTAGTGGGAGTTGTGTACAGACTACCAAACAGTAGTAGGGGGGTTGGGGATGGCATCAAACAGGAAATTAGGGACGCGTGCAATAAGGGTACAGCAGTTATCATGGGTGACTTTAATCTACATATTGATTGGCTAACCAAACTGGTAGCAATACTGTGGAGGAGAATTTCCTGGAGTGTATAAGGGATGGTTTTCTAGACCAGTATGTCAAGGAACCAACTAGAGAGCAGGCCATCCTAGACTGGGTATTGTGTAACGAGAGAGGATTAATTAGCAATCTGGTCGTGCGGGGCGCCTTGGGGAAGAGTGACCATAATATGGTAGAATTCTTCATTAAGATGGAGAGTGACACAGTTAATTCAGAGACTAGGGTCCTGAACTTAAAGAAAGGAAACTTCGATGGTATGAGACGTGAATTGGCTAGGATAGACTGGAGAATGATACTTAAAGTATTGACGGTGGATAGGCAATGGCAGACATTTAAATATCACATGGATGAACTGCAACAATTGTACATCCCTGTGTGGCGTAAGAATAAAAAAGGGAAGGTGGCTCAACCGTGGCAACAAGGGAAATTAGGGAAAGTGTTAAATCCAAGGAAGAGGCATATAAATTGGCCAGAAAAAGTAGCAAACCTGAGGACTGGGAGAAATTTAGAATTCAGCAGAGGAGGACTAAGGGTTTTATTAGGAGGTGGAAAATAGAGTATAGAAAATAGAAGACACGAATAACTTCCCAAAAATACTAGGGAGCCGAGGGTCAACCGAGAAGGGGCACTGAGGGAAATCCTTATGAATCAGGAAATGGTGTTAGGGAAATTGAAGGGACTGAAGGCCGATAAATTCCCAGGGCCTGATAGTCTTCATTCCAGAGTACTTAAGGAAGTGGCTTGAGAAATAGTAGATGCATTTTCCAACATTCCATGGACTCTGGTTCAGTTCTTATGGGTTGGAGGGTAGCTAATGTAACCCCACTTTTTAAAAAAGGAGGGAGAGAGAAAACAGGGAATTTTAGACCGGTCAGCCTGACATTGGTGGTGGGGAAAGTGTTGGAATCAATTATTAAAGATGTAATAGCAGCGCATTTGGAAAGCAGTGACAGGATCGGTCCAAGTCAGCATGGATTTATGAAAGGGAAATCATGCTTGACAAATCTTCTTGAATTTTTTGAAGATGTAGTTAGTAGAGTGGATGTGGTGGCTTTGGACTTTCAAAAGGATTTTGACAAGGTCCCACACAGGAGATTAGTGTGCAAAATTAAGGCACATGGTATTGGGGGGGAAAGGAATTAACGTGGATAGAGAACTGGTTGGCAGACAGGAAGCAAAGAGTGGGAATAAACGGGTCCTTTTCAGAATGGCAGGCAATGACTAGTGGGGTGTCGCAGGGTTCAGTGCTGGGACCCCAGCTATTTACAATATACATTAATGATTTAGACGAAAGAATTGAATGTAATATCTCCAAGTTTGCAGATGACACTAAGCTGGGTGGCAGTGCGAGCTGCAAGGAGGATGCTAGGAGGCTGCAGGGGGACTTGGACTGGTTAGGTGAATGGGCAAATGCATGGCAGATGCAGTATAATGTGGATAAGTGTGAGGTTATCCACTATGGTGACAAAAACAGGAAAGCAGATTATTATCTGAATGGTGACAGATTAGTAAAAGGGGAGGTGCAACGAGACCTGGGTGTCGTGGTACATCAGTCATTGAAGGTAGGCATGCAGGTACAGCAGGCAGTAAAGAAAGCAAATGGCATGCTGGCCTTCATAGTGAGGGGATTTGAGTATAGAAGTAGGGAGGTCTTACTGCAGTTGTACAGGGCCTTGACGAGACCACACCTTGAGTATTGTGTGCAGTTTTGGTCTCCTAATCTGAGGAAGGACATTCTTGCTATTGAGGGAGTGCAGCGAAGATCCACCAGACTTATTCCTGGGATGGCAGGACTGACATATGAAGAAAGACTGGATCGACTAGGCTTATATTCACTGGAATATAGAAGAATGAAAGGGGATCTCATAGAAACATATAAAATTCTGACGGGATTGAACAATTTAGATGCAGGAAGAATGTTCCCGATGGTGGGGAAGTCCAGAACCAGAGGTCACAGTCTAAGGATAGGGGGAAAGCCATTTAGGACTGAGATGAGGAGAAACTTCTTCACTCAGAGAATTGTGAACCTGTGGAATTCTCTACCACAAAAATTTGTTGAGGTCAGTTCGTTAGATGTATTCAAAAGGGTGTCAGATGTGGCCGTTATGACTAAAGGGATCAATAGGTATGGAGAGAAATCAGGAATGGGGTACTGAAGTTGCATGATCAGCCATGACCATATTGAATGGTGGTGTAGGCTCGAAGGGCCGAATGGCCTGCACCTATTTTCTATGTTTCTATGAACATCCCCACTTCTGACCTTATGATGGAGGGAAGGTCATTGATGAAGCAGCTGAAGATGGTTGGGACTAAGACACTGCCCTGAGGAACTCCTGCTGTAATGTCCTGGGGCTGAAATGATTGACCTCCAACCACCACAACCATTTTCCGAAGGCAGGGGGAGGATATGCTGAAGCTGTCAGTAATACCAGTCTTTCCCCAAGACATGAATCCAGTGCCAGAAGAAGTTTAAAGACCTCACACGAGTGGTCAAGGTGAGTGAATGCATCTTCAAATGCCATATCCCACCAACTGCACCACTAGCCTCACACACTTGCACAAGGCACCACACCCCCATCAGTCACCTTCCAACTATCTCTAACAATCACGCTTCATACCTCTTAGCTTCAACTCACCTTCACACACTTACCACTGCTGCAAGCCTCACACCCAAATCTCAAACCTTACACACAATGCCAGCTATTCAACCATGACAGGCACATCACCCAAACACATTGCACCACACTCACTGACACTTCCCTTCCTCTTGCAGGCCAAGGTGGCTTAAAACTGGCGCGAGCAGGAGCAAATGGGCGGTGTTATATATGTGAACTTGTATTTACTCTGTACAGCCACCAGAGGGCTCATCCCCTGAATCCCAAGGGATCCCATAATCACTTGGGAGCACAGGTATTTAAGGAGGCTTCACAGGTTGGAGAGGCACTCTGGAGACCTGCAATGAAAGACTAAGGTCACACTTTACTTTGAGCTCACAGTGTTCAGTCTGACTCTTTCTCCATACACAACAACTGGTGACAAGATACAGATAGTGAACCCAAAGATGCAGAGAATGGGCATCCTGGAGAATTTTTCGGAGGAAGATGATTGGGAAACTTTTGTGGAGCGACTCGACCAATACTTCTTGGCCAATGAGCTACATGGGGAAGAGAACGCTGCCAAACGAAGGACGATCCTCCTCACCGTCTGTGGGGCATCAAATTATGGCCTCATAAAGAGCCTGCTCACTCCAGCGAAACCCACGGAGAAATCGTACAACGATTTGTGCACACTGGTCCGAGAGCATTTGAACCCGAAGGAATTTGTTCTAATGGCGAGGTACCGGTGCTACATCTACAAATGGTCTGAAGGCCAGGAAGTGGTGAGTTATGTCGCCGAGCTAAGATGCCTTGCAGGACATTGCAAATTTGAAGGACATTTGGAGCACATGCTCAGAGACTTTTTCGTACTTGGCATTGGCCACGAAACCATACTTCGCAAACTTTTGACTGCAGAGACCCCAACCTTGAGTAAAGCGATAGCCCAGGCGTTTATTGCCACCAGTGACAATATGAAGCAAATCTCTCAGCACACAGGTGGTGCTACAAGTACTGTGAACAAAGTGATGTTGTTTTCAAATCGTAACGTACAGGGCAGGTCACACATACCTGCAGCTGCACGTCCGCAGATGACTCAGAGTCCACCATCAAGGGTCATAAATGCAAGGCCATTGGGGTCTCTGCAGTCAAAAGTTTGCGAAGTATGGTTTCGTGGCCAATGCCAAGTACGAAAAAGTCTCTGAGCATGTGCTCCAAATGTCCTTCAAATTTGCAATGTCCTGCAAGGCATCTTAGCTCGGCGACATAACTCACCACTTCCTGGCCTTCAGATCTTTTGTAGATGTAGCACCGGTACCTTGCCATTAGAACAAATTCCTTCGGGTTCAAATGCTCTCGGACCAGTGTGCACAAATCGTCGTACGATTTCTCCGTGGGTTTCGCTGGAGTGAGCAGGTTCTTCATGAGGCCATAATTTGATGCCCCACAGACGGCAGTTGGTGAGAGGGGAACGACCTGTCAAAAGCCCAGCGGGAGATCAAGAGCCAGCGGCAGTTGGTGAGAGGGGAACGACCTATCAAAAGCCCAGCGGGAGATCGAGAGCCAGCGGCAGTTGGTGAGAGGTCTATAAAAGGCGTACCGGTGCAGCTACAGCGGGAGAGAAAGCAAAATAGAAGTAGAAAGGAATCAAAAAGTGACGTCACAGCCAATGGGGTAAGTGATTGGCTGGTGATTGGTGAGTAGCTTTTCTTTTATTTTTTATATCAGTAAGTGAACTTTAGCATTGTTATTACCAATTTAAGGGTATCTAAGGTTAAGGCATGGCAGGAGAGCTCGGTCACGTGATATGCTCCTCCTGTACCATGTGGGAACTCGGGGACACTTCCAGTGTCCCTGGGGGCTACATGTGTGGGAAGTGTATCCACCTCGAGCTCTTGACGGTCCGCGTTGCGGAATTGGAGCTGAGGGTGGATTCACTCTGGAGCATCCACGATGCTGAGAATGATGTGAGTATCACGTGTAGTGAGTTGGTCCTACCGCAGGAGAAGGGTCCACAGCCAGATAGGGAATGGAAGACCAGCAGGAAGAGCAGTGCAAGAAAGATAGTGCAGGGATCCCCTGTGCTCATCCCCCTGCAAAACAGATACACCGCTTTGAGTACTGTTGGGGGGATGACTCATCAGGGGAGGGCAGCAGCAGCCAAGTTCATGGCACCGTGGCTGGCTCTGCTGCACAGGAGGGCAGGAAACAGATTGGGAGTGCGATAGTGATAGGGGATTCGATGGTGAGGGGAATAGATAGGCGTTTCTGCGGCCGCAACCGAGACTCCAGGATGGTATGTTGCCTCCCTGGTGCAAGGGTCAAGGATGTCTCGGAGCGGGTGCAGGACATTCTGAAATGGGAGGGAGAACAGCCAGTTGTCGTGGTGCACATTGGTACCAACAACATAGGTTAAAAAAAGGGATGAGGTCCTACGAAAAGAATTTAAGGAGCTAGGAGCTAAATTAAAAAGTAGGACCTCAAAAGTAGTAATCTCGGGATTGCTACCAGTGCCACGTGCTAGTCAGGGTAGGAATTGCAGGATAGCGCAGATGAATACGTGGCTTGAGCAGTGGTGCAGCAGGGAGGGATTCAAATTCCTGGGGCATTGGAACCGGTTCTGGGGGAGGTGGGACCAGTACAAACCGGACGGTCTGCAACTGGGCAGGACCAGAACCAATGTCCTAGGGGGAGTGTTTGCTAGTGCTGTTGGGGAGGAGTTAAACTAATATGGCAGGGGGATGGGAACCTATGCAGGGAGACAGAGGGAGACAAAAAGGAGGCAAAAGCAAAAGACAGAAAGGAGATGAAGAAAAGTGGAGGGCAGAGAAACCCAAGGCAAAGAACAAAAAGGGCCACTGTACAGCAAAATTCTAAAAGGACAAAGGGTGTTAAAAAAACAAGCCTGAAGGCTTTGTGTCTTAATGCAAGGAGTATCCGCAATAAGGTGAATGAATTAACTGTGCAAATAGATGTGAACAAATATGATGTGATTGGGATTACCGAGACGTGGCTCCAGGATGATCAGGGCTGGGAACTCAACATCCAGGGGTATTCAACATTCAGGAAAGATAGAATAAAAGGAAAAGGAGGTGGGGTAGCATTGCTGGTTAAAGAGGAGATTAATGCAATAGTTAGGAAGGACATTAGCTTGGATGATGTGGAATCTATATGGGTAGAGCTGCAGAACACTAAAGGGCAAAAAACGTTAGTGGGAGTTGTGTACAGACCTCCAAACAGTAGTAGTGATGTTGGGGAGGGCATCAAACAGGAAATTAGGGGTGCATGCAATAAAGGTGCAGCAGTTATAATGGGTGACTTTAATATGCACATAGATTGGGCTAGCCAAACTGGAAGCAATACGGTGGAGGAGGATTTCCTGGAGTGCATAAGGGATGGTTTTCTAGACCAATATGTCGAGGAACCAACTAGGGGGGAGGCCATCTTAGACTGGATGTTGTGTAATGAGAGAGGATTAATTAGCAATCTCGTTGTGCGAGGCCCCTTGGGGAAGAGTGACCATAATATGGTGGAATTCTGCATTAGGATGGAGAATGAAACAGTTAATTCAGAGACCATGGTCCAGGACTTAAAGAAGGGTAACTTTGAAGGTATGAGGCGTGAATTGGCTAAGATAGATTGGCGAATGATACTTAAGGGGTTGACTGTGGATGGGCAATAGCAGACATTTAGAGACCGCATGGATGAATTACAACAATTGTACATTCCTGTCTGGCGTAAAAATAAAAAAGGGAAGGTGGCTCAACCGTGGTTATCTAGGGAAATCAGGGATAGTATTAAAGCCAAGGAAGTGGCATACAAATTGGCCAGAAATAGCAGCGAACCTGGGGACTGGGAGAAATTTAGAACTCAGCAGAGGAGGACAAAGGGTTTGATTAGGGCAGGGGAAATGGAGTACAAGAAGAAGCTTGCAGGGAACATTAAGGCGGATTGCAAAAGTTTCTGTAGGTATGTAAAGAGAAAAAGGTTAGTAAAGACAAACGTAGGTCCCCTGCAGTCAGAATCAGGGGAAGTCATAACGGGGAACAAAGAAATGGCAGACCAATTGAACAAGTACTTTGGTTCAGTATTCACTAAGGAGGACACAAACAACCTTCCGGATATAAAAGGGGTCAGAGGGTCTCGTAAGGAGGAGGAACTGAGGGAAATCCTTATTAGTCGGGAAATTGTGTTGGGGAAATTGATGGGATTGAAGGCCGATAAATCCCCAGGGCCTGATGGATGCATCCCAGAGTACTTAAGGAGGTGGCCTTCGAAATAGCGGATGCATTGACAGTCATTTTCCAACATTCCATTGACTCTGGATCAGTTCCTATCGAGTGGAGGGTAGCCAATGTAACCCAACTTTTTAAAAAAGGAGGGAGAGAGAAAGCAGGAAATTATAGACCGGTCAGCCTGACCTCAGTAGTGGGTAAAATGATGGAATCAATTATTAAGGATGTCATAGCAGCGCATTTGGAAAATGGTGACATGATAGGTCCAAGTCAGCATGGATTTGTGAAAGGGAAATCATGCTTGACAAATCTTCTGGAATTTTTTGAGGATGTTTCCAGTAAAGTGGACAAAGGAGAACCAGTTGATGTGGTATATTTGGACTTTCAGAAGGCTTTCGACAAGGTCCCACACAGGAGATTAATGTGCAAAGTTAGAGCACATGGGATTGGGGGTAGTGTGCTGACGTGGATTGAGAACTGGTTGTCAGACAGGAAGCAAAGAGTAGGAGTAAATGGGTACTTTTCAGAATGGCAGGCAGTGACTAGTGGGGTACCGCAGGGTTCTGTGCTGGGGCCCCAGCTGTTTACATTGTACATTAATGATTTAGACGAGGGGATTAAATGTAGTATCTCCAAATTTGCAGATGACACTAAGTTGGGTGGCAGTGTGAGCTGCGAGGAGGATGCTATGAGGTTGCAGAGTGACTTGGATAGGTTAGGTGAGTGGGCAAATGCGTGGCAGATGAAGTATAATGTGGATAAATGTGAGGTTATCCACTTTGGTGGTAAAAACAGAGAGACAGACTATTATCTGAATGGTGACAGATTAGGAAAAGGGGAGGTGCAACGAGACCTGGGTGTCATGGTACATCAGTCACTGAAGGTTGGCATGCAGGTACAGCAGGCGGTTAAGAAAGCAAATGGCATGTTGGTCTTCATAGCGAGGGGATTTGAGTACAGGGGCAGGGAGGTGTTGCTACAGTTGTACAGGGCCTTGGTGAGGCCACACCTGGAGTATTGTGTACAGTTTTGGTCTCCTAACTTGAGGAAGGACATTCTTGCTATTGAGGGAGTGCAGCGAAGATTCACCAGACCGATTCCCGGGATGGTGGGACTGACCTATCAAGAAAGACTGGATCTACTGGGCTTGTATTCACTGGAGTTCAGAAGAGTGAGAGGGGACCTCATAGAAGCGTTTAAAATTCTGATGGGTTTGGACAGGTTGGATGCAGGAAGAATGTTCCCAATGTTGGGGATGTCCAGAACCAGGGCTCACAGTCTAAGGATAAGGGGTAAGCCATTTAGGACCGAGATGAGGAGAAACTTCTTCACCCAGAGAGTGGTGAACCTGTGGAATTCTCTACCACAGAAAGTAGTTGAGGCCAATTCACTGAATATATTCAAAAGGGAGTTAGATGAAGTCCTTACTACTCGGGGGATCAAGGGGTATGGCGAGAAAGCAGGAATGGGGTACTGAAGTTTCATGTTCAGCCATGAACTCATTGAATGGTGGTGCAGGCTCGAAGGGCTGAATGGCCTGCTCCTGCACCTATTTTCTATGTTTCTATGTTTCTAATACCTTGTTGGCGCTGCGGGGGTGATCATCGTTTCCATTCATGCCGATTCAAAGAGTACGTTTGCAAGGGCTGTGGAACAATGGGACACCTCCAACGAGTGGAGCCTGTTAAACCTGCAAACCACCATGTTGCAGAGGAGGACAGATCCATGGAGGATCACGACGAACCAGAGCCTCGGATCAAGGAGGCAGAGGTACATGGGGTGCACACATTCACCACAAATTGTCCCCCGATAATGCTGAATGTTGAACTAAATGGACTCCCGGTGTCAATGGAGCTGGATACGGGCGCGAGCCAGTCCATCATGGGCAAAAAGATTTCGAAAGGTTGTGGTGCAACAAGGCCTCAAGGCCAGTCTTAACTCCAGTTCGCACGAAACTAAGAACTTACACAAAAGAACTGATTCCTGTAATTGGCAGTGCTACCGTAAAGGTCTCCTACGATGGAGCGGTGCACAAGCTACCACTCTGGGTGGTACTGGGTGATGGTCCCACGCTGCTAGGCAGGAGCTGGCTGGGAACGATATGCTGGAACTTGGATGACGTCCGAGCGCTATCGCCCACTGACGACACTTCATGTGCCAGGTCTTAAAACAAATTTCCTTCGCTGTTCGAACCAGGCATCGGGAAATTCCAAGGAGCAAAAGTGCAGATCCACCTAATTCCGGGGGCGCGACCCATCCATCACAAGGCGAGAGCAGTACCGTACATGATGAGAGAAAGGGAAGAGATCGAGCCAGACCGACTGCAAAGAGAGGGCATCATTTCACTGATCGAGTTCAGCGAGTGGGCCAGTCATATTGTCCCAGTCCTCAAGGGAGACGGCGCCATCAGAATCTGTGGCGATTACAAAGTAACTATCAATCGTTTCTCCCTGCAGGACCAATACCCACTACGAAAGGCCGACGACGTCTTTGCAATGCTGGTGGGAGGAAAGACGTTCACGAAGCTGGATCTAATTTCAGCCTACATGACGCAGGAACTGGAAGAATCATCGAAGGCCCTCACCTGCATCAACACGCACAAAGGTCTTTTTGTTTATAACAAATGCCTGTTTGGAATCCGATCAGCGGCGGCGATAGAAACATAGAAACATAGAAAATAGGTGCAGGAGAAAGCCATTCGGTCCTTCAAGCCTGCACCACCATTCAATAAGATCGTGGCTGCACATTCCTTCAGTACCCCTTTCCTGCTTTCTCTCCATACCCCTTGATCCCTTTAGCCATAAGGGCCATATCTAACTCCCTCTTGAATATATCCAATGAACTGGCATCAACAACCCTCTGCGGCAGGGAATTCCACAGGTTAATAAGTCTCTGAGTGAAGAAGTTTCTCCTCAACTCAGTCCTAAATGGCCTACCCCTTATCCTAAGAGTATGTCCCCTGGGTCTTGACTTCCCCAACATCGGGAACATTCTACCCGCATCTAATCTGTCCCGTCCCATCAGAATCTTATATGTTTCTATGAGATCCCCTCTCATTCTTCTAAACTACAATGTATAAAGGCCCAGTTGATCCAGTCTCTCCTCATACGTCAGTCCAGCCATCCCGGGAATCAGTCTGGTGAACCTTCGCTGCACTCCCTCAATATCAAGAATGTCCTTCCTCACATTAGGAGACCAAAACTGAGCACAATATTTCAGGTGAGACCTCACCAAGGCCCTGTACAACTGCAGTAAGACCTCCCTACTCCTATACCCAAGTCCCCTAGCTATGAAGGCCAACATACCATTTGCCTTCTTCACCGCCTGCTGTACCTGCATGCCAACTTTCAATGACTGATGAACCATGACACCCAGATCTCGTTGCACCTCCCCTTTTCCTAATCTGCCGCCATTCAGATAATATTCTGTCTTCGCATTTTTACCCCCAAAGTGGATAACCTCACATTTATCCACATTATACTGCATCTGCCATGCATTTGCCCACTCACCTAAACTGTCCAAGTCACCCTGTAGCCTCTTAGCATCCCCTTCACAGCTCATACCGCCACCCAGTTTAGTGTCATCTGCAAACTTGGAGATATTGCACTCAATTCCTTCATCTAAATCATTGATGTATATTGTAAAGAGCTGGGGTCCCAGCACTGAGCCCTGCAGCACTCCACTAGTCACTGCCTGCCATTCTGAAAAGGACCCGTTTGTCCCGACTCTCTGCTTCCTGTCTGCCAACCAGATCTCTATCCACATCAGTATATTACCCCCAATACCATGTGCTTTGATTTTGCACACCAATCTCTTGTGTGGGACCTTGTCAAAAGCCTTTTGAAAGTCCAAATACACCACATCCACCCTGTTCTCCCTTGTGCACTCTACTAGTTACATCCTCAAAAAATTCCAGAAGATTTGTCAAGCATGATTTCCCCTTCATAAATCCTTGCTGACTTAGACCGATTTTGTCACTGCTTTCCAAATGCGCTACTATTTCATTCTTAATAATTGATTCCAACATTTTCCCCACTACTGATGTCAGGCTAACCGCTCAATAATTACCCGCTTTCTCTCTCCCTCCCTTTTTAAAAAGTGATGTTACATTAGCTACCCTCGAGTCCATAGGAACTGATCCAGAGTCGATAGACTGTTGGAAAATGATCACCAATGCATCCACTATTTCTAGGGCTACTTCCTTAAGTACTCTGGGATGCAGACTTTCAGGCCCCGGGGATTTATCGGCCTTCAATCCCATCAATTTTCCTAACACAATTTCCTGCCTAATAAGGATATCCTTCAGTTCCTCCTTCTCACTAGATCCTTGGTTCCCTAGTAGTTCCGGAAGGTTATTTGTGTCTTCCTTCGTGAAGACAGAACCAAAGTATTTGTTGAATTGGTCTGCCATTTCTTTGTTCCCCATCATTCCAGAGAAACATGGAAAGTTTACTGAAGTCGGTCCCGCACACCATGGTCTTCCAGGATGACAACTTGGTCACAGGTCGGAACACAGTCGAGCACCTGCAGAACCTGGAGGACGTTCTTAGTTGACTCAACTGCGTGGGGCTCAGGTTAAAACACTCGAAGTACGTTTTCCTGGCACCTGAAGTGGAGTTCTTGGGAAGGAGGATTGCGGCGGATGGCATCAGGCCCACCAATGCGAAGATGGAGGCAATCGAGAATGCATCGAGGCCATAGAATGTGACGGAGCTGCATTCGTTTCTGGGACTCTTGAACTACTTCGGTAACTTCTTATCGGATCTCAGCACACTGCTGGAACTACTGCATGTCTTACTACGAAAAGGGGGTGAATGGATTTGGGACAAAAGCCAAGAAAATGCCTTTGTAAAAGCAAGAAAATTGTTATGCTCAAACAAATTGCTTGTGTTGTATGATCCATGTAAACGTTTGGTACTAGCATGTGATGCGTCGTCATATGGCGTCGGGTGTGTATTGCAACAAGCTAATGATTTTGGGAAACTGCAACCGGTTGCTCATGCATCGTCTGTCTGAGGCTAAGAGAGCCTACAGCATGATGAAAAAGAAGTGTTAGCATGTGTCTATGGGGTAAAGAAAATGCATCAATACCTGTTTGGGCTAAAATTCAGATTGGAAACTGACCATAAGCCACTTATATCCCTGTTTTCTGAGAGTAAAGGGATAAATACCAACGCATCGGCCCGCATCCAGAGATGTGCGCTCATGTTGTCCGCATACAACTACGCCATCCGCCACAGGCCAGGCACAGAAAACTGCACCGATGCTCTCAGTAGGCTGCCATTGCCCACCACGGGGGTGGAAATGACGCAGCCCGCAGATCTAGCCATGGTTATGGAAGCATTTGAGAGTGAGCAATCACCCGTCACTGCCCGGCAGATCAAAACCTGGACAAGTCAGGACCCCTTATTATCTCTAGTCAAAAGCTGCGTGCTTCACGGGAACTGGTCCAGTGTCCCAGTGGAAATGCAGGAAGAGATAAAGCCATTCCAGCGGCGCAAAGATGAAATGTCTATACAGGCAGACTGTCTTCTGTGGGGCAATCGAGTAGTGGTCACCAAGAAGGGCAGAGCTACCTTCATCAATGACCTCTACGGTACTCACCCAGGCATCGTAATGATGAAAGCGATAGCCAGATCCCACATGTGGTGGCCCGGTATCGTTGCGGACTTAGCACGTCCGCTGCCACTACTGAAAGCCTGCAGACCATGTTTGCCATTCACGGCTTACCCGATGTCCTGGTGAGCGACAACGGGCCATGTTTTACCAGTGCTGAGTTCAAAGAATTGATGACCCGTAACGTGATCAAACATGTCATATCTGCCCCGTTTAAACCAGCGTCCCATGGTCAGGCAGAGAGAGCAGTGCAACCATCCAGCAAGGCTTGAAAAGGATAACTGAAGGCTCACTGCAGACTCGCCTATCCCGAGTCCTGCTTATCTACAGTACAAGACCTCACTCACTCACTGGGATCCCACCTACTGAACTGCTCATGAAAAGAGCATTTAGACAAGGCTCTCGTTCGTTCACCCTGATCTACATGAATAGGTAGAGAGCAGGCGGCTTCAACAAAGTGCATACCATGATAGAGCAAATGTGTCATGCGAGATTGAACTCAATGATCCTGTATTTGTATTAAATTATGGACAAGGTTCAAAGTGGCTTCCCAACACTGTTGTGGCCAAAGAGGGGAGCAGGTTGTTTCGGGTCAAACTTTCAAATAGATTCATTCACCGGAAACAATTGGACCAAATCAAACTCAGATTCACAGACTATCCTGAGCAACCCACCTTGGACCCTACCTTTTTTGATCCCCCAACATACACACTAGTGGCAACCGGCACCACGGTTGACCACGAAGCAGAACCCATCATCCACAGCAGCCCTGCAGGGCCCAATACACCAGGCAGCCCAGCAAGGCTAGCTGCACAGCAGCCCAGCGAGGGCCCAACAAATGATTCAACAACACCAGCTTTCACACCGAGATGATCAACCAGGGCAAGAAGGCCCCAGATCGACTCACATTGTAAATAGTTACACTATTGACTTTGGGGCAGGAGGGACTGTTGTTATATATGTTGACTTGTATTTACTCTGTACAGCCACCAGAGGACTCATCCCCTGGAGTCCCAAGAGATCTCATAATCCCTTGGGAGCACAGGTATTTAAGGAGGCTTCACAGGTTGGAAAGGCACTCTGGAGACCTGCAATAAAAGACTAAGGTCACACTTTACTTTGAGCTCACAGTGTTGAGTCTGACTCTTTCTCCATATACAACAGGCGGGGTCAAGCACACCTGCAGAACCTGACCTAGCTGCAGGAGACAGTGCTGGAGATAATTGGAGGGGCTATCACTGAGGCCGTGGCGATCGGTGAGGCTGAAAGTATTGATGATGATGGTATGCTCATACCTAATCCTTCTTCTCATATCCCCCTTCTCCCTCATCCCACAATCTCTTCTCACTTCCAAGCTGCTAATGGTGTAAGCAACCCGACCCTTGTGCATTTCTCCTTTCAGATACACAAGAGCTGCCGCCAGCCCAGCCTGTGCAGGAAGAAGTAGAGGGGGAGACTGATGGAGAAGGGACACCATCACTCGATCTGACACTGCCAGGCACCAGATAAGAAAATGACACTGCGTGAACTTTAGGGGGACGTATAGAGGCAAGATCCGCACATGGTGAGTCACCGGGCAGGAGTGGGCTGCAGCCAGGCTAGGGGGCAAGGGTAGTACAGGTGCCAGCTCCCTGGAGGGCAAGATCACACACAAGTTATGCTGCAGAGCACTCAGATAAGGACTTTGAAGAGGCAGCCTTCAGAGAAAGGGTGATGGGAATGCACACAGAAATGCTTGGTGCAACGGCAGATCTATCAGAGAGGCTCTTGTCACTGTCAAGGAACATGGAGGAGTCCAACTCCAACAGTCCAACTCCCAACAACTCGGCCATCTTTGGTTATGAATGTGGAAAGGTGTTTGCAGGGTATCACAGCAGTCCAGCAACCTGTCCTCCAACAGATGGCTAGGAATACTGAGGCACCGTCCCAGGGTAGTGACAGTGGCGCCATGGAGCAAGAGCCTGCTGTTCTCTCAGGATGATAGCATTCCACCACTGCCATTCCACCAGAGCAATTGCAGTTGCCTGTCAGCCAGTCAGCCCAGACTGCTATCTCTCATACCGAGGTGGTGCAGTTTACAGCCAGGCCTGTCATGTATCTTACATTATTATATATAACTGTATCCCAACATGCTATACATGACTGTAATAAGATATGACCTGTAACCACCAGCATACCTTACCACCGGGGGTGCACTTGAAAGAGACAGGTATATAAGCACAGTTCTGCCCGTTACTGTCCCTGCAAGCCATGTGGGACCCCTGCCATAGTTTAGTACAAACACTTTGTCCCCTATCTCATTCCATCTCCCCCTCGAATTTCTGTCATGGTACTCAGTCAGCTTACGGTGCTTTGCCTCAACGATTTCGTGCATGTCTGGGAGGATTAATGAGAGCCTTGTTTTTAAAGTCCTTTTCATCAACAGTTGCGTGGGGGGATCCCAGTCAGTGAGTGCGGACGAGATCTGTATGCCAACAAACAGCCCAGGCGAGTCAACAACAATCACACCAATCGAAACAGACAGCCCAGGCGAGATACCAGCAACCACACCCAAAGAAAAACAGACACCAAGGCAAACAACTGAACCACAACACAGACGCTCCACGCGAGAGCGTAGACTACCTGAGAGACTGAACTTATAAAGACAATAAGACCTTGGGGGATGGTGATGTCATGTATCTTACATTATTATATATAACTGTATCCCAACATGCTATACATGACTGTAATAAGATATGACCTGTAACCACCAGCATACCTTACCACCCGGGGGTGCACTTGCAAGAGACAGGTATATAAGGACAGGTCTCAGGCAAGTGCAGCATTCCAGAGCTGGAAAATAAAGGTGCAGGTCCAGAGTGACCTTGACTTCACTACAAGGCCTTCTAGCCTAGAGCTGCTTGAGGTCATCCTGCAAGGCCATTATGCAATCTCCTGTCACTGAATGTCAGCAGCCTTCCCCCAGCCATGCTGCAGCCACTGGAGTAGCACGTCGTAGGAACACTAGAATAGGCAAAGGAACATGAAAGGCAGACACTAAGGGAATGCACAAGGGTGATTAGTTTACTTTGTAATGTAATATTGGAACTAATCATTTATAAATTATATTTGGAATGTTTGTTTTGTGGTGGCTCTCATTTCAGCTTTGTGCCCAGGAGGACGCTGAGATGTTCCGTGACAGTTTTGAGCAACAGGGATCTGGGGTTTAATTCAGGGGAATGCACTCACCATCAGCCTGTCCGGAATGGGGATTTGCAGGCTGCCTCCTCCCCTTCCTCCTCCTCCTGAGGTGGTGGTGGCAAGGGCTGTGTCCTCATGATGTCCAAGTTGTGAAGGATGCAGTAGACCACCATGAATTGCGACACTTGCTCCGGTGAGCACTGGAGAGCTCCTCCCGTGTGGTCAAGGCAGTGGAACCATTGCTTGAGCACCCCCAATGGTATGCTTGATGAGGTTCCTCATGGCAGCATGGCTGTTTTATGATTGTGGCCACGAGTGGTGGGGTGGCAGAGGTGAGTCATCAACCAGATATAAAGCGGATAGCCCTCGTCTCCAAGCCCTCGACTTGGTGGCTGGAAGATTGCTGGCACAGCGGACTGTCGCAGGATGAAGGCATTATGACTACTGCCAGGATACCAGGCATTCACCATCATGATGTTCTGGGCGTGGTCGCACACCAACTGCACATTAAGAGAGTAGAAGCTTTTGCAGTTACAGTACATCTTAGCATTGATGTGTGGTGCCTGCAAAGCTGCGTGTGTGCAGTCGATGGCATCCTGCATCATGGGGAAGCCCGAAATCCTGGCAAAGCCACGTGCGCTCTCCCTGCTCCTCTCTGTTTAGTGAGAAGACAAGGAAGTCCCTTCTCCTAGAGTACAGAGCCTCCGTGACCTCCAGGATGCAGCAATGGATGGTGAACTACAAGATGTTTGATATGTCACCTGTTCCAAACTGAAAGGATCCGCTGGTGATAAAATTCAGGGCTCCAGTCACCTTGAGGGCCACTGGCAGCGCTGTCGTCACCTTGCTCTGAGGCTGCAGGTCCAGTTGCAAGAGGTGAAATCGAGCCACCAAATACATTGCTCCTGGCTTAGGTGCAGGTAGCAGAAGTGCTCCCTGAAAACCCCAGGTGGGTAAGGCGTCCTGCTGAGGGCCCTCTTGCCCCTCCTTCTGCAAGCAGCTTGTCTTTCCTGCCTTTCCCTGTCATGCTACACCTCGAGTGGGGCTGCAAGTAGAGCCCCCATAACTGTGAGCAAGTGGTGTAATCAAGAGTTCCAGTTGCAGCCAACGCCTTCCTAATGTCCGGCAGTACTCCCTGCCCAATTTAACAATGTTATAAATGTCTTCCAGCAATCCAGTATTGATAAAAATTCTGCAAGAGCCAGTACAAGAGAAATAATCAACTTACCTGCAAGTTGATGAATCCCTTTAAATAGCGCTGGTAGGGGGTCCCTCGTGCAGCTAAACATGTTCAGCTGTGTGTGTTTAGGAGAGGGCGTTGATTGGAATGGCTTGTCCGAAATGGCAGCTTGTGCGTCAATTCAGCATTGCACGCTGACTGACGTCATAATCAGCCTACTCTGCGTACCAGATAATCTCTTTTTTAGTGATGTTGATTGATTGGCCACGGCATCGGGGATAACTTCCCTACTCTGCTACAAAATTGTGCCATGGAATCTTTTACGTCCACCTGAGAGAGCAGACAAGGCCTCAGGTTTATGTCTCATCCAAAAGACAGCACCTCCAACAGTGCAGCACTCCTTCAGCACTGCACTGGAGTGTCAGCCTAGATTTTTGTGCTCAAGTCTCTGGACCGAGACTTGAATCAACAACCTTCGGATTCGGAGGTGAGGGTGCTACTAACTGAGCCACAGCTGACAGTTTTTTTACAAAAACTATGTTACTGCATCTGAAAATGCTTTAGTCAACCACCACGCAATGCAGTCCCTGCAACTGCCAACCAAAAGTAAGTTTTGGGAAAAAAATCAAGAACATCTTCCCATGGAGACAGGAGTCGCGATCACCCCTCAGTGAACATTGATGTGATCGGTGATGTGACAACTTTTAACTTTCCTTCAGCTGAAAGGTAACCCTACAGGTTCAGCAACATGCCTGTTGAATCATCATAGGCAGTCCCTCGAAACGAGGATGATGTGCTTCCACGCCAAAAAAGGATGAGTTCCTTTTTTGAATGAAGAACCCGAACGACATCCTCAAGGATGGAAGATGCCTGTGTGTGGATTTTTTTAACGTATGTTGGCTGTTGCACACCAGCCACCACACGGGCTTGACAGAGCTAGGTCTTGGTCCAGTGACAAGGATTACCCAAGATGACTGGAGACCAGCTCTGCTGCACAGACCTAGTATGCACACATATCGCAGTGTGGGCTCGCCCGTGCTGTCCCTGGGACCCTGGCCGCAAACTCACGCCTCTCCTGGGCCTCGATCACGTTGAATACTTCACTGTACAACACCTCCCTGCTGTTCCTGGAGTTTCAGGTGTAACCCTGCTCACTGCACAGCTGCTGAGTGTTTCCTCCCCATCTGCTGTTTGCACGGACCCCAGTTTGAGAACCACTGGATTATTCTTCCATCATCCAAATACATGAGAGTGCTGGTGTTATATCCAATTAGCAAATTCTGATTGGCCATTCCTCTCTCTGTACCGCCATTTCTCTCCGTCACTCTTCCACATCACTCTCTCTGTACTCCCATCTCTCTCTCTGTACTCCCTTTCTCTCTATACCTCCATCTCTCCCACTCCCATTTCTCTCTTTGTATCCCCATCTCCTTCTTTTCCTCCGTCACTCTTCTCTGTCGCTCTCTGTACCTCCATCTCTCTATCTCTTCCATCTCTTTGTCTCTATGCCTCCATCTCTTTCTACCTGCCACTCTCTCCCAATCTCTCTCTCTACCTCCATCTTTCTCCCATTCCTCTCTGTACCTCATCTCTCTGTCACTCTCCACCATCTCTCCCCCGCAAAATCTCACCTCACCAGATTGTACTTGCTGACTATGCCACCAGATTTCACTTGCTGACTCTGCCGATTCGTGAATGATGTGAAGCAGTGCATTGTGGCAAATTCACTTTTCGCCAAGCCAGGCTTGCGCGGCCCCGGACAATGTTATGACGAAAATAGAACGACATCGCCCAGCCTGCCCAGCGAGTTAGGCTCCTCCGCATAGTGTGTGACGGACTTTCGGTTTGCTCAGCATGTCAACAATTTTGCAGATGAAGTTTTCGGAGGTGAATTACAAGATCGCGAGTTGGGCTGAATTTTCATTAAATATTGCGTGTCTCGTGATTAAATCGTGAGAGTTGGCAATGCCGTTAATTTCTTTTCTTGTTGCCATCTCGGGTGCAATTACCCAATGAGCAATCAGGGAAGCCTTTTTGGTCCCTGTTAACAGGTTGCGTTTATTTCCAACACCAGATTTCTGATTGGTCACCTTGGAGGACAAGACACGCCCAGCAGTTTCTCCAGAATGTGTAATTAGATTCTGCCTGCCTAAGAAATCAGTTACTTTGCAAAGTGTAATTCCAGCTATTCTGACTGCCAAGCTCCAGACAAAACAGAGCTCACATGGTACAGAGAGGGCTCACTCTCGCAGGTTATGATCTTCTAACCCTGCAAACAAGTTTCTGCCCCGCCAACAAGTTCCAAACCTTTCTTCCACTCCTTGAATTTCTGACCTTTTCCCTCCCCAACAAGTACCTGACCCTGACCTCCCCCACCCACCCCAATTCCTGACCTCCTCCCCCCCACCCCCCACAGTTCCTGACCTTCTCCCCTATCCGAGTGCCTGACCTCCCCTGCCAAAGTTCCTGGCCTTATTTCCCCTGTCCCCAGGTTCCTGACCTTCTCCTGCCCACATTCCTCTCTCCCACCGCCCCCCCCCCCCCACCGTGTTCCTGACCTCCTCTCCTCTCCCTTCCATCCTTTCTCTTCCTCCAATCCTCTCACTCTCTCACCCCCCCCCCCACGATCCCTCTCTCTCCTGCCTCCGATTCCTTCTCTCTCCCACCTCTGATCCTCTCTCTCTCTGCCCTCCTCCCTCTCTGCCCCTCTTCTCCTCTCTCTCTCTCCTTTCCTCTCCCCCTCGCCCCATTCTCTCTCTCTTTTCTCCTGCCCCCAATCCTATCTCTCTACCCCTTCCTCTATCTGCCCTCTCTCGCTCCTGTCCTCCCTCTCCGCCCTCAATTCGCCTCTCCTCCTGCACCCCCCCCACTTTCCCCTCTCCCCTTTTGATCCTCTCTCTTCCCTGTCCACTAACAGATCCAGTGGCCTTCTCCTTATGGAGCGGAGGAAAGCGTGGCCCACTACAGGCCACGATTGTTTGGGTACTGCGCAAGCGCAGCTTCGGTAAACAATGCACATGTGCAGAAGGGCATCGGGTGCACATGCACGGCTCCAGGATACTGCGCGCATGCGCAGAAGACCGCAAAAATTTTTGTGCAGATAATCGCTCCACTATTAATATGTACCAATAGCAAAAGCTGATATTCAGCCAGGAAAATAAGTATTGTTGTATCATACATCTACCAGGATGGTAGAAGACGATCTGGATGGACCTTGGGCTTTCTTTGTCAAATAATTCCTATGCATCTGAGAGGAGATCTTACAACATAGTTAAGGGAATGGAAAAGCTAAATCCAGAATAATACTTCAAACAGTAGAACAAGAGACACAGTAGTAAATGCTAATTTTAGGACTGATATCAGTAAGTTCTTTTTCACACAAACATGGATTGGACTTTTAGATACAATCCTGATGGCAAAAACCTTGGAATTATTTTGGAAGTTGGATGCTGCAATTGAAGAATGTAGGGACTTTGTGGATGGGACAAATAGTCTTCCTCATGCATAATTAACTTATGATCAAAATTGGGGAGAAACTATTCTGAAGTGCTTTTACAATTTACCTGATGGGTTAACTGAGCCACAGGAATGTTCTCTATATATACACGAGCTATCCTATACCTGGGGTATCTATAAGCAGATTACATACACAGCACTGCCCCAGCCCAGGTTACGTGGGCACGCCTGGAAAAACCTGCAATTCTTCTCTCCCTTCCTGGATGGTGCAACCTGCAGACATTACCCCAGATCAGGCTCCCTCAGTGGCCTAGGCCGGAACTGCAGCAGTCTGGCACAGTGTAGGGGGCTGCACAGGGAGGCCAGGCTCGAGGACAAGCCCATAAGCCTTCATCACAGTTTAAAATGAGCCCAAATAACCCAGCACTAAATGGCAGCCAAAACGGGTGGCAACAGCGCCTCCTCACACTCCCATCACTAAATATTCAGGGGCATTTGGCAATGCGGAAGGACAGAAAGGAAAAGGAGGTGGGGTAGTACTGTTAATAAAGGATGGGATCAGTGCGTTAGTGAGAAACGATATCGGCTCAGAGGAACAAGATGTTGAATCAGTTTGGGTGGAGATAAGGAATAATAAAGGGGAAAAAGTCACTGGTGGGCGTAGTCTATAGGTCCCTAAGAGTAGCTATACTGTTGGACAGAGTATAAATCAAGAAATAATGGAGGCTTGTAATAAAGAAATGGCAATAATCATGGGTGATTTTAACCTTCATATTGATTGGACAAAGCAAATTGGCTAGGGTAGCCTTGAGGAGGAGTTCATAGAGTGCATCCAGATTGGTTTCCTTGAACAGTACGTTGCGGAACCAACCAGGGAGCAGGCTACCTTAGATCTAGTACTCTGTAATGAGGCAGGATTAATAAAAGATCTTGTCGTAAAAGATCCTATAGGAATGATATGGTTGGGAAAATGCTGAAGTCCATTATTAAGGAAGCAGTAGCGGGACATTTGGAAAAGCATGATTCAATCAAGCAGAGTCAGCATAGTTTTATGAAAGGGAAATCATGTTTAACAAATTTGCTGGAGTGGTTTAAGGATGTAATGAGCAGGGTGGATAAGGGGGGGGGACCAGTGCATGTGGTGTATTTGGATTTCCAGAAGGCATTCGATAAGGTGCCACATAAAAGGTTACTGCACAAGATAAAAGCTCACGGGGTTGGGGGTAATATATGAGCATTGATAGAAGATTGACTAACTAACAGAAAACAGAAAGTCGGGATAAATGGGTCATTTTCTGGTTGGCAAACAGTGACTAGTGGCATGCTGCAGGGATCGGTGCTGGGTCCTCAACTATTTACAATCTATATTAATGACTTGGATGAAGGGACCGAGTGTAATGTAGCCAAGTTTGCTGATGATACAATGATGGGTGGGAAAGCAAATTGTGAGGAGGACACAAAAAATATGCAAAGGGATATAGACAGGCTAAGTGAGTGGGCAAAAATTTGGCAGATGGAGTATAATGTGGGAAAATGTGAGGGTATTCACTTTGGCAGAAATAATAGAAAAGCAAATTATAATTTAAATGGAGAAAAATTTCAAAGTGCTGCAGTACAGAGAGACCTGGGGATCCTTGTGCATGAAACGCAAAAAGTTAGTATGCAGGTACAGGAAGTAATCAGGAAGGCAAATGGAATGTTGGCCTTTATTGCAAGGGGGATAAAGTATAAAAGCAGAGAAGTCCTGCTACAACTGTACAGGGTATTGGTGAGGCCACACGTGGAGTACTGCATATAGTTTTGGTCTCCGTATTTAAGGAAGGATATACTTGCATTGGAGGCTGTTCAGAGAAGGTTCACTAGGTTGATTCTGGAGATGAGGGGGTTGACTTATGAAAATAAGGTTGAGTAGGTTGGGCCTATACACATTGGAGTTCAGAAGAATGAGAGGTGATCTTATTGAACCTTATAAGATAATGAGGGGGCTCGACAAGGTAGATGGAGAGAGGATATTTCCACTCATAGGGGAAACTAAAACTAGGGGACATAGTCTTAGAATAAGGGGCCGCCCATTTAAAACTGAGATGAGGAGAAATTTCTTCTCTCAGAAGGTTGTACATCTATGGAATTCTCTGCCTCAGAGAGCTATGGAGGCTGGTTCATTGAATATATTTAAGACGGAGCGAGACAGATTTTTGAGCGATAAGGGAGTAAAAAGTTATGGGGAGCGGGCAGGGGAGTGGAGCTGAGTCCATGATTAGATCAGCCATGATTTTATTGAATGGTGGAGCAGGCTCGAGGGGCCAAATGGCCTACTCCTGCTCCTATTTCTTATGTTCTTATCCCCGCTTACCTCCTACTCCAGGCCAAGACTGCGTCCTGAGTACAGGCCCAACCCTGGCTCCCACAGTCTCCCTGGCCTCCGGCAGTCAGAGCAGACGAGCCTTGGCCAGGAACCAGTCCTGCTCACTGCCGGCCAATAATTCGCTCCTCATCAGCGCGAGCAGAGAGGAAGCCAACACATGCAACATCAGCATGGAACCCACTGCTCCATGACAACTCCGGCTCCTGCTCCCAGGGCAACCAGTGATTGACAGGTAGTAGCTGGCACGCTTGTGCACGCTGCTCACCCTTCCCCAGAGTCATTTCCGCAACCTGTAGGATGTTGCATTTTGCAGCAGTGGAAATTAGTGCGAAGTTTCTGCACTTGTTGATGTGCCCTGTTATTTCTAATTTTTATTGGTTGATATCTTTGATAGGCTGATGCCATCACCAATCAAACAAAAGTGCCCCCTTCTTAAAGGGACACAACCAATATACTGTAACTTAAACCACATTTTAATGAAACTTAATAAAATCAAATTAAAATATGATTCCCGGTAGCGATGAAGCAGTCCAGTCCCCCCGGTGCCGAACGGTCACGGAAGGTCTCAAGTGTACCGGTGGACACTGTGTGCTCCATCTCCAGGGACACCAGGGCACAAACGTAACCACGGAAGAGAGGCAGGCAGTCGGGCAGAACGACCAAGAAAAACACCTTTGACCACAAGGTCATTAAGCAGTGGTCGGCACGCAAGGTCCTGCACGCCCTACAAAAGGAGATAATGGAACCTGTTGGACGGTTCCCCGAGCAGACTGTCGAACTCATTTGGCAGAATGTCTCATCGCCAGAGCTTTCGCACAAGCACCAAGACATAGCTATGTTGGCGGTGAGAAGGGCCCTAGCCATCAGATCCTTCATGCACAGCTGGGGTTTCAGAGGCACGACACTCTGCCCCCGAGTAGGCTGTGGTGCGGACGAGACTGTCATCCATCTCCTTCGGGATTTCTCCTTTGCAAGAAAGGTCTGGAAGAAGATGCAGTGGTTGCTGTCAAGATTCATCCCAAGCAGCTCCGTAACATAGGACTCTGTGCTCTGCGGACTGTTCCCAGGGACGCACACCGAGACAGACATCATCTGCTGCTGGAGAGCCATCAACTCGGTGAAAGACGCACTTTGGTCTTGTATTCCAGAGCAAGGAGATGTCCACGGCCGAGTGTTGCAAACTGGCGCAATCCAAGGTCCAGGAGTATGTGCTGAGGGATGCACTAAAGATTGGTGCAGTCACCGCAAAGGCATGATGGGGAAAGAGCCACAGTTTAAGGCCCTTCCGCCACGGTAATCCCAGGGGATGGAATCAGACCTCCCCCCGGGCTGTACTTGTTAATCTGCTTGTATACATAGAGCACCATGTACTGAAAAACACTTGTATTGTGCCATGTATAATGAAAGTCTCTGCACTGTTTAGTAACTTGTAAAGAAATGTAAATGTATCCCCATCCGTTCCATGTACTACTTTCATCTGCATAGTGCTACATGTAACGTGATTCGTGATCGGTATTGAAATGTATCCTGGAATCTAATGTAAACCTGTTCTCATCTGCTCCATGTAATACCCTTATGTGCACAGTGCTACATGTAACGTGATTTATGGATTGTACTAAACTGTACCTTGAAATGAAATGTACACTAGTGCATCGTACGGAACTGCTGTCAGCATCCAAACGAATTGTATGGAAATGCTGCCCGCAAGGTACTGAGTTATTTTCCAGTGTATTGTGAACATTTTATATGAATAAAGTATATTTTTGAAAAAAAAGGAACGACCCCGACTGTGCGCTGCCTAGACCTGTTAGTGACACCTTGGTCGGGCCTGGGAGCAATCCTATGAGGAGATCTTCCGACTTACCTGTTGCTGTCCTCTGCTGTTTCTATGCCTGCTTTTTCTGCACTTGATTTTAAAACTCATCCTTGTTTTCAAATCCCTTCATGGCCTCGTCCCTTCCTGTGTCTGTAATCTCCTCCAGCCCCATAACCCCCCATTATGTCTGCGCTCCTCTAATTCTGGTCTCTTGAGCATCCCTGATTATAATTAGTGGCTGTGCCTTCTGTTTAGGCCCAAAGCTCTGGAACCCCCTGCCTAAATCTCACCGCCTATCTACCTCTTTCTTTACCTCTCTTTCCTCCTTCAAGGCGCCCCTTAAACCTAGCTCTTTGAACAACATCTACCCCATATGTGACTCGGTGTAAGGATTTGTTTTATAACGCTCCTGTGAAGCGCCATGGGACGTTTCCACGACGTTAAAGGCGTTATGTGAATACGAGGTGTTGTTGTAGACGCTCCCTGGCCGTCAGTGACGTGGCGCCGCCTGGCCCGCTGCTGAGCTGTACTTCCTGTCAGTGACGTCAGGCCGGATACGGCGGCCGGACGGAGAGTCGGTGCTCCGGGACTGCTCAGGTACGTGATTCCCCGAGACCGGCGACCCGCCTGACCTGAGGCCCTGGTAGCGAGTGGTTGACCGTGTGAGTGACCCTCAGGGCCGTGTCCAGGGCTCAGTGGTGTAGGGAGTGCCTCATTCATTGACGGGCTGGGAAGCACTCCACCGCCGAGTGGCCGCTTACAGGCCAACTGGGGCTGACGTCTGATAGTCTGAAAGGGGAAGGAGAGTGGCGGTGGGTGTCACTGATTTGGATCCACTGGAACCAGAGTGAGAGTTCTGCTGAGAAAACGGATAGGGTGGGATTGATCATTGACAGAAGATTGGGCTTCTTGCTTGTTGACCATCTCCTGTTTGGGCATTCTGATGAAAGTAGTAAACTGGATGATGCACCTCAAATATTAGCCCTAGTGGATTAACTGCTTTCTGATCGCCATCCATTCAAAATTAATTATCTTCCATTTATCATTCCTCTCACGACGATGATGGTGTGTGCATAGTTGTCGATTCATAGTTAAGATTTATCTCCGATAAATAACTTGCATTTATTTATAGTAGGGGATTTCAACTACCTGATATTTACTGGGATAAAATTATGGGTTGGGTTCTTAATGAATACTTCACATCTGTTTTCACAAAAGAGAGGGGTGATGCAATCAGGGAGGAGGAGTGTGCAATATTAGATTAAATATTGTACTCACCGGCACATGGCACCGGGAGTAAGCTGGAAATTACTACCTTTTGAGGTCCTGCTTTTTAATGGTGCAGATGATGTAATATGACATTTGAAGATAAATTCACTGATGGCCATGCATGTGAGGTCATTAAACTTCTTCCTGCACTGAGTCCAATTCCTGGGGCTATATTGCTGGCCTTGACCACATTGGATTTCTGCTCCCACTGCATTCTCGTCGTTTGCATGGAGGGTCTTAAAAGAAGGCATCCGGCACGGCCCCGACCTCCGAGGAAACACCAGCGGCCGGTCGGGGCGTTAAAAGGAGCATACCACTCCAGGGAGCAGCACAAGCTGGTGCAGGAGGGCGACGGCAGTGAAGAGGGCGACTGGATTGGACGTCACCATAATCTAGGTCAGTGATTGGAGCGTGGGCAAGTACAGAAGGAGCAGCGAAAGATTGTAAAGCGACGTGATCGGGGCCCAGGAGAGGCGAGGGCTGGCCCACACTGCGATATGTGTGTGCACTAGGTCCGTGCAGCAGAGCTGGTCGCCAGTCGTCTTGGTTAACCCTTGCTGTTGGACCAAAATCTAGCTTTGTCAAACCTGTGTGGTGGCTGGTGTGCAATGGCCACCACAAGTTTTTTTAAAAAAATCCATGCACAGGCATCTTCCACCGTTTGGGACCTGGAATATTAGGTCCTTCATTGAAACACCTGTGAACTCATTCCTTTTTGGTGTGGAATCAAGTCATCCTTGATATGAGGGACTGCCTAAGAAGAAGGATAATACAACATTCTACACTGAGCCTCATAAGGAGCTATTAGGACAGGACTTGGTCAAAGAGTTAGGTTTAAGTAGTGTCTTAAAGGAGGAGACAGAGAGGCGTAGAAGTTTAGGGAGAGAATTTCAAAGTTTAGGTTCTAGATGGCTGAAGGCACGGCTGCCAATGGTGGAGTAAAGAAGATAATGGCTGCATGAGATGTCAGAATTGGAGGAATGTAGAGTTCTTTGAGGGTTGTAGGGCTGGAGGAGGTTACAGAGAATAGGGAGAGGTGAGATCATGAAGGGATTTGAAAACAAGGATGAGAATTTTAAAATCAGGGTGTTGCAGGATCAGTGGGTGATGGGTGAACGGGTCTTGGTGCAAGCCAAGATGCAGCCAACAGAGTTTTGAATGAGCTCAAGTGTACGGAGGGTGCAAGATGGGAGGCCAGCCAGGAGAGCATGGGTGAGGGTTATTGTGTATGGAGAAAGTCAGACTGAATACTGTGAGCTCAAAGTAAAGTGTGACCGTAGTCTTTTATTGCAGGTCTCCAGAATGCCCCTCCAACCTGTGAAGCCTCTTTAAATACCTGTGTTCCCAAGGGATTATGGGATCCCTTGGGACTCCAGGGGATGAGCCCTCTGGTGGCTGTACAGAGTAAATACAAATCCACATATATAACAAGGGTTTCAGTAGCAAATGAACTGGGGCGGTGGCGGGCATTGTTATGGAGGTGGAAGTAGCAGTCTTGGTGATGGAGAGGATATGGGGTCGAAAGCCCACTTCAGGGTCAAATAGGGTGCCAAGGTTGCGAATGGTCTGGTTCAGCCTAAGACAATGGCCAGGGAGAGGGATGGAGTCAGTGGCTAGGGAACGGAGTTTGTGGCAGGAACCAAAATCAATGGCTTCATAATATAGTGGTAGGTGGTGGTGAGGTCGAGCTGGGACTCCAACATGTTTTGGATAATGTTGCCAAGGGGCAGCATGTAAATGAGAAATAGGAGGCGGCCAAGGATAGATCCTTGAGGGACTCGAGAGGTAACGGAGCAGGATGAGAAGCCATTGCAGGTGATTCTCTGGTTATGACTTAATAGATAATAGACCCTGCCCATATAGCCCTCTATTCCCTTCTCCTTCATGTGCATCAAACTACCCTTAAATACATCAATGCTATCTGCTTCAACTACTCCATTGCCAGTGATTTCCACATTCTTAGCTCTTTCGAAAGAAATTCTTTCTAAATTCCTTACTTGATTTGTCAGTGGTTATCTTATATTTGAGCCCCCTTGTTCTGGACTCTCAAGTTGAAATAGTTTCTCCACATCCATTCTATCAAACCACTTCATATTGTTAAAGACCTCTTTTAGGTCTCTCCTTAATCTACTCTTTTCTAGAGAAAAGAGCCTGCTCAATCTTTCCTGATAGTTGTATCCTCTCAATTCTGGTACTGTAACATCCTTGTAAATCTATTCTGCACTTTCTCTAGTACTTCAATATCCTTTTTGTAGAATGGAGACCAGAATGGCACACAGTACTCCTAGTGTGGTCTAACCAAGGCTCCATATAAATTTAATGTTATCTTCCTGCTTTTGTATTTTATTCCTCTAGAAATGAAACCCACTACTTTGTTTGCACTCTTTATGGCAGTTTCAACTTCTAACTGGCTAAAAATCTTTGACTACATATCTAAATTCTGGACTGAGATCCAGACTAATCGCAGCAGCATTTTAATTTTATTTGTTCACATTGCCAGTTACTAATACTTGTATTTCACTCATGAATTTGGTTTAAAATGTCTCCTTTTTTATATAAAAAAATAATTATTGATTAGATTATTTTGCCCTTGCATGTAACATTATTTTTTTCTTCTCTTTCCCTCCCGACCCCAACTCCTCTTTTTCTGTCCCCCTCCCCTTTGTGCACAATTCTCACTTTGGTCAAGGGTGTTTGACACACACTCTGGGTACTTCATCAGCCATAGTTTTCAGGGAATATAATACTAATCCAGTTCATGTAATGACAAAGCCTTGTGGAGACTTGATTTCTGGAGCAAGCTGAACCTTAACATAGTGATTGTAGTTCTACTCCAAACCAGCTTTCGCTTTAGGGGAAGTCAGATAATCTAGGTTGGGGTCTTCTCTGTTATCACTGTTATGGTGATAGCATTATTTCCTTTCTTGCATTCTGAGATGGTGCGTGCTGCTTTTACAACTTGCTCAAGCTAGCAAGCCCAGGAGTGGAGTAACGTGCCCAAATAGGACAGGGGAATTAAATGCTAGTCAAATCAAATTGAAAAATCACAATTTTTATGAAAGGAGGCCAGTTGTATTGATGTATGCTACTTGGCACACTGCAATTTCTGTGTTTGACAAGGGAGCTATCAAAAGGGCACTGGATAATGGTCAAAATGTTTCAGTTATAAAACTGAATTAGCTACTTAGTTCTATTCAAGACACGCTGGGAGATTTCCGTGGCATTGTTTACAAAAGTTCAGTGGTATGCTGTTTTATAATGATGGGAGCAATGAAATGTGTAACACAAAATGTATTACTCTACTCTGGTGGAGTTGTGTTTAATATTGCTAGAAGTAAACAGGTTGGAATGTATGAAATTACTGCATTTATTTATACATGTACTTAATATACTTATGATACTCTGATGTATGTTATCTGAACTGTGTTGGATGTTCTCTAAACTTTAGAATTTCAATTGATTTGGGTAACTGACATTCACGCTATTATGTTCAATATTAAGTGATACAATGCTATTTGCTGTCCAGATGCTGGACTCTTGAACTGCAGAGTTGTACAATGTTGGGATTGAGTCGATTCAATCCCACACAGTTTGAATGATATGGATTGATTCCATTTCTCAATTCTGAGGCAGCAAGAGACTGCCCCTATAAATGTGATGAATGTTGTGCTGTCAGACTTGAATAACTTAGCCTAGTATGCATTGTGGAATTTAATGATTGTTTCAAAGTATCTTTTGTTTAATGTAGTGAACAACAATGTTGTATATGTGAGGAACATATCATCAGAAATTGAAGTAATTCCTAGAGTTTTTCCAAATGGCTGTGTATCCTACTCTGGTCTAATGTATGTGTACATACAAGGCAGCTTGGCCATGTTGTCATGTCACTTAAAGAAAACTGGAAGGCAAGGACAGGGGAAAGAGGAGCATGATGATGTGTATGTATACATCATTTTTAATTTTTAAAAATTCCTCCTCTAGGGACCTTCATGAGGGTGATAATTAAAAAAAATGCAACTATATTGGACTTGAACTATGTTGACTTCATATTTTCGATGTGTGTGTGATGCATTCGGAGCAGCTCACTATCCTTAAATTTTATAGAGTGCAACCTTGTTTTTTTAACAGAACTCTTCAGTGGTCATGACAACGTACCAGGAATTCATTCAACAGAATGAAGAGCGAGATGGTGTTCGGTTCAGCTGGAACGTGTGGCCGTCCAGTCGACTCGAGGCTACGCGCATGGTGGTTCCTTTGGCTTGTCTCTTCACTCCTTTAAAAGAACGCCCAGACCTGCCACCAATACAGTATGAACCTGTGCTGTGCAGCAGGGCTACCTGCAGGGCTGTCCTAAATCCGCTGTGGTACTGTATCTGTATTTCATCTGTAAGCTAAATGACGAGATGGCTAGCCATGAAGTGAAAGTTCTAACTTTTTCTTCTTTAGGTTAAAAGGAATCTCACTGGTGGTATATATTTTTTTTAAATACTAACTGATTAATTTGAGCATCCATTTAGCTCATTGTACAATATATTATCAAGAGTACACTCGCCCCACCCCGCCCCACCCCTACCCAAGAAATTAACCTATAGCAATGAAGTGAGAATCGGTAATGTTTCAGTGTGAACTTCATCACATGTCAACACAGATCACACTGCCAGCCATTACTGGGAGAAAACAAGACAACAAAACCATACCATAAGGTTTAATGTTTTTTTTTTAAAGGTGCACAACAGCCCCAGGTACTTAAGGTGGTTACAAGGCAGTAATCTAATCTTGTGTTTGAGATGACAATTAAGACTCATGACAGCTTTGTTTTCAATGATTTATAATAGACATCTGATCTCCTTTGATTAGATTACTGTCCTTTAGTCACTTTTCCCATTTCACCTGATCATATTACATTTACATTTGTTTTTTTTTCCTCCTGGATTTGCAGTCTTGTTTATTGCAAGGTCCTTGTGCCTACAATGTTGTCCTAGGCCAGTTTGTTTAATTAAAACTATTGCTACAAAATTCACACCAAAGTGCACCTTGCAACATTTTCCAACATGGATTCAATTTTGATTAATCGCTCAGGAATATGTGGTGATTTCTTCTTTGTACATGTGTTGAATTTGATGACTAGTGCATGAATCCCATCTTTTCTTCATATGGCCTTTAAACTAATCTTTGGGGAGTCTCAATTTACACGAGAGGTTTTCATTTTCACATTGGAGGCTGTTGATGGATAGACTGTCATTTATTCTACATTTAGAAAGAGTGAGTGTTGATATGATTGAGATGCTGTCTTATTGGAAACTGAATGCATGCAGCTTGCAGTGCCAGGGACCTTGAAGCAACTTTAGTTGATTACATTCAGCTTCCTTGCACTGCTAGCTGCGGTAACTCTGCTGTCGGTTTCCTGATGTTTCAGTCAGGTAAACTGTAATGGAGAAATCAAGAATATTTTTTCATATGCAGTGTTCTGATTTGAGGAAGGTGTGAGTGATACTGACTGGACATTATATACATTGAGTAAAGATAGTTGAAAATATTTTAACTGCTCTTTGAAAAATTAATAATCCATGGAAAGTTTTGCTTTAAAATGCAGTGAGTATAAAATACTTTAAGACTTTTTTATTGGAGGTTTTAATAAAGATTAAATTACTCTTTTTTTTAACTCCTGATAATGCAGTCTATGCATAGGGTAGCCACATAACTACAGAGGTAATGAACCAGTATGTTCTTGCCTCACTAATATAGTGCAAATATGGTAGCCTTACTGTGATGCCTGCCACTATACTAATCTGTATTTTTATATCAACTGTTTGATCTTGTACTAGCTGTATAAGCTTCCGATAGAAATTAAAAACCCTCCATAAACCTCACTCACAATGAGGACAAGTGAGTCTTTCCGTTCAAAATAATGTGCTGGTACACCTCATTAGAACACCCACCTAGCATATGATGGCAGGGGAGGACACAAGTTCAGTGTGACACTCCACTGAGTCCCAAGTCTCGGCTGAGTGGCGACCAGACACCATCCCAGAAGTAGGAGTGAAAATCGTGAGAGCTATCCCTTGCAGACATTCAGTGGCTGGTCAGATTGGACTTAGGTTGGCGGGGAAAGATGAAACATGTTAAACATTTATTTTATTTAAAATCACATCATTAAGCGCAGAGCAATCTGCAAGCGACACAGCCTGCAATACTGTGCCAGATTGGTAGAATACATACATACATACATTCACAAGTTTTGTTTGTGCAGTGAGTTTTGTATGTAGACAGGGGCACTGGAGTGGCAAAATGAGACAAAAGAGGAAACATTACCCATTTTAGGAATGTTCAAAACAAATGAAATTCATAATATATATTAACCTAATGGAAAAAATAAACTTACTGTTTCAAAAAGTAACAAAAATGAAATGTTGATTTTTGTCTTTTTTTAAAAAAAAAGTCAAGTGGACTACAGAGCAAAACTATGGGCGTGTAACTTTTGTTTCCAGAGGAACCAGGTAAGGCCTGAGGAATTTTACCATTGCACTGTGCATCTTGTAATATGCAAGCTATTAAAAGAATAAAGTAAGAGTTGACTAGAAAGAAGTGAAAAAAAATGAGCTCAGTTCTTGCTTTACATTGCTGTGTTCCTCATTTAAATGTTCCACACCTACAGTCCATGGAATGCAGTGGATATTTCAGGGGTGGGGCACTTACAGCAAAGTTTTGCAGAAGAATTTCTGTTCAGTGGAAAAATGTTGGAATAATTCTGTCCAAAACAATTACAAGCACAGAAAACTCCCGTTGCAAATTTCAAAAACTTCACCTGATGAAAGATTATATTGCTGCTGGCCGCCTTTGATAATGAGAATGCCTACGTATCCCACTTGTTTGCTAACTGTGTAGCAAGCCAGTTATAGAATTTGTTCTTAAAACACGTCATGGGTGGGGTCAGCCTGTGGTCAAGCCTTGTTAAAAAGACTTTATGTACTCCAGATGAATTAATTTATCAAATGGTTGTTCATCTATAATCAGCAGTAAATATTTGTTGAGCAATTGTTGCTCACATAGCTGTTCTGCAACCATACATATATATACACACACTGCCTGCCTTGCTGAGTGTCTCGAGCAGTTTCTGATATCTCACACACCATCCGCAGTTTCACATGCTTAATGTTACCCCTTGGTTCACCTCTGCTACTGCAAACTTGTGGTTCTGTTCCTGCATGTTCCAACTTACGACACCTCTTTTAGTGGTTTGTCCTTCAGTGTCCACACAGTACTCTCCAGTGTGCCCAGGACTCTATTTTTGTTCCCCTCTTACTCATCTTTAGGCTGTCCCCTCGACACATCTTCTGCAAGCTCTCAGGATGAGTTTCCATATGTATACTGACATCCAACTCTGCCAACATTGTTGACTGAAATATCTGATTGACTGTTCAAGATCAAGTCCGGATTTTGGATAGACACTCATGTGGCTCTGACTCCATCAATCTCCCTGGTGTCCCATTTAGGCTGAATTGAACACTGCACAATCTCTGCACCCTTTTTATCCTGAGTTTAGCTTTAAACCATACTCCCAGTTCATCGCTGCTGTCTTCCGTCAGTGGAACATTGCTCACTTGTACCTTGGCCTTTCTGCTACTGAATCCCTCACCATCTTGGCAACCCGATTCTCAAGTATGTTAAAAAGACAAACCTGAAGGCTCTGTGCCTCAATGCGAGGAGTATTTGTAATAAGGTGGACGAATTAACTGCACAGGCAGCAATTAACGAATATGATATCATTGGCATCAAGGAGACATGGCTCCAGGGTGACCAAGGTTGGGAACTCAACATCCAGAGGTATTCAACATTCAGGAAGGATAGAGAGAAAGGAAAAGGAGGTGGGGTAGCATTGTTGGTTAAAGAGGAAATTAACACAATAGTAAGGAAGGACATTAGCTTGGATGATGTGGAATCTGTATGGGTGTAGCTGCGGAATACCAAAGGGCAGAAAAAGTTAGTGGGAGTTGTGCACAGACCACCAAACAGTAGTAGTGAGGTTGGGGACAGCATCAAACAAGAAATTAGGGATGCGTGCAATAAAGGTACAGCACCTGTCTGGAGTAAAAATAAAACGGAAGGTGGCTCAACCGTGGCTAACAAGGGAAATTAAGAATAGTGTTAAATCCAAGGAAGAGGCATATAAATTGGCCAGAAAAAGCAGCAAATCTGAGGACTGGGAGAATTTTATAATTCAGCAGAGGAGGACATAGGGTGTAATTTGGAGGGAGAAAATAGAGTATGCGAGGAAGCTTCCTGGGAACATAAAAACTGACTGCAAAAGCTTCTATAGATATGTGAAGAGAAAAAGATTAGTGAAGACAAATGTAGGTCCCTTGCAGTCAGATTCAGGTGAATTTATAATGGGGAACAAAGAAATGACAGACCAGTTGAACAAATACTTTGGTTCTGTCTTCACGAAGGAAGACACAAATAACCTAGAAATACTAGGAGACCGAGGGTCTAGTGAGAAGGAGGAACTGAAGGAAATCCTTATTAGGTGGGAGATTGTGTTAGGGAAATTGATGGGATTGAAGGCCGATAAATCCCCGGGGCCTGTTAGTCTGCATCCCAGAGTACTTTAAGGAAGTGGCCCTAGAAATAGTGGATGCATTGGTGATCATTTTCCAACAGTCTTATTGACTCTGGATCAGTTCCTATGGACTGGAGCGTAGCTAATGTAACACCACTTTTTTTAAAAAAAGAGGGAGAGAGAAAACGGGTAATTATAGACCGGTTAGTCTGACATCAGTAGTGGGGACAATGTTGGAATCAATTATTAAAGATGAAATAGCAGTGCATTTGCCTGTTAATCTATTCCACATTTACTGCTTCACTATGTTGAGCCCTAACTTCCAATTCTTTCATTGCATCCCGTGTATATCTGTATCTGGGCACACCTTCAGTCGCAGTGTAGAATTTAAACCCATGCCACACTCGCATCTTCCAAGGGCATAATAGCTAATCACTTTAAAACAACCTATCTACATGATGTGCAGTCACTTTTTGACACCCAGGTTGGCATGCAGGATGTGCATATCATTTTGACTTCCAACAGCTCAGCTGACATGCCCAATAAATCCAGTGGGTCTGTGGACCTACATACTTGGGTGGCGGCAATGCACTTCAGGTACTGGCAGTCTCTTCCTGATTATTTCTCCTTGTTGACCCCTAGCTCCCTGAGGTCAAGAGGAATTCCCAAAGGAATGCTCATCTGACCATTTGGGACTGTTACAATGAAACTTCTTTGTTAGGCAGTGAAAATATATATTTTTTTAAGTAAAATTCAAAATTAAAGGTCTAAATATAAATGATACAAAAACAAACCAAATGTTAGAAATTCTTTCACTCAAGAAGCTAGAAGGGCACAGATGCACTCTTAGCAACCTCAGTTCTAAAGACATAAGAAATAAGAGCATCCATTTTATACTGGATCTCGGAGATGAAGCAGTGTTTGAGAAGCAAACCATGGAAAATGCAGGAAAGAGTGCCTCACAATCAGCAGCACAAACCTCTCTAGTATCCAGCACGGTCTGGATGCAAATTATCAACAAGTGGGCTCCCAGCACACTTGGGCAACAACTCTCACCTAAATTATCAATACCCCTGGTCTAAGTGTGTGCAAGTTTCAGTGGAAAATCTTTAATTACTGAGCTATGTATTCTTTTATCTTCTGAAGGCTGTGATTGGATTGTTTGAAATTTATAACTGGTGACTAGGGTATTTTGAATAGCGCTTCTGTTCAAATCTTTTTTTGTTGAGCTCAGTAATTGAAACAATTATTCAATGATTGAGGTAATATTTGTGTGTAACAAGTTGCAAATGGACTTTAACGTTCATGAAATATACTTATTGTTGAAGTGTATGGTCAGTACTGTCAGTACCCATTGTTAACACTAGGATTTGAGCTAAGTGCAATGTTATGTAACGTGTCCACACAACTGCAACTTGATGTTTTATTTTCCCAGTAAGACTCAAGTAAAGCGTAACAGTGGAATTTTCCTTCTATGCCTCTTTGAATTATGGAAAATACCCAGAGGTACAGCTGTAGATTTTGTCCTTCCAAACATTGTGAAGGAATTTTGTGCCATGAAGTGATGAATTGAATGTCATACAATAAGTGTATTAGCAAAACAATGGATTAAGTGTGAGTGCATTGCAAGAAAACTAATATTGATATGCTAAATAAGTCCAATGACAAAATTGCATAAATACTTATTGCTGTGCTTTTATCTTTTAAAAATTATCTGTTCTGCAGTTTTCACCATCTTATTCGGGCATTTCTGAAGTGAATCAGCCAGCTGAACTACTGCCGCAGTTTTCAACTATTGAATATGTTGTTCAGGTAATGTGAGGGACATGTCTTCTCATGGTATTAGTATTACACTTGTAAAAGTGTTCTGTTTATTGTATTAAGTTATAATTTATTTTGTATAAGATGAATTCAGTGGGTGGTTTGAGTCTTATTGAGAAACTGTTGATGTTTATGTGAGTGCATTAATTACACTAATCATCTTTTAATTGTGTGTTGAACAGCGAGGTTCGCCTGCCCCCCTCATCTTCCTGTACGTGGTGGACACATGCTTAGAGGAAGATGATCTTCAGGCCCTCAAGGAATCCCTACAGATGTCCCTGAGTCTGCTCCCTCCCAATGCATTGGTTGGTCTGATTACTTTTGGTCGAATGGTGCAGGTCCACGAACTGAACTGCGAGGGTATTTCCAAAAGCTATGTCTTCAGAGGCACAAAGGACCTGACAGCAAAACAAATTCAGGTGTGCTTTGCAGATTGTTGGAGAGTTTAAAGTAGATGTCATTCTTCTTGTTTGAAGTAATTATCTTTACCAAGTGTTGTGGGCATTTCAGCTTTCAGAATTTATTTTTAACAAGATTTAAAAAAAAATCTCAAATTGCATTTATTGCAAGTTAAGTTTTTGTAATTCTCCTTTACTCCCAATCAAAGTTGATAGTTAATGCAATTGTGATAGAGATTCTATGATGTTAATTCACAGTTCTTTGGTTGAAGCTAGCATTTTCAGAATTTGCTCATTAGATTTACAGGGATGATACCAGAAATGTGAGGGTATACCTATCCGGAAAATCTTGGGGAAAAAGAAGGCTCAGGGGTGATCTAATAGAGGTCTTTTAAAATTATGAACGGATTTGATAGAGTAGATAGAGAAAGTGTTTCCACTTGTGTGGAAGAGCAAAACTAGAGGCCATCAATATTTGATTTCTTGGTGATTATCTTATAAGAAACTCCGAAGAAACTTCTTTACTCAGAGTGGTGAGAATGTGGAGCTCGTTCCCTCAGGGAGTGGATAAAGCGAATCGTATGGATGCATTTAAGGGGAGGCTAGATAAGCATATGAGAAGGGAATAGAGGCTTATGTTGATAGATTTAGATAAGGAAAGACTGGAGGAGGCTTGAATGGAGCATAAACGCCGGCATGGACTGGTTGGGCCGAATGGCCTGTTTGTGCCATATATTCTATGTAATTTTCTGTTTCCACGGATTCTTCTAAATGCAGCAAATATTTTGGGAAAATGAGTGTTTACATTTTAAAAGTAAATTGAGAAATGTAAGAAGGGGCAATGCAATTTTAAAGATTACACCAAATTTGAGCTTTTTTGTATTTTTGTTAAACAGTTACTGTTAAGTTCAGCCATGTGAAAATATGGTATTTGTGTATAACTCAGTGAATCAATCACTGCAGTACTCTGTTAATACTTTATCTACCAATGTTAATTCAACTTCCTCACACTTTGGGTACAAACATTTTTGATGCATGACCAGCATTCAGTGTGCAAATATTTTTATCTAAAATTAAAAAATGTAGTTTACTTTTAATTGTTCAAACTTTATAAAGGGGACCGAATGAGATTTTTCCTTGCTAATGAGGAATCATTTACTACTTGATACAATGTTGCTCACAATCTTCAAACTACTAATATACTGTAACTTTTGTTGTGGTACAAGAGATTTGGAAGAAAATGATTGAATCTGAAGAACTATCTCCATAAGGCAATTCATTTTTTGTATGGAAATATAAGTGTTTAGTTTTATTTTTTTCCCACTTCAAACAGGATATGTTGGGTCTCACAAAGCCACCTGCAACAGTTCAAGGAAGGACCCCTCAACTACAAGAGCATCCTGGCATATCCAGCAGGTATTATGGTTGCAGTCAGATATGACATTTTCAAGCAACTCCTAGCAAAGTATTTAGGATTTATAGGAAAAGATGTTTCTAGATATATTTGGGGTAAATTCATTCCCATGTACCATCCTCAGTTGCTATTTTTTGTCAAAATTAAACCATTGCAATAATAAAGCTTCTGTTACCTATTAAATGCAGGTTCACTAATTAATTAGTTATTTGCTAGCGTTCCATGATGAGCTCAGTTATTTAATGTCCATTCCTCCTTGAGAAATCTTTTATCAATCTTGAAATTTTGGAATTAGGATTCCAAAGAGTTTGGCTGTCCAATCAGCCATTTAAAATAGCTTCACAGTAACATACTTCATTCTCAGAGCTGCTTCTCAAAGGTTCACTCAAGTGATGTTTCTGTTTATTTCTGACTAGATTTTATTAGAAAGTACAGCACATGTGTTTCAAAATACAGCAAGAAGAATCTGTCTCTGGCCACTCGGGTCTTTTATCGCTTCAACATAACATACTGTTGAGCTCCTTCTTACTCCTTTCTTCATTAATAAGAACATAAGAAATAGGAATGGGAGTAGGGCATACAGTCCCTCGAGCCTGTTCCGCCATTCAATAAGATCAAGGCTGATCTGATCGTGGACTCCGCTCCACTTCCCCGCCCACTCCCCATAACCCCTTATCCCCTTATTGTTCAAGAAACTGTCTATTTCTGTCTTAAATTTATTCAATGTCCCAGCTTCCACAGCTTTCTGAGGCAGCAAATTCCACAGATTTACAACCCTCAGAAGAAATTTCTCCTCATCTCTGTTTTAAATGGGCGGCCCCTTATTCTGAGACTATGCCCCCTCGTTTTAGTTACCCCCATCAGTGGAAACATTCTCTCTGCATCCACCTTGTCAAGCCCCCTCATAATCTTACACGTTGCGATAAGATCACCTCCTTCTGAATTCCAATGAGTGGAGACCCAACCTACTCAACCTTTCCTCATAAGTCAACCCCCTTTATCCCCGGAATCAATCTAGTGAACCTTCTCTGAATTGCCTCCAAAGCAAGTATATCCTTTCGGAAATATGGAAACCAAAACTGCACGCAGTATTCCAGGTGTGGCCTCACCAATACCTTAAATAGCTGTAGCAAGACTTCCCTGCTTTTATACTCCATCCCCTTTGCAATAAAGGCCAAGATACCATTGGCCTTTCTGATCACTTGCTCTACCTGCATACTATCCTTTTGCAATTCATGTACAAGTACTCCCAGGTCCCGCTGTACTGCGGCACTTTGCAATCTTTCTCCATTTAAATAATAACTTGCTCTTGGATTTTTTTTCTGCCAAAGTGCACGACTTTCCAACATTATACTCCATCTGCCAAATTTTTGCCCACTCATTTAGCCTGTCTATGTCCTTTAGCAGATTTTTAGTGTCCTCCTCACACATTGCTTTTCCTCCCATCTTTGTATCGTCAGCAAACTTGGCTACGTTACACTCAGTCCCTTCTTCCAAATCGGTAATTTAGATTGTAAATAGTTGGTGTCCCAGCACTGATCCCTGCGGCACCCCACTAGTTGCTGGTTGCTAACCAGAGAATGAACCATTTATCCCGACTCTCTGTTTTCTGTTAGTCAATCCTCTATCCATGCTAATATATTATCCTTTTACCTTGTGCAATAACCTTTTATGTGGTACCTTGTCAAATGCCTTCTGGAAGTCCAAATACACCACACCCACTGGTTCTCCTTTATCCACCCTGTTCGTTACATCCTCGAAGAACTCCAGCAAATTTGTCAAACATGACTTCCCCTTCATGAATCCATGCTGACTCTGCCTGACCAAATTTTGCTTTTCCAAATGTTCTGCTACTGCTTCTTTAATAATGGACTCCAGTATCAGTTTGTTCGGTCTTGGTAATGAAGTTTTTTCAATTGTCTCGAACGCTTCTTGAGTGGATCCTTGATAAAAACATCTAAGAAGGCAAATCCCCAGGTTCTTATTCCAAATTCAGTTGATATCGGACAGTAAAAATGAAGGTAAAATCAATCCCAATTGAATCATTTAGCTACCAATTTGTGACACTGTTTACAGAATTGAATTGCCAGCTGCCTGGCAGTGTTGTGATAACCTTTACTTATTTAAGAATACGCCAATTAATACAGTAAGATGATGTGCTGCTTTTCTTTAAGGTTCTTGCAGCCTGTTCACAAGATTGACATGAATTTGACAGACCTGCTTGGAGAACTTCAGAGGGACCCCTGGCCTGTACCTCAGGGAAAAAGACCCTTGCGATCCAGTGGTGTGGCCCTATCCATAGCTGTCGGTTTGCTGGAGGTAATGAGCTGTAGCTGCATGGTTGTGATTTTTTGGGGGGTATTGAACACACAGAGTTTCTCTCTCTCCCTAGTGATTTATTGCTTGACATTTTGTCCTTTTTGAGAACTTTGTGAATTAATTTCCTTCGGTCCCAAAACCATGTTGGACAGCTTTCTATTGGTGTCTAAATAAGGAGGTGTATATGTATGATGTAAAACTTTCCTGAAACAGTACAAGATACTTGTCAGGAGGTCTGGCTGTAGTATGGGACGGTCAGACAATCTCCAGCTCTTCTTCTACATGGAAGGAAAACCTGAGAGCAGACCATTCTGGGCTGCCTTTATTCAACAACTAGCAGTTGTTAATGGAGTGGGAGTGGGAGGCTTGGGAACCGGTCACTTCACTAGTTCCCATATAGAAATCCTCGCGTGCAGACAGCAATCAGAGAAAGAGAACATTTGTTGTATCTGATCTCGTACTAACAACCGGCGTGTTTTTTTGATGGGTACATTGCTCTCTCTTTTTTATAACCTCTCCTATTCTGTGACACAGGGAAAAGTGGCAACCTGGGCCTTAAGCCTTTGCCACCCTGGGTCTTCTCTGTCAGAAGTGGCCCCAATGGAAATCTTGCCGATCAACATCTAGGCTAGCAATCAGCCAGCAGTGTTCAGTGCTGGCTAAATGCTAATCTGTGGGATATCCATGGAGCTATTCATCTTGGAGAAAGAAGATTTCAACTAGAATTAGTAGCTGATATTTTTCAGACTACCAAGATTTGGGGGGGGGGGGGGAGAAAATATTGAAATTATTTATGTACAAGAGATTTGATTTTTTTTTCTTCCTATACTTATAGTTGCTGCAAATTGCTCTGTGAATTGGAGGTGCTGCTGAAGATGTACTGTCTTTAGCTCGGACCATGCACTGGGTTATTTAGATCTATTTTTGAGTGTAATAAGTTATTAATGCTTGAATACCTTCCTTCAGGGTAGCTTTCCTAATACTGGAGCTAGAATAATGTTGTTCACTGGAGGACCACCTACCCAGGGGCCAGGCATGGTGGTGGGGGACGAGCTTAAAACGCCCATTCGATCCTGGCATGATATAGAAAAGGACAATGCACGATTCCTGAAAAAAGCAACCAAGGTTGGTCATTGTTTTTTTTTTTAATTTTAGGTGCATGGAGTATAATGTGGACCAAATTTAATTATTTAAATGGTTTCTGATGTGAAAGAGATGAGATTTAGAGGAGTGAATAATCTATTCATATTTGCCAAGTGTCTTTCATTTCAAGTCATCGTCCACTCATTTTGGGTTATAAATATAATCTTTTTTGCTCTACATTGCTCTTCAGAATAAACACCCAGATTGTGGGTGAAGATTACACCTCTCCATTATGTGTAATGCAATTGAGAATCTGTTTATAAAGGTATATATAGTTACAAATATAGCGCACAGAGGAAATTTCCCCCTCCTCTCTCTGTTCATTTTAGCTTTATTCCTTTTGACTCAACTGCTTTGTACATCTATGGTTTATTTACTTTGATGATTTTGTGTAGATAATTAATTTAGAGTTGCCCTCTTATCTTTGCTGCTTTGTTTGGGAATAGAGAACTATACAGCTGGCCTTTTCCCCTGGCTTTTGTGCCAATTATTTTAAATCTATCTTGTGGTTACTGACCCTACCAGTAGAAACAGTTTCTCCCTATCTACTCTATCAAAACCCCTCGGATGATTTAGGTAATACTGTCTTGTATGTTAAACTCTCAACTACCCACCAATTCCTTTTCTTTGGAACATGTACTAACTGGCTATAAGATGCCAACTTGGACCAAGCCCTCAACCAGTTCCATTCTGGGATGGACATTAAGACAAGTACAGTAGCACCCCAAGAAGTGTTGCCTACTGATTTTCTTCCCTTCTCTCCATCACTGTTTAATTGCTGCTGAATGGTTCATTGCAGAGATGTAATTGAGATAGGAAATTCAGTAGTGGAGAAGTTCGTGATTTAAAAAAAAACTATAATGAAATTGTGATAGTGAATAATTATTGCACTCCTAAATCATTGATTGTATGTTGTTGAATTGTCAGCTGTATGAGTCAGAAGGTTGTGGGTTCAAGTCAAAATCCAGTACTTGAACATATAATCTGGACTGACACAGTGCTGAGAGAGTGCTGCACTGTCAGAGGTGCCATCTTTCAGATGAGATTAAACCAAGGCCATGTCTGGCTGCTCAAATGGAATACAAGATCCCATGGTGCTATTTGAACAGCAGGGAGTTCTAATGTCCTGACCAAACATTCTTCCTTCAATCAACACCACCAATAACAGATTATCTGTCGTTTGTTTCTTTGTTCGTTCGCTCGTTGTTTCTGGGACCTTCAGTGCACAAATTGACTGCTGCGTTTGCTACATAACAGTGACCACACTTTAAAAACAATCACTCTCCAATATCCTGAGGAGTGATAAGGAGTTGCATAAATGCATTAAACTATTATGGGAATGGATCCAGGGATGAGGGACTTCAGTTACGTGGATAGAGCAGAGAAGCTGGGGTTGTTCTCCTTGGAACAGAGAAGGTTGAGAGGAGATTTGATGGGGGTGTTCAAAATCATGAGGGGTCTGGACAGAATAGATCGAGAGAAACTGTTCCCATTGGCAGAAGGGTCAAGAACCAGAGGACACAGATTTAAGGTGATTGGAAAAAGAACCAAAGGCGACATGAGGAAACCCTTTTTTACACAGCGAGTGGTTAGGATCTGGAATGCAGTGCCTGAATGGGTGGTGGAGGCAGACTCAATCGTGGTTTTCAAAAGGGAATTGGATAAGTACCTAAAGGAAAAAATTGCAGGCCTACAGGGAAAGGGTGGGGGAGTGGGACTAGCTGAAGTGCTTTTGCAGCGAGCTGGTGCGGGCTCGACGGGCCGAATGGCCTCCTTCTGTGCTGTAACCATTCTATGAAATGCTCTGTTCTTCATTCTTTTGTTTGTTCGTTCCTTGAAAGACCACTTTATTTCACCTCCACAACCTCTCCACCATTGAAACCCTTATGACTTTGTCATCTCCAGACTTGACCACTCCAGTGCTGGCCTTGTTGGATTTGTTCCTTTTTACTCAGCTACATTGGGATAACATATGAACATACGAACAATGACGAAGACCATTTGGTCCATCGAGCCTGTCCCACACAATTGTGATACCTTGTGTGTCACCACATATATACTCCACCCTGTGGGAACGAAAGCCCGTATTTCTGAAACGCTTTGCTTCGGCGCAGTCTGGAGACTGGGCCAAAAGGGTTCAGCTTTCTGATTTGAAGTTCGGATCAACAAACGGGGGATGTCTCAAAACAGTCTGCTAGACGATATGGAGCCATTTAGCCATTCAAATGTGTCTATCTGATCACCTGTGTGTTTACAGTACTTCATGGCGGGGGTCGATTTGTGGAAGTGAGACTTGATTTCAGAATAATAGGTAGCTAGCTGGTCATTTATCTGTGTGTTAATTATTTGTATGTATCATCGATTCTATGTATGAAAGCAAAGAAACTCCTGCTGATTACCCGTTTTGGATGCCCCCAAAAGTTCGTCACCATCCTCCGCCTGCTCCACGAAGACATGCAGGCCGTGATTCTTACCAACGGATCCATTACAGACCCAATCCACATCTGAACCGGGGTCAAGCAGGGCTGCGTCGTCGCCCCCAACCCTCTTCTCAATCTTCCTCGCTGCCATGCTCCACCTCACAGTCAACAAGTCCCCGCTGGAGTGGAACTAAACCACAGAACCAGTGGGAACCTGTTCAACCTTCGTCGTCTCCAGGCCAGGTCCAAGACCACCCCAACCTCTGTCGTCGAGCTACAGTACACGGACGACGCCTGCGTCTGCGCACATACAGAGACTGAACTCCAAGTCATAGTCAACGTATTTACTGAGATGTACGAAAGCATGGGCCTTACGCTAAACATCCGTAAGACAAAGGTCCTCCACCACGCCGCTCAGCACTGCCCCCCCCCCCCCCCCAGTCATCAAGATCCACGGCGTGGCCCTGGACAATGTGGACCATTTCCCATACCTTGGGAGCCTCTTATCAACAAGAGCAGACATGGACGATGAGATTCAACACTGCCTCCAGTGCGCCAGTGCAGCCTTCGGCCGACTGCGGAAAAGAGTGTTTGAAGATCAGGCCCTCAAATCTGCCACCGAGCTCATGATCTACAGGGCTGTTGTAATACCCGCCCTTCTGTATGCCTCTGAGACATGGACCATGTACAGTAGATGCCTCAAGTCTCCGCAAGATCCTACAAATCCCCTGGGAGGACAGACGCACCAACATTGGTGTCCTTGACCAGGCCAACATCCCCAGCATTGAAGCACTGACCACACTTGATCAGCTCCGCTGGACAGGCCACATTGTTCACATGCCAGACACGAGACTCCCAAAGCAAGCGCTCTATTCCGGAACTACTTCATGGCAAACGAGCCAAATGTGGGCAGAGGAAATGTTACAAGGACACCCTCAAAGTCTCCCTGATAAAGTGAAACATCCGCAATGACACCTGGGAGTTCCTGGCTAAAGACTGTCCTAAGTGGAGGAAGTGCATCCGGGAGGGCACTGAGCACCTCGAGTCTTATCGGCGAGAGCATGCAGAAATCAAGCGCAGGCAGCGGAAAGAGCGTGCGGCAAACTAGTCCCACCCACCCCTTCCCTCAACGACTATCTGTCCCACCTGTGACAGGGACTGTGGCTCTCGAATTGGACTGTTCAACCTCCTAAGGACTCATTTTTAGAGCGGAAGCAAGTCTTCCTCGATTCCGAGGGACTGCCTATGATGATTGTGTACAGTAATTCATGAAGCAGTGAGACTTGATTTCAGGATAATGGGTCATTTATCTGTGTATTAATTATTTGTATATACTATTTGTATGTACCATATGCAAGGAAATGAGTGTTCAAAGGCTTTTTTGGTATAAGATGAGAGAGAAAGCTGTTTGAGAGACACTGGAAATTTGGAAGGTGTGTGCCTCACAAGCAGCCACTGGAAATCAGAACAAGCAGAGAGCTGCCTTTGTGAAGTGTCTCAGTAACTTTCATACTTGGTTTGTATAAGTATGGATGTTTAAATAAAAAACCTGATCCCGCCATTACTACAACTGAGTGTGTGTGTGTGTAATTCCGACGTTTAAAGCAACAAAGCAAAAAGAGCAAGTCCAATACACCCCACCCGAAACCATGTGATCTCCTGGGAGAGGCAAAAAACGGATTTTTAAAAAAAACAGGCCAATTTGGAAAAACAAATCTGGGAAATTCCTCTCCGATCCATCTAGACGATTAAAACTAGTCCAGGAGATCACTCTGGCCTTGAATTCCCCGCATCTTCAGATATGTTTTTGTAATTTTCTCCTATTTCTTCCTGTAGCACTATGAGGCTCTAGCAAACCGTGCAGCAGTAACTGGACATTGTGTTGACATCTATGCTTGTGCTCTGGATCAGACGGGACTTTTGGAATTGAAGTGCTGCTGCAACCTGACTGGGCAAGTGATTACTAAAGAAATCAAATACTGAGATCTAATTAACTGGAGAAGAATATCTCTTAATTGAAATAATGCAGCATGTTTAATACAGCAAAGATTGTAGTTGTGTAACTTATAGATTAGCTGTTAGTTTTTTCCAATTCCCCAAACCTAATGAGATGTGTATTTTTCCTGTTGCGCGACCAATCTGCGTTCCCGATGAAGCCAAACTTCAGTAAGTCTGCATCAAAATACTTGCACACTTTCTTGGCTTGAACATTCAGCAAAGTGATGGGATGAAATGCAAGTGGTTTTCATCCATTCAACTGCCTTAAAGTTGAGATTCTAAGGCCTCTGAATTTTGTTTAAAACGTTTTGCTCATCAAGGTGAGGGAAATTGTGCTGAAAAATGGTACACTTTCTGATTGTGGACACCAGGTGGTGGCATCAAGCACTCCAAATAAGGAATCGGTGTAGAAGGAAGGAATAGAACAGTTGCAAGCTGAGCAAAACATCCTGGGATAGAATTTCCACTTTTGGTGCAATTGGAAAATTGAGTGCAAATTGCACTGGTTAGGTTACAGTTAAAGTTTCTGCTAAAATGCATTTGGTTAATTACAAATGTACAATCTTCCATGAACCAGTGCAATCCAATCGGTCACCATAATAGAATGTAATTTTTTTTTCTTCGCTATTTAAAATATTAATGTATTTAAGAGTGGTAACCTGGTGCAGTTTTATTAATACAACTCAAAATGGGTTTATCACAAAAAAGTAAGCACTTTTATTAAGTGTCTTGTCCACCACCTGTAGGTAACCTGATTTTAAATCACTGAAAATGACTTTTTAAAAAAAAATATACTGAACCATTTATTAGTTTCATTGGTGTATGCTAATCAGTTTCTTAGTACAGTAAATATATATATTTTTTAAGTAAAACCTTTTAAAACTTGCCTACTAGTGCCTGTGCGCCTAAAAAAAAAAAGCTCAATTTGAAGAGCCACCTCAAACAGCTGCAATTGGGTGCAATTGCCAGATATAGTCGTCGTCATTAATCCAGTCCACTATGGCCAATTTTGTGGGCGGAGCCAGCATTGGGCAAAATGATTTTTAAACCAGGGTTGAAGATCTCCGACACTCAATTTAGGCATGACATAGCCTTTTTAAAAAAGGAGGCAGACAAAAAACAGGAAACTATAGACATAGAAACATAGAAAATAGGAGCAGTAGTAGACCATTCGTCCTTTCGAGTCTGCACCGCCATTCAATATGATCGTGGTTGATCCTCTATCTCAACACCATATTCCTGCTTTTTCCCCATACCCCTTGTGTGTCTAGAAATCTATCCATCTCCCTCTTAAATATATTCAGTGACTTGGCCTCCACAGCCTTCTGTGGTAGAGAATTCCCCAAGTTCACCACCCTGTGAGTGAAAAAAATTCTCCTCATCTCGGTCCTAAATTTCCTACCCCATATCCCGAGACTGACCCCTTGTTCTAGACTTCCCAGCCAGGGGAAACATCCATCCCGCATCCAGTCTATCCAACCCAGTCAGAATTTTATACATTTCAATGAGATCCCCTCTCATTCTTCTAAACTCTAGTGAATACAGGCCTAGTCGACCTAATCTCTCCTCGTACGACAGTCCTGCCATCCCAGGAATCAGTTTGGTGAACCTTCGCTGCACTCCCTCTATGCCAAGTATATCCTTTCTTAGGTAAGGAGACTAAAACTGCACACAATACTCCAGGTGAGGTCTCACCAAGGCCCTGTATAACTGTAGTAAGACATCCTTGCTCCTGTACTCAAATCCTCTTGCAATGAAGCCCAACATATCATTTGCCTTCCTAACTGCTTGCTGCATCTGCATGTTTGCTTTCAATGACTGGTGTACAAGGACACCCAGGTCTCTACATCAACACTTCCCAAACTATCACCATTTAAATAATACTTTGTCCTTATGTTTTTCCTACCAAAGTGGATAACTTCACATTTATCCACAGTATACTGCATCTGCCATGTGTTTGCCCACTCACTCAACCTATCTAAATCGCCTTGCAGCGTCTTTGCATCCTCCTCACAACTCACAATCCCACCTAGTTTAGTGTCGTCAGCAAAGGGCCCAAGCACTGATCCCTGTGGTACCTCACTAGTCACTGCCCGCCACCCCGAAAAAGACCCGTTTATTCCTACTCTGTCAATTAACCAATTTTCAATCCATGCCAATACATTACCCCAGTCCTATGTGCTTTAATTTTGCACACTAACCTCTTATGTGGGACTTTATCAAAGGCCTTTTGAAAATCCAAATACACTATATCCACTGGTTTTCCCTTATCTATTTTATCAGTTACATCCTCAAAAAACTCCAATGTTTGACAAACCTATGATTTTCCTTTCATAAATCCATGTTGACTTTGTCTAATTCCGTTTACATTATCTAAGTGTGCAGTTATCACATTCTTTATAATAGACTCTAACATTTTCCCTACTACTGATGTTAGGCTAACCGGTCTGTAGTTCTCTGTTTTTTCTCTCCCTCTTTTTTTTTTAAATAGTGGGGCTACATTTGCTACCCTTCAATCTGCAGGAACTGTTCCATAATCTATAGAATTTTGCAAGATGACAACCAATGCATCTACTATTTCCATGGCTACCTCTTTTAGTACTCTGGGATGCAGATCATCAGGCCCTGGGGATTTATCGGCCTTCAGTCCATTTAACCTAACATCTGTCGTTGGGAAAAATGCTGGAGTCCATTATTAAGGAAGCAGTAGCGGGACATTTGGAAAAGCATAATTCAATTAAGCAGAGTCAGCATGGTTTTATGAAAGGGAAATCATGTTTAACAAATTTGCTGGAGTTCTTTGAGGATGTAATGAGCAGGGTGGATAAGGGGGGGACCTTTGGATTTCCAGAAGGCATTCGATAAGGTGCCACATAAAAGGTTACTGCACAAGATAAAAGTTCACGGGGTTGGGAGTAACATTAGCATGGATAGAGGATTGGCTAATTAACAGAAAATAGTCGGGATAAATGAGTCATTTTCCAGTTGGCAAACAATAACTAGTGGGATGCCGCAGGGAATGGTGCTGGGGCCTCAACTATTTACAATCTATATTAATGACTTGGATGAATGGACTGAGTGTAATGTTGCCAATTTTGCTTTTGATACAAAGATGGGTGGGAAAGCAAATTGTGAGGAGGACACACAAAATCTGCAAAGGGATATGGACAGGCTAAGTGAGTGGGCAAAAAATTGACAGATAAGAACATAAGAACATAACATAAGAACATAAGAACATCTAGCCCCTCGAGCCTGCTCCGCCATTCAATAAGATCATGGCTGATCTGGTCGTGGACTCAGCTCCACTTACCCGCCCTCTCCCCGTAACCCTTAATTCCCTTATTGGTTAAAAATCTATCTATCTTTGACTTGAAAACATTCAATGAGCTAGCCTCAACTGCTTCCTTGGGCAGAGAATTCCACAGATTCACAACCCTCTGGGAGAAGAAATTCTTTCTCAACTCGGTTTTAAATTGGCTCCTCCGTATTTTGAGGCTGTGCCCCCTAGTTCTAGTCTCCCCTACCAGTGGAAACAACCTCTCTGCCTCTATCTTGTCTATCCCTTTCATGATTTTAAATGTTTCTATAAGATCACCCCTCATCCTTCTGAACTCCAACGAGTAAAGACCCAGTCTACTCAATCTATCATAAGGTAACCCCCTCATTTCCGGAATCAGCCTAGTGAATCGTCTGTACCCCTTCCAAAGCTAGTATATCCTTCCTTAAGTAAGGTGACCAAAACTGCACGCAGTACTCCAGGTGCGGCCTTACCAATACCTTATACAGTTGCAGCAAGACCTCCCTGCTTTTGTATTCCATCCCTCTCGCAATGAAGGCCAACATTCCATTCGCCTTCCTGATTACCTGCTGCACCTGCAAACTAACATGCACAATGACCCCCAGGTCCCTCTGCACCACAGCATGTTGTAATTTCTCCCCATTCAAATAATAATCCATTTTACTGTTTTTTTTTCCCCAAGGTGGATGACCTCACACTTTCCGACGTTGTATTCCATCTGCCAAACCTTAGCCCATTCACTTAACCTATCCAAATCTCCTTGCAGCCTCTCTGAGTCCTCTACACAACCCGCTTTCCCACTAATCTTAGTGTCATCTGCAAATTTTGTTGCACTACACTCTGTCCCATCTTCTAGGTCATCTATGTATATTGTAAACAGTTGTGGTCCCAGCACTGATCCCTGTGGCACACCACTAACCACCGATTTCCAACCGGAAAAGAACCCATTTATCCCGACTCTCTGCTTTCTGTTCGCCAGCCAATTCTCTATCCATGCTAATACATTTCCTCTGACTCCGCATACCTTTATCTTCTGCAGTAACCTTTTGTGTGGCACCTTATCGAATGCCTTTTGGAAATCTAAATACACCACATCCATCGGTACACCTCTATCCACCATGCTCGTTATATCCTCAAAAAATTCCAGTAAGTTAGTTAAACATGATTTCCCTTTCATGAATCCATGCTGCGTCTGCTTGATTGCACTATTCCTATCCAGATTTCCCGCTATTTCTTCCTTAATAATAGTTTCAAGCATTTTCCCCACTACAGATGTTAAACTAACCGGCCTATAGTTACCTGCCTTTTGCCTGCCCCCTTTTTTAAACAGAGGCGTTACATTAGCTGCTTTCCAATCCGCTGGTACCTCCCCAGAGTCCAGAGAATTTTGGTAGATTATAACGAATGCATCTGCTATAACTTCTGCCATCTCTTTTAATACCCTGGGATGCATTTCATCAGGACCAGGGGACTTGTCTACCTTCAGTCCCATTAGCCTGTCCAGCACTACCCCCCTAGTGATAGTGATTGTCTCAAGGTCCTCCCTTCCCACATTCCTGTGGCTGCAAATTTTGGTATGGTTTTTGTGTCTTCCACTGTGAAGACGGAAGCAAAATAATTGTTTACGGTCTCAGCCATTTCCACATTTCCCATTATTAAATCCCCCTTTTCATCTTCTAAGGGACCAACATTTACTTTAGTCACTCTTTTCCATTTTATATATCTGTAAAAGCTTTTACTATCTGTTTTTATGTTTTGCACAAGTTTACCTTCGTAATCTATCTTCCCTTTCTTTATTGCTTTTTTAGTCGTTCTTTGCTGTTGCTTAAAATTTTCCCAATCCTCTAGTTTCCCACTAACCGTGGCCACCTTATATGCATTGGTCTTTGATTTGATATGGAGTATAATGTGGGAAAATGTGAGGTTATCCACTTTGGCAGGAAAAATAGAAAAGCAAATTATAATTTAAATGAAGAAAAATTGCAAAGTGCTGCAGTACAGAGTGACCTGGGGGTCTTGTGCATGAAACACAAGAAGTGAGTATGCAGGTACAGCAAGTAATCAGGAAGTCAAATGGAATGTTGGCCTTTATTGCAAGGGGGTTAGAGTATAAAAGCAGAGAAGTCCTGCTACAGCTGTACAGGGTATTGGTGAGGCGACACCTGGAGTACTGTGTACACTTTTGATCTTCGTATTTAAGGAAGGATATACTTGCATTGGAGGCTGTTCAGAAAAGGTTCACGAGGTTGATTCCGGAGATGAGGGGGTTGACATGAAGATAGGTTGGGCCTATACTCATTGGAGTTCAGAAGAATGAGAGGTGATCTTATCGAAACATATAAGGTAATGAGGGGGCTAGACAAGGTGGATGCAGAAAGGATATTTCCACTCATAGGGGAAACTAAAACTAGGGGACTTAGTCTCAGATAAGGGGCCGCCCATTTAAAACTGAGATGAGGAGAAATTTCTTCTGAGGGTCGTAAATCTATGGAATTTTCTGCCCCAATGAGCTGTGGAGGCTGGGTCCTTGAATATATTTCAGGCAGATGGACAGATTTTTGAGCGACAAGGGAATAAAAGGTTGTGGGGAGTGGGCAGGGAAGTGGAGCTGAGTCCATGATCAGATCAGCTATGATCTTATTAAATGGCAGAGCATGCTCGAGGGGTCAGGTGGCCTTCTCCTGCTCCTATTTCTTCTGTACGCTTGCGTTTCTGCGATTTCCCGCATTGGTTTGTCGATTTCACCTGGATTGCGCTGTTAAAACTAATGGAAACCCTTACCCCCCCCACCGCCCACCCACCCAAAATCTGGTGGCCCAACAAAGTACTTCAGCCACTCGGAAGTGTAGCCCTAATGGACTAATATGATATTTTTCCACTTCACACCTGCTGTTTTTGCAACCTCTTTCAGTGAGGTTATCCAGTAATGCGAAACAAAAACTGTAGATGCTAGAAATCGGAAACAAAAACAGAAATTTTAGCAAACATTCAACATCTATGGAGAGTACAGACAAATTAACAGTTCAAGTTAACGGGGAACAAAGAAATGGCGGACCAATTGAACAAGTACTTTGGTTCGGTATTCACTAAGGAGGAGACAAACAACCTTCCGGATATAAAAGGGGTCAGGGGGTCTAGTAAGGAGGAGGAACTGAGGGAAATCCTTATTAGTCGGGAAATTGTGTTGGGGAACTTGATGGGATTGAAGGCCGATAAATCCCCAGGGCCTGATGGACTGCATCCCAGAGTACTTAAGGAGGTGGCCTTATAATAGCGGATGCATTGACAGTCATTTTCCAACATTCCATTGACTCTGGATCAGTTCCTATCGAGTGGAGGGTAGCCAATGTAACCCCACTTTTTAAAAAAAGAGGGAGAGAGAAAACAGGGAATTATAGACCGGACATCCTGACATCGGTAGTGGGTAAAATGATGGAATCAATTATTAAGGATGTCATAGCAGCGCATTTGAAAAGAGGTGACATGATGGGTCCAAGTCAGCATGGATTTGTGAAAGGGAAATCACGCTTGACAAATTTTCTGGAATTTTTTGAGGATGTTTCCAGTAGAGTGGACAAGGGAGAACCAGTTGATGTGGTATATTTGGACTTTCAGAAGGCTTTCGACAAGGTCCCACACAAGAGATTAATGTGCAAAGTTAAAGCACATGGTATTGGGGGTAGTGTGCTGACATGGATTGAGAACTGGTTGTCAGACAGGAAGCAAAGAGTAGGAGTAAATGGGGACTTTTCAGAATGGCAGGCAGTGACTAGTGGGGTACCGCAAGGTTCTGTGCTGGGGCTCCAGCTGTTTACACTGTACATTAATGATTTAGACGAGGGGATTAAATGTAGTATCTCCAGATTTGCGGATGACACTAAGTTGGGTGGCAGTGTGAGCTGCGAGGAGGATGCTATGAGGCTGCAGAGCGACTTGGATAGGTTAGGTGAGTGGTCAAATGCATGGCAGATGAAGTATAATGTGGATAAATGTGAGGTTATCCACTTTGGTGGTAAAAACAGAGAGACAGACTATATCTGAATGGTGACAGATTAGGAAAAGGGGAGATGCAACGAGACCTGGGTGTCATGGTACATCAGTCATTGAAGGTTGGCCTGCAGGTACAGCAGGCGATTAAGAAAGCAAATGGCATGTTGGCCTTCATAGCGAGGGGATTTGAGTACAGGGGCAGGGAGGTGTTGCTACAGTTGTACAGGGCCTTGGTGAGGCCACACCTGGAGTATTGTGTACAGTTTTGGTCTCCTAACCTGAGGAAGGACATTCTTGCTATTGAGGGAGTGCAGCAAAGGTTCACCAGACTGATTCCCGGGATGGCGGGACTGACCTATCAAGAAAGACTGGATCAACTGGGCTTGTATTCACTGGAGTTCTGAAGAATGAGAGGGGACCTCATAGAAACGTTTAAAATTCTGACGGGGTTAGACAGGTTAGATGCAGGAAGAATGTTCCCAATGTTGGGGAAGTCCAGAACCAGGGGTCACAGTCTAAGGATAAGGGGTAAGCCATTTAGGACCGAGATGAGGAGAAACTTCTTCACCCAGAGAGTGGTGAACCTGTGGAATTCTCTACCACAGAAAGTTGTTGAGGCCAATTCACTAAATATATTCAAAAAGGAGTTAGATGAAGTCCTTACTACTAGGGGGATCAAGGGGTATGGCGAGAAAGCAGGAATGGGGTACTGAAGTTGCATGTTCAGCTATGAACTCATTGAATGGCGGTGCAGGCTAGAAGGGCCAAATGGCCTACTCCTGCACCTATTTTCTATGTTTCTAAGTCTGGGCCCTTTGTCAGAACAGAATGGGAAACTAGCGTTTTGTTATGTGGGACAATCCCCATTGGAACCTAAATTAATTTCATGTGGGATTCTAGCAGTCAGTAGAGGCATGCATTCCCCCTCTCTGAGATGGATTTGAACTCTGCTACCAACAACTAAAGGACTGTATATTAGCTCACTGCTGTATGCCATTGTCCATGATGGCTTAATTCCACACGTTGGCTCAACAAAATAAATAAATAATCGGGTAGATTTTCTGCCTGGATGTGAAACTGGTGTTGTGGACTGGCTGACAGTTATAGAAACTGCCTGATTTTTCAGTTTGATTGCGTTTGATGGAAACTAAAATCAACGATTTCTATAACGCCCAGGAGGCAAATTAGCAATGTACCTCACTGTATAGATTAAAGACTCAATGCTCAAGTAGATAAGGAAATCTTATCAATATTGTGGGATGCATGTTGCGAGGTTTTCATAGGCAGATTTGATTGCTGGCTTCCACCTGTAGCTGCGTTGTAAGGGCAGTAACGGTGCTTCCCATCTGAATATTTGAAGTATTGTACTGATGCATGTTACATGGTTTGTTAAATAAATTTACAATCTGTGTCTACCTTTATAAATCTAGAGGTTACATTGTGATGGGGGATTCCTTCAACACTTCCCTCTTCAAGCAAACATTCCAAAGGGTTTTCAGTAAAGGTCTGCAGGGAGATTTCAGAATGGCATTTGGTGCCACTTTAGAGCTTAAGGTAAGCAGGTACCTTAATTTAAATCTAATGTTTAAGCTCTGCTGAGTTAACGTCTCAAATAGTCAACAGGGTTATCACCAGGATTCTGGTAAAGCATAATGGTGAATGTCACTGCCTGAAATGTGAAGTACTTGGTTTGTTTTTCTTTCTCTATCTACTACCTCTTCTATCTCCACCAATTGAGTGTCAGTTTTGTACTAATGAAGGCAGACCTCGCAATCTTCCTTTGTGAAAATGAAACTACTCTATTATCATAGTGTGATCTTGTTCTGACTCCATTAATGTGAAACTGACTCTCAATTAATGGCATGAAAGCAACAACTGGCATACTGCATCACTGTTCTTGTATTCGGCCACATCTGGTGTTGAATGTACCTTGGTAACATGCTTTTTGAGTCTCATGACAATAAGGTTATATTTTTATGCTGACTGGTTGTCTTTAGTAAACCAGATACCTTACCAGCCAATGCTTTGTGCATAAACATGTCATCTTTGCTAAACTTTATTTTGGCTAGCAGTGTCACTTGCTGTGCTAAATGGCTTTAATCAGCAGATAAGAGTAATTAAAACTTGCCTGCAAATAAATGTAGTCAAGTTATACTTTTTAATAGAAAGGACTCCATTTTTGGAAGTTGCCATTTTTGTGCTAATTTATTTAGTACATTAATTAAATATTTATTTCAAATTGAGTTTAAATTCTTGACTTATCTCCTATTATCTGGCTCTGTATCATCACTTGACACCTCTAATTTTTAAGTCGCTGTCATTAATCCTATTATACAAGCCCGCTTGTTCATCGATGTCGTGTGCACCATGACATCAGTTCCTGGCATTAAAACGCCCAGAACAGAATAAAAACTGTCTGTGAAATACATAATGGAGAGGAAATTGCGGTCGGAGGCTTCCTGCAGACCAATGCTTCCAATCCACAAAAAAATCTATGAAAATATCTGGTGGTCTCGGACGAACGTAGGATTCTGGTCGAAGGCCTCCATTTGCTGTGCAGCGTACAGGGACATGTCTTCTTGATACGTACGTATCCTGGAATCACGTGGGCCTGGACCACCAATCACTATGTAGTATTCTCATTGATAATGGGAGCTCTGATTTAATGAGGTCCCATTACTTTCAATGAGAAAACCCCTCCCAAAACCAGAAACAATAAATGAAAAAACACCTCACATATTTAAAATGAATTGAAATTGAATGTAATTAAAAGTTTTAGAAAAAAAAATATTTTTTGGAATTTTTTTTTAATGTGTTTTAATAGGGTTAAAAATAAACTTGCCTTAATGGACAGGGTTTTTAATATAAAAATGAATGCTTAAATTTAATTTTTCTATGTTTTTAAAACTCTTGCACTGGTAAAAGTAGGCTCTAAGAGTTTGAAGGACATTCTCTGGGCAAGAGTTGGTTAAATAGCCCAATCTCTGCCCCATGAATGTTCTTCCTGTGGGGATGCGTTCGATCTGTCAAAAGAAATTTTGACAGATTGGAAAAGCTGGTTCTCGGCACATGTCTCGCCGGGTGTATGTGCACATCGTACGCACCCGGCGAGGCCGCAATTTTCGGCCCAGTATGTGTGAGCAATACACGAGTGATCATAAGCCTATAATCTCAATTCCATTCAGAATGTATTATAAACAGTTGCAAATTTAGAATTACAGTTTGTGATGTTGTGTGATCCTGGCAATAAGATTGGTGCTTTTCGATCAATGCCAGTTATCCGTCGTTTGATTCAAAAGCTGTATACCAGCATAGTAGTGGCAGGAGAGCAACAACTGACCTCATCATCTCTGGGTTAGAGAAGAAGAAAATTCAGCCAGAGTTTCTACTCCTGATTGCTGTCCATAGACCTCTATTAGAATCTATCTGGACAAGACCAGGCTTGGTTAGACGCTCTGCCATGAATATAGTCTGCTGACACTTGGAGCTCGCACATGGCTACTAGGATGAGGTGATGGAGGGTTTGCAGCATTGTGGAATCCATTACCTGTAGGACAGGAGACAATGGAGGAAAGGGACCACAAGCGGGAATAAAAAATTCCTGGCCCTTACTTCAGAATTCCAGTGCAGTTCTACCAGAAATAAATAATGATTTTCTGTCACGTGGATCTTAAAGTATGGGAATGTATGGTGTCTGATTTTTTAATAATACAGTAATCTGGTAATTTAGATGTTGCCGATTTGAATCAGCAGGCCCACAAATTAATTTGGGTCCATTTTGATGCGGTTTCATTTTGTTGGTAGATTGTTCCACCCCAGAGAGAGTGCCCATGTTGTCTATTATCTCAAATACCAAGGTCATTCAGTGTATTGATAGGAGGCAGCAACGTTACTCTCCTGCCTGAAGGAGTTTGTAAAGACATTTGTCTTGGGTGACAACTCACGACTTTTGAACTTTTAACAGCCAATCCATTAAAGAATTTTCTGACCCAATCTTCTTCTTAGGCAGTCCCTCGGAGTCGAGGATGACTTGCTTCCACACCAAAAATGAGTTCACAGGTGACTGATGAGTCCGATGCATGAATCTACAGTCTCTATCACAGGTGGGCAGATGGTGGTTGAAGGAACAGGTGGGTGGGGTGCTTGGGTTGCCATGTGCTCCTTCAGTTGTTTACGCTTGGTTTCAGCTTGCTCCCGACTTAGAGACTCCAGGTGTTCGCCGCCTTCCCGGATGCCTTTCATCACTTTGCACAGTCTTGGGCCAGGGATTCCCAGGTGTCGGTGGGGATGTTCCACTTTTTCAAGGAGGCGTTGAGGGTGTGCTTGAACCGTTTCCTCTGCCCACCTAGGGCTTGCTTGCCGTGTTGGAGCTCCAAGTAGAGCGCTTGTTTTGGGAGTCTTGTGTCAGGCATGCGGATGACGTGACCAGCCCAGCGGAGCTGATCGAGCATGGTCAGTGCTTCGATGCTGGGGATGTTGGCCTGAGTGAGAACACCGACGATGCGCCTATCTTGCCAATGGATTTGCAGGATCTTGCGGAGACCGTGTTGGTGGTACTTCGCCAGTGCTTTGAGGTGCCTGCTGTACATAGTCCATGTCTCTGAAACATATAGGAGGGCAGGTATCACTACTGCTCTGTAGACCATGAGCTTGGTGCTGGATGCGAGGTCCTGGTCTTCAAACACTCTCTTCCTCAGGCGATCGAAAGCTGCACTGGCACAGCGAAGGCGGTGTTGGACTTCGTCATCGACGTCTGCCCTTGTTGACAGTAGACTCCCATGGTATGGAAAATGGTCCACGTTGTTCAAGGCCTCGTCGTGGATTTTGATAATCGGGAAGCAGTGCTGCGTAGCGGGAGCAGGTTGGTAGAGGACCTTTGTCTTACGGATGTTTAGTGTAAGGCCCATGCTCTCGTACGCTTCGGTGAAGTTGTCGACGATGGCTTGGAATTTGGCCTCTGAGTGTGCGCAGATACAAGCGGCGTTTGCGTACTGTAATTCGATGATCGAGGATGGGACGACCTTGGATCTGGACTGGAGACGGCGGAAGTTGAACAGTTTCCCGTTTGTTCTGTAGATTAACTCCACTCTAGCGGGGAGCTTGCTGAGGGTGAGATGGAGCATTGCAGCAAGGAAGGTCGAGGAAAGCGTTGGTGCAGTGACACAGCCTTGCTTGACCCCGGTCCGAACGTGAATTGGGTCTGTGGTGGATCCATTGGTCAGGATCACGGCTTGCATGCCGTCGTGGAGCAGGCGCAGGATGGTAACGAGCTTCTGAGGACAGCCGAATTTGAGGAGGACGCTCCATAATCCGTCATGGTTAACAGTGTCGAAGGTCTTTGTGAGGTCAAAAAAGGCCATGTACAGGGGTTGGTGCTGTTCCCTGCATTTCTCTTGGATTTGCCGTGTCCATTGTGCGTCTTAGTGGGTGGAAACCGCATTGCGACTCTGGGAGGAGCTCTTCAGCCACAGGGAGAAGGCAATTGAGGAGGTTTCTTGCGATGATTTTCCCTGTGGCAGACAGCAGGGAAACTCCTCTGTAATTACCGCAATTGTACTTGTCGCCTTTCTTGAAGATGGTCACGATTACTGCGTCTCTGAGATCCCCGGCATGCTCTCCTCCTTCCAAAAGAGAGAAATGAGATCATGTATTCATAAGAACATAAGAAATAGGAACAGGAGTAGACAATACGGCCCCTGGAGCCTGCTCCGCCATGCAATAAGATCATGGCTGATCTGATCATGGACTCCGCTCCACTTCCCCGCCCGCTCCCCATAACCCCTTATCCCCTTACCGTTTAAGAAACTGTCTATTTCTGTCTTAAATTTATTCAATGTCCCAGCTTCCACAGCTCTCTGAGGCAGCGAGTTCCACAGATTTACAACCCTCTGAGAGAAGAAATTTCTCCTCATCTCCGTTTTAAATGGGCGGCCCCTTATTCGAAGATCATGCCCTCTAGTTCTAGACTCCCTCACCAGTGGAAACATCCTCTCTGCATCCACCTTGTCAAGCCCCCTCATAATCTTATACATTTCGATAAGATCACCTCTCATTCCTCTGAATTCCAATGAGTAGAGGCCCAACCTGCTCAACCTTTCCTCATGTCAACCCCCTCATCCCCAGAATCAACCTAGTGAACCTTCTCTGAACTGCCTCCAAGGCAAGTATATCCTTTCGTAAATATGGAAACCAAAACTGCACGCAGTAGTCCAGGTGTGGCCTCAACAATACTCTGTATAGCTGCAGCAAGACTTCCCTGCTTTTCTACTTCATCCCCTTTGCAATAAAAGTCAAGATTCCATTGGCCTTCCTGATCACTTTCTGTACCTGCATCCTATCCTTTTGTGTTTCATGCACAAGTACCCCCAGGTCCCGCTGTATGTACTCCAGCATTTGCAATCTTTCTCCATTTAAATAATAACTTGCTCTTTGATTTTTTTCTGCCAGAGTGCATGACCTCACACTTTCCAACATTATACTCCATCTGCCAAATGTTTGCCCACTCACTTAGCCTGTCTATGTCCTTTTGCAGATTTCTCATGTACTCCTCACACATTGCTTTTCCTCCCATCTTTGTATCATCAAATTTGGCTACGTTACACTCAGTCCCTTCTTCCAAGTCGTTAATATAGATTGTAAATAGTTGGGGTCCCAGCACTGATCCCTGCGGCACCCCACTAGTTACTGGTTGCTAACCAGAGAATCAACCATTTATCCCGACTCTCTGTTTTCTGTTGGATAGCCAATTCACTATCCATGCTAATATATTACCCCCAACCCAGTGAACCTTTATCTTGTGCAGTAACCTTTTATGTGGCGCCTTGTCAAATGCCTTCTGGAAGTTCAAATACACCACATCCGTGCCAATAATGCTTCTCCGCCATGTTTTAGTGCTTCGGCGGAGATTCCATCTGCTCCTGAGGTCTTGTTCTTCAGTTGTCGAATGGCCTTTTCTACCTCATGCCGGGCTGGAGTTTTGCTGAGATGGTGGTGGGTAGCATGCTGCAGGATGGAGTCGAGGACCCAATATATTTGAGAATAATGACAGGCTACTTATAATCCCAAACTTTACATTTGACTAATTTTTGTTTTTGTTTCAGGAATGGAGCTATGATAAAGAGGATTATGCAGTCACTGAACTGACTCCCATCTCTAAAATATTTTATTTCCTTTAGACAACCAGAGAACTGAAGATTGCTGGAGCAATTGGGACCTGTGTGTCTCTGAACTCCAAAGGCCCTTCTGTGTCTGAGAATGTAAGTTTGTGTTTATTCTGTATAGGTACATGGAATATGTAACTATTAGTTAACATGGGGCTAGTGTTTCGTTTTTAAATGACCAGCTGATGATTTTGACTTTGAGTAGAAAACAAAAAGCACATAATGAAGCTTTTAATTTATCTTTTGATTTTTTAAAACCCACAGCTTTGAACACCAGATAATGACAGTGATAGAGCATGATAATCAAAATTTTTCATCTCCTACTTCTCTCTTGGTTTCATGGGAAGACTAATATCAATGTGCGGATTCTCTAGGCGGTGTGTAATGGCAGGTTAAAATTAAAACCATTTAAAACTACGTCACATTTTTTTCTAAATTTTCTAATCAATGCAAATGTTAATTACCTGAATACTACTTGAAGTAACAAATCTGTTTTCTGTAGCAGATTTGATGTGCTCCAAGGTATTTTTTACACTGAGAATTTGAAGCGTACATGGACAATTCAGACAGATATGTATTTGGATACTTTTTCACAGCCTTTTGTTCCTTTTAGGAGCTGGGTATAGGTGGTACATGCCAGTGGAAAGTTTGCAGCTTGGATCCCTGCACTACCCTGGCGATCTACTTTGAAGTAGTAAATCAGGTGAGCCATGCTGAGCTTTCTCTTGTGCAAAAATGTCAGGATGAAAATTCCCTCCAGCTTTATAAGTCTTTCTCAGCTAGAAACTTCAGCCTGCTACTGAACTGAAAGGACTGGGAATCCAGGGCAAAACTTGGATATGAATAAGAAATTGGCTGAAGGAAAGAGCACAGTGGGTTCTTATTAGGGAAGTGATGTCAGGAAAATATTGAGTTAAGTTTCTCAAGTATCTGTTCCTAATACATTTTTGATTCAGAAAATCAATGCCAACTGGTTGAATTTGCAGATGATACTAAATTGGTATTAGTTGAGTCGGAAGAAGCAGCCAGGGATCTATAAAAGGAGTTGAATAATATCCCCAAAAGGTGCTATGTGAAACAAAGGAGTTTGCATCTTATGTCTTCACGAGATCACAATGTACTTTATTGTGAATGATTTCCTTTTTTAATGCCTGTTCATTCAAAAAAAAAGGTATCCCTGTTCTGTAAACAAATGCAACAACCAATTTGCACATAGCAAGATTCCACAAACATCAAATGAGAGACCCGATAATCTACAGCTTGAGCGCTGTGTTTAGTTTTATTTACAACATTAGGGAACTAATAAGCCTAGATCAAGGAAGTGTGTGCAATTGGTAAAGGGCAATTTAAGGCAGAAAGGTCTTCCAAATATGTTCATGGAAGTAAAACCTTTGATTTATTTAAGATACAGTTAGATGATGTGATAAGGAAACTGAGGTTTTTTTTGGATGACCTATGATGGGCAAATCCCCCCATCTTTTCTTTTGTGTATTGAAGATTAGGATGCTGTACTTTGGAATGGTTATTAGATCTGTAGATCGATCAGATTTGCACCAAGGTCTGTCTAATTGCTATGAATCAATTTATTGATTTTTTAAAAGTTTAAATAAACCCTCTAGTGTTGGATGCAGCATTTGTTAACTGCAGGTATTGTCCATTAAAATTTTAGCATGGTCAACATTTTTTTCCTCTTTGATGTGACAGTAGCACTCTCTTTCTCTGCTGATTCACCAACTGAGGCTAACCTGTTCTGCCCAAATTCAATGATAGGAGGTGAATACATTCAGCATAGGATTGACTGCTTCTCAAATGTTTCCCTTTCCCACAGGAAAGTGGTTGTGATTAAGATGTTGAGGGAAGCATCTAAACACTTCTACAGAATCATGTATTAGTGCTTCAGTGCACAGCCTGTCTTCTTCTTCACATATTTTGGGGAAAAAAAACAATGATAGGTTATTTATGTTTCAAATATTAAAGATAAGATTAAAGTGCAGAAACGTGAACAGAAAAAATCTGTATGTTACTTTACATTTTCTGCCTTCCTACTATTGGCTCTCCATATATTGTATCCTGGTTGAGAAGAGTGATGGGTGACCAGTTCTTGTGCTTCTGCTAATAGTTTTAACCTTTAAACTAGAGTGCCTGAGTGTAATTTACCCTCTAAATTTCCTTCCCTTGCTTCCTGTGGGAAAAGTGCCCAGAAATGGGAACTTTCCAGAAAGGGAGTCTTCGATATGAATGTACACTTTGCCAGTCTGAGACATCAGTGTGCTATGCTTAGGTAGAATATTAACATTTGAATAAAGTGGGAAACTTTATTCTCAAACTGAGTTCTAACCCATGTAAAATGACACTAGTTTAGGATTATAGAGCTTTAAAATAGAATGTTTTTGGAACTGTATGGACATCAAAAGTGTTGTACAGTATTTCACAGTTCTGACCGGCCTCTCATCTTTCACCCTCCATAAACCCTCCTTCTAACTCAGATTCTCATTCACCTCTGCACTTACTGACCTACATTGGCTCCCGGTCCACCAACGCCTCGATATTAAAATTCTCATTCTTGTATTCAAATCCCTCCATTGCCTCACCCCACCCTATCGCTAACTTTCTTCAGATCTACAACTCACCAATAACTACGTCCTTCAACTCTGGCTTCTTGTGCATTCTCCACTTTCTTCGCCCCACCATTGACGGCTGTGCCTTCAGTTGTCCAGGCCCTAAACTCTGGTATTCTCTCCCTAAACCTCTACCTCTCCTCCTTTAAAACCTACCTCTTTGACCAAGTATTTTGTCATCTGTCCTAATGTTTACTTCTTTAGTTCAGTGTCAGTTTTTGTCTTGATTACTCTCCTGTGAAGCATCTTGGGACATTTTATTACATTAAAGGAGCTTTATAAATGCAAGTTATTGTTCTACAGCCCTCATCTTCGATCCCTTAAGTTCAAGGGACGCTGACTTGAATGTATATGGCGGACAACTGTTTAGCCATTCAGCACCACATCTGGCTGTACCACATAAAGCATTATTGGGACTGCTCTCGTCTGCTAAAATTGCTCACTATTCCAGAATCATTCTGGAATGCAAAGATAAACCCCGGCTTCTATTCTCAACGGCTAACCGTCTTCTTAACCCCTCTTCCCTGTCTCCTCCACCCTCACCTCCGACAGCAAGTATGAGGAGCTCATAGACTTCTTTGTCTCTAAGATTGAGACAATCGGGTCAGCTGCCTTTGCCACTTCCGCCACTTTCCTTCCTTCCCCTAGCCCAGCGGGCCAAACTTCCTGTAAGGTTCCCCCCCCACCCCCTGCTCTGGCCCTGAACTCGATCTTTCTCCAGTTTCTCTCCAATCTCCGTGCTCATCTTGTCCATGTGACCCACTTCCTGCTCACTCGACCCTATTCCCACCAAACTGCTGACTACCCAACTTCCTTTTCTGGCTCCCATGTTAACTGACATTGTTAACGGTTCTTTCTCTTCGGGTACTGTCCAACTCTCCCTCAAATCTGCCGTCATCACCCTTCTCAAAAAAACAAGCCTCGACTCCTCTGTCCTTACAAACTCCCACCCCTTCTCCAACCTCCCTTTCCTCTCAAGTCCTTGAACGTGTTGCCGCCTCCCAAATCCATGCCCATCTTTCCCGCAACTCAATGTTTGAATCCCTCCAGTCAGGTTTCCGTTCCGACACAGTACGAAGTACTCATCAAAGTCACAAATTACATCCTTTGTGACTGTGACAAAGGTAAACTATCTCTCCTAGTCTTTCTTGACTTGTCTGCAGCCTTCGACACGGTTGACCACTCCACCCTGCTCCAACGCCTCACCACCGTTTGGTGTTCTATAAATGCAAGTTCTCTTTTCTGTAGTAAGATAGATGCAAGCTATTAATTTGGTCTGAAATTTCTCAAAAATTATACTGCCGTGGGAGTTCCTTGTAAGCTACTTGTTAAGTAACCAGATCTTTCAGTTGATCATAGTGAAACCAATCTGACTGATTTCATATGTATATTTAAGGTTAGTAACAATGGCCCCAAGTTTCCACACGCGGAAAAACAGGCGCCCCTCCGAGCTGGGCGCCCGTTTTTCGCGCCGAAAACGACGCATGAAAAAAAACGCGCTATTCTCGAGCGCTTTGCAGCTCGATGTCTGCTTGGCGTGTCGCACAGGGGGCGGAGCCTACCACTCGCGCCAATTTTGTAAGTAGGAGGGGGCGGGTACAATTTAAATGAGTTTTTTTCGTGCCGGCAACCCTGCGCGTGCACGTTGGAGCATTCGCGCACACGCAGTCTGAAGTAAACATTGGCACTCGGCCATTTTAAAAAGTGCTGCAGAAAAAGTAAAAATTTGTTTTTAAAGGCTTGCATTTTAATTTTCTTGATATTTCTGTGTTTGAGAGTGAGGGAGTGCATTCTGTAATTAAAGATAGACTGATAAACGGGACACATGCACTTGTTTGAGACTATTCAAATTCTTTGTAGCTGTTCAATTTTTAACATTGCCCTTCCATGATCAGCACTGAGGCTTCTTGCAGCTTTCTCCCCCTGCCGTCGGTCGGGCCCGACAGCAAACGGCTGCCTCAAGTACTGAGGCTTCTTGCAGCTTTCTCTCTCCCTCCCTCCCCCTGCCGTCGGTCGGTCCCGACAGCAAACCGCTGCCTGAAAGGTCTGCCTGAAGCACTTTCACACAGGTAGGAACATGGTTTATTTAATCTTTTCTTTGCTTATAAATTTTTATTCAGGTTGCATTTATTTGTATAATATTTGTATAAGTATAACTAAGGATTTATTGTAGAATTTAATGACTTCCCTTCCCCCCCCCCCTCCCCCCCCACCTCGTTCCCGACGCCTAATTTGTAACCTGCGCCTGATTTTTTTACTGTGTAGACAAGGTTTTTTCAAGCCTACAAAAATCTTCACTTGCTCCATTCTAAGTTAATTTGGAGTACATTTTCACTGTGGAAACTTTTAAATCAGGCGTCAGTGGCTGGGCACGCCCCCTTTTGAAAAAAAAATTCTGTTCCAAAGTGAAACTGTTCTACCTGACTAGAACTGCAGAAAACTTAAATGTGGAGAATTCTGATTTCTAAGATACTCCGTTCTCCACCAGTTGCTCCTAAAAAATCAGGAGCAAATCATGTGGAAACTTGGGGCCAAGAGCTGCAAAGTTCTCAAATTTCCATCGGTAGATTTCAGTTGAAGTAAATTTACCAGCTTCTGGTTGCATTCCCAAGATTATGTCCTTTCAAATGTGGGTGTGTCCAGAGAGAGAACAGGTTGGACAATGGAATAGAGTGGAATGCTGGTGGTTATATGCTCGTCACTAGTGCTTACAAAGATGAAGAATTAAGAATATCATATAAGCATATTACTCAACATTTCAAATGTCGCTTGTCGTGTAATGGCTTAATTGTTTGTGTGCATCAGTATGCTAAATAAGCCCTACAATAATAATGAGTTCTGTGCTGATTCTGAAATACATACTTAAATGTATTATTTAAAAAGTACACTCTTTGATTTTCAGTGATGTAAAGTTTCTGTTCAACTTGTGCTATAATTTTGCAGCATAATGCACCAATCCCTCAGGGAGGACGTGGTGCTATTCAGTTTGTCACCCATTACCAACATTCCAGCAGTCAGAGGCGCATCCGAGTTACTACAGTAGCCAGAAAGTAAGTTTGCTGTGGGTCCTCTAATGCATACGTGTATTATGCAGCCTCTTTAATCTTATTGTACAATATTTTGATTCTGCTTTAAACCATAATAGTCACTTTTCTTCTCCGGGGTAATTCTTTAATTCAAGTTGCACTCGGCTTTGTTAATGTTGTACTTGTCTGTCACTTCTCTAACCTACTTAGATCTATATTGTCTGTTTCTCATCATTTTAAAGGCTTATCTAAATCAGTTTTCTCCAATGAAAGCCTGTTCAGTTCTGTGAATCAATCATTCTAACTTGCAATCCTAAGTCCCAGAATCATCCCTGCTGCTTTTTTTTTAGACAGTCTGTAACATTGTGGCCAAAATTGTGGACAGTTTTCGGAATGTGACCTGTTTCAAGTTGTAATTAAATGCTCTTGAGATCTAGCCCAGTATTTTATTAGGTTTCCTAACTGTCTCACAGACTAGATACTTTCAGTAGATGGTCATTAATCCTAAACCATCTCTATTGTGGATATGCTTGTTTGCTGTACTAACGCAAATGATTCTACATTAAAAAATATGCAACCGTCATTAGCCCATTTATATACAAAAGCACCATCGGAGCAGGCCGGGGAATGGAAGGAGCAGCGTGATGTCCCTGGCCCAGCAGTCTATGTGGCCCCCGGCCTGCGAGCACTATCGGAGCAGGCCGGGGAGAGGAAGGAGGAGCATGATGGCATACCACTCCAGGGTGCAGCACGTGCTGGAGCAGTAGGGCAACGGCAGTGAAAAGGGACGTCATCAAGATCCAGGTCGGTGATTGGTGCGTGGGCAGGTACAGCAGGAGCGGCGAGGTCGGGGCGAAGGAGCAGCGAGAGATTGTAGAGGGACGTGATCGGGGCCCAGGGGAGGGGTGAGTTCGGGGCCCAGAAGAGGCGAGGGCCCAGGGGCAGCACGGGCCAGCCACACTGTGATATGTGTGCGCACTCGGTCCGTGCAGCAGAGCAGGTCTCCAGTCGTCTTGGTTAATCCTTGCTACTGGGCCAAGACCTAGCTCTGTCAAGCCCGTGTGGTGGCTGGTGTGCAACAGTCCCCACACGTTAAAAAAAATCCAAGCACAGGCATCTTCCACCCTTCAAGATTTAGTTCGGACCTGGAATTTTAGGTCCTTCATTGAAACACCTGTGAACTTTTTGATGTGGAAGTAAGTCATCCTCGGTTCGAGGGGCTGCCTATGATGATGATACAAAAGCAAAATACTGCGGATACTAGAATCTGGAATAAAAACAGAAAATGCTGGAAATCTCAGCAGGTCAGGCAGCATCTGTGGAGAGAAAGCAGAGTTAACGTTTCGGGTCGATGTCGGGTCAGTTCTGACGAAGGGTCATCGACCCAAAACATTAACTCTGCTTTCTCTCCACAGATGCTGCCTGACCTGCTAAGATTCCCAGCATTTTCTGTTTTTAGCCCATTTCAGAATTCTATCAGTCTTCCTTACATTTGTCACCTGGCTTGATATTAACAAATCTAAATAATTAGAGGTTTTGTGTCTAGTGCACATCTGTAGTGTGTGGGGAAAATATAAATCACACTTGGAAGTGCCACATGGCATACTTCATAGTGTCACACATGCAAAGTGTCCATCTTATTTGCACCTGACTGACTCAAATATCATTCATAAAAAAGCGACAAATTATTTAATTAAACAATACTGTTTGCCTCAAATATTAGTAACCAGGCAGGAAAACTACCAATTTAAAAACTAGTATGCAAGAAAATTACCAATGAAGAATCAACAAGAAACTGCCAATAAACCAACTAGCAAGGAGGAGAATGACATTGCTCACTATATTTTTGAAAACAGCCACCATCTTGTTTAGTCAGTAATTGAAGAACAGCGTACTAAAAATAAGTTTTGTAATATAATGAATGCTTAAAATAATTCACACAAAATTCTGCAGATTTACCCCAAAAATTGTCCTGTTGAAAATCTGTCGGATATGTTTCCCCCCCCCCAGAGGTTTACCCTCTCACAGGTTTGAGCCTGAATTTCCTTTCCTGGAACTTTCATTTTTCACCTGGGCCTTCCCTCGGTCTTCTCCCGACACAGCAGTCGGCCAACAGGAAAGAAAATATGGCGGCCGAGGCAGTAGGTCCTCTCCTTTAATGGCAGCTGCACCGCGATTTTGAGCACACTCCAAGCTTAGTGCACCAGCAGAAAAGTTTCTGGTGGTACCGAGCGGCGGCAGCAAGATTTTTTTCGGCGGAATTTCATCATCAGGCGGGGAGAAGACATCACCGGTGCGCACTCTGATGACGCACTTAGGATGGATCGGCAACAGCGGAGCAGTAGTGGGGGGAGTGGGTCACCGCCGGGATACAGCAGGAGCGGAATTTTCAAAATGGCGGCCATTCCACGAAAAATCGGCAGCCATTGCACTCTGCGGCGTGACCGCCGATTTCTGGTGGTAAGAGGCCTTAAGGAAAGGGGCAGTTTTGGCCCCTGTGTCTCAAACCTTATCAAATGGCTTCTGAAAATACAAGAAAATTATGTTTCCAGTGGATAGTCCTCTCCACTAATCCTCAAAGAATATTGCTTCAAACAGCACATGCTAATACATTCTCCTGTTACCTCTGCTCTTTTACTGAATATTGTAGTTCCATAAATCCTCTTGAACATTTTTCCCACTATAGATGTTATACCTGCTAATTTCCTGTTGTTCCACTTTGGCCAACAGTAATGTAATCCAGATCACAAGAGTTTCCTGGCTGTGCCTATGCAGCAGGGTCGATTCTGGCATTGGAGGGGAGAGTGGAGGAAAAAATGGCCATTTTTTAACTTACTTGATCCCTCTGTTTTCCAATATAAAATTGCTGCATTTATTGTAATTACATTCTAAACTTTACTTTACAATTGAAACCGAATTATTGGAAATGGCGAGAGGGGTCCGCAGTGAAATTTTGCCTGCTGTTAATACTTATTTTGATCCTTAGCTGGGCAGATGCACAGAGTCAACTCCAGCACATAGAAGCTGCATTTGATCAGGAAGCATCAGCTGTGCTGATGGCAAGACTGGGAGTTTTTAGGGCTGAGTCTGAGGAAGGCCCTGATGTACTTCGTTGGTTGGACAGGCAGTTAATCCGACTGGTAAGGACACCCACTACCTGTGTTCAACCCAAAAAGGCAGTTGACTAGTTTTAAATTGAGACTGTATCAACTATAACCCACTAATTACTTTCTCCTCCTTTTTGCATCAGTGTCAGAAATTTGGTCAGTTCCACAAAGATGATCCTAACTCCTTCAGACTTTCGGAAACATTTTCCCTTTATCCACAGGTAAATAGGATAATAAAAGGAATTGCTCTGTAACATTACAGTCCTAAAATGTAAAAAGGGTCTTCTGCAGGTTGACAGAATAACCTGTGAAATTGACCTGAAACCAAGAGGTGTACGTGAAACATGCTACAGTAACTTCTCAAAACCTATTCTTGAAGATTTAGTTGCAGCCACCTTCAAATAGGTGGAGAGTGCCTTTTGAGAGCAAACATAAATTACTTCTAATAATACTTTTAAAAATTGAAAGCTCCCTTGTTGACTCAGTTGGTCATTATAATTATAATTGTAATACTGAGTTGGCTGATCTCAGCCATAGCTGTGGTGGGATGCTACAGTTAACCTAAGGATGGGGACAAATCAGCCAGGGTTCCTGCTTCTAATCAGCTAGTGGCTCTCCTGCAATGTGCGTGTACTTGAACATCTGGTGGGTTACGGAATAGTCTTGGATGTGATTTCATCCCCTCTCAAAATGGACGAATGGTCTACCAAAACTGTCTAGGCTCACACATGAAGAATAGCTATTTGGAAAAGGTACAAAAGGCTGCTGGTGGATCCATCACATCATGTCTCCCAGGCAGAAGGATCTGCTCAACTGACCTGACCAGGTCCTCCACTGAGATAGGCATCATTCCTCTTTCCTTTTGGATGCTAATTCTGTCACTCTAAAGCTCAGCCTGGATAGCTTTCTTGTGTGTGATTTTATAGGGGCACAAATGTACTCTGACTTGTCCTGTGATGCTTTGAGTAACTATTTTATGTTGTCATTTTAGTTTATGTTCCATCTGAGAAGGTCTCCTTTCCTTCAAGTTTTCAATAATAGCCCCGATGAATCGTCGTACTACCGCCATCATTTTATGCGACAAGATCTAACTCAGTCTCTCATCATGGTTCAGCCTATTCTCTACTCTTACTCTTTCCATGGCCCCCCTGAGGTGAGATTTGGTACTTAAATAATGCATAAAAAGTTGTTAATTATCAAGTTTATTCCACAAGTGAAGGATACTACATAATTGAATTCTGAAGTCTTTATACTCAAAAGGATTACCCTATTTATGTCTTGCATACACAACTTTTATGTAGCATAGTTTTAAAACCGATTAAATCTGGAAGATCTCCAGTTTGTGGTGTTACTTGATCTCAGCCAGAATGACAGTGCAATGTATAATTGGCCTAAGCACCTGGGTTGGTAAGGGTGAAATAGTCAGGGTGGTTGTTCCTGATTGTTACCCAACAACTCATGGTGGAATTGCATGTGCATTGACAATCAGGCTTGGCTCAGTTGTGATGCCTGTCCCTATGGTAGAACAGCCTGTTGCCATTCATTGTTGAGCCCAACATGACAATGGCCACTTAGACGAGTTATCTGAGGGGACTGGAGCCCATGGAATTGTAGTCCATGGAACTGTAATCCAGCTTAAAACACAATCCCTTGAGGAATAAAGGAAAATTGGAATGCATGTAAGGAGGTTCGTATCCAGTTACATATTGTGCACTGTATTCTAGTGACGTGTTCTGCATATTTCATGGTTTTTGTCAGTTTATATTTTTTTCTGGTTCCACAACCTTCTGTGTTGTAAGTACATAGCCAAAAGTGGACACCAATCTTTATATTCTCCAATACTTTTATAGGGCTCAATTTTCCCCAGTGATTTGCGCCGTTATTTTGGCGTGCACTGCTTTTTTTGGCCTAAGTTTAAAAGAATACAAGTTTCCCCAGTTTGCACCAGCGTAACTCAGTTAGTTAAGATTGTTTTAGGTTAATTTTTTTGTGAGTCAAAGAGGGTGTAACCTGCCACCCGTGCCAATTCTGGCTAGTTCAGCAAATTTGGCCAGTTCAGAGTTACTCCAGTTCTTCTTAAGCCAGCATATGTGGCCTCTGTAGAAAAACCTTCTGGTGAGTTAAGAAAATCGGCGCAGGTAAATAAATCAGTGCAGCAGATGCCCGGGCAGCAGCAGCAGGAGGGGTGGGCGGGGGGGGGAGCCTTTCGGGTATAGTTGGGTGCGGGGTTCGGGACTGGGAGGCCGTTCGGCCTGGGATATGTGCGGGGACCGGGAGGCCATTCAGCCAGGGATAGGTGCGGGGACCGGGAGGGAGGAGGCCATTCGGCCAGGGATGGGTGCCCACCCGAGCACTTGCCTCCTCCATCTCCTCTGGAGCATGCTTGGGAGCTTAATTATGTTTTGGTATTTATGTAACCAAGTTCTTGTTTGTATTAACTAATGATTGTAATTATTCATTCATCCTTGTCTTCAGCCAGTGCTTTTGGACAGTAGCAGCATCTTACCAGACCGAATACTCCTCATGGACACTTTCTTCCAGATTGTTATCTATCACGGAGAGGTTAGTGTTCAATGAAATAGTTTCAGAAAATTGTAATGCTGTCTATATGGATTTGTTTTCTGGTGTTTCTCTGAAAAATATCAGTCAACCCTCTAGAGTTTGCATAATTTCACACCAATTCCTCATCATCAAAGACAGCCCTCTGAATCGAGGAAGACTTGCTTCCACTCTTAGAATGAATCCTTAGGTAGATGAACAGTCCAATACGAAAGCCACAGTCCCTGCCACAGGGTAGATAGATAGTCATTGAGGGACGGGGTAGGTGGGGCTGGTTTGCCGCGCGTCCTTCCACTGCCTGCTTGTTTTCTACATGCTCTCGGCGACGATTATCGAGGAGCTCAGCGCCCTCCCGAATGCACTTTCTCCACTTAGGGCGGTCTATGGCCAAGGACTCCCAGGTGTCAGTGGGGATGTTGCACTTTATCAGGGAGGCTTTGAGGGTATCCTTGTAACGTTTCCTCTGCCTACCTTTGGCTCGTTTGCCGTGGACAAGCTCCGAATAGAGCGCTTTGGGAGTCTCGTGTCTGGCATGCGAGCTATGTGGCCTGCCCAGCGGAGCTGATCAAGTGTGGTCAGTGCTTCAATGATATAATTACAATGAAGTACATGGAATTGCTTTATATTTTGATAGAAATACAAAAGCATCAAATCATGAATATAAATCTTTTTATTTAGCATTGGACACTAAATATATTTAACTACTTTGTTTAACTTTTTTTTCTGAATTAGAAAAGTCAACTTTGTTTTCATAAGTTGTTCATCTCAATTTTGGTTGTAGATCAGACATAGCCAGTGTCACAAGAGCTATACATGAGAAATAGGAGAAGGAATAGGCCATACAGCCCCTTGAGCCTGCTCCGCCATTCAATACAATCATGGCTGATCCGATCATGGACTCTGGTCCATTTCCTTGCCCGTTCCCCATAACCCCTTACTCCCTTATCGTTTTAAGAAACTGTCTATTTCTGTCTTAAATTTATTCAATGTTCCAGCTTCCATAGCTCTCTGAGGCAACGAATTCCACAGATTTACAACCCTCAGAGAAAAACATTTCTCCTCATCTCAGTTTTAAATGGGCGGCCCCTTATTCTAAAATTATGCCCTCTAGTTCCAGTCTCCCCTATCAGTGGAAATATCCTCTCTGCATCCACCTTGTCAAGCCCCCTCATAATCCTATACGTTTCGATAAGATCACTTCTCATTCTTCTGAATTCCAATGAGTAGAGGCCCAACCTACTCAACCTTTCCTCATAAGTCAACCCCCTCATCTCTGGAATTAACCTAGTGAACCTTCTCTGAACTGCCTCCAAAGCAAGTATATCCTTTCGTAAATATGGAAACCAAAACTGCACGCAGTATTCCAGGTATGGCCTCATCAATACCCTGTATAACTGTAGCAAGACTTTCCTGCTTTTATACTCCATCCCCTTTGCAGTAAAAGCCAGGATTCCATTGGCCTTCCTGATCACTGTTGTACCTGCATACTAACCTTTTGTGTTTCATGCAAAAGTACCCCCAGGTCCCGCTGTATTGCAGCACTTTGCAATCTTTCTCCATTTAAATAATAACTTGCTCCTTGATTTTCTTTCTGCCAAAGTGCATGACCACACACTTTCCAACATTATACTCCATCTGCCAAATTTTTGCCCACTCACTGAGCCTGTTTATGTTCTGTTGCAAATTTTTTTGTGTCTTCCTCACACATTGCTTTTCCTCCCATCTTTGTATCGTCAGCAAACTTGGCTACGTTACACTCAGTCCCTTCCTCCAAGTTGTTAATATAGATTGTAATTAGTTGGGGTCCCAGCACTGATCCCTGCAGCACCCCACTAGTTACTGATTGCCAACCCGAGAAAGAACCATTTATCCCGACTTTCTGTTAGTTAGCCAATCCTCTATCCATGCTAATATATTTCCCCTAACCCTGTGAACTTTTATTTTGTGCAGTAACCTTTTATGTGGCACCTTGTCAAATGCCTTTTGGAAGTCTAAATACACCACATCCACTGGTTCCCCTTCATCCACCCTGTTCGTTACATCTTCAAAGAATTCCAGCAAATTTGTCAAACATGACTTCCCCTTCATAAATCCATGCGGACTCTGCCTGACTGAATTTTGCTTTTCCAAATGTCCTGCTACTGCTTCTTTAATAACGGACTCCAACATTTTCCCAACCACAGATGTTAGGCTAACTGGTCTATAGTTTCCTGCTTTTTATCTGCCTCCTTATTTAAATAGGGGCATTACATTTGCAGTTTTCCAATCTGCTGGGACCCCCCCCCAGAATCCAGGGAATTTTGGTAAATTACAACCAATGCATCCACAATCCCTGCCACTATTTCTCTTAAGACCCTAGGATACAAGCCATCAGGTCCAAGGGATTAATCCGCCTTTAGTCCCATTATCTTACTGAGTGCCACCTCCTTAGTGATTGTGATTGTGTTAAGTTCCTCCCCCACCCCCACCCCCCCCCCCCCCCCCCCCCCCCAGAGCCCCTTGACTATCCACTGTTGGGATATTGCTAGTGTCCTCTACCGTAAAGACTGGTACAACATTTTTGTTTGGAGTTTCTGCCATCTCCATGTTCCCCATTACTAATTCCCCGGACTCGCCTCTAAGGGACCAACATTTACTTTAGCCACTCTTTTCCGTTTTATATACCTATAGAAACTCTTGCTATCTGTTATTATATTTCATGCTAGTTTACTTTCATAGTCTTTCTTCCCTTAATCATTTTTTTAGTTATCCTTTGTTGGCTTTTAAAAGCTTCCCAATCTTCTGTCCTCCCACTAGTTTTGGCCACTTTGTATGCCCTTGTTTTTAATTGGATGCTGTCCTTTATTTCTTTAGTTAGCCACAGATGGCTATCTTTTCTCTTACACCCTTTGCTCCTCACTGGAATATATTTTTCTTGAGAGTTGTGAAATATCTCCTTAAATGTACGCCACTGTTCATCAACCGCCCTACACTTTAATCTACCATTGCACCTTCTCTAACAAAGTACCAAGACCAAGTGTTAGAAACTTGACCCCTGAGAGCGGTACCTCAGCTACCTGCCCCCAGCAACAAGGAGTTCAATAAATTTCCGTGCCATTCTCTAGGTCAGTCAATCCATGTGAATGACTAATAAATAGCTTTGGTGTTTTGTATAGGCTTCTTAAATGTTGAGCCACCAATCCTCAATCTGTACTCCTCAAAAAGCATTGGGGGAAGAATCTTCAGCTGAGAAAACAGGGAATGTGGGACTGGGCCAAATGTTGCAACAGAGATTTACACAGACTGCATTTGGTTAAGAATGATGTAATTAATAACCCTGCCATGTTATCCAAAGGGTCAAAATAGAATAAAACTTCTCATTGCCTACTGAATTGTATTTAGAGGAAAGGATACTTTGAGTAACTCAAGGGCATTGATCTTACTGAAAACTTCAGACAATGGTTATATGGGAAAACACTTTTTTTGTTGTATGATTTCAGCTGAGCTCCTGTGTCAGGGTGCTGCCTTGTAATCATTACTCTCCATAAAATAACTAATCAGTCTAGCAAAAGCCATCTCGCAGGAGTTTTATTCCAATTAATAGAGTTTCTTGTATAGTATCCTGTTCAATTTGATGTAGAGTTTAGAATAATTTGCTGAAGTTCGTTGGGATTTTACTGGCACTAGAGACAACATAAGTTAGAAGTAGATACATTGGAGAAAATCCTATATGTGTCTTATTGATGCACTTCCAAAGTGGCTGGATAAGGAGTATTTTTGTCGGAGGCTTACAAGCAGATTACTTTCTTTGGGCTGAATGGTATGTCCCCTGGTCCAGGGGAAAGTAGCATCCTCTAATAATTGATCTGTATACAGCACGAAAGTTGTCAAAGTGTGCAAAGTAATAAACATTGATCAATGGTTACATTTCGATCAAATATAATGTTAATTTGTATAGTTCGCTCAGAAAAGTACAGTTCATGATTTACACGAATACAAACTGAACTTTTGTATATTATTGAGTTGTATAGAACTACAGCCTGAAAATGCTTTATTAATGGATCTACCAGTACTATCTCTAGTAATTTAAATACTGAACAGAGATTAGTCGCTGATTCCACTATTTTTTAGTTTGTTTTTAAATGCTACATATGCACTAAACAATTTTTTCTGGGTATTTTTGAAGTAGATATTAGGGGGGAAATTGCTGAGTGTGCTAAAAAGAGAAATTTGCTGTGTATATTGTCTAAAGTTTTTTTCTTTTTCTTTAGACTATAGCTCAGTGGCGGAAGGCTGGATATCAGGATATGCAAGAGTACGAAAACTTCAAACAGCTTCTGCAAGCACCCCTGGATGATGCACAGGAAATCCTGCAGACCCGATTCCCAATGCCACGTTATATTGACACAGAACATGGTGGCAGTCAGGTACGAAATCTTATTTAATATTTATCTGTCTAAAGGACACATTCTTGAAAAAATGCTGAAACAAAACTATTGCAAAGAAGACAATTTTTGATTGCCATCCATTCTCTTCTAGATGACAAAAAGCAAGGTCTTGTCATAATTCTTTAAAAGGATCAAGGGCTAGAAATTCCCCAACCTGTCGTTATTTGATAAATAACGTCATTTTAGTGAATAAATGAGAATAAAATGTCACCATTTTTTAAGGGGGTACATTTGGCCACAAAATACACCTGTCGTTAAAAAATGGCGTTGCACGACGATTTGTGTTTAAAAACCGCGATCTCTCCAACTTTTGGCTGAGGCCTGTCGACGCCAAAAATACAGGCCCTGGGAGGGGAGAAAACACATTAAAAAAAATTACAACACAACCCTGACTGACCACACGGTGTCATGGCAGAAGCTTTGGAGATGACCCGAACCCAATCCAAAATTTGCAGCATGAGAAAGTGAAAATATTCTTTTAAATGTTTTTTGTTGACCCTAATTGGATTTTTTCTTTCTTTTAGGCTCGATTCCTTCTATCGAAAGTGAACCCATCGCAGACCCATAATAACTTGTATGCATGGGGGCAGGTTGGTATCCTCGAGAGAGAGAGAGAGAGAGAGAGAGAGAGAGATTTTGTTAGATATACGCGGTTTTATTAGTACATATATACCTAACCAACGGATATTTACCCAAAAGTCTTGCTTCAATTTTTGGACAGTTCCCATCCCATTCATGCCAGCATAATTGGCTAATTTACTGCCTCTTAGTACCCTGGGCTGGTCTCGGTTGGGATTGCAGTAGAGTTTCTGCAACTGGCTGCAATGACCCTGTACTAGAGGAGAGAGGAAAAATGGACCAGAATACCTCCTCACTATCTGTTGAATTGTACTGAAAAATGCATATGTGTGGGTATCTAATTAAGAAAGGATTGGCTCATCTGTATGCTACCCATGGGTGAATATCCTGCTCGTCCTTGCTGTCCAGGATTAACACATGAAGAATGACCATTTGAGTGAAGTATTGGAGGCCTGTGGAACTGTACTTTTAGCATGAGTCAGCATCTTGAGAGGAAATTGAAAAGAAACCTAAAACCTAATCTTTGATATTAATGTTACAATTATTTGGAGCCACTGAAATGTCTGTTGAATTACATGTCAATATTTCCAAAATTGGTGTTTAACCCTTTTAGTGAGCATAAAGTTCACTTGTTTAATAATTAACAATATCCAGTGTGAGAATGGATGTAAAGCAGTGTTACCTGGCCATTTGTAGATGGTAAGTTGTTAAAAACATTAACTGCAATGGCACTTTTTGTCCCTAATATTTTATAGTTTGTTAGAGAAATTGTACGTACCAAAATTTATAAGCAGTCAAAGGGGAAGATACCTTTTTAAACTGAATCAGACACACAGTACAATAATGACGAGGTAAAATTAGCTGTGTGAAAATTGATTTGGTAATATGTCTTCGTGGGCAGAAGCCGTTTCTGTCAAAGAACAACAATATTATGTGAAACTGTTTTACATTATTTAGGTTCACAGGACTAATCCTATTTTAGTAAGCCATGATTGTATTTTCATTTGATCTACTTCTGATGTGATATTTTTTAATATCCTTTAGGAATCTGGAGCACCTATCTTGACTGATGATGTTAGTCTTCAAGTCTTCATGGACCATCTAAAAAAGCTAGCTGTGTCTAGTGCATCATAAATCAATCTAACAATGGAAGGCACAAGAAAATGACTGGAAAATAGTGAATGTTATATAGATTCTTTATTTTGGATTATAACAGTCTTGTTGCATTCGTGTCACATCTTGCTTCTGTTTGGTTTGTTTGGCATCTGATTTTGTTTAATTATTTGATCTCACTCATTTCCAAAATCACTATTCCTATTTGAGAAAGTTTCTGTTTTCTGGTAACATCATGTTCCTCTTTAATTTATCATTCCATCAAAAGACTTATATAAATGCAACAGTAATAAATAACTTAAATGTTTTGACTGCTTATGTGTCAGTCTAACTTTATAAATTATTTACACAGATAATTGTTTTCTTTAGCCTGTTTTAAAATTATAATGTGGTTACTTTTAGGTGGCCTGTTCATTAAAAGTAACCATAAACTTTGTGAAGAAAGAATATTAAATTGGAAGACTGTTTTAGTTGCAAAATTATTTAATGTAAATTCTCCACTATTTTGGGAAGATCATTTGTGGGTAGCTTGTAATTATGTAATTAAATTTAGCCAGATAGATACATCGGCTCCATAGAGTTGGGAATCAGTTTGGGTGCTGGATCATACAAACTGGATTAGATTTTCCCTTTGTTTACACTTCTGCCTATCCGTGTAGATGTTTTTAATTTGACCCGTGAATGGTTTTGACTCTGACTTCTAGAACCTGAATCTCTCTGTAAAGTTAACTCTTCTCATTCTGATGGCAAAGGTAAAGATCTGACTGCAACAAATATGCAGTGATGAAGATGGTGTACACTTGTGATATTTGTGCCATTCATTAGCTAGCTTGGCATAATTCACAAGAACCTAGAAGTTACAAAATCAACACAAAAGCATTGCCACATCTATGCATATTTCCACAAGAAATGCAAGTGAGGGTTCCAGTTGCATGTTTAGTCAATCTCAAACACTTCTTTGGCAGTCCCCAGGAGTCGAGGATGTTGTTTCCACACTAATGAGTTCTGAAATGACTGATGAGTCCAATGCGGGACCTACAGTCTCTGTCACAGGTGGGGCAGGCGGTGGTTGAAGGGATGGGTGGGTGGAATGCTCGCGTTGTCGTGCGCTCCTTCCGCTATTTGTGCTTGGCTTCCCCTTGTTCCCGGTGAAGAGACTCTGTGTTCGGCGCCTCCCCGGATGCTTCTCCTCCACTTTGAGCGGTCATGGGCCAGGGATTCTCAGGTGTCTGTGGGGATGTTGCACTTTTTCAGGAGGCTTTGAGGGTGTCCTTGAAGCGTTTCCTCTGCCCACCTGGGACTCGCTTGCCATGTCGGAGCTCCGAGTAGAGCGCTTGTTTTGGGAGTCTGGTATCGGGCATGCGGACGATGTGGCCCGTCCATCGGAGCTGATTGAGCGTGGTCAATGCTTCGATGCTGGGGCTGTTGGCCTGAGCGAGAACACTGACAATGCGCATATTCTGCTAGTGGATTTGCAGGATCTTGCGGAAGCAGCGTTGGTGGTACTTCTCCCATGCTTTGAGGTGCCTGCTATACATGGTCCATGTTTCTGAAGCATATAGGAGGGCGGGTAGCACTAGTCCGCTGTAAACCATGAGCTCGGTGCCGGGTTTGAGGTCCTGGTCTTCAAACACACTCTTCCTCAGACGACCGAAGGCTGTACTGGCACACTGAAGGCGGTATTGGACTTCATCATCGTCGTCTGACCTTGTTGACAGTAGGCTCCCGAGGTATGGAAAATGGTCCACGTTGTCCAAGGCCTCGTCGTGGCTTTCTTTGATTATTGGGGGACAGTACTGTGTGGCGGGGACAGGTTGGTAGAGGACCTTTGCCTTACGGATGTTTAGTGTAAGGCCCATGCTCGTGTATGCTTCGGTGAAGGTGTTGACAATGGTTTGGACTTCGACCTTCAAGTGTGTACAGACGCAAATGTCGTCTGCATACTGTAATTCAATGACAGGATGGAATGACCTTGGATCTGGACTGGAGGCAACGGAGGTTGAACAATTTCCCGTTCTGTAGATTAGCTCCGCTCCAGCGGGGAGCTTACTGAAGGTGAGATGGAGCATTGGAGTAAGGAAGATTGAGAAGAGTGAGGTGCGATGACACAGCCTTGCTTGACCCTGTTCCCGACATGAATTGGGTCTCTGGTGGATCCGTTGGTCAGGATCACGGCTTGCATGTCATCGTGAAGCAGGCGGAGGATGGTGACAAAATTCTGAGGGCAGCCGTATTTGAGGAGGACACTCCATAATTCGTCACGATTGACAGTGTCGAAGGCCATGTACAGAGGTTGGTGCTGTTCGTGTAGTTCTCTTGAATTTAATGCGCGGTGAAGATCATGTCCATTATGCTCCTGAGTGGGCGGAATATGCATTAAGACTCTGGGAGGAACTCTTCAGCCATTGGGATAAGGCGATTGAGGAGGATTCTTGCGCTGACTTTCCCTGTGGCAGATAGCAGGGAAACTCCTCTGTAATTACCGCAATCGGACTTGTCACCTTTCTTGAAGATGGTCATGATTACGGCACCTCTCGGATCCCCTGGCATGCACTCCTTCCAAATAAGAGAAATTAGTTCATGGATTCGTGCCAATAGTGCTTCTCCGCTATGCTTTAGTGCTTCGACGGGGATTCCATCTGCTCCTGAGGCCTTGTTCTTTAGTTGTCGGATGGCCTTTTCAACCTCATGCCGGGCTGGGGTTGTGCTCAAACACTAGGTTATTTGTATCTCCTTTTCTTGTAATTAGAAGTGTTGCTTTCGGTATCTTAAATTGATTTAATGAGTCATTCACAGACCCCAAAAGAAATGTCATCAGATACTTGGGTCCTATTTATTCATTTAATAGCCAATTAATTTCTAGACAGCAAAAGAAACCAACAGACTGGTCTAAAAATGAGGGCGGTGCCAAATGTTGGGTGCCAGATTGAGAAGGTTAAGAAAACATGGGACTTTAATGTACCAATCACATTATTACAGATGCAAAATACAAGCCATTAGGAGTAACAAACCATGTAGGATCTTGGCAGGACAGGGTCACATAGAAAAGGAAGAGACCCAAAAAGCTAAATGATATTAATGTTAATATAGAACTTCTAAAAAGATGGCTAGCGAAGGCACTGGATTGGAAATGCAGCAAAATGACAGCGGGTTAAAGTAAAAAAGCATCATGGTGAAAAAACAAGTCAGCAGGGTGATAGTGTGATAGAACAGAACATACCTATTGAGCCACCTGATTCAAATGGGAGAGACAGTAATTGACTTCTGGCCCCACTTCCTGAATTAGTTGAACATTTTCCTGATGAATTGAATAATTTTGTTTTAGTTCTGAGGCAGGATTGACAAAAGGAAAATACGTTTGATAGCTGAAATGATAATGTACAACTGAAATGGCTGCTAAAATCTTTGCAATTTTCTTAATTGTAACTTTCTTCCAGTTTTGGTCACCGAGCTGGCCTGTGATATTTTCTACTGACTAGCCAAAATTCAAGATTGCATTACTTGGCCACAGTAAAACTACCCATGGGGTCCCTGTGGCCAAGGAGGGAAATAAAATGAGAAATACAACTACAACTTGCAATTATATAACATTTTTAACATAGTAAAACGTCCCAAGGTGCTCACAGGAGCATTATCAAACAAAATTTGACACCGAGCCACATAGTATAGTATTAGGCAGTCCGTCGGGGATGACCTGCTTCCATACCAAAAAGGGATGAATTCATTGGTGTTTCACTGAGGGACCTGACATTCCAGGTCCCGAACTACATCCTGAAGGGTGGAAGATGCCTGTGCGTGAATTATTTTAATGTGGAGTGGCCGTTGTACACCAGCCACCACACTGGCTTGACAGAGCAAGATCTAGGTCCAGTGGCAAGGGTTAACCAAGACGACTGGAGACCGAGCTCTGCTGCACGGACCTAGTACGCACACCTACTCCTATTGTCCATAGATTGCAGTGTGGGCTGGCTCATGCTGCATCTTCCCTGGACCCCGACCCCGCTGTTGCTATATGCTGCGCCCATCCTGGGCCTTTGCCTCGTTGCTGGGCTACTCGACACTTCCCTGCCCACTCCCCATAACCCCTTATTCCCTTATTGTTTAAGAAACTGTCTATCTCTTTTAAACTTATTCAATGACCCAGCTTCCACAGCTCTCTGAAGCAGCGAATTCCACAGATTTACAACCCTCTGGGAGAAGAAATTCCTCCTCATCTCAGTTTTAAATGGGTGGCCCCTTATTCTAAGATTATGCCCCCTAGTTCTAGTCTCCCCCATTAGTGGAAACATCCTCCCTGCATCCATATTGTCAAGCCCCCTTATGATCTTATATGTTTCGATAAGATCACCTCTCATTCTTCTGAATTCTAATGAGTAGAGGCCCAACCTACTCAACCTTTCCTCATAAGTCAACCCCCTCATCTCTGGAATCAACCTCGTGAACCTTCTCTGAACTGCCTCCAAAGCAAGTATATCCTTAAATTTGGAAACCAAAACTGTATGCAGTCATCATCATAGGCAGTCCCTCGGAATCGAGGAAGACTTGCTTCCACTCCTAAAGTGAGTCCTTTGGTGGCTGAACAGTCCAATGCGAGAGCCACAGACCCTGTCACAGGTGGGATAGACATTAGTCGGGGGAAGGGGGTATGGGGAACTGATTTGCCGCACACTCCTTCCGCTGCCTACGCCTGCCCTCTTCACGCTCACAGCATTGAGATTCAAAGAGCTCAACGCCCTCCCGGATGCACTTTCTCCACCTAGGGCGGTCTTCAGCCATGGACTCCCAGGTGTCAGTGGTGATGTCGCACTTTACAGGGAGGCTTTGAGGGTGTCCTTGTAACGTTTCCGCTGCCCACCTTTGGCTTATTTGCAGTGAAGGAGCTCCACATAGAGCAATTGTTTCGGGATCCTCGTGTTTGGCATGCGAACTATGTGGCCTGCCCAGCGAAGCTGATCGAGTGGTCAGTGCTTCAATGCTAGAGATGCTGGTGCGCCTGCCCTCCCAGGAGATTTGCAGGATCTTGCGGAGACATCGTTGGTGATATATCTCCAGCGACTTGAGGTGTCTTCTGTACATGGTCCATGCCTCTGATCCGTACAGGAGGGCGGGTATTACTACAGCCCTGTAGACCATGAGCTTGGTGGTAGATTTGAGGGCCTGGTTCTCGAACACTCTTTTCCTCAGGCGGCCAAAGGCTGCACTGGCGCACTGGAGGCGATGTTGAATCTCCCCATCAATGTCTGCCTTTGTTGATAAAAGGCTCCCGAGATATGGGAAGTGGTCCACGTTATCTAGGGCTGCGCCGTGAATCTTGATGACTGGGGGGCAGTGCTGTGCGGCGAGGACAGGCTGGTGGAGGATCTTTGTCTTACAGAAGTTAAGCGTAAAGCCCATGCTTTCAAATGCCTCGGTGAATACATCGACTCTATCCTGGAATTCAGCCTAAGAATGTGCACAGACGCAGGCGTCGTCTGCGTACTGCAGCTCAACGACAGAGGTTGGGGTGATCTTGGACCTGGCCTGGAGGCAGCATAGGTTAAACAGTTTCCTGATGGTTCTGTAGTTTAGTTCCACTCCAGCGGGGAGCTTGTTGACTGTGAGGTGGAGCATGACAGTGAGGAAGATTGAGAGGAGGGTTGGAGCAATGATGCAGCCCTGGTTGATCCCGATCCGGACGTGGATTGGGTCTGCAATGGAACCGCTGGTAAGGATCATGGTTTGCATATCGTCGTGGAGCAGGCGAAGAATGTTGACAAACTTTTGGGGGCATCCAAAACGGAGGAGGATGCTCCATAAACTCTCACGCTTGATGGTGTCAAAGGCCTTTGTAAGATTGAAAAAGGCCATGTATAATGGCTGGCGCTGCTCCCTGCATTTTTCCTGCAGCTGTTGCGCTGCAAAAATCATGTCTGTTGTGCCCCGTAGGGGACAAAATCTGCACTGTGATTCCGGGAGGAGCTCCTCGGCCACAGGGAGAAGACGGTTGAGGAGAACTCTAGCAACAATCTTCCCAGTGGCTGATAGCAGGGAGATTCCCCTGTAGTTGCCACAGTCGGATTTGTCCCCCTTTTTAAAGATGGTCATGATCACTGCATCTCTGAGATCTCCCAGCATGCTCACCTCCCACCAAATGAGAGAGACAAGGTCGTGTATCTGCGCCAACAGCGCCTCTCCACCATACTTTAGCGCCTCAGCAGGAATGCCATCTGCACCCATAGCCTTGTTATTCTTGAGCTGTTTTATGTCTTTGCCTACCTCATGCAGCGTTGGTATTCCAGGTGTGGCCTCACCAATACCCTGTATAACTGTAGCAAGACTTCCCTGCCTTTATACTCCATCCCCTTTGCAATAAAGGCCAAGGTTCCATTGGCCTTCCTGATCACTTGCTATACCTGCATACTATCCTTTTGTGTTTCATGCACAAGTACCCCCAGGTCCTGCTGTATTGCAGCACTTTGCAATTTTTCTCAATTTAAAAATAATAACTTGCTCTTTGATTTCTTTCTGCCAAAGTGCATGACCTCACCCTTTACAACATTATACTCCATCTGCCAAATTTTTGCCCACTCACTTAGCCTGTCTATGTCTTTTTGCAGGTTTTTGTGTCCTCACACATTGCTTTTCCTCCCATCTTTATCATCAGTGTCGAAGAAATTTCTAAGTTAATTAACTCAGGCGGAGGCTTTCAGAGTCGTGCTTCGAGAGAATTTTATTTTTTAAAAAGCGAGATATCTCGGAGAGCCTGCTTGGACCGTACCAAGGCAGAAAACTCTCCTGTACAAGCAAATTGTCCCTATCTCTATACAGAAATAGAATACAGAAATAGAAAAGGAATCTTATTCATTAGTTCCGTGAGTACAAAGGTCGTCTCGGGAGGCACACACTCTATCTGTCCTTGCATAGTTTCTCCCTGTTCACAGTCTGATAAGCAGAATATCAGGAGACTCCCTTTTAATACCGGATAGTCATTTAATTACATTTCTAAGTTTTAAGGCTAAAAAGTGTGGGTGTTGTTCTAGTCCTATTATTTCTTCAAATATAACAAAAACAGAATTTAACCCTTCCCTTTACCATAAGCCATAGATTCATAGATTCTTTCTTCCACAATTCCCTCCTTGTTGATCTTTTTTTCAGATCAACACAATTTCCTATATTCTCTTCTTGCGCAAAAGGGGGTTCATACCCTTCAGGATAGGGTCGCATTTTGAGATATTCATCTTCATCAACCTTTTCCTCTAAGCGACTTAACCTTCCTTTCATGCACACACTTTTCCTTTCTATTTCGGAGATCAGGTCTATTACTTGACTAATTACATTTTTTAATTTTATCCACATTCCGCAAAGGATTATTAATAATACAAGCATAACCACACCTACGATTACTATGGGGTGTATAGCAAGCTTCAGTACTGCTGTAGCTTTTGGGGACCATCCGGTAAACACATCCCACCAGTGGTATACTGTCAAAGAGGTGACTTCGTCTGCAATTCTCACTAGTTGCCCCTTCTTGTAACTCATTTCGACTCTAAATTGGTGGATGTCTCTGCCTTGCTTTGACAGAGCTTCCTCAATTTTCTTGTCATTCTGTATCAAATTGTGCAGTCTGGTCAGATTAATTACGGGGGGTAAGGGTTCAATCTTGTGCATAGACAGATATTTTTCTACATTTTGCCATTGCCCAAAGGTATAAGTTCTTTTTACTTCAGGGTCATACAGGGTGTAGACTCTTCTCACGCATTTATTAATGGGGGGTTTATACAAAATTCCATCCAGATAGACAGATTTATTTCCTGTCACACAGACCTCATTCTGTCCTATTTCTGTAATATCAGTGTCATTTGTTGGCTTTAATTCCCATTTACATACTCCAATAGAGTGCTGCAGTGAGCATGGTTCGTATATGGCGGTCTGATAGGGACATACCATTCCGAATGGCCACTTAACACATCCCCTCTGGTGATGTGTCATTATTCTTCTCATCGACCCAATCTCCTTTAAATTCTGGGTACCAGAAGTTCTGTCCAAACAGCTGGGGCATTACTTGGAACTGACACCAAATTTCTTTTTGTGTCTTACTTACTATCTCCACAGTAACGTTACATCCTTTTGAATTACAACTGGTATATCTTTTTTGAGGGTTAATGGTTAAATTAAGAAGCTTATCCCTTTTGTTAATTTCCAGCAACCTTTCCCATGTGTTAGCATGGAAGGATAATATTTTCCTTTCTAACTTGGCTCTTAATAGCTGTCTGATCATTTCTTTAAACAGGCAATGGGTGTACTTGTTTACTCCCTGTTGTTCCTTTATTAGGTTCTCTATTTCCTTCTCTACCCTTTCATTCTGTTCCCAGGTCATTTCGTTTATGACGTAACCTGATATTTGTAATTACTGTAATCCTTCATCCCAGGCATTTCTGATTTTTATATCTTCCCCTACCAGTCCTCCGACGGCCTGGATTTTATTTTGTAGGGTCTCGATATCCATGGAGTTCAATGCTCCTATTCCTGCTCCCACTCCACCTAACACAGTCTCTAATACATCCCGTTTCTTTCTTTGGGGTCTTTCTTTTTCAAAAGATACCTTAACACTGGTTGTGTGGCAACCATCTTCTTTCTTTGGGGGATATTTAATTCATATTGTTAGATTTAATACACCTGGGGATCTTACCACTGGGATGCAAGTGGTCAGTATCCTTTTTAGATGTCCCGGGTCCCGGTCTTCTGGGTGGCCAGATTCTTTTACTGACCATTTTACCACGAATGGGTCTCCTCCATTCACCGGGGTGTTATTCATGCACAACATCCGCTGCCCTTCTACCATACTTGTAAATGAATAACGGAGGAAGTCTTTTCTCTCGTCCGGCCCTCCTATGTACCCCCATCTCTTGTATTTCCCCATTCATCCACACATCGGCCTGGTATTCTATGAACAACTGATACCCTTTCCCCAATATAAACTGGAATTCCCCTCTTTCTTCTTTTATTTCACACGCCTCACATCGTGCCGTAAAGTTCCCTACTTTACAACTTTGGCCTACTGGGCATATAAAATTGCCTTGTTGCCTTGCACTATTACTTCTTTCCCATACCATATTTCCCTTCCATACTCTTCCTTCTTTTAGAACTTCTTCCTCCTGCCGGGAGTTCCCTGTCGCTAAAATGATCAGTATACCTAACGTCGATTTATAATTTTTCCAAGAGTCCCTTCCCATCTTCCCTTTCTTGTTTGTTTCTATACCACTCTTGAATTAAGTCGTTACTATCGTGTGGACGTGTTGTTATTGTAACAGTGGCCCAAATAATAAAGGCCCAAACTGGCACACAAATGAGCTCTGACATCCGTTCCTGAACTTTTGGGCAGTACTTTCAAGTTCAAATATTTAATTTAATACAAGAGCAGGTACAGTTCTTCAGCGAGAAGATGGCCTTTTTCTTAGTCAGGCAATCGTAGTACGTCCTGGTTCGATGCCTTTTCTTTTGGCTGTATTTCGTCGGGAAAATAATATTTACAACGGGTTGCATGCACCCAATTTGGATGCTTTTCCAACTTCAGCGTGGTTCGTGTTGTGAGAATTATCTGATATGGTCCTTTCCACCTAGGAGAAAAGGATTCTTTGTTTAATGTTTTTACCAACATTTGGTCTCCAGGCCTGAAAGGGTGCATATTTCCTTCTGACGGGGGCACCTGTGTCTGCTTTATCTGTTCATGCAGACTCCTTGCTATTTCACACATGGCCTGAGCATACTTTAGTGATTTTTCATCATTCCAAATTAATGCTATTTTTTCAGCTGTCAGTGGTGGTTTTACGCCAGTAGGCATTGGTCTTCCCAATAAAGCTTCCTATGGTGTCAAACCAGTGTTTCGGTTTTTCTGGTTTCTCATTGTATACAATACCAATGGTAAGGCATCTGGCCACTTTAGTCCAGTCTCCTGACATACCTTGGTATGGGTAGATTTTATTATCCCATTTACTCTTTCTACCATTCCCGAGGACTGTGGCTGATATGGTATATGTAACTTCCACTGGAAACCTAACGCTTCTGCAAGATTTTGCACTATTTTCCCGGTGAAGTGTGTTCCCCTGTCACTGTTGATTCCCATAGGTATCCCATATCTTGGTACTATTTCTTTAAATAGAATTTTTACTACTATTCGGGCATCATCTCTCCTAGTGGCGTACGCTTCTACCCACCTTGTGAACATGTCTAGTATGACTAATAGGTACTTAAGACCTGATACTGGAGGCATGTGGACAAAATCAATTTGCAAATTTTCAAAGGGCATACTTGGCTGGGGTAGATGATCATATTCAGCAGGTGTTTTACCTCTGTTATTTTGTTGACAAATTTGGCATGTTCTAGCAACTTTCTCAATTACTACTGTTATTCCTGGTGCATACCACTGTGCATTAATAGCATGTATCATCCCTCCTTTGCCCATGTGAGCCTGACCGTGTGCTAGGCGAGACAGGGGCAAAAATAGAGATCTAGGGCAAACAGTTCGCCCATCAGGGTGACACCAGATGTCGTTTTTGAGAAAACAACCCTGGTTTTCCCAAGTTCTTCTTTCTTGCATAGTAACTTGTTGTTGGGCTGTTTTAAGTTGTTGGATGTCAAGTACCTGTGGAGGGGAAACTGAGACTGCTTGAAGGCAGTCAGCCTGTGCCGAAGCGGCCTGTTTGGCTGCTTCGTCAGCCCTCCTATTTCCTACTGATACTTCATCCTCACCGGTTGTGTGAGCTGCACATTTGATAACGGCTACCTTACTTGGCAACTGAATGGCATCTAATAGATTAAGCACCAGTTGAGAGTGCTTAATATGCTTTCCACCAGAGGTGATAAAGCCTCTGTTTTTCCACAGTTGTCCAAAATCATGGACTACACCGAATGCATATCTGGAATCAGTATAGATATTAGCAGTTTGATCTTTAGCTATTATACAAGCTCTAGTGAGGGCAAACAATTCAGCAGCCTGAGCCAAGGTTCCGGGAGACAGGGCGAATGCTTCAACAGTTTCGTGGGGATTTACAATAGAATAGCCTGCCAACAGCAAGTCATCCGACGGCCTGTACGATGGTCCATCCATATAGAGAATAAGATCAGGATTGTCCATGGGCTATGTGAGCAAATCTGGTTTTGGTAAGGTGGCTATTTCCACTGTTAACAGACAATCATGCTAGTCTGGATCCTCTACTTCTTTAGTAGGAAGAAAGGTGCGCGTCAAAAGGTATAGTTAGGGTGTGACAGCAGTAATACTTCATAACCTGTTCTTCTAGATGCTGTAAAGTGTTGTGTGGCAGCTGAATTCAAAAGTAATAACATAGCATGGGCTGTAATGACAGCACATGGATAATCCAAAACAATAGGTACTGACTTCTCCACCATGGCTGCTGTAGCAGCTACAGCACGTAGACATGCTGGCATTTCCCCTTACTACTGGAGGCAGCAAAACCGAATAATAAGCAACTGGTCTATTTCCCCCACCATGTTCTTGGGTTAGTACTGCAGTTGCAAATCCTTCTTTCTCATTCACATACATCTGAAAAGGTTTACCATAATTCGGAAGTCCCAACGCCGGAGCATTAGTAATGGCCTTCTTTAACTGTTTAAATGCCTCCTCTCTCTCTGGGGTCCACTCCACCTTGGGTGGGGCATCATTTAGAGCAGCTGATCTTAGGACCGCATCCCATTCTCGATAATCGGGGATCCATTGTCTACAGTACCCAACCATCCCCAAAAATGACAAGATATCCTTCTTTGTCTTTGGTATGGTGGTACTTTGAATTGTCTGAATTCTTTCTGGTCCTAGCTGCCTCTGCCCTTGAGATATGTGAAAACCCAGGTACTGGACTTGAGTCTGACAAAATTGTAACTTTGGTAACGACACTCGGTGCCCTCTTTCACATAGGTGCTGTAACAGTTTTAGGGAGTCTTGCATGCACCTGTATCCGTGGCTAGAAGCCACAAGCAAATCGTCCGCATACTGCAACAGCACAGACTGGTCTGATAATGAACAGTCTTCAAGGTCTCTTTTTACTGCTGCTGCATATACTGCGGGGCTTTCGGTGTATCCTTGGGGCAATCTGGTCCATGTGTACTGCTGCTGCTTGTGGGTGAAAGCAAACAGATACTGACTTTCTTGATTTAACGGGATGGAGAAAAAAGCTGAACACAGGTCTATCACAGTAAAGACAGTTGCTGTTGGTGGTATAGCAGATAGTATAATGTTGGTGTCCGGTACCACAGGGGTGATAGGGACTACTATCTTATTAATAGCTCTCAGATCTTGCACAAATCTCCATTCATTCGGCCTATTAACCTTTGGTATGGGCAGTATCGGAGTGTTACACGGGCTCTGTGTCTTTTCTAAAACTCCTTGTTCCAACAACGCAGAAATGACTGGCTCTATCCCATTTTCTGCCTCTGGAGGCAGTCTGTACTGCCTAATGCTTGGTAACACGGCGTTCTTTATCAATTGTACCCGATGGGGTACTGCAGAATGTACTTGCCCAACATGATTCTTATGCTTTGCCCAAAGTTCAGAAGATACTTGATTCAATGCCATTGGCAGCTTAGGGCTTGGTTGTTCTGGGGGTTGCTGTTTTTCAAAAGTGGAGGCATGATTTTTTACCTTTCCACTGGAGAATCCCCCTGTTGTGGGTGATAAAGTCTATCTGAACATTTTGCAGTTTTATTACTGCCCAAGGTTGATAGCCTTGTTGCTGTTTTTCTTTTTCTATTCCTACAATCATCGGACCCATATCTTTAGGTTTCGCTGGCGGTTTTGTAGCCAATGTCAGATGGGGTGTCGAGTTCGCTTCTGTATACTGCTGCTGCTGTAAGGGTGTCAAATCAATGGCTACCCCCAATCCTTCTGGTCCAAAATAAATGCGGGGCGTAGCTTCTACTATTTCTTCTTTTTTTAAAAAGGATTGTACCAGACACTGGTAAGTTTCAGCTTTTTGTCGAGTGTACCAGGCTGTACAATGAAGCTGAACTGCCTCAAAGCTTGTCAAAATTATATACATCAATTCTTCATTTTAGCTTTTAAATTTTGTATAACTTCATGTATCAAAGGGGAGTAGAAGTTGCCATTCAATTGCCAACAATAGAGGGCAGCCTTTTCTTTGTTATCCTCCCTTTTCTCTTCTTTAATCCCATTAAAGAACTGATGAATTTTATTTGGAGGGAGCTCCATGAACATTCCTTTCTTTGTGCAATAAATTGTGACTCCTAGTTTACACAAAGTCTGTCTTCCCAATAAAGGGAGAGGTGTTGTTTTAGAGACTATCAAAGTCTCATCATTAACTGGTTGTCCTTCAATTATCAATTTGGTAGGTTCAGATAAAAATTATTTCATGGGGATACCGGCCACACCCATACTTAAGACGGTGGTGTTGCTTAAAGGTAATCCCACAGAGGATGGTACAGAAGACATAGTAGCACCGGTATCCACCAGGAATTTCACATAAGTGTCTCCTACTTTTACTACTGCCAAAGGGTTTTCTTCTATGTCTGCTGATAAGCGGAGGGCTGCCGCCTGTACCACTAAACCTCCGGGGCATCCCTATGCTGATTGGTGCGGGTTGGGGTTAGAGAACGAAAACTGAGGGGCCAATGAAGGTGGAGGTTCGGGGAAATCCCCTTGTAACCCTCCACCCTGTTTCGGGGGGCATCTGCAATCGCGAGCCCAATGCCCTTTCCTTCCGCAATTTCTACACTCATCTTGGGAGCGGTCTCGTTGGGGCCACTGTTCTCTCCCTCTTCCTCGTCCTCGTCCCCCAAACCCTCCTCTATTATTCTGTGCTTATCTTCTTCCCTTTTGCTGATAGTACTGACCTGTTTTAGCCTTATTTTCCTTATAGGTGAATAGTCCCTCCCTATCCATGTTGGCCAAGACTGTAATTGTTTCCTTCCAACTTTTTCCTTGCCAGTCCAAAACCTTAATTTTATAGGTTCTCGCGTGATGCGGCAACAAACAATTTAACAAGGTTTGCACTGCCAAAGGTTCATTTTGTTCCATTGGTATTCCTGCATGCTCGTCCCAACTATTTTTCCATCTGCCTGCAAAATCTATTATTGATTCTTCTGCTTTCTGCAGACAGCGCGTGACTTCCCCTATATCTCCATGTTTTTTTAGCTCCCTTTAGTATGGCATCCTTGCCCCTGTGCTGCAACCAATGTTCCCGGGACTCATTTCCTTCTTCCTCATTATCTTCCCGCCAATCTCAGTTTTCACCGGCGGGTATAGGGAACATATCTTTTACCCCCTGCCAAGAGGACCCATATGCTGCCTGCAGTAATAATTTCACATTTCCGGGGAGGGGGTTATAAATGGTACAGGTTTGCTCAAGCCAGTTGTGAAAGGCTTCTTAACAGGATTAGGGGCGGCTGATATCATATCCCCAGCTTCCCCCGGTGTCCAGGGCTTTAGGACAGCCGTGGTTCCAATCATTACACGGGGGGCTTGTGTCGTGGGGGTAGTGGTGGAATCGGCCTGTCTTATGGTATTCCTGGTATTCATTCCAGGGTCAGGGTTGGGGTTTTCGCCTTCGGCTCCTCCACTTGCCCCTCCTTCCCCGTTTTCATCCTCTGGTGGGTTCTGGGGTCGTGGTTGCATTCGTCGCCTAGAGGCCTGATCTAGCTGGGCAGCCACTATTTCTATGATCTCCTGCCAATCATCCGACTTGGTGGTTGGAAGACGGGGATATAAGCCAACAGGGGAAGCGGTCATAACCGGGGCACTCGGGGGGCTGTAAGAGGGAGGGGGCTTCTCCTTACCCTCCTCCTCTTTCTTTTTATTTTTAGGGGGCTGGTGCCTTTTTGCCATCTCTGTCCATTTTTTAAAACAATTCTCCATATAATCTTTATCCCAAGTGGGGTCCCCCGCCCCATCTTTGGTGGTCTGTCTCCATTCCTCAATTAAGGACAATTTAAAACTTCCTCCATATGGCCAATCCCCATCAGACCAACCATACAAATCGCTACTAAACGTTACCGCGTATCTGTCGTCTCCTGTTTCTTTAATTACAGTGTCCGCCGGCGAGCCGGGCGGCACAATAGGATCTCCTACCTTCTCTCGTTGCTTTGCAACCTTACGGATTCTTTTCTCAGTCTTAGGATGTACTTTCATTCTTTCAGTTGAGAGGTCGTCTTTCTTTCCTTTTCTAGGAGCTGGGCGCGAGCGCCCTGCTCGACTAGAGCCGTTTCCCATTCTTCCGAGTGCAACGTCTCGCGATCTTTTCTGAAATGACAATCCTACAAAATATACAATAATTTACAAAGCGCTCACCGGTGTTCTCTTTTCCGCTCAGCTCGGGGTCTCCTTTTGCCTTTTTGTTATTTTAGCTTCTTTGCGGTAGTTACCTTAAATTATGCCTCGCCCTCCAGGGGATCTCGACAGCTCGTCCCCCTTTCAACTAGGACGGCCTAGGCACCTTCCTCCTTTCAGCTAGGAAGGTCCTTAAAATTCCTCTTTTCTCTTTAAAAGTTAAATTTAGTTCTTTTGGATCTCGTTTTTTTAGAGATCCTGCCGAACTACGCCAGAATCTGTCGAGGAAATTTCTAAGTTAATTAACTCAGGCGGAGGCTTTCAGAGTCGTGCTTCGAGAGAATTTTATTTTTTAAAAAGCGAGATATCTCGGAGAGCCTGCTTGGACCGTACCAAGGCAGAAAACTCTCCTGTACAAGCAAATTGTCCCTATCTTTATACAGAAATAGAGTACAGAAATAGAAAAGGAATCTTATTCATTAGTTCCGTGAGTACAAAGGTTGTCTCGGGAGGCACACACTCTATCTGTCCTTGCATAGTTTCTTCCTGTTCACAGTCTGATAAGCAGAATATCAGGAGACTCCCTTTTAATACCGGATAGTCATTTAATTACATTTCTAAGTTTTAAGGCTAAAAAGTGTGGGTGTTGTTCTAGTCCTATTATTTCTTCAAATATAGCAAAAACAGAATTTAACCCTTCCCTTTACCATAAGCCATAGATTCATAGATTCTTTCTTCCACAATCAGCAAACTTGGCTAGGTTACACTCGGTCCCTTCATCCAAGTCATTAATATAGATTATAAATAGTTGGGGTCCCAGCACTGACCCCCACTAGTTACTGATTGCCAACCCGAGAATGAACCATTTATCCCGACTCTCTGTTTTCTGTTAGTTAGCCAATCCTCTATCCATGCTAATATGTTGCCCCCAACCCTGTGAACTTTTATCTTGTGAAGTGAACTTTTATCTTGTGATGTAACCTTTTATGTGGCACCTTGTCAAATGCCTCTTGAAGTCCAAATACACCACATCCACTGGTTCCCCTTTATCCACCCTGTTTGTTGCATCTTCAAAGAATTCCAGCAAATTTGTCAAACATGACTTCCCCATCATAAATCCATGCTGACTCTGCCTGACCGAATTTTGCTTTTCCAAATGTCCTACTACTGCTTCTTTAATAATGGACTCCAACATTTTCCCAACCACAGATGTTAGGCTAACTGGTCTTTAGTTTCCTGCTTTTTGTCACAATTGTTTTAGCAATGTCTGAATCTTGTTTATATCCAACGAGAATGTGAAATTATGGTTAAAATAATGAAAGCCATGATAATGTACAAAAGGAAAAATTGCAACAACGGATGAAATGTAGAGGACTATCTGGGTGTCCTCCTTGCTTACTTTATGGAATAGTCGGGCAAACCTACTTTCCACAGGTAAACTCAATGACTCAGGATGATCCATTTGCTGTTACTTCTCAAGCTACTGATGTGGGCAACTTCTAGCCACCTGTTCAAATTATCATCAGATCTCCTTTTGGTGTTTGTGGGCAACTTTTGCCTGGGATCTTGATGATGAGGATAAAGGCTTTCCATTCCATATTTATATCTTTTATTTTTGATGAAATTGCTTTACTAAAAAATCATGTTTATGTTCCATGGTTTTAGCAAACCTTTTCTGATGCCTCCATTGGCAAAGATATCGTGATATCTGAGCCACACAGACCAGAAGGTTCCACGTTTGATTCTGGGTCTGTGCTCCTAGCAAGAAAAGGAAAAATAAGCTTGTTTCTCGTCACCATCCAGAGTGACCTCGGCTGAAAAGTGCATGTGTGTACAAGTGAGGGTACGATTGGCTTTGGCAGCGATGTCCCTATTAATGCAAGTAGAATACAACTGAACAAATTTAGAAAGGCCAAGTGATTCACTCCCTTCATTACTGCCCAGTAAGCCCATAAATTTGTTTGATTCCATCAACTCTTCTAATTTTATACCATGTGGGTCTTTGGTTCCTTTTTTATATTTCCCCTGTAAAGTGCCCTTTTACTTTATACCTCCAAGTTATAGATTTGTTTGGTAGCTTCATTATAAAACAACTCATAAAAGTGTCATTGATGCTATTTAAATCTATTGGGAAGGTGTTCCACACTAAATACACATTAAATCGTATCAAGCGTTTAATGGGCTTGATTTCCCCCTTTAAATGATGAGCTGCGGTTTTCTGGTGAGCTGTAATTTCTGCTGATTCCATAACGTATATTTGTTTCTATATTAGTTTGTATGTACGCCGCTCCCTTATATAAAAAAAGACACTATGCGAACACATGACCTCATTCCCATGTTGACTACTTTCTGCTAACGCAGCAGTTTTATGAATGCACCTAAATACAACGATCTGTCATCACTTGCGCATAAAACTAAAAGTCGACCAATCGCTTAAAGGAACATTTTATTGACGGCCATTTCAGCCACACATACAAAACGTTTAGCTATACCAGTCAGAGCAGTGAGCCCGCCTTCAATGGAAGTAGATGTCGATTTGTCAATTCCACTCAGTTAGGCATCTTTAACCCCGGAACCGAAGCTCTAGATTCTGTCAATCCTACACGGAAGAACAGACAGCTCCGGAGGCACAGGTAATTTTGTCAGCTTCCACTAAAACTAAATCTGAAACTGATTAGAGTATGGGACCAGGGGTGGGTTTATAAACACTCGTATTTATATAGCGCCTTTAATGTAGTAAAAGATCCTAAGGCGCTTCACGGGTGCACAAACAAAAATAGACACGGAGTCAGAGAAGGCGACATTAGGAAAGGTAGGTACGTTATTTAAGGAGCATCTTAAAGGGGGAGAGAGGCGGAGAGGTTTAGGGAGGAAATTTCAGAGTTCAGCGTCCTAAACAGGTGGGGTGAAGGAAGTCGGGGATGGACAAGAAGCCAGAGTTGATGGAGCGCAGAGTTTTCTGAAGGTTGTAGGGTTGAAGGAGAATCCAGTACGGAAGGAGGTCATTTCGGCCCATCGTATCCAGCCTCATCTCACTTTCCAGTTCTAGGTCTGTAAACCTGCAGGTTACTGTAAAGTCCTTACACAATACCACAAATCCACATGAGGCAAATTCTATGGACAAGGTCACTCCATGACCTAAACCTTTATTCACAGGACCAAGAAGTGATGACCCTGTGTGGGACCTCCCTTTATATACCTGGATGACCAGGTGAGGAGTGTCTCCCACAAGTTCACCCCCTGTGGTCAAGGTGTGCATTTCTTACGTATATACAGTATTGCAGTGTTGTTACATAAAGGTTACTTACATGACATCACCTCCCCCTCAACATCTTATTGGGATCATAGGTTAAGTCTCTCTCGGGTGGTCTGTGCTCTCTCGTGGAGCGCCGCAGTTGGGGCTCTGGTTGTTGAACCTTGGTATGCGTGTCTGTCACCTGTGGTGATTCCAGCCTGTCCGGGCTGACCGCAGGGATTGTACATGCTGCTGAATGTTCTTGTTGCTCGTTCACTGGCTGTGGTGTGAATATCATCTCATGATCTTCCTCAGGTTTCTCAGTGTCCATGCTGAATCTTTTTTTTTACATGGTCCAGATGCTTGCGACATATCTGCCCATTGTTAAGTTTAACCACTTTGACCCTATTCCTCTCTTTGTCTATTACAGTACCCTCAAGCCATTTGGGCCCCAAAGCGTGATTGAGAACAAATATGGGGTCATCAATTTCTACACATCTCCCCCTTGAATTTCGGTCATGGTACTCGTTTTGGGACTGGCGCTTGCCCTCAACAATGTCGGACAGGACTGGATGAATGAGGGACAGCTGAGTTTTGAGTGTTTGTTTCATGAGTAGCTCCGCGGGCGGGACCCCCGTGAGCGAGTGCGGTCGGGACCTATAGGCCAGCAAGAGGCGCGATAGGCGGTATTGAAGGGAGGGTCCTTGAATCCGGAGCATGCCTTGTTTTATGATTTGGACTGCACGTTCCGCCTGGCCATTGGAGGCCGGCTTGAATGGTGCTGTCCTGACATGGTTAATGCCATTACCCGACATGAACTCCCGGAATTCGTAGCTTGTGAAAGTGGGCCATTATCGCTAACAAGGATGTCCGGCAAGCCGTGGGTCGCAAAGACCACGCGCAGACTCTCCACGGTGGTGGATGTCGTGCACGAATTCAAAATGATGCACTCGATCCATTTCGAGTACGCATCAACCCACAATGAGAAACATTTTTCCCATGAATGGGCCCGCGTAGTCTACGTGAATATGTGACCATGGCCTGGTGGGCCAGGGCCACTGGCTGAGCAGGGCCTCCCTGGGGGCATTACCTAGCTGGGCACACTCGTGCACCTGCGAACACAGTGTTCCAGGTCTGAATCAATTCCAAGCCATCAGACATGTGACCGGGCAATGGCCTTCATCAGCACGATGCCTGGGTGCTCACTGTGGAGTTCCGAGATGAATGCTTCCCTGCCCCTCTGGGGCATAACTACCCGGCTGCCTCATAATAGTTGGCTTGGATGGAGAGCTCATCCATCCGTCTGTGAAACGGACTGACCTCCTCAGGACATGCTCCATGTGCGGGCGCCCAATCCCCAGTCAGGACACATTTCTTAATCAAGGATAGGAGGGGATCTCTGTTGGTCCAGATTTTGATCTGGCGGGCTGTGATGGTGGAGCCTCCGCTGTCAAAGGCATCGACAGCCATGACCATCTCAGCACTTTGCTCCGCTGCTCCCTCAGTGGTGGCCAGTGGAAGCCTGCTGAGCGTGTCAGCGCAGTTTTCGGTGCCGGATGGTGTAGTTATACGCAGCGAGCGTGAGAGCCCATCGCTGTATGCGAGCTGACGCATTGGCATTGACAGCCTTGCTGTCTGACAGCAGGGATGTTAACGGCTTGAGGTCCGTTTCTAATTTGAACCTCCTGCTAAAAAGGTACTGATGCATCTTTTTCACCCCATAGACACATGCGAGTGCTTCCTTCTTAACCATCCCATATTCCTGTTCAGCTTGAGAGAGCAACCTGGAGGTATAAGCCACAGGTTGTAGTTGGCCCTCAGCGTTACCCTGCTGCAACACGCACCCAACCCCATAGGACGATGCAACACATGTCAAAACCAATTTCTTACGGGGGTGGAAAAGGGTCAACAACTTATTTGAACAAAGTAGGTTTCGCGCCCGATTGAAAGCCTGTTCCTGACAGCCCCCCCCAAAACCAATCACAACTCTTACGCAGGAGCACATGTAGCGGCTCCAACACTGTGCTTAAGTTCAGCAGAAAGTTCCCGAAATAGTTCAAGAGTCCCAGAAATGAACGCAACTCCAATGTGTTGCAGGGCCTGGCTGCTCGTTGAATCGCCTCCGTTTTGGATTCGGTAGGCCGAATCCCGTCTGCAGCAACCCTCCTGCCCAGAAACTCGACCTCGGGAGCCAAAAACACACACTTAGACTTCTTGAGTCGCAGGCCTACCCGGTCCAGTCACCATAGTACCTCCTCCAGGTTGTGAAAGTGTTCCTCGATGTCACGTCACGACCGGTGATGAGGATGTTGTCCTGGAATACGATAGTTCCGGGAATGGATTTGAGCAGGCTTTCCATGTTTCTTTGAAAAATCGCGGCTGCTGATCGAATGCAAAACGGACACCTGTTGTAAACAAAGTCGCTTGTGCGTGGTGATGGTGGTCAGTAGTTTAGATTCGTCGGCCAGTTCTTGGGTCATGTAGGCTGAAGTGAGGTCCAACTTGGTGAACAGCGTGCCGCCTGCCAACGTGGCAAAAAGATCCTCCGCTCTCGGGAGCGGGAATTGGTCTTGTAGGGACACCCGGTTGATAGTGGCCTTGTAGTCGCCACAGATCCTGATGGAGCCATCCGCTTTTAGGACGGGAACGATGGGGCTCGCCCAGTCGCTGAATTCAACGGGCGAGATGATGCCCTCTCTCAGCAACCGTCCAACTCGCTCTCAATTTTCTCCCGCATCACATACAGCACAGCTCTGGCTTTGTGGTGCACTGGTCTGGCGTCCGGGGTGATGCTTATCACTACTTTGGTACCTTTGAACGTCCCGACGCCAGGTTGAAATAGTGACTCAAATTGCTGTTGGACCTGTGAGCATGAACTTCGCTCCACAGATGACATGGCATGCACATCCCCCCATTTCCAGTTCATCTCAGCTAACCAGCTCCTCCCCAACAGTGCGGGACCATTGCCCGGGACAATCCAGAGCGGCAGCCAGTTCACCGATCCAGTGTGTGTGACTGCCTAGCACTGGAATGATTTCTTTGGTGTACGTCTGTAATTGCATCTCAATGCATTCTAGTTTGGGTCTGCTGGCTTTGAGTGGCCACAGCTTTTCGAATTGTTGAACACTCATGAGTGACTGGCTGGCCCTCGTGTCCAGCTCCATGCATACAGGGATGCCGTTTGATAGGACTTTCATCATCATAGGTGGCATTTTGGTATATGAGCTGTGAATGTTTGCCACATGAACCCGCTGAACTTCAGCGACCATTGATTTGCCCCAAGCGTCATCCTGCCTCGCAGACCCCTCATCTGGTTCATCCACCTTGTATATTAGCCTGATTACAGGCTTTCTGCACATTCTGGCTAAATGGCCACTGAGGTTACAATTTCTGCAGACGAACTGTTGAAACCTGCAAGCCCTGGCAGCATGTCTGCCCCCACACCTCCAGCATGAACTGAGATTCCCATTGTTGTGAACAAAAGAGCTGATACAAGGCATTCCTCGCTGATTGTCCCTTTGACTGCTCTTGAGCACCCTGTTAGTGGATGTCAATGGCCCCATCCCGGGCCGCATTGTCCACTGGGGGGGCATAAATGTCCGTTCAGCCTGCCATTGTCTCTGTTGGAGACTTACTCTTGGGTCTATTGCTGACTGGGGTGTGTCAAACTGCCCTTGCCTGCCTGCGGGGCTCTGTGTCGCGTTTATGATATTGACTCCCTGATCCAAGAGGCAGAATTGCGTGCGTATATTATCTTGGTTTCCTCCTCCCCCGCCATAAAAGTCTGAGCCATCAACGCCGCCGCTTCCAAGGTTAAGTCCTTGGTCTCATTTAGCTTTCTGAAAATCCTAGCATGACCGATGCCCTCAATAAAGAAATTTCTTCGCATCTCCCCCCTGCAGGCGTCTGTGAACTTAGAGGCTGGCCAAGCGCCGGAGGTCCGCAACGAAATCCGGTATGCTCTGTCCTTCCCGACGTCGGTGGGTATAGAATCTGTGTCGGGCCATGTGTACGCTGCTCGCCAGTTTGAGGAGCTCACCGATTAGTTTGCTGAGCTTTTCAAAGGTTTTGTCCGCCGGCTTCTCGGGTGCTAGCAGGTCTTTCATGAGCGCGTAAGTCTTAGGTCCACAGCTAGTCAGCAGATGTGTCCTTCACTTGTTGGCCGCTGCGTCTCCCAGCCAATCCTTCATGACAAAGCTCTGCTGGAGCCTCTCAATGAAATCATCCCAGTCCTCATCAACACAGTACTGTTCATTTCTGCTGCCGGTGGCCATTCTCGTGGGTCGTTGATTCCCATTTCTCGTCGCCAATGTAAAGTCCTTACACAGTACCACAAATCCACACGAGGCACATTCTATAGACAAGGTCACTCCATGACCTGAACCTTTATTCACAGGACTAAGAAGTGATGACCCTGTGTGGGACCTCCCTTTATATACCTGGATGACCAGGTGAGGAGTGTCTCCCACAAGTTCACCCCTGTGGTCAAGGTGTGCATTTCTTACGTATATACAGTATTGCAGTGTTGTTACATAAAGGTTACATACATGACAGTTACAGCACTTCAGGTGCACATCCAAGTACTTTTTAAATGAGGTGGGGGTTTCTGCCTCTACCACCCTTTCAGGCAGTGAGTTCCAGACCCCCACAACCCTCTGCATGAAGAATTTTCTCCTCAAATCCTCTCTAAGCCTTCTACCAATTACTTTAAATTTATGCCCCCTGGTTGTTGACCCCTCTGCTAAGGGAAATAGGCCCTTTCTATCCAGTATATCTAGGTCCCTCATAATTTTATACACCTCAATGATGTCTCCCCTCAGCCTCCTCTGTTCCAATGAAAACAAATCCAGCCTATCTAATCTGTCCTCTAGATTCTCCACTCCCGGCAACATCCTCGTAAATCTTCTCTGTACCCTCTCCAGTGCAATCACGTCCTTCCTGTAGCGCGTTGGCCAGAACTGCATGCAGTACTCCAGCTGTGGCCTAACCAGTGTTTTATACAGTTCAAACATACCCCCCTCCCCCCGCTCTTGTATTCTATGCCTCGGCTAATAAAGGCAAGCATTGCGTGTGCCTTAACCACCTTATCTACCTGGCCTGCTACTTTCAGGGATCCGTGGACATGCACTCCAAGGCTCTTTTTTTACATTAGAACATAGGAGCAGGAGTAGGCCATATGGCTCCGCCATTTAATACAATCATGGCTGATCCGATCATGGACTCAGGTCCACTTCCCTGCCCGCTCTCCATAACCCCTTATTCCCTTATCGTTTAAGAAACTGTCTATTACTGTCTTAAATTTGTTAAATGTCCCAGCTTCCACAGCTCTCTGAGGCAGCGAATTCCACTGATCCACAACCCTCTGAGAAGAAATTTCTCCTCATTTCAGTTTGGAATGGGCGGCCCCTTATTCTAAGATTATGCCCTCTATTTCTAGTCTCCCCTATCAGTGGAAACATCCTCTCAAGCCCCCTCATAATCTTATATGTTTCGATAAGATCACCTCTCATTCTTCTGAATTCCAGTGAATGGAGGCCCAACCTACTCAACCTTTCCTCATAAGTCAACCCCCTCATCTCTGGAATCAACCTCATGAACCTACTCTGAACTGCTTCCAAAACAAGTATATCCTTTTGTAAATATGGAAACCAAAACTGCACGAAGTACTCCAGGTGTGGCCTCACCAATACCCTGTACAACTGTAGCAAGACTTCCCTGCTTTTATACTCCATCCCTTTTGCAATAAAGGCCAAGATTCCATTGACCTTCCTGATCACTTGCTGTACCTGCATACTAACCTTTTGTGTTTCATGCACAAGTACCCCCAGGTCCCGCTGTACTGCAGCACTTTACAATCTTTCTCCATTTAAATAATAACTTGCTCTTTGATTTTTTTTCTGCCAAAGTGCATGACCTCACACTTTCCAACATTATACTCCATCTGCCAAATTTTTGCCCACTCACTTAGCCTGTCTATGTCCTTTAGCAGATTTTTTGTGTTCTCCTCACACATTGCTTTTCCTCCCACCTTTGTATCATCAGCAAACTTGGCTATGTTACACTCCGTCCCTTCTTCCAAGTCGTTAATATAGATTGTAAATAGTTGGGGTCCCAGCACTGATCCCTGCGGCAGCCCACTAGTTACTGATTGCCAACCCGTGAATGAACCATTTATCCCTACTCTTTGTTTTCTGTTAGTTAGCCAATCCTCTATCCGTGCTAATATATTACCCCCAACCCCGGGGTGTTTTTATCTTGTGCAGTAACCTTTTATGTGGCACCTTGTCAAATGCCTTCTGAAAGTCCAAATACACCACATCCACTGGTTCCCCTTTATCCACCCTGTTTGTTACATCCTCAAAGAATTCTAGCAAATTTGTCAAACATGACTTCCCCTTCATAAATCCATGCTGACTCTGCCTGACCGAATTTTGCTTTTCCAAATGTTCTGCTACTGCTTCTTTAATAATGGACTCCAACATCTTCCCAACCACAGATGTTAGGCTAACTGGTCTATAAATTCCTGCTTTTTGTCTGTCTCCTTTTTTAAATAGGGGCGTTACATTTGCAGTTTTCTAATCTGCTGGCACCTCCCCAGAAACCAGGGAATTTTGGTAAATTACAACCAATGCATCCACTATCCCTGATACCACTACTCTTAAGACCCTAGGATGCAAGCCATCAGGTCCAGGGGACTTATCCGCCTTTAGTCCCATTATCTTACTGAGTACCACCTACTTAGTGATTGTGATTGTGTTATGTTCCTCCCCCACTATAGCCCCTTGACTATCCACTGTTGGAATATTATTAGTGTCCTCTACCGTAAAGATTGATACAAAATATTTGTTCAGAGTTTCTACCATCTCCATGTTCCCCATAACTAATTCCCTGGTCTCGTCTTCTAAGTGTTCCTCTACACTTCTCAGTATTCTACCATTTAATGTGTATTCCTATGCCTTGTGAGCCCTCCCCAAATGCATTACCTCACACTTCTCTGGATTAAATTTCATTTGCCACTGTTCTACCCACCTGACCAGTCTATTGATATAAAAACATAAGAAATAGGAGAAGAGTAGGCCACTTGACCCCTCGAGCCTGCTCCGCCATTAAATATGATCTTGGCTGATCCGATCATGGACTTCATAAAACCATGCTGACTCTGCTTGTTTAATTATGCTTTTCCAAATGTCCTGCTACTGCTTCCTTAATAATGGACTACAGTATTTTCCCAACGACAGATGTTCGGCTAACTGGTCTATAATTTCCTGCTTTTTGTCTGCCTCCTTTTTAAAATAGGGACGTGACATTTGCGATTTTCCAATCCGCTGGGACCGCCCCAGAATCCAGGGAATTTTGGTAGATTACAACCAATGCATCCACTATCTCTACAGCCACTTCTTTTAAGACCATAGGATGTAAGCCATCAGGTCCAGGGGACTTGTCCACCTTTAGTCTCATTATTTTACCGAGTACTACTCCGTTAGTGATAGTAATTGTATTAAGTTCCTCCCTCCCTATAGCCTCTTGATTATCCACTATTGGGATGTTTTTAATATCTTTTACTTTGAAGACCGATTAAAAAAAAATATTTGTTCAATGCCTGCCATTTCCCTGTTCTCCATTATTAATTCCACAGTCTCATCCTCTAGGGGACCAACATTTACTTTAGCCACTCTATTCCTTTTTATGTACTTGTAGAAACTCTTGCTATCTGTTTTTATATTTCGTTCTTGTTTACTTTCGTAATCTATCTTCCCTCTCTTTATCATTTCTTTTCGTAGTTCTTTACTGGCTTTTAAAAGTTTCCCAATCCTCTGGCCTTCCACTATCTTGGCCATATTGTATGCCCTTGTTTTCAATTTGAAACCCTCCCTTATTTCCTTCGTTAGCCACGGATGGTTGTCCCTTCTCTTACAGTCTTTCTCATTGGGATATATTTTTGTTGCGAGTTATGAAATATCTCTTTAAATGTCTGTCACTGCTCATTAACAGTCCCGTTCTTTAGTCTATTTTCCCAGTCCACTTTAGCCAACTCTGCCCTCGTACCTTTGTAGTCTCCTTTATTTAAGCTATCTTCTTCATTATCAACCACACAGCCGATTTTGTAATCATCTGCAAACTTCTTAATCATACCCCTTATATTCAAGTCTAGATCATTGATGTATATCACAAAAGGTAAGGGACATAGTACGGAGTCCTGAGGAACCCCACTGAAAACATCCTTCCAGTCGCAAAAACACCCATCAACCATTACCCTCTGCTTCCTGCCTCTGAGCCAATTTTGGATCCAATTTGCCACTTTGCCCTGGATCCCATGGGCTTTTACTTTTGTAACCAGTCTGCCATGTGGGACCTTATCAAAAGCCTTGCTAAAATCCATATACGCTACGTCATACGCTTTGCCTTCATCGACCTTCCTGGTTACCTCCTTGAAAAATTCAATCAAGTTAGTCAGACACGACCTTCCCTTAACAAATCCATGCTGACTGTCCTTGATTAATCCGTGTCTTTCTAAGTGAAGATTTATCCTGTCCTTCAGGACTTTTTACAATAATTTTCCCATCACTGAGGTTAGGCTGACTGGCCTGTAATTACTTGGTCTATCCCTTTCTCCCTTAAACAAAGGTACCACATTAGCAGTCCTCCAGTCCTCGGGCACCACATCTGAAACCAGAGAGGATTGGAAAATGATTGTCAAAGCCACTGCTATTTGCTCTTTTGCTTTGCCTAACAGCCTGGGATACATTTAATCCGGGCCTGGGGCTTATCCACTTTCAAAGCTGCTAAACCTCTTAATACCTCACTATGTTTATTTCATCTAATATTTCATACTTCTCCTCCTCGATGGTGCCTGCATCGCCCCTCTCTTTTGTAAAAACAGATGCAAAGTATTCATTAAGAACCATACCCACATCTTCTGCCTCCACACACACATTACTCTCATGGTCTCTAATAGGCCCTAACCTTTCTTTAGTTATCCTCTTGCCCTTAATATATTTATAAAACATCTTTGGGTTTTCCTTGATTTTACTTGCCAACAACTTTTCATGCTCTCTCTTTGCTTTCCTAATATCCTTTTTAATTTCACCCCTGGACTTTCTATACTTCTCTAGAGATTCTGCAGTATTTAGCCCTCGGTCAAACAACTCCCATCTCCAAAATGTTTATAACTAAGAAACGATAGTGGTCCTGGGAACATTAAAAAAAAAAACAATTTTTTAATGCCCCTATGTCTTTCTCCCACGTTGCTCGCAGTATTGTCTGGGACATTAATCGTTAATTCCGGGAGTCTCCAGAACAATCCAGGAGGGTTGTCCACCCTAATATGTAGATATGTTAGCCACGCTTAGGAACTCAAATCAGTTTCCTTTTGAATATTTGCAGTGAATACGTAGTCACTGCAAATGCCTACAATTTATTCCAAAGGTTAATGACTCTCTCTGGAAGAAAAGTATTCTAGTATCAAACCTAGTTCTGTGCTTATATAACTTAAACTTATGCCCCCGATCCTCCCTAACCTATATAGCTTGAATAGCCTATTCACTTGGACTGAGTCTAATCCTTTCATTATTTTAAAGACCTCAATCAGATATCCTCGACGTGTGCCTTTCTAGAGCAAAATAACCCAGCTCCATTAGCTTATTCAGATGTCAGAGGGCCGTTAAGGTAGGTAGCAATCTAATGGCCCTCTTCCACGGCCTCATCGTGTAAGAGAACCAAAAGTGGACACAGTATTCGAGATGTGGCCTGACCAAGGCCTTATACAGAGAAGGGATAGTATTTCTTGTTTTATATTTAATTGGCTTGGCAATACATCCTAAAACCCTATTTACTTTTACAAGAGCCTTGCCGCACCGGTCATGAAACTTAATTGACACATTCGCTATAACCCCTGGCTCCTCTTCTTGCTCACAGCCTGAGCACATAACCCTGCATGATATGCACATACTTGGAATTGCCCCTCTCCAGTTGAATCATGCTACATTTATCTACATTAAAAGACAACTGCGAGATATAGGCCAAGTCATCTATTTCATGTAGATCCACTTGCAATCTGTTTTCTCATCTATGATCCTTACACCCACAAATATCCTCAGGTCATCGTGAACTCGTGGATAGTTTCCTTGATGCCTTCATCCAGATCGTTAATAAAAATTCTGAAGAGAAAAAGCCCAAATGCTAATCTTTGTGGGATTCCACTAGTGATCGGTTCTCACATACTATTTGTACTTTCTCTCTCCAAGAATGTAACCAGTTTCTTATCCAACCCAAAATCTGTCTGATAATCTCTCCAAGCTTAATCTTATCAGTAGTCCTTTGGCCCAGTTATATTAAATATATTTGCATGCTCTTTGTATATTTTCCTTATTGTTGTCTAGCCACTACCACATGCTCTTCTCCTTCACTGGTGGCGCTGAATTTGATTTCAAGTCATTGGTAGTTTGGCAACTACTGGGATACTTCAAATTGGTTCGATGTAATGCTTGTAATATTTTATGGAAACAAGTTTGACAAAAAAATGTACACATCTTGGAAAATCAGACTTTTGCTCAAACAACTAAAAACTTGGCAGGTTGCAAATCTGTACGTGGGACCGTAAACATGACAAAAATGATTTGTCATGCTGTTTTAAAATTAAAAAATGATGCAAAATTAATGATTCGAGAATTTATTTTTGTGTTTGTCACTGCATTAAGTTAGGGCAGAAATTACAACTGCGTGCATGATGTTTGATGTGAGGGTAGAAATTACAAAGGCACAGGCTCAAAGGGCCGAATGGTCTCCTCCTCTGCTGTAAACATTCTGTGATTCTATGTGGGTGAGAGTTACTTGAAGATGTGCTCCTGCAGCTGTGATGGTCTCTGTTGGTTTCTTTATGCTCCAGAGTTTGCTTTACATCAGTGTTCACATTTCAGGATAACTGGAAACCGTAGTGACTGTGGAATTCAATGCAGGAAAGAGATATAAAAGTTTCTATCAGTAAAGGGAAGAGGACAGGAGTTCTACCACCCTATTTATTGTGTTCACTAATTTTTGATAATGACAAAAATATAAAGGAGTCATTTGAAATTTCCAAAGGGGAAGTGTACTGTGACAATTAAAGGGGAATCAACTTCACAAAAGTATTTGTCAAATCTTTATTATACTTATCAAATGGTATGATAAGTGAAGTAATGTTGAACCATATCACATCACTTGTATAATGACATTATTGTGACAAAAATTATGTCTCTTCTGGCTCCTCTTTCTCATTGAACAATAGGGGGAGTTGCCAAATACTGTGTGAAATCAGTGCCCTTTAAAGTTAACTAGTGTTCCTCTGTGCTCTGTTCAAACAGGACTGTACCAGCCACTATATCATTAGTGCTGTGCGACAGATCTGTCAACAAGCGCCTTGCTACTTTGGTAGAAGCTCATTGCGGTTCTTCCTCCTATGAAGATGTTTTTATTACTTACCAAAGAGAAGCTACTGACTCTAGAAAAAGCTTTGCGGAATTACCTGCCAGCTGCAATAAAGGTAAGGGTGAAATATATAGCTATTCTGTATCTTATACTGGTACGCAGTGTAAACGAATCTTTGTACTTTCTATTATTAGTGGAATTTAAATAATGTATAGTAGTTCGTACATTTCTGTACAAATTACTTAAATTTAAAGACAATAGGTGGGACAGTCGAATCGAAGGAAACGGAGTTACATAAAATATGTATGTGTGCAGAAAAATGGCAAGTGAAATTGAACGCCTAAAAGTGTAAAGTATCACACAGAGAAAGGATAGATGGGTTACATGTATACTCAGTGAATGGTGTTGAAATAGCTGACTATAAAGTTGAAAAAGGCCTAGGAGTTTTTGCAGACTCATTACTGAAAGGGGGAGAAATTCAACTAGGGGAGAACACTAAGCGGGCGGTATAGCAAAGACCGCCTGTTATTGCCCCACTTGATACACAGAGTAATGCCAACCCTTGTGATTTTTCATGAAAATCCCCCCAATTTGCAAATCACCTCAGAAAACTCACGAGTCGAACAGTTGATTAATTCCAAACCAGAATTTCTATTAAAAAAACTTAAATCTGCCTGTGGGCCCCGCGCGCCTCTATATATATATAATGTTCCAATTCCGAAAGGGGGCGGGCTTCTGTTACCTGGACACTGATTGATTGACGCACAGATTCCAATGGAATCATCGCAGAGCATAAAGAAGGCGTAACCATGCCAGTATGACGCTTGCGTTTGTGCACACTCGGAGGCCGATCTCCAAACCATCACTGAAGCGTACGTGAGACTGGGCCATACACTAAATATCCGTAAGACAAAGGTCCTCTACCAACCTACCCCTGCCACACAGTACTGTCCCCTGATAATCAAGATCCATGATCTTGGAGAGCGTAGAATACTTTCCATACCTTCGGAGCTTTCTGTCAGCGAAGGTATACATTGATGATGAAATCCAACACCACCTTCAGTGTGCCAGTGCAGCCTTCGGTCGCCTGAGGAAGAGAGTGTTCGAAGTCTAAGATCTTAAACCCGGCACCAAGCTCATGGTCTACAGAGCATTAGCGATATCTGCCCTCCTATATGCTTCAGAGACGTGGACTATGTACAGTAGGCACCTCAAAGCACTGGAGAAGTACCACCAACGCTGCCACCGCAAAATCCTGCAAATCCATTGCCAAGATAGGCATACCAATGTCGGTGTTCTCTCTCAGGCCAACGTCCCCAGCATTGAGGCATTGATCACACTCAATCAGCTCCGATGGACGGGCCACATTGTCCGCATGCCTGATACAAGATTCCCGAAACAAGCACTCTACTCTGAGTTCTGTCACGGCAAGTGAGTCCCAGGAGGGCAGAGAAAACGCTTCAAGGACACCCTCAAAGCCACCTTGAAAAAATGTAACATACCCATCGACTCTTGGGATTCCCTGGCCCAAGACTGCTCAAAGTGGAGGAGAAGCGTTCGGGAAGGCGTCGAACACTTTGAGTCTCTTCACCGGGAGCACACGGAAGCCAAGTGTAAACAGTGGAAGGAGTGTACGACAAACCAAGCATTCCACCCAACCGTTCCTTCAACCACCACCTGTCCAACCTGTGACAGGGTCTGTAGATCCCGCATTGGACTCATTAGTCACGTTAGAACTCATATTAGTGTGGAAGCAAGTCATCCTCGACTCCAGGGGACTGCTTAAAAAGAAGACGTTGATTGACTGATCCTTCAGGATGATCCAGGGGAGGGGGGGGCTAACTGCTTGTCCGCTGGTTGATTGACCAACACTTCAGGCTCTTCACCATTGCTCCGTGAGCGGAAACTGAGCAGCTCCCTCCCACTTTACTGTGGGACCCCGGAGGGTGGAAACTGACAAACTTTGCGGTAACATTGCAGGGAAGCTCTGGGCCTGGAACCATGAGAGTGGCAACTTTCTGTTTCTCTATCAACACACTCCGATAGCCTAAAAAATCTGAGTCTCCTCCATGGCCAGTAATTAGAAGTCGGATGTATTCACACTTCCACGCCCCCCCTCCCTCCCTCCCCACCCAGTTTGTAGCAATGCCGTGTCTAACAATCCCACCTCCACAGCTTGCAGGCCCTGATTTGTAATTAACGGACTGCTGCTGCAGTCCATGCCTATTTTAAAGGGGTACTGCCTTCCGGGGAGAAAAAGTTGGCCTTTTTGGGGGTCTGGCAGCTAAAAGCATACCATAAATCATAGAGTCATACAGCATTTTCTCTCCTTCACGCTGAGCGTCTGTCTGCCTCTCTCTCCCTCAGTCTCAGTGTCTGTCTGCCTCTCTCTCCCTCAGTCTCAGTGTCTGTCTGCCCCTCTCTCCCTCAGTCTCAGTTACTGTCTGCCTCTCTATCCCTCAGTCTCAGTGACTATCTGCCTCTCTATCCCTCAGTCTTAGTGACTGTCTGCCTCTCTCTCCCTCAGTCTCAGTGACTGTCTGCCTCTCTGTCCCTCAGTCTCAGTGTCTGTCTGCCTCTCTCCCCCTCAGTCTCAGCGTCTGTCTGCCTCTCTCTCCCTCAGTCTCAGTGTCTGTCTGCCTCTCTCTCCCTCAGTCTCAGCGTCTGTCTGTCTCTCTCTCCCTCAGTCTCAGTGTCTGTCTTTCTCTCTCTCCCTCAGTCTCAGTGTCTGTCTGTCTCTCTCTCCCTCAGTCGCTATCTGTCTGTCTCTCTCTCCCTCAGTCTCAGTGTCTGTCTGCCTCTCTCTCCCTCAGTCTCAGTGTCTGTCTGCCTCTCTCTCCCTCAGTCTCAGTGTCTGTCTCTCTCTCCCTCAGTCACAGTGACTGTCTGCCTCTCCCTCAGTCTCAGTGACTGTCTGCCTCTCTCTCCCTCAGTCTCAGTGTCTGTCTGTCTCTCTCTCCCTCAGTCTCAGTTACTGTCTGCCTCTCTATCCCTCAGTCTCAGTGACTGTCTGCCTCTCTCTCCCTCAGTCTCAGTGTCTGTCTGCCTCTCTATCCCTCAGTGACTGTCTGCCTCTGTCTCCCTCAGTCTCAGTGACTGTCTGCCTCTCTCTCCCTCAGTCTCAGTGACTGTCTGCCTCTCTCTCCCTCAGTCTCAGTGTCTGACTGCCTCTCTCTCCCTCAGTCTCAGTGTCTGTCTGCCTCTCTCTCCCTCAGTCTCAGTGTCTGTCTGTCTCTCTCTCCCTCAGTCTCAGTTACTGTCTGCCTCTCTATCCCTCAGTCTCAGTGACTGTCTGCCTCTCTCTCCCTCAGTCTCAGTGTCTGTCTGCCTCTCTATCCCTCAGTGACTGTCTGCCTCTGTCTCCCTCAGTCTCAGTGACTGTCTGCCTCTCTCTCCCTCAGTCTCAGTGACTGTCTGCCTCTCTCTCCCTCAGTCTCCATGTCTGCCTGCCTCTCTCTCCCTCAGTCTCAGTGACTGTCTGCCTCTCTCTCCCTCAGTCTCAGTGTCTGTCTGCCTCTCTCTCCCTCAGTCTCAGCGTCTGTCTGCCTCTCTCTCCCTCAGTCTCAGCGTCTGTCTGCCTCTCTCTCCCTCAGTCTCAGCGTCTGTCTGCCTCTCTCTCCCTCAGTCTCAGTGTCTGTCTGCCTCTCTCTCCCTCAGTCTCAGCGTCTGTCTGTCTCTCTCTCCCTCAGTCTCACTGTCTGTCTGTCTCTCTCTCCCTCAGTCTCAGTGTCTGTCTGCCTCTCTCTCCCTCAGTCTCAGTGTCTGTCTGCCTCTCTCTCCCTCAGTCTCAGTGTCTGTCTGCCTCTCTCTCCCTCAGTCTCAGTGACTGTCTGCCTCTCTCTCCCTCAGTCTCAGTGTCTGTCTGCCTCTCTCTCCCTCAGTCTGTGTCTGTCTGCCTCTCTCTCCCTCAGTCTCAGTGTCTGTCTGCCTCTCTCTCCCTCAGTCTCAGTTACTGTCTGCCTCTCTATCCCTCAGTCTCAGTGACTGTCTGCCTCTGTCTCCCTCAGTCTCAGTGACTGTCTGCCTCTCTCTCCCTCAGTCTCAGCGTCTGTCTGTCTCTCTCTCCCTCAGTCTCAGTGTCTGTCTGTCTCTCTCTCCCTCAGTCTCAGTGTCTGTCTGCCTCTCTCTCCCTCAGTCGCTATCTATCTGCCTCTCTCTCCCTCAGTCACAGTGACTGCCTCTCCCTCAGTCTCAGTGACTGTCTGCCTCTCTCTCCCTCAGTCTCAGCGTCTGTCTGCCTCTCTCTCCCTCAGTCTCAGTGACCGTCTGCCTCTCTCTCCCTCAGTCTCAGTGTCTGTCTGCCTCTCTCTCCCTCAGTCTCAGTGTCTGTCTGCCTCTCTGTCCCTCAGTCTCAGTGTCTGTCTGCCTTTCTCTCCCTCAGTCTCAGCGTCTGTCTGCCTTTCTCTCCCTCAGTCTCAGTGTCTGTCTGCCTCTCTATCCCTCAGTGACTGTCTGCCTCTGTCTCCCTCAGTCTCAGTGACTGTCTGCCTCTCTCTCCCTCAGTCTCAGTGACTGTCTGCCTCTCTCTCCCTCAGTCTCAGTGTCTGACTGCCTCTCTCTCCCTCAGTCTCAGTGTCTGTCTGCCTCTCTCTCCCTCAGTCTCAGTGTCTGTCTGTCTCTCTCTCCCTCAGTCTCAGTTACTGTCTGCCTCTCTATCCCTCAGTCTCAGTGACTGTCTGCCTCTCTCTCCCTCAGTCTCAGTGTCTGTCTGCCTCTCTATCCCTCAGTGACTGTCTGCCTCTGTCTCCCTCAGTCTCAGTGACTGTCTGCCTCTCTCCCTCAGTCTCAGTGACTGTCTGCCTCTCTCTCCCTCAGTCTCCATGTCTGCCTGCCTCTCTCTCCCTCAGTCTCAGTGACTGTCTGCCTCTCTCTCCCTCAGTCTCAGTGTCTGTCTGCCTCTCTCTCCCTCAGTCTCAGCGTCTGTCTGCCTCTCTCTCCCTCAGTCTCAGCGTCTGTCTGCCTCTCTCTCCCTCAGTCTCAGCGTCTGTCTGCCTCTCTCTCCCTCAGTCTCAGTGTCTGTCTGCCTCTCTCTCCCTCAGTCTCAGCGTCTGTCTGTCTCTCTCTCCCTCAGTCTCAGTGTCTGTCTGCCTCTCTCTCCCTCAGTCTCAGTGTCTGTCTGCCTCTCTCTCCCTCAGTCTCAGTGTCTGTCTGCCTCTCTCTCCCTCAGTTTCAGTGACTGTCTGCCTCTCTCTCCCTCAGTCTCAGTGTCTGTCTGCCTCTCTCTCCCTCAGTCTGTGTCTGTCTGCCTCTCTCTCCCTCAGTCTCAGTGTCTGTCTGCCTCTCTCTCCCTCAGTCTCAGTTACTGTCTGCCTCTCTATCCCTCAGTCTCAGTGACTGTCTGCCTCTGTCTCCCTCAGTCTCAGTGACTGTCTGCCTCTCTCTCCCTCAGTCTCAGCGTCTGTCTGTCTCTCTCTCCCTCAGTCTCAGTGTCTGTCTGTCTCTCTCTCCCTCAGTCTCAGTGTCTGTCTGCCTCTCTCTCCCTCAGTCGCTATCTATCTGCCTCTCTCTCCCTCAGTCACAGTGACTGCCTCTCCCTCAGTCTCAGTGACTGTCTGCCTCTCTCTCCCTCAGTCTCAGCGTCTGTCTGCCTCTCTCTCCCTCAGTCTCAGTGACCGTCTGCCTCTCTCTCCCTCAGTCTCAGTGTCTGTCTGCCTCTCTCTCCCTCAGTCTCAGTGTCTGTCTGCCTCTCTGTCCCTCAGTCTCAGTGTCTGTCTGCCTTTCTCTCCCTCAGTCTCAGCGTCTGTCTGCCTTTCTCTCCCTCAGTCTCAGTGTCTGTCTGCCTCTTTCTCCCTCAGTCTCAGTGTCTGTCTGCCTCTCTCTCCCTCAGTCTCAGCGTCTGTCTGCCTCTCTCTCCCTCAGTCTCAGCGTCTGTCTGCCTCTCTCTCCCTCAGTCTCAGCATCTGTCTGCTTCTCTCTCCCTCAGTCTCAGCGTCTGTCTGCCTCTCTCTCCCTCAGTCTCAGTGACTGTCTGTCTCTCTCTCCCTCAGTCTCAGTGTCTGTCTGTCTCTCTCTCCCTCAGTCTCTATCTGTCTGCCTCTCTCTCCCTCAGTCTCAGTGTCTGTCTGCCTCTCTCTCCCTCAGTCTCAGCGTCTGTCTGCCTTTCTCTCCCTCAGTCTCAGTGTCTGTCTGCCTCTCTCTCCCTCAGTCTCTCAGTGGAAGTAGCAGGGAAGTAGCAACTAAAATTGTCAGACTGAGCAGCGAGATGTAACTCTATGGCACATTTCATTTCATTCAGTTTTTCTTCATTGATGCTGTTCTCAGTATGTTGTAACCGAGTGGGGAACATGTAGCAGCTCAGGCGATTACTTTTCAGTCATGCTTGCCACAGTAATACAGGTAATGACTTTTGGAATGCTTGTATCTGTTCATAATGTCGAAACAAATCATTGCCTCTTCCTTGTAACTTCAAATTCAGTTTGTTTAAAATGTCAATTAGGTATGACCACTTCATTAACTAATTCTCATCGTGAAACAAATTTGCCAAATCAGAATGTTTCTCTACCAGAAAAATGTGAATCCCATTCCTGAGGTAGTACATCTTTTGTAAGCAACCTGCACCGTGACTGCCACCTCATTTCAGTGTGATACAGTAAATGAGTATGATCCTCTTCCATTTCTCAGCATAACACTTCAAAAAGCCTGCTGTTCAGTGAGCTTCCTTTAATGAAATTAACAATTTTCATGACTTCCTTCGCTACTGTTATAAGATCAGGGAGAATACAGCTAGTGCTGTTGGAGAGGTTTGAAACTAGCTTGGCAGGGGGATGGGAACCTGAGAGCATTGTCAGAAGGGAGAGAAGCCAAGCTGGAAATGGAAGATAGAAAATTAATAAGCGAGTTTGGAAGGCAGAGGAAACAAAGGCGAGAGAATGGACAACAAGGCAGTTTAGCAATGCTACATGGCATATACTTTATAAGTCTAGGAAATAAGGCAGATGAGCTAAGAGCACAGACAGAAACGTGGGATTCTGATATTATAGCCATTACTGAGACATAGCTGAAAGAAGGGCAGGAATGGCAGCTCAACATTCCTGGTTACCAGGTTTTCAGGTGAGATAGGGCTCAAGTTTCGGCCTGAGTTGCTCCTTTTTTTTGCAGCAACTAGTTTAGAATGGAGCATCTTAGAAATTGCAATTCTCAACATTTAGTTTGCTCCAGTTCTAATGAGTTAGAATAGTTCCATTTTAGAACAGATTTTTTTTCAAAAGGGGGCGTGTCCAGCCACTTACGCCTGTTTTGCAAATTTAGGCAGTAAAAACTTACTCCAAACTAACTTAGAATGGAGTAAGTGTAGATTTTTGTACGCTCAGAAAAATCTTGCCTACACTTAGAAATCAGGCGTAGGGAACAAGAGATGGGGGGGTGGGGGAAAGGGGGGTTTACAAACATTAAACACTTCACTTTTACAAATAAAGAGCCATCATCAATAATAAATGATAAATAAATCAATAAATCAATAAAAGAAAATTAAAAAATTAAAAATTAAAAAAATAATTAAAAATCACTCAATAATAAAAAGTTATTTCTACTCCCGGGGAGAAGAGGGTGGAGGTGGGGAGAAAAGAGGGGGGGTGAAGCAGAGAGGGGGGGAGAAGAGAAGAGGGGGGGGTGAGAAGAGAGGAGGGGGGGGAGAACGGGGGGAGAAGAGAGGAGGGGGGGAGAGGGAAGATGAACAGGGGGTGGAGGGAGAAGACGAATGGGGGAAGATGAACGGGGGGGGCGAAGGGGGAAAAATGAACGGGGGAGGGGGGAAGATGGAAGGGAGGAAGATGAACGAGGGGGGAAGATGAATGGGAGAGGGGAAAGGGGGAAGATGGAAGGGGGCAAGATGAACGGGGGGAAGATGAACAGGGGGGAAGGGGGGAAAGCGGGAAGATGAATGGGAGGGGGAGGGGGGAAGATGAATGGAAGGGGGAGGGGGGAGGATGAACGGGGGGAGGGAGGAGGGAAGATGAACGGGGGGGAGAGAAGAAGCTGAACGAATCCCGCCGAGACTTCGGGCGAGGCCCGCACGCAGCCGATGCCAGGCTGCCACCGCTGCCGACTCTTCAGGCGGGGCCTGACCCAGCGAGAGGGCGGGCGGACCCTGCCGGCGCCACCAAAGCCGGGCCCCGCCGAGTACTTCGAGTGGGGCCCGCACGCAGCAGATGCTGGCCGCCACCGCCGACTGTTCGGGCTGGACCCGCCCCCAGCGAGAGGCCGGGCGGGCGGGCGGGCCCTGCCAACGAGGTAAGCAGTGTCAGGCCACTCGGCCTGGGGTAGGGGCGACGTCCCTTCGGCCTGGGAGAGGGTCGTCACCCGGAGACAGGACGCGCTGGGAGGGCCAGGAGCTACTGCGCACGCATGCAGCCTCCACTGCGCATGCGCACAGTTGCTGGCACTGTTTTTGGCGCGGGTCTGTAGCTCCGCCCCCAGCAGCTCCTGCTGCGCAGCGCCGAGCTAGAAATGGGCCTACAGCTATCTGAGAATCGCAAGGTAAGTATTCGGCGCAATTTTTATTCTACAATTTAGGCGGGCCTCTCCGATGTGCGCCATTCTAGCGGGAGTCCGAAACTTGAACCCATAGAGTGGGGGTTAAAAAATGAGCGGGTGGGGGGTTGCAGTATTGATTAAATGAAACAATTACAGTTGTGAGGAGGGATATGATGTTAGAAAGATCATCAAATGAGGCTATATGGGTTGAACTAAATAACAAAAAAGAGGCAACCACACTGCTGGGAGTGTACTATCGACTCCCAAACAGTCCAAGGGAGATGGAAGGGCAAATTCATAGTCAAATTTCTGATAAGTGCAAAAACAATAGGGAAGTAATCGTGCGGGATTTCAATTACCTTAATATTAACTGGGATACTATCAGTATAAAAGGTACAGAGGGCACAGAATTCCTAAATTGCTTCTGGAGAACTTTTTTAGCCAATACGTAGCAAGACCAACAAGAGTGAGAGCAGTTCTGGATCTGGTGTTAGGAAATGAAGCTGGGCAGGTGGAAGGAGTAGCAGTGGGAGAGCATTTTTGTAGTAGTGATCATATTTCAGTTAGTTTTAGCATAATTATAGATAAGAACAAAGAAGAAACAGGAGTAAGGGTTCTAAATTGGGGGAAGACCAATTTTATTAGGCTGAGAAGTGATTTAGCAAAAATGGATTGGAAACAGTTACTTGAACAATCACTGTTCAGTGCCAGAGCAGTGGAGGCATTCAAGAGGGAGGTACATGGATTTCAAGGTAAACATGTTCCTACAAAGAAAAAGGGTAGAGCTGCCAAATTTAGAGCCCTCTGGATGCATACAGGGTAAGATAAAGTAAAAAAGGGAAGCTTATATCAGACATCATGAGCTCAATACTGCAGAAAGCCTAGAAAAGTATAAAAAGTGGCGGGGGGGAAATTAAGAAGGAAATTAGGAAATCAAAATTAGGGCATGAAAAAATATTGGCAAGTAGAATCAAAGAAAACCTAAAGCTGTTTTACAATTACATAACGAGCAAGAGAATAACTAAGGAAAGTGTAGGGCCTATTAGGGACCAAAATGGTGATCTATGTGTGGAGGCAGAGGATGTGGGTAAGGCACTAAATGAATACTTTGCGTCTGTTTTCATATAAGAGGGTGACGATGCCGACATTGAAGTTCAGGTGGAAGATAGTGAAATATTGGACGGGATAAACATAGTAAGAGAGGAAGTTTTAAGTGGTTTAGCATCCTTGAAAGTAGATAAATTGCCAGGAACGGATGAAATATATCCAAGGCTGCTAAAAGAAGCAAGGGAAGAAATTGCGGAGGCTCTGACCATCAATTTTCAATCTTACCTGGCTACGTGAGTTGTGCCAGAGGATTGGAGAACTGCTAACGTTGTACCATTGTTTAAAAAGGGAGGTAGGTATAAACCAAGCAATTACAGGCCAGTTAGGTTAACCTCGGTGGTGGGCAAAATTACTGGAATCAATTCTGAGGGACAGTATAAACCTTCATTTAGAAAGACACAGATTAATCAAGGACAGTCAGCATGGAATTGTTAAGGAAAGGTCGTGTCTGACTAACTTGATTGAGTTCTTTGAGGAGGTAACAAGGAAAGTCGATGAGGGTAGTGCATTTGATGTAGTTTACATGGATTTTAGCAGGGCTTTTAAACACATGGTAGGCTGATCAAAAAATTAAAAGCCCATGAGATCCAAGGGAGAGTGGCAAATTAGATCCAAAATTGGCTCAGTGGCAGGAAGCAAAGCGTAAGCCAAATGGCCTACTCCTGCTTCTATTTCTTATGTTCTTACCAAGCAGGATTACTTAATAGTTTAGTAGAGCATGGAGATTCTGAAAATAATTGAAATTGTTAAATTTATATTATCTCTATAGTTCAGATTAGATAGACAATGCCTTTGATAATGAAGCTTTTATAACTGGTGATAGTGATATGTTTTCTGTCTTTTTACAATTGATCAGGATCGTACTCTATACACCCTTCTGCTAGAAGAGAAGTTGTTAGATGTGTTCCAAGTTTCCACACGATAAAAAACGGGCGTCCCTCCGAGCTGGGCGCCCGTTTTTTGCGCCTAAAACGGCGCCTAAAAAAAAAATCGCGATTCTGGAGCGTTCTGCAGCTCCTTGTCTGCCTGGCGCGGCGCCCAGGGGGGCGGAGCCTACACTCGCGCCGATTTTGTAAGTGGGAGGGGGCGGGTACTATTTAAATTAGTTTTTTTCCTGCGGCAACGCTGCGCGTGCGCGTTGGAGCGTTCGCGCATGCTCAGTGTGAAAAAAACATTGTCACTCGGCCATTTTTGTAGTTCTTTGTAGCTGTTTAATTTTTGAACATTTTTTTAATAAAAGCACATTGCCATCAGCAGATCAGCACTTGCAGCCTTCTCACTGTCTCCTTCCCCCCTCCCCCGCGGGAAGAACGGGCGCCTCCTCTCTCTCTCTCCCCCCCCCCCCCCCCCCCCGCGGGAAGAACGGGCGCCTCCCCCCCGCGGGAAGAACGGGCGCCTCCTACCCCCCCCCGCGGGAAGAACGGGCGCCTCCTACCCCCCCCCCGCGGGAAAGAACGGCGCCTCTCTCCCTCCCGCCCCCCCCCCCCCCCCCCCGCGGGCAGAACGGGCGCCTCCCCCCCCCCCCGCGGGAAAGAAAGGGCGCCTCCCCCCCCCCGCGGGAAAGAACGGGCGCCTCTCCCCCCCCCCCCCCCCCCCCGCGGGAAAGAACAGGCGCCTCCTCTCCCCTCCCCCCCCCCCCCACGGGCAGAACGGGCGCCTCCCCCCCCCGCGGGAAAGAACGGGCGCCTCCTCTCCCCTCCCCCCCCCCCCACGGGCAGAACGGGCGCCTCCCCCCCCCGCGGGAAAGAACGGGCGCCTCCTCTCCCCTCCCCCCCCCCCCACGGGCAGAACGGGCGCCTCCCCCCCCCGCGGGAAAGAACGGGCGCCTCCTCTCCCCTCCCCCTCCCCCCACGGGTAGAACGGGCGCCTCTCCTCCCCCCCCCCCGGCGGGAAAGAACGGGCGCCTCCCCCCCCCCCCCGCGGGAAAGAACGGGCGCCTCCTCCTCCCCCCCCGCGGGAAGAACGGGCGCCTCAGGCTGACTGCAGCATTCTCTGTGCCTGAAGCACTTTCACACAGGTAGGAAGATGGTTTATTTAATCTTTTCTTTGCTTATAAATGTTTATTCAGGTTGGATTTATTTGTATAATATTTGTAGAAGTATAAATAAGGATTTATTGTAGAATTTAATGAGTTCCTCTCCCCCCCCACCTCGTTCTGGACGCCTAATTTGTAACCTGCGCCTGATTTTTTAATGTGTAGAAAAGGTTTTTTCAGTTCTACAAAAATCTTCACTTGCTCCATTCTAACTTAGTTTGGAGTACATTTTCACTGTGGAAACTTTGAAATCAGGCGTCAGTGGCCGGACACGCCCCCTTTTGAAGAAAAAATTCTGTTCCAAAGTAGAACTGTTCTACCTGACTAGAACTGCAGAAAAAAAATGTGGAGAATTGCGATTTCTAAGATAGTCCGTTCTCCACCAGTTGCTCCTAAAAATCAAGCGCAAATCATGTGGAAACTTGGGCCCAATGAGTTGTCTTCATTAAGTTACTTTGTAATGCAGAACGAGACCAATTCTGCAAACTTCATTGCTGTAAAAGGTGCTCTGTTTTATTGTTCTAGACTTATGGAACTATTTTAAACGTCAATAAAGGCAAGATACATGACCTGGAAGTTGTTGTTGACTCTTGGCCTGACTTCAATGCTGTAATATGTCGACCAGGTAAAAAGGTATACAAATGTCCTTTACTGGTAATAAAGTGCATTTTTTTTTAAAAGAACAAGATGAAGTAATATAATATGCAATTAACAGTAAAAGGAGAAGACCGAGTAGTATGATTTGGGCCTTCTCCCAAGTCTCGTTATTTATGTCCATGGAAAATTGTAATTTCCCTTGGCGAACTTGCATTCCCTATAAACCAAAACTTAAAATTTAAAATAGACTGTGAATGAGAGCTGTATTCCCCAGTGCTAATTGTAACATGGAGTTATGTAAGGGAATTTATATGGGATGCCTGTTATACACTTCTGATCACTCTGATAGGCAGAAAACTACTAAGCTGTCAGACTTCAGGCTAAAACTACAAATTATATATATTACAGGAAATGTATTCACTCGGAAGCAAGATAAATAAACCGAGAAACGGAATGACACATTTAGCACAATACAATACTTCAAACTGTTTCTGAAATCAAAATAACAAGTGTTTGAATTCTTAGAATCTATTAACAGAGTCTTCTAATGATTCTTATGTGGAGCTGCATTCCTTGAAGGAGTTCTTTCTCCGTGACACAGAAGATTAACTGTTAAACTCAGTGAAGTGAACATCCTAGGGCCGCTGCCCATTTACCCCTCGTCTCCTTTGACATAGAAGCCAGCTTCTTTGAAGTGAAACCTCAGTTCTTAACAGGTCGTAGAATGTTCATAAAAACATAAAAAATAGGTGCAGGAGTAGGCCATTCAGCCCTTCGAGCCTGCACCACCATTCAATAAGATTTTGGTTGATCATTCACCTCAGTACCCCTTTCCTGCTTTCTTTCCATACCCCTTGATCCCTTTAGCCGTAAGGACCATATCTAACTCCCTCTTGAATATATCCAACGAACTGGCATCAACAACTCTCTGCCGTAGGGAATTCCACAGGTTAACAACTCTCTGAGTGAAGAAGTTTCTCCCCATCTCAGTCCTAAATGACTTATCCTTTATCCTTAGACTATGTCCCCTGGTTCTGGACTTCCTCAACATCGGGAACATTCTTCCTGCATCTAACCTGTCCAGTCCCGTCTGAATTTTATATGTTTCTATGAGATCCCCTCTCATCCTTCTAAACTCCAGTGAATACAGGCCCAGTCAATCCAGTCTCTTCTCATATGTCAGTCCTGCCATCCTGGGAATCAGTCTGATGAAACTTCGTTGCACTTCCTCAATAGCAAGAACATCCTTCCTCAGATTATGAGACCAAAACTGAACACAATATTCCAGGTGAGACCTCGCCAAGGCCCTGTACAATTGCAGTAAGACCTCCCTGCGCCTATATTCGAATCCCCTAGCTATGAAGGCCAACATGCCATTTGCATTCTTCACCGTCTGCTGTACCTGCATGCCACCTTTCAATGACTAATGTACCGTGACACCCAGGTCTCGTTGCACCTCCCCTTTTCCTAATCTGTCGCCATTCAGATAATATTCTGCCTTCGTGTTTTTGCCCCCAAAATGGATAACCTCACATTTATCCACATTATACTGCATCTGCCACGTGTTTGCCCACTCACCTAACCTGTCCAAGTCCCCCTGCAGCCTTTTAGCGTCTTCCTCACAGCTCACACCGTCACCCAGCTTAGTGTCATCTGCAAACTTGGAGATATTACACTCAATTCCCTCATCCAAATCATTAATGTATATGGTAAATAGCTGGGGTCCCAGCACTGAGCCCTGCGGCACCCCACTAGTCACTGCCTGCCATTCTGAAAAGGACCTGTTTATCCCGACCCTCTGCTTCCTGTCTGCCAACCAGTTCTCTATCCATGTCAGTACATTACCCCCCATACCATGTGCTTTAATTTTGCACACCAATCTCTTGTGTGGGATCACATCCACTGGTTCTCCCTTGTCCACTTTACCAGTTACATCCTCAAAAAATTCTAGAAGATTTGTCGAGCAGGATTTCCCTTTCATAAATCCATGCTGACTTGGACCAATGCCATCACTGCTTTCCAAATGTGCTGCTATTTCATCTTTAATAATTGATTCCAACATTTTCCCCACTACTGATGTCAGGCTAACCGGTCTATAATTACCCGTTTTCTCTCTCCCTCCTTTCTTAAAAAGTGGTGTTACATTAGCTACCCTCCAGTCCAAAGGAACCGATCCAGAGTCGATAGACTGTTGGAAAATGATCACCAATGCATCCACTATTTCTAGGGCTACTTCCTTAAGTACTCTGGGATGCAGACTCCCGGGGATTTATCGGCCTTCAATCCCATCAATTTCCCTAACACAATTTCCCGCCTTATAAGGATTTCCTTCAGTTCCTCCTTCTCACTAGACCCTCGGTCCCCTAGTATTTCCGGAAGGTTATTTGTGTCTTCCTTCGTGAAGACAGAACCAAAGTATTTGTTTAACTGGTGGGCCATTTCTTTGTTCCCCATTATAAATTCACCTGAATCTGACTGCAAGGAACCTACGTTTGTTTTCACTAATATTTTTCTCTTCATATATCTATAGAAGCTTTTGCAGTCAGTTTTTATGTTCCCAGCAAGCTTCCTCTCATACTCTATTTTCCCCCTCCTAATTAAACTCTTTGTCCTCCTCTGCTGTATTATAAAATTCTCCCAGTCCTCAGGTTTGCTGCTTTTTCTGGCCAATTTATATGCCTCTTCCTTGGATTTAACATATCCTTAATTTCCCTTGTTAACCAAGGTTGAGCCACCTTCCCCATTTTATTTTTACTCCAGACAGGGATGTACAATTGTTGAAGTTCATCCATGTGATCTTTAAATGTTTGCCGTTGCCTATCCACCGTCAATACTTTAAGTATCACTCGCCAGTCTATTCTAGCCAATTCACATCTCATACCATCGAAGTTACCTTTCCTTAAGTTCAGGATCCTAGTCTCTGAATTAACTGTGTCACTCTCCATCTTAATAAAGAATTCTACCATATTATGGTCACTCTTCCCCCAAGGGGCCTCGCACAACAAAATTGCTAATTAATCCTCCTCCACCGCATTGCTACCAGTTTGGATAGCCCAATCAATATGTAGATTAAAGTCGCCCATGATAACTGCTGTACCTTTATTGCACGCATCCTTAATTTTTTGTTTGATGCTATTCCCAACCTCACTACTACTGTTTGGTGGTCTGTACACAACTCCCACTCGCCTTTTCTGCCCTTTGGTATTCTGTAGCTCCACCCATTCCGATTCCACTTCATCCAAGCTAATGTCCTTCCTTACTATTGCATTAATTTCCTCTTTAACCAGCAACACCACCCCACGTCCTTTTCCTTTCTGTCTATCCTTCCTAAATGTTGAATATCCCTGGATGTTGAGTTCCCAGCCTTGGTCACCCTGGAGCCATGTCTCCGTGATGCCAATTACATCATATCGTTAACTGCTATCTGTGCAGTTAATTTGTCCACCTTATTCCGAATATTCCTCGCATTGAGGCACAGAGCCTTCAGGCTTGGCTTTTTAACACACTTTGCCCCTTTAGAATTTTGCTGTAATGTGGCCCTTTTTGCTTTTTGCCTTGGGTTTCTCTGCCCTCCACTTTTACTTTTCTTCTTTCTATCTTTTGCTTCTGCTCCCATTCTACTTCCCCCTGTCTCTCTGCATAGGTTCCCATCCCCCTGCCATATTGGGCAGAAATATGCTATTCAGTTGATCAAGTCAAGTTTTGTCCACAAGAGTGATGTAGTCTAATCCCATTCTTCTGTTCGCTCCCCATAACCTATGTTTTACTCTTTTTCAAGTAACTAATTCCCTTTTAAAGGAACATAGGAATAGAAGGCCATTCAGCTCCTCGAGCCTGTTCCACAATTCAATTAGATCATGGCTTCTCTGAATCTTAACTCCATCTATCCACCTAGGCTCCACAACCCTTAATATCCTTGTCTAACAAGAATCTTTCGATCTCAGTTTTGACATTTCCAATTACCTAGCCTCAATAGTTTTTTAGGGGAGAGAGTTGCAGATTTCCACGACCTTTTGTATGAAGAAGTGCTTCCTGACATCACCCTTGAACTGCCTAGCTCTGATTTTAAGGTTATGCCCCCCTTACTCTGGACTCTCCCCACCAGAGAAAGTAGTTTTTTGCTATCTACCCTATCACATCCTTTAATCATCTTAAGCACCTCAATTAGATCATTAGATTAAAAGGAGGGAGAGAGAAAACGAAAAGGAGGGAGAGAGAAAACGGGGAACTACAGACCGGTTAGCTTGACATCAGTGGTGGGGAAAATGTTGGAATCAATTATTAAAGATGAAATAGCAGCGCATTTGGAAAGCAGCGACAGGATCGGTCCAAGTCAGCATGAATTTATGAAAGGAAAATCATGCTTGACAAATCTTCTAGAATTTTTTGAGGATGTAACTAGTAGAGTGGACAAGGGAAAACCAGTGGATGTGGTCTATTTGGACTTTCAAAAGGCTTTTGACAAGGTCCCACACAAGAGATTAGTGTGCAAAATTAAAGCACATGGTATTGGGGGTAATGTATTGACATGGATAGAGAACTGGTTGGCAGACAGGAAGCAGAGAGTCAGAATAAATGGGTCCTTTTCAGAATGGCAGGCAGTGACCAGTGGGGTGCCGCAGGGTTCAGTGCTGGGACCCCAGCTATTTACAATATACATCAATGATTTAGATGAAGGAATTGAATGTAATATCTCCAAGTTTGCAGATGACACTAAGCTGGGTGGCGGTGTGAGCTGTGAGGAGGATGCTAAGAGGCTGCAGCTAAGAGACTTGGACAGGTTAGGTGAGTGGGAAAATGCATGGCGGATGCAGTATTATGTGGATAAATGTGAGGTTATCCACTTTGGTGGCAAAAACAGAGAGACAGACTATTATCTGAATGGTGACAGATTAGGAAAAGGGGAGGTGCAACGAGACCTGGGTGTCATGGTACATCAGTCATTGAAGTTTGGCATGCAGGTACAGCAGATGGTAAAGAAGGCAAATGGCATGTTGGCCTTCATAGCTAGATGATTTGAGTATAGGAGCAGGGAGGTCTTACTGCAGTTGTACTGAGCCTTGGTGAGGCCACACCTGGAATATTGTGTTCAGTTTTGGTCCCCTAATCTGAGGAAGGACGTTCTAGCTATTGAGGGAGTACAGCGAAGGTTCACCAGATTGATTCCCTGGATGGCAGGACTGACATATGAGGAGAGACTGGATCAACTGGACTTGTATCCACTGGAGTTTAGAAGAATGAGAGGGGATCTCATAGAAACATATAAAATTCTGATGGGATTGGACAGGTTAGAGGCAGGAAGAATGTTCCCGTTGCTGGAGAGTTCCAGAACCAGGGGTCACAGTCTAAGAATAAGGGGTAAGCCATTTAGGACCGAGATGAGGAGAAACTTCTTCACTGAGAGAGTGGTTAACCTGTGGAATTCTCTACCGCAGAAAGTTGTTGAGGCCAGTTTGTTAGATATATTCAAGAGGGAGTTAGATATGGCCCTTACAGCCAAAGGGATCAAGGGGATTGGAGAGAAAGCAGGAAGTGGGTACTGAGGTTGAATGATCAGCCATGATCGTATTGAATGGCCTGCTCCTGCACCTAATTTCTATGTTTCTATCCCTTTAAGAGAATACAAGCCTGGTCTATGCAACCAGTCCTCATAATTTAACTCTTTTAGCTCCGGTATCATTCTGGTGAATCTGCGTTGCACCCCTCCAAGATCAGTATATCTTTCTTCAGGTGCGGTGTCCAGAACTGAACGTGGTACTCTAAATGGGGCCTACCCAAAGCTTTATGTAACTGTAACATAACTACCAGCCCTTGAGATAAAGGCCAACTTGCCATCAGCCTTTATTAATTATTTTTTGTACCTGTCCATTAGTTTTTAGTGATTTTTGTACTTGGATCCCTAAATCTCTCTGCTCTTTCACAGTTCCTAACTTCTCACAATTTTGAAAATATATTTTATAATTTTCTTTTGAAAAAAACCTATCTTTACCCCTTCTGTCCTTGCAAACTACCATCCCCATCTCCAACCTCCCTTTTCTCTCTAAACTCCTTGAACATGTTGTTGCCTCCAAAATCCATGTCCATCTTTCCTGCAATTCCATGTTTGAAACCCTTCAATCAGGTTTCCATCCTGCTACAGCACTGAAATGCCAGTATCAAAGTCACAAATGACATCCTATGTGATTGTACCAGTGGTAAACTATTCCTCCTCATCTTTCTTGACCTGCATGCAGCCTTTTGACACAGTTAACTACACCATCCTCCTACATTGACTCCCCTCTGTAGTTTAGCTGCGTGGGACTGCCTTCACCTGGTTCCATCCCTATCTCCATCATAGCCAGATAATAGCTTTTCTTCCTGCTCTCGCACCATTACCTCAGGAGTCCCCCAAGGATCTATCCTTGAACCCCTCCTATTTCTCAACTACATGCTGTCCCTCAGCAACATCATCCGTAAAAACAGTGTCAGTTTCCACATGTACGCTGACAACACCCAGGTCTGCCTCATCACCACCTCTCTCGACCCCTCCACTGGCTCTGATTGTCATGCTGCTTGTTTGACATCTTGTACTGGATGAGCAGAAATTTCCTCCAACTAAATATTGGGAAGACCAAAGTCATTGCCTTTGGTCCCCTCCACAATTTCCATTCCCTAACCATTGACTCCACCCACTCCTCGGCCACTGTCTGAGGCTGAATTGGACCGTTGGCAATCTTGGGGTCCTATTTCACTGAGATTAACTTCCAACCCCATATCCGCTCCATCACCAAGACTGCATACTTTCACCTCCGTAACATCGCCCGACTCCATCCGTCTTAGCTCATCTGCTGCTGAAACCCTTATCCATGCCTTTGCCATGTCTAGACTTGGCTATTCTAATGCTCTCCTGGCCGGCTTCCCATCTTCCACCCTCCCTCATTAACCCTATCTGTTATTTCATCATTGAATTATATCTTTTCCATATACATTTTCAGCTAACCAATGTATTTTAAAATGTAAATTTGAGCAATACCATGAAAAAAATCTCCTAAACTTGCATTTATACAGGGCAATTAACATGGTAAAACATCCCAAGGCATTTCACAGGATGCTGTCAAACAAAATTTGACACCGAGCCACATAAGAAGATATTAGGGCAGGTGAGAAAAAGCTCTGACAAAGAGGTAGGTTTTAAGCAGCATCTTAAAGGAGGAGAGAGAGGTAGACAGACGGAGAGATTTAGGGAAGGAATTCCAGAGCTTAGGGTCTTGGCAGCTGAAGGCACGGCTGCCAACAGTGGAGCAAAGGGAGTTGAGGCTGCACTTAAGCTCATCCAAAACTCTGCTGTCCAAACCTAGCTTGCACCAAGTTCTGTTCACCCATTACATAGGCTGCCGGTCCGGCAACGCCTCAATTTTAAAATTCTCATCCTTGATTTCAAATCCCTCCATGGCTTCGCCCCATCCTGTCTTTGTAACCTCCTCCAGCCCTCCAGCCTTCCAGGATCTCCACGCTCCTCCAATTCTGGCCTCTTGTGCAGCCTCAACTCCCTTTGCTCCACCGTTGGCAGCCGTGCCTTCAGCTGCCAAGACCCTAAGCTCTGGAATTCCTTCCCTAAATCTCTCCGTCTGTCTACCTCTCTCTCCTCCTTTAAGATGCTGCTTAAAACCTACCTCTTTGTCCGAGCTTTTTCTCACCTGCCCTAATATCTTCTTATGTGGCTCGGTGTCAAATTTTGTTTGACAGCATCCTGTGAAATGCCTTGGGATGTTTTACCATGTTAATTGCGCTGTATAAATGCAAGTTTATGAGATTTTTTTCATGGTATTGCTCAAAGTTACATTTTAAAATACATTGGTTAGCTGAAAATGTATATGGAAAAGATATAATTCAATGATGAAATAACAGATAGGGCTAATGAGGGTGGTGGGTAGAGTGATCATAAGAATTTCTAATTCAATCTGAGGGTGAGAAACATGGGTCTGAAACTAGTGTCCTAAACTTAAATTAAGGCATTTACAAAGATATGAAGTGAGAGTTGGCTAAAGTGGGCTGAGAAAATAGACTAAAGGGTAAGACGGTAGATAAGCAGTGGCAGACATTTAACTCTCAGTAAAGATACATTCCAGTGAGAAAGAAAGACTATGAGAAGGATGAACCATCCGTGGCTAACTAAGAAAGTTAAGGATGGTATGAAATTGAAAGAAAAGGCGTACAATCTTGCGTAGATTAGTGGTAGGCCAGAGGATTGGGAAATTTTTAGAAACCAGCAAAAGATGACAAAATAAATAAATAGGGAGAAGATAGATTATGAGAGTAAACTAGCAAGCAATATAAAAACAGACAGTAAGAGCTTCTACAGGTATATAAAAAGGAAGAGAGTAGCTAATGCAAATATTGGTTCCTTAGAGGATGAGACTGGGGAATTAATAATGGGAAACAGGGAAATGGTAGAGACTTTGAACAAAAAAGTTGTATCAGTCTTCACAGTAGAAGACACTAAAAATATCCTAATAGTGAATAATCAAGGGCTATAGGTAGGGAGGAACGTAAAACAATCACTATCACTAGAGAAAAAGTACTCGGCTAACTAATGGGTCTAAAGGCGGACAAGTCCCTTGGACCTATGGCTTACATCCTAGGGTTTTAAAAGAAGTGGCTGCAGAGATAGTGGATTCATTAGTTGTAATCTATCAAAATTCCCTGGATTCTGGAGGGATCCCAGCAGATTGGAAAACCTCAAATATAACGCCCCATTCAAGAAAGGAAGGAGCCAGAAAGCAGGAAACTATACCAGTTAGCCGAACATCTGTCTTTGGGAAAATGTTGAAGTCCATCATTAAGAAAGTAGTATCAGGACATTTAGAAAATCATAATACAATCAAGCAGAGTCAACATGGTTTTATGAAAGTGAAATTGTGTTTGACAAATTGACTTGAGTTCTTTGTAACGAGCAGTGTTGATAAAGGGAAATCAGTAGATGTAGGGGCCGAAATTGCCCTTTCCGATAAGGCCTCTGGCTGCCTGAAAGTGGTGGCTGCAGGGCGGCGCGGAATGGCCGCCGAGTCTCCGCAGACGGGCCGCCATTTTAAACATTGCCCTTCCTCAGGGTCGGAGCAATGTCGGGGACCGCTCCGCCTGTATACCTGCCACGGCGTGCACGCGCCGACCCCTTACCGACCAGTGGCGCCCCCTTTCCGAAATTGCCCCATGGGAATTATCCCTTTTGCGGAATTGCCCCGCGGGAGCGGCGCCGTCGCCAGTCGGTGCCCCTGACAGCTTTTTCTGTCAGTGCACTTCTTGTTGGTCAGCAGCATGGCCACTCTTAAACATAGAAACATTGAAAATAGGTGCAGGAGTAGGCCATTCGGCCCTTGGAGCCTGCACCGCCATTCAATAAGATCATGGCTGATCATTCCCTCAGTACCCCTTTCCCGCTTTCTCTCCATGCCCCTTGATCCCCTTAAAGGGGAAGTGGCACTGCCTGCCATGCCATTTTACTTTTTATTGTCGGCTGACTGCCCCTGGGTTCTGCTAGGCCGCCAACAGGCAGCCTGGCACCCACTCTTGGGTGCCACTGGCCCGACCGAAGCCCTCCCTGGTTCCCTGGTGAACCTATGTGAAAAATATGCAGAGCTCATAGCGACCCTCCCCTTTAACTGAAGGGAAGGGATGTTGTTACACGGCACTGATGACTGGTCGGGGTGGCCTACCCGCTGCAAGGACACTTTCGCCCCTCAGCCGCCACAACATCCGCCCCTACCGGGAAAAAACTTCAAAGTACCAAATATCGGTGTTAAAAATCGGAGGGTGTGCCCCGTTTCGGGCGGTGGGCAATTTCGGCCCGGGGTGTATTTGGATTTCCAGAAGGCATTCGATAAGGTGCCACATAAAAGGTTACTGCTCAAGATAAGAGCTCATGGGGTTGGGGGTAATATATTAGCATGGATAGAGGATTGGCTAACTAACAGAAAACAGAGTCGGAATAAATGGGTAATTTTCAGGTTGGCAAACAGTAACTGGTGGGGTGCCATAGGGATCGGTGCTGGGTCCTCAACTATTTACAATCTATATTAATGACTTGGATGAAGAGACCGAGTGTAATGTAGCCAAATTTGCTGATGATACAAAGATAGGTGGGAAAGCAAGTTGTGAAGAGGACACAAAGAATCTGCAAAAGGATATAGATAGGTTAAGTGAGTGGGTAAACATCTGGCAGATGGAGTATAATGTGGGAAAATGTGAGATTATCCACTTTGGTAGGAAGAATAATAAAGTAAATTATTATTTAAATGGAGAGAGACTGCAAAAATGCCATGGTACAGAGAGATTTGGGGGTCCTTGTACATGAAACATAAAATGTTAACGTACAGGTACAGCAAGTAATTAGGAAGGCAAATGGAATGTTGGCCTTTATTGCAAAGGGGATGGAGTATAAAAGTAGGGAAATCTTGCTATAACTACACAGGGCATTGGTGAGACCACACCTGGAGTACTGCGTACAGTTTTGGTCTCCTTATTTAAGGAGAGATATACTTGCATTGGAGGCAGTTCAGAGACAGTTCACTAGGTTGATTTCTGAGATGAAAGGGTTGTTTTATGAAGAAAGGTTGAGCAGATTGGGCCTATACTCATTCTTATTGAAACATATAAGATTCTGAGGGGGCTTGACAGGGTAGATGCAAAGAGGATGATTCCCTGCGTGGGGGAATCTAGAACTAGGAGGCATAGTTTCAGAATAAGGGGTCGCCCATTTAAAATGGAGATGAGGAGGAATTTTTTCTCTCAGTGGGTCGTGAATCTTTGGAATTCTCTACCCCAGAGAGCTGTGGAGGCTGGATCATTGAATATATTTAAGGTGGATTTTTTAACTACGGTGAGTCAAGGGAGCAGGCAGGAAAGTGGAGGCCAAGATCATTTCAGCCATGATCTTATTGAATGGCGGATCAGGCTTGAGGGGCAAATGAACTTCTCCTGCTCATATTTCTTATGTTCTTATGGTTGATGGTGTGTATATAGACTTTCAAAAGGCATTGGATAAAGTACCACATAATAGACATGTTAGCAAAATTAAAGCCCATGGGATTAAAAGGACAGTGGCAGCGTGGACACAAATTTGGTTATGGGCCAGAAAGCAGAGTAGTGGTGAATGGTTAGTTTTTCAAACTGAAGGGAGGTATATAATGGTGTTCCCCAGGGTTTGGTATTAGGACCACTGCTCTTTTTGATATATACTAATGACCCGGACTTGGGTATGCAGGGCATAATTTCAAAATTTGCAGATGAAACTCGGAAATGTAGTAAACTGTGAGGAGGATAGTAACAGACTTCAGGAGGACATGGACAGGATGGTGAAATGGACAGACACATGGCAGATTAAATTTAACACAGAAAAGTATGAAATTATACATTTTGGTAGTAAGAATGAGCAGAGGCAATATGAACTAAATGGTGCAATTTAAAAAGAGGTGCAGGAATACAAATCTTTGAAGGTGGCAGGACAAGTTGATAAAGATGTTTTAAAAAAAAAAGCATATGGGATCCTTGGCTTTATTAATAGAGCTACCTTGTAATCCATTGCATGTTCATAACTCCGCCATGTTTTACTGTTAACCTGACCCTATGCAAACTAGTTATGCCTATTGCCTATTTCTTTCTCTCTCGTCTATTTTGCCATTCTGCCTCTTTGTTTTTCATCAGCTCAATACTTCCGCCTCTTGCTGTTTAGCTCTATCTATTTCTCACACATTTTTCTCTGCTCCTCCACTGAAGATGTGATTCTTTTTTGGGTTAGGGTTCCACAGGCAATGGTGCCTTGCTTAAGTGTCCATCCTTCCTATCCAAGCCTAGATAGTGAGTGTTGGGAGCTTATTCAACCCTGGAAGACATTGCAGCCAAGCCTGATCTGTCCTTAAACAATGTCCACACATTTACTATGTTGTCACATAAACTGCCACCCTATACTATACTTATCAAGTCAGCTGAATTGGTAAGGTGAGATGAGGGATTCCACTATATATTCTTATTAAAATTCAAATTTAGAAGTTGCCACGTTTTTTTAAAAGAATGGGAGATTTTTGAAGAAGGATTATCCCTTTAGTTTATCAGATGAATTAATCAATCATAATTTTGACTTTCTTTTGTTCTCTACTGTGTAGGAAGAAAAGTACAATCCAGTTGCACCTACAATTACAGTGTTTTCCAAAGATCAGAACAGTTTGCGCAGACTTCTTATGGACGACAATGTTGTCGACTGGACAACTTGTTTCATGTTTGGAGGTACAATGTATACAAAGATAGCAAAATACTTGTTAACTCGATTTATATAACGTTTCATATAGAAATGTTTGCCATCATAATAATTGCCAATCTATAAACCATTCTCTTTAACCTTCCCCACCAGATTAGCACATTTCTAATTTATTACGTTATTATAAGCATTCTCATTTTTGCTTTTTAAGATTGGTATGTTAAGCTGGTACTGCTTAATTGTCCAGGCATCTGCTCCCAGGGGATCTGCTCTTCTTCAAAATAGTGTCATGGGATCTTCTACATCTACCTTGGAGAGCAGATGAAGCCTCTGTTTAACGTCTCATCCAAAAGACGGCACCTCCGACAGTGCAGCACTCCCTCAGTACTGCACTTTGTGCTCAAGTCTCCAGAGTGGGACTTAGAACCCACAACCTTCTGACTCAGAGGTTGAGCACATGAAGGTACAGGGCTATTTCAATTCCAAAGACCTTTTAGTCATACCAAGAAGCCGGCCACTCCACTTACTCTTCCCACTGGGGATGCACCTAGAAGTACAAGATTAGAATATAAACCATATTGTCACAAGGTGAAATGCTTATTAAAACAAAATAAGAAGTACATATTCCAAGCAGTTGTAGGGCAATATATTGGGATTACTTTATTGCTACTTTTGTCTAAAGAGTTTCTTTCTGCGGACACAGAATAAGGTGCAAGCAAGTGTCTTTCATCTTGTACCGCTGAAAAAAAGAAAGGACTTGCATTTACAAAGCGCCTCTCACGACCACCGGATGTCCCAAAGCGTTTTACAGCCAATTAAAGTATTTTTGAAGTGTAGTCACTATTGTAATGCAGGAAACACAGCAGCCAATTTGCACACAGCAAGCTCCCTCAAACAGCAATGTAATAATGACCAGATAATCTGTTTAAAATTTTGATTGAGGGATAAATATTGGCTAGGACATCAGGGATAACTCCCCTGCTTTTCTTCGCAATAGTGCCATAGGATATTTTACATCTACCTGAGAGAGCAGACAGGGCCTCAGTTTAACACCTCATCTGAAAGACGGAACCTCCAACAGTGCAGCATTCCCTCAGTTTCTGGAGTGGGACTTGAACCCACAACCTTCTGACAAGAGGCAAGAATGCTACCAACACAGCCACAGCTGACACTAAATCTGACACGAAATAATGAAATACCTCCACTGGGGCACTTTCAAAGCAACTTCCAGCATTAATTTAGCAGTGAATTGCCAAAACACTAGTCCCTGTAGCTGACTGTTAGATGCCCTGGTGCTCAAGTGAAAGATGGTCGGAGTCACTTTATAGAACTTGTGTTGCAATGTTGTCCTTAAAAGCAAGCTCCTCCCAACTATAACAGAAGGGTTTCCACTGACCTGAAAGGAAAGCCATGATCCTGGTGCCTTTGATCTCCAAGACTGAATTGTGGCACTTGTACTGCCTGAAGAGTAATTACTCAAGCCTTCTCGTTTTGTTTCTGTTAGGAATTGATACCAGTTACTTTGAATTGGTGAGGGATGTTGCAGCTTGCAAAAAATTCACAGTAAGCTTTTCAAACACTTGCTATGCAATGATACTCGAAGATCCAAAGGACCTGGTTGACATCATCTCAGAAAGGTAGGCACTAACTTTCTGTAGAAGGTCAACTTACAGGCAGTATTTTGCTCATAAATGCTCCAGCTTTCTGCGCCAGAGTTTGCACATACAGTGAGCTTTTGATCCAACCATAACAAGCACTTCCACATGGAGGAGGAGAGGGGAAGAAGTGAATTAAAATGGCTAACCACCCTACAATATTCAGATGCTCCTGCTAACAGCTGGGTAAAGGATACCACAGGGGGACAACTGGAAGGAGATCTTCAGCCCATCATTTTGGATGGAATGGGTGTCATCTGGGTGAGGAAACAGAAGAGGAATATTAATTATTGGGAGGGAATGTTCAGTAATGGTTTGTTTTCTGGCTGCTCTCTTACTATGTATTTCTTACCGAATCTTGTTTTATGCTTCAGGGAAGTTTTAATCTGATGCAGGGATTCACTATATGTCCCTAAACAAAAGCAAGGCAATCCTATTATGATGCAGTGATATCCAGTAACCATATCACAAGTGAATGGGCTCTAATAAGACAATACCAGCTGTAGTTTTAATGGGCCCAAATTTGGCCCACACGTTTTTTTTGGCGCACTCACCAGAGATGTGCCGACTTTGTAGGCTGAAAACGGCGCCAAAAAGATCTCCCCGGATTCTGGCCTGTTGACTCTCCCGGGGCTTGGCACGGCGCGGCCAGTGGATTGGGGGGTGGAGCAAGGGCCCTGCACGTGAAAGAGTGCCGGCAGCTGTCCGCACGCGCATTAGAGCGTTTGCGCAGTAGCTCCTGCCGATGATGATGATGATGCGTGCTGCAGTGTGGGACCCGATGCATCCCGCCCCTATCCCGGGCTGAGTGGCTTGCTGCACAGCAATGAGAGAAGCCTGCCTTCTTCTAAAGCACTTGGTTCTTTTGTTGGCTGCCACTTTATGTCAATATTCTACACACAACTTGAAGACTTGAGGACATTGTCATGCAAAGGTTCAGGTAGAATTGTCTATTTTGAAATCCATCTCAAAAGTTTGATCGTGGGGGGGGCGAGGGGAGGGGAGAGAGTTTTGATCTCGGGGGGAAGTTTTGATCTGGGGTGGGGCGGGGCAGTGATAACTGTGTAGCCAGTAATTTTAATGAACTTACTCAAGACTTTTCTTAACCCTGTTGATGAAAATACTTTCCTACATAAGAACATAAGAATTACGAACAGGAGGCACTTCTATTTTGTATTTGGATATTTTGAAAAAATTATGTATATATGTTTTGTCTCTTTACTTTTATTTTTGTAGTTTAAGCTTCCATGAATGCTTCTGTTGTATAGTAAATTAACTTTGTGAAGCTTGTCATATGATGTGCTGTATAGCTGTTTGATCCTATTCACATTCTTTAGTCAAGTCATTAGTACCTATCTGCACTGATTTCTTAACTCCCCGCAAGGGTTTTCTGTGCGGCCACAAGTGGACACATACGCTGGCCTAAGTTAGTTTGGAGTAACTATTAGCTGTCCAAAGTGGCTTAAATGGCCAAAACGGGCGTAGGTAGCTGGTAATGCCTCCTTTTGAAAAAAACTAAACTTAACTAAAACAAAATCCTAATTAACTCACTTATAATGGCGCAAATTGAATGTGTAAAATGGGGATTTTTAAAATGCTCCAGAAAAATCAAGTAGCTCCAAAAGAGACAGAGCAAATCCTGGACAATTTTGAGCCCAATAAACCTGAGCTGGCACTATTGTATTTAGGATGGCCCCGCTTTCTAGCAATCGGAAAATATATGCCAATGTGTAACATTAAAACATTGAAGCTGATGCCAAAAGAGTCTTGCCATTGGGACCCATTCTAGAAATCAATTCATTGTGGTAGCATGACCAAGTGATCTAACAACAACAACAACTTCTATTTATATTATGCCTTTAAAGTAATAAAACATCCCAAGATGCGTCACAGGAGTATTATTTAAAAAAACTGCCACATAAGGAGATATTAGGGAAAATGACCAAAAGCTTGGTCAAAGAGGTAGGTTTTAAGGAGCGTCTTAAAGAAAGAAAAAGCAGTAGAGAGGCAGAGAGGGAATTCCAGAGCTTAGGGTCTTGGCAGCTGAAGGCACGGCCACCAATGGTGGAGTGATTAAAATCGGCGATGCTCAAGAGGCTAGAATTAGAAGACTACAGATTATCTCGGAGGGTTGTGGAGCTGGAGATTACAGAGATAGGGAGGGATGAGGCCATGGAGAGATTTAAAAACAAGGATGAGAATTTTAAAATCAAGGCATTGATTAACCGGGAGCCAGGGTATGTCAGTGAGCACAGGACTTGGTCTGAGTTAGGACATAGGCAGCAGTTTTGGATGACCTCAAATTTATGAAGGATGGAATGGGAGGCCAGCCAGGAGTGCGTTGAAATAGTCCAGTCTAGAGGTAACAAAGGCATGGATGAGTGTTTCAGCATCAAATGAGCTGAGGCAGGGGCTGAATCGGGCGCTGTTCCAGAGATGGAGATAGGCAGTCTTAGTGATGGTTCACTTAACGGGAGTTCATAAGTACATAAGTAATAGGAGTAGACCATTTGGCCCCTCGAGCCTGCTCCGCCATTCAATAAGATCATGGCTGTTTTGATCATGGACTCATCTCCACTTCCCTGCCCGCCCCGCAAAACCTTTCATTCCCTTATTGCTCAAAAATCTGTCTTATCTCCGCCTTAAATATATTCAATGACCCAGCCTCCACAGTAGAGAATTCCATAGATTTGCAACCCTCTGAGAGAAGAAATTCCTCCTCATCTCAGTTTTAAATGGGCGGCCCCTTATTCTAAGACTATGTCCTCTAGTTTTAGTTTCCCCTATGAGTAGAAATATCCTCTCTGTATCCACCTTGTCTAGCCCCCTCATTATCTTATAAGTTTCAATAAGATCACCTCTCATTCTTCTGAACTCCAATGAGTATAGGCCCAATCTACTCAACCTATCTTCATAAGTCAACCCCCTCATCTCCGGAATCAACCTAGTGAACCTTCTCTGAACAGCCTCCAATGCAAGTAAATCCTTCCTTAAATACGGAGACCAAAACTGTACGCAGTACTCCAGGTATGGTCTCACCAATACCCTGTACAGTTGTAGCAGGACTTCTCCGCTTTTATACTCTAACCCCCTTGCAATAAAGGCCAACATTCCATTTGCCTTCCTGATTATTTGCTGCACCTGCATCCTAACTTTTTGTGTTTCATGCACAAGGACATCCAGGTCTCTCTGTACTGCAGTACGTTGCAATTTTTCACAAATTTAAATTATAATTTGCTTTTTTATTATTTCTGCCAAAGTGGATAATCTCACATTTTCCCACATTATACTCCATCTGCCAAATTTTTGCCCACTCACTTAGCCTGTCTATATCCCTTTGCATATTTTTTTGTGTCCTTCTCACAATTTGCTTTCCCACCCATCTTTGTATCATCAGCAAACTTGGCTACATTACACTCGGTCCCTTCATCCAAGTCATTTAATATAGATTGTAAATAGTTGAGGACTCAGCACCGATCCCTGCGGCACCCCACCAGTCACTGTTTGCCAACCGGAAAATGACCCATTTATCCTGACTCTCTTTTCTGTTAATTAGTCAATCCTCTATCCATGCTAATATATTACCCACAACCCCGTGAGCTTTTATCTTGTGCAGTAACCTCTTATGTGGCACCTTATTGAATGTCTTCTGAAAATCCAAATACACCACATCCACTGGTTCCCCCTTATCCAACCTACTTGTTAGATCCTCGAAGAACTCCAGCAAATTTGTCAAACATGATTTCCCTTTCATAAAACCATGCTGACTCTGCTTGATTGAATTATGCTTTTCCAAATGTCCCACTACTGCTTCCTTAATAATGCATTACTGCATTTTCCCAACGACAGATGTTAGCCTAACTGGTCTACAGTTTCCTGCTTTTTGTCTGCTTCCTTTTTTAAATAGGGGCATTACATTTGCATCTCAGAGTCAAATATGATACCAAGGTTGCAAACAGTCTGGTTCAGCCTCAAACAGTTGCCAGGGAGAGGGATGGAGTTGGTGGCTAGGGAACAGCTTGTGGCGGGGATCAAAGCTAATGGCTTCAGTCTCCCCAATACTTAGTTGGAGGACATTTCTGCTCATCCAGTACTGGATGTCGGACAAGCAGTCTGACAATTTAGAGACAGTGGAGGGGTCGAGAGAAGTGGTGGTGAGGTAGAGCTGGGTGTCATCAGTGTACATGTGGAAACTGACGCTGTGTTTTCTAATGATGTCACCAAGAGACAGCATTTAGATGAGAAAAAGGAGGGGACCTAGGACAGATCCTTGGGGGACACCATAGGTAATGGTGCGGGAGTGGGACGAGAAGCTATTGCAAGTGATTCTTTGGCTACGATTAAATAGATAAGAATGGAACCAGGCGAGTGCAATCCCACCCAGCTGGACAACGGCAGAAAGGAGGATGGTGTGGTCAACAGGCTGGATTTAGGTTCCAGTCTGTGTGATTGTGGATTCGTATCCCACCACTGCCAGAATTTGCAGCGCTTCACTAAAACTTATGTATTTGAAGAGAACCAATTTGCAGGATTATAGGGTAAAAAGCTGGGGTGTGGGACTAAATTGGACCGCTCTTTCAAAGAGTTGGCACAGGCACGACGGGCTGAATGGCCCCCTTTTGTGCTGTAAAATTCCATTATTGTACTGCTAAGGATTATAAGTAACTTTATGTAAGACATTCAGAAGGAGACTATACCAAAATGGTGGTGGTAATTAGAGTTTAATTTAGTACAAGACAAAGCATAGTTAACAAGTCATATTGCTAATAGTCTTACCATCTAAGACAATAGATGCAATAAAAACAGTACTACCCACTCCTCTAGAAAACAGATATTAAGATAATGAACGATGTCTCTGCAAGATCCTGCAAATCCCCTGGGAGGACAGACGCACCAACATTAGTCTCCTCGACCAGGCCAATATCCCCAGCATTGAAGCACTGACCACACTTGATCAGCTCCGCTGGGCAGGCCACATTGTTCGCATGCCAGACACGAGACTCCCAAAGCAACCCCTGCCTCTTCCTGGTGTTCTTCCTTCAATTCTCTACCATGAGTTCTATCTTTCTCCCAGTTTATATCCTGTTTCCCTTCCTGCCATGTTGTTTGATCACCCTGTGACCCAGGTTCCGTGGCTCCATTATCACATCTTTCTTAAATAAAAGCAGAAAATACAGGAAATCTCAGGTCAGGCAGCATCTGTGCAGAGAAACAGAGTTAACATTACAGGTCTGGACCCTTCGGTCTGAGTTCTGTGTTTCTCTCCACAGATGCTGCCTGACCTGCTGAGATTTTCAGCATTTTCTGTTTTTATTTCAGATTCCAGCATTCGCAATATTTTGCTTTTGGATCAGATCTTTCTTGTACTGTTTGCTTTACTTTGCATGCAACCCTATTTAATATGCGAACTTGCCTTTGGATTGTGTAAAGATTGTAATCTCAACATCTGCCCTTCCCTTGATCAATAGCCCTCATGCTGCAATCACATGGTCAGTAGCCCATATATGATCAAATTGTCCTCTTATCAGTACCTAACACAATATGATCAAACTGGTTTCAGTTGACTATTGCATCACCTGAAACTTATTCTAGCTTAATGTTGTATCACTCAAAAAATGTATTAACCCCATGTTTGAATTCTACCATTACCATCCTGCTTGCTTTAAGCTAATACTTTAAATATATAATTCTATCATCCTGTTTCCTTGCAGTTATCATCCTTTGTTACCTATTTTGTGAGGTATGATGTGATTCAGGGAAGTGCTATTGAAGCTGGTTGTGTGGCGTAGCTGAACAAGAAATATAGAGGCTAGGATTCTGGTAGTTATCATCACAGGCAGTGCCTCAGAATCGAGGAAGACTTGCTTCCACTCTTTAAAAAAAAAAAATGACTCCTTAGGTGGCTGAACAGTCCAATAAGAGAACCACAGTCCCTGTCACAAGTGGGGCAGATGGTCGTTGAGGGAAAGGGTGGGTGGGACTGGTTTGCCGCACGCTCTTTCTGTTGCATGCGCTTGATTTCTGCATGCTCTCGGCGATGAGACTCGAGGTGCTCAGCGCCCTCCCAGATGCACTTCCTCCACTTAGAGCGGTCTTTGGCCAGGGACTCCCAGGTATCAGTGGGGATGTTGCACTTTATCAGGGAGGCTTTGAGGGTGTCCTTGTAACGTTTCCTCTGCCCACCTTTGGCTCATTTGCCGTGAAGGAGTTCTGGTAGAGCGCTTGCTTTGGGAGTCTCGTGTCTGGCATGCGAACAATGTGGCCTGCCCAGCGGAGCTGATCAAGTGTGGTCAGTGCTTCAATGCTGGGGATATTGGCCTGGTCGAGGAGACTAACGTTGGTGCGTCTGTCCTCCCAGGGGATTTGCAGGATCTTGCAGAGACATCGTTCATTATCTTAATATCCGTTTTCTATTGTAAAACGTATTTGGTGTGTTATTGCCTGAATTGTTGAATACCTCTGGCCTAAAGAGACAACAGGACATTCAACCCAACAATAAAAAACAAAACCCTTCCACAGTTGCTATGAAATCTTACAAGTCGAGTTCTGGCCCAGTGAAATATGGAAGTAGTGGGTCCACAACAAATAAATCTTATGTATAATATGCTAAAAGATTTGTATCTGCACACACTTCCTGTTGTCATACTTGCTTCCAACTGTCACACTTTATCCCTCACACATTGCTGATTGGCTTAAAGTAAAACATCAACAAATCAGAACTGATAGTGAACATACAAATAAAAAAAGCTAAGTGATAAGCAAATAAAATGCCAGTGATAAACTACTAAGGTCTCACAAAAATCATTAATCATGAATGGCCAATCAGAAGAACCAACCTGGGGGTCTTTCTGCATGAAACACAAAAGGTTAGCATGCAGGTACAGCAAATGATCAGGAAGGCAAATGGAATGTTGACCTTTATTGCAAGGAGGATGGAGTATAAGAGCAGTGAAGTCCTGCTACAACTAGAGTTCTGCCACACCTGGAGTACTGCGTACAATTTTGGTCTCCTTATTTAAGGAAGGATATACTTGCATTGCATGCAGTTCAGAGAAGGTTCACTAGGTTGATTCCTGAGATGATGGGGTTGACTTATGAAGAAAGGTTGAGCAGGTTGGGCCTGTACTCATTGGAGTTTTGAAGAATGAGAAGTGATCTTATTGAAACATATAAGATACTGAGGGGGCTCAACCATGTAGATGCAGAGAGGATGTTTCCCCTCGTGGGGGAATCTAGAACTAGGGGGCATAGTTAGAAACATAGAAAATAGGTGCAGGAGTAGGCCATTCAGCCCTTCGAGCCTGCACCACCATTCAATAAGATCATGGCTGATCATTCACCTCAGTACCCCTTTCCCGCTTTCTCTCCATACCCTTTGATCCCTTTAGCCGTAAGGGCCATATCTAACTCCCTCTTGAATATATCTAACGAACTGGCATCAACAACTCTCTCTGTGGTAGAGAATTCCACAGGTTAACAACTCTCTGAGTGAAGAAGTTTCTCCTCATCTCGGTCCTAAATGGCTTATCCCTCATCCATAGACTGTGACCCCTGGTTCTGGACTTGCCCAACATCGGGAACATTCTTCCTGCATCTAACCTGTACAGTCCTGTCAGAATTTTATATGTTTCTATGAGATCCCCTCTCATTCTTCTAAACTCCATTGAATACAGGCCCAGTTGATCCAGTCGTTCCTCATATGTCAGTCCTGCCATCCTGGGAATCAGTCTGGTGAACCTTCGCTGCACTCCCTCAATAGCAAGATCATCTTTCCTCAGATTAGGAGACCAAAACTGAACACAATATTCCAGGTGAGGCCTCGCCAAGGCCCTGTACAACTGCAGTAAGACCTCCCTGCTCCTATACTCAATTCCCTAGCTATGAAGGCCAACATGCCATTTGCCTTCTTCACTGCCTGCTGTACCTGCATGCCAGCTTTCAATGACTGATGTACCATGACACCCAAGTCTCGTTGCACCTCCCCTTTTCCTAATCTGTCACCATTCAGATAATATTCTGCCTTCCTGTTTTTGCCATCAAAGTGGATAACCTCACATTTATCCACATTATACTGCATCTGCCATGCATTTGCCCACTCACCTAACCTGTCAAGTCACCCTACAGCCTCTTAGCATCCTCCTCACAGCTCACACCACCACCCAGCTTAGTGTCATCTGCAAACTTGGAGATAATACACTCAATTCCTTCATCTAAATCATTGATGTATATTGTAAATAGCTGGAGTCCCAGCACTGAGCCCTGCGGCACCTCACTAGTCACTGCCTGCCATTCTGAAAAGGACCCATTTATCCCGACTCTCTGCTTCCAGTCTACCAACCAGTTCTCTATCCACGTCAATATATTACCCCCAATACCATGTACTTTAATTTTGCACACCAATCTCTTGTGTGGCACTTTGTCAAAAGCCTTTTGAAAGTCCAAATACACCACATCCACTGATTCTCCCTTGTCCACTCTACTAGTTACGTCCTCAAAAAATTCTAGAAGATTTGTTAAGCATGATTTCCCTTTCATAAATCCATGCTGACTTGGACCGATCCTGTCACCGCTTTCCAAATGTGCTGCTATTTCATCTTTAATAACTAATTCCAACATTTTCCCCACTACTGATGTCAGGCTAACCGGTCTTCAATTCCCCGTTTTCTCTCGTCCCTCCTTTTTTAAAAAGTGGTGTTACATTAGCTACCCTCCAGTCCAGAGGAACTGATCCAGAGTCGATAGACTGTTGGAAAATGATCACCAAGCATCCACTATTTCTAGGGCCACTTCCTTAAGTACTCTGGGATGCAGACTATCAGGCCCTGGGGATTTATCGACCTTCAATCCCATCAATTTCCCTAACACAATTTCCCGCCTAGTAGGAGTTTCCTTCAGTTCCTCCTTCTCACTAGACCCTCGGTCCCCTAGTATTTCCTGAAGGTTATTTGTGTCTTCCTTCGTGAAGACAGAACCAAAGTATTTGTTTAACTGGTGCGCCATTTCTTTGTTCCCCGTTATAAATTCACCTGAATCTGACTGCACAGGACCTACTTTTGTTTTCACTGATCTTTTTCTCTTCACATATCTATAGAAGCTTTTGCAATCAGTTTTTATGTTCCCAGCAAGCTTCCTCTCGTACTCTATTTTCCCCCTCCTAATTAAACCCTTTGTCCTCCTCTGCTGAGTTCTAAATTTCTCCCAGTCCTCAGGTTTGTTGCTTTTTCTGGCCAATTTATATGCCTCTTCCCTAATTTTCCTTGTTAGCCACGGTTGAGCCACCTTCCCCGTTTTATTTTTAATCCAGACAGGGATGTACAATTGTTGAAGTTCATCCATGTGATCTTTAAATGTCTGCTATTGCCTGGCCACCGTAAACCCTTTAAGTATCATTCGCCAGTCTATTCTAGCCAATTCACGTCTCATACCATCGAAGTTACCTTTCCTTAAGTTCAGGACCCTAGTCTTTGAATTAACTGTGTCACTCTCCATCTTAATATTATGGTCACTCTTCCCCAAGGAGCCTCGCACAACAAGATTGCTAATAAGCCCTTTCTCATTACACATCACCCAGTCTAAGATGGCCAGCCCTCTAGTTTCAGAATAAAGGGTCGCCCATTTAGAACGGAGATGAGGAGGAATTTCTTCTCAGAGGGTCGTAAATCTGTGGAATTTTCTGCCCTAGAGAGCTGTGGAGGCTGGGTCCTTGAATATATTTAAGATGGAGATAGACAGATTTTTGAATGATAAGGAGTGGGCAGGGGAGTGGAGCTGTGCCCAAGATCAGATCAGCCATAATCTTATTAAGTGGCAGAGCAGGCTCGAGGGGCCCTCGAGGGGCCAAATGGCCTACTCCTGCTCTTATTTCTTATGTTCTTATATATTTATATTATATATAAATAAAAAAAACAAGGAAAAATGAAACAACTGAATCACTCACAAAATGTTTGGAAACATTTTTCATCTGCTATTTTATCTCAGTAATTGAAATTTCTAATGGCCAAAATAAGATTTTGAATAAAATAAATATATATTTCACAATAACATGATCATCAACATTAACATTATTCAACTAATCGAATTCCGTGCCTGGGCTCAAACCTAGAATTCCCTGGTCTATTGCTTAATTACATATAGGGCAGACAAAAAGAACAAATTGCATTTATATAGAGCTTTTAGAAACCATGCTGAGGTGCTTCACAAATGGAAATAGATAGGGAAACGAACACTGAGCCACAGTGTGAGAGATGAGATGAGGGGCTGAAAGCTAGATTGAATAGGGTCTTGAGAAGGTTTTTAAAAGAATGAAAGTGAGATAAGAGTTTCAGAAAGTAAAACTGAGTCGGCTGAAATCATTATCATAGGCAGTCCCTCGAAATCGAGGAAGACATGCTTCCACTCTAAAAGTGAGTTCTTAGGTGACTGAACAGTCCAATACGGGAATTACAGTCTCTGTCACAGGTGGGACAGTCGTTGAAGGAAAGGGTTGGTGGGACTGGTTTGCCCCAGGTGGGATTGGTCCTTCCGCTGCCTGCGCTTGTTTTCTGCATGCTCTCGGCGACGAGACTCGAGGTGCTCAGCACCCTCCCGGATGCTCTTCCTCCACTTAGTGCGGTCTTTGACCAGGGACTCCCAGGTGTCGGTGGCGATGTTGCATTTTATCAAGGAGGCTTTGAGGGTGTCCTTGAAACATTTCCTCTGCCCACCTGGGGCTTGCTTGCCATGTAGGAGTTCCGAGTAGAGCGCTTGCTTGGTTAGTCTTATGTCAGGCATGCGAACAATGTGGCCCGCCCAACGGAACTGGTCGAGAGTGGTCAGTGCTTCGATGCTGGGGATGTTGGCCTGATCACTAACGTTGGTGTGTCTGTCCTCCCGGGGGATTTGCAGGATCTTGCGGAGACATCGTTGGTGGTATTTCTCCAGTGATTTGAGGTGTCTATTGTATATGGTCCACGTCTCTGAGCCGTACAGAAGGATGGGTATCACTACCGTCCTGTAGACCATGAGCTTGGTGGCAAATTTGAGGGCCTGATCTTCGAACACTCTCTTTCTCAGGCGGCTGAAGGCTGCGCTGGTGCACTGGAGGCAGTGTTGAACCTTGTCGTTGATGTCTGCCCTTGCTGATAATAGGCTCCCGAGGTATCGAAAGTGGTCCACATTGTCCAGGACCATGCCATGGATCTTGATGATTGAGGGGCAGTGCTGTGTGGCGGGGTCAGGTTGGTGGAGGACCTTTGTCTTACGGATGTTTAGTGTAAGGCCTATGCTTTCGTACGCCTCAGTGAAGATGGTGACTATGACTTGGAGTTCAGACTCTGAATGTGCGCAGTCGCAAGTGTTGTCTGCATACTGTAGTTCGACGACAGAGGTTGGGGTGGTCTTGGATCTGGCCTGGAGACAACGAAGGTTGAACAGGTTTCCACTGGTTCTGTAGCCAACTGCGAGGGACTATGGAGCGTCGTGCTCGGTTTCGGCTGCCCCCAAAATTTTGTCACCATCCTCCGCCTGCTCCACAACGACATGCAAGCCGTGATCTTGACCAACGGATCCATCACAGAACCAATCCACGTCCGGACCGGGGTCAAGCAGGGCTGCTTCATCATGCCAACCCTCTTCTCGATCTTCCTCGCTGCAATGCTCCACCTCACACTCAACAAGCTCCCCGCTGGAGTGGAACTAAACTACAGAAACAGTGGCAGCTGAAAGCTCTACCGCTGACAGCGAGGTATCATGCACCTGCTGACAGTGGCATAGACAAAGGGTTGTTCAAACATCCCTTCTTCCAGAAATGTATGTTTTTAATTGAATCACTCCTTCTTCTTTCAAAAGAACATATCTTATGATCACTTGATAGGACAAGTGTTCTTTCAGAGATAGTTAATTCCACAGTGTGACCACTGAAAACCAATTAGTTGAGCTAATGCTTCTAAATGTTCACTGGGATACTTGAGTGAATAGTAGCAAAGTTACTGATAGACCAGCGACACATAACTGGTGCTTGGACTTTGTGTTCCACAAGTCTGTTTTTACTTTTCATTTGCTTTATTTGAATTGTTGGATTAATGGAAGTAATAATGTTTCTACTTGAACCTTTTGAAATTGGACAGGTGATGAAGGGAGGCACAACCCCATCTTGATGGGCCACGCTATTTCCCAGTATTTTGTTCTTTTCAATTCAATTGCAGAATTTTTGGTAAAGATACAATTGAAAACAAATGAGGTTGCATTAGCAATGAAAGCTAAACTGGTTCCATCAGTAGCGATCAGGTAAACAGAATGTCGCGACCTGCGATGTGTTGATTCCCACTCGAGAGGGAGAGCAATGCTGCTTGGATCAGGTAACCTCAGCATGCTATCTTCCTATATTGAGAGTCAGCAGTGCTGTCTGTTTTTGATATATCTGCTGTCCTTCACATGGGAGAGGGTGTGATACCTTAAAATAGATAACTGGGAAGGACTAATTTGATACCAAAATTCATTAAAGGAGAACATCAGCTAAATATAACAAGATTAACATACAAAATGCAATGTCAACTACAGAAAAATCTGGTTTAAATGCATATCTTCACCCCAAAAGTTGGACTTTGTTAAAACCTGTGTTGAAGGCTCATGCAGATTGATTGGATGAAGGTCTCTTTCTGCTGATTGTGAAGATCCTAGTTCTGGTGCCATGACTCCCGAACAGAAAATCGCCCAAGATTTACCATAACTTAGTTCTAAATTACCAATCTCATTTAGAAAAAACACTAGGATGGCTGATGCAAAATGTACAAGTCACACTTGGACAGTATTGAGTGTGCTTGGGTTGCATTTTTAGACCTTTATTCTGGATCTACACTGTGCCACACCTGCCCTGAAAGTACTTTTATTTTATTTGTTCCTGGGATGTGGGCGTCGCTGGCAAGGCCAGCATTTATTGCCCATCCATAATTGCCCTTGAGAAGGTCGTGGTGAGTCGCCTTCTTGAACTGCTGCAGTCGTGTGGTGAAGGGAGGGAGTTCCACCATGCTGTTAGGGAGGGAGTTCCAGGATTTTGACCCAGCGACAATGAAGGAACGGTAATATATTTGCAAGTCAGGGTGGTGTGTAACTTGGAGGGGAACTTGGAGGGAATCCATGCACCTGCTCCCCTTGTCCTTCTAGATGGTAGAGGTCGCGGGTTTGGGAGGTGCTGTTGAAGGAGTCTTGGCGAGTTTCTGCAGTACTTCTTGCAGATGGTACACGCTGCAGCCACGGAGCATTGGTGATGGAGGGAGCAGATGGGGTACCGATCAAACGGGTTGCTTTGTCCTGGATAGTGTCGAGCTTCTTGAGTGTTGTTGGTGCTGTACTCATCCAGGCAAGTGGGGAGTATTCCATCACACTCCTAACTTGTGCCTTGTCGATGGTGGAAAGGCTTTGGGGAATCAGGAGGTGAGAAACTCGCCGCAGAATATCCAACCTCTGACCTGCTCTTGTAGCCACAGTATTTATGCGGCTGATCCAGTTAAATTTCTGGTCAATGGTGACTCTCAGGATGTTGATGGCGGGGGATTCAGTGATGGTAATTCCGTTGAATGTCATGGGACGGTGATTAGACTCTCTCTTGTTGGAGATAGTCATTGCCTGGCACTTGTGTGGTGCGTATGTTACTTGCCACTTATCAGCCCAAACCTGAATGTTATTTGCTGCCTGCTGGCATGGACTGCTTCATTATCTGGGGAATTGCGAATGGAACTGAAACTGTGCAATCATCAGCGAACATCCCCACTTCTGACCTTATGATGGAGGGAAGGTCATTGATGAAGCAGTTGAAGATGCTTGGGCCTAGAACACTGTCCTGAGGAACTCCTGCAGCGATGTTGGGGGTATGTCTGCATAAATCATTGAAAGTGGCAGGGCAGGTTGAGAAAGCAATTAAAAAGGCATGCAGGATCCTGGGCTTCATAAATAGAGGTATAATGTACAAAACTGTGGAAATTATGATGAATTTGTATAAAACATTGGTTTGGCCCCAACTGAGGTATTGTGTCCAATTCTGGGCACACTTTAGGAAGGATGTGAAGGCCTTAGAGAAGGTGCAGAAAAGATTTACAAGAATGATTCCAAGAATGAGGGACTTCAGTTACGTTGATAGACTGGAGAAGCTGGGAGATAGACTGTTCTCCTTGGAGCAGAGAGGAGATTTGATAAAGGTGTTCAAAATGGTCTGGACAGAGTAGATAAAGAGAAACTGTTCCCATTGGCAGAAGGGTCGAGAACCAGAGGACACAGATTTAACGTGATTGGCAAAAGAACCAAAGGCAATGTAAGAAAACACTTTTTTACACAGTGAGTGGTCAAGATCTGAAAGGGTGGTGGAGGCAGACTCAATTTTATCTTTCAAAAGAGAGTGGAATAAGTATCTGAAGGAAAAGCAATTACAGGTCTACAGGAAAAGGGCAGGGGAGTAGGACTAGCTGAGAGTTGACACAGAATTGACGGGCAGATTGGCCTGCTTCCGTGCTGTAACCATTCTATGATTCTATGACGTCCTTGGGCTAAGATGATTGACCTCCAACAATCCCAACCATCTTCCTTAGTGGTCTGTATGACTCCAGCCAGTGAAGAGTTTTCCCTCTGATTCCCGTGGACGTCAATGCCACATTCTGTCAAATGCTGCCTTGATGTCACTCTCACCTCACACCTGGAATTCAACTCTTTTGTCCATGTTTGGACCAAGGCTGTAATGAAGTTTGGAGCCGAGTGGTTCTGGTAGAACCCAAAGTGAGCATCGGTGAGCAGGTTATTGGTGAGTAAATGCTGCCTGATAGCACTGTCGATGCCACATTCCATCACTTTGCTGATAATTGAGAGTAAACTGATGGGGTGGTAATTGGCCGGATTGGATTTGTCCTGCTTTTTGTGGACAGGACATATCTGGGCAGTTTTCCACATTGTCGGGTAGATGCCAGTGTTGTATCTGTACTGGAACAGCTTGGCTAGAGGTGCGGCTAGATCTGGAGTGCAAGTCTTCAGTACAACAGCTGGGATGTTGTCAGGGCCCATAGCATTTGCTGTATCTAGTGCGTTCAGCCATTTCCTGATATTGCGTGGAGTAAATCTGATTAGCTGAATTTGGGCTTTTGTGATGGAACCTCAGGGGGAGGCTGAAATGGATCATCCATTTGGCACTTCTGGCTGAAGATGGTTGCAAACGCTTCAGCCTTGTCCTTTTCACTCACCATCATTGAGGATGGGGATATTCGTGGAGCGTCGTCCTCACGTTAGTTGTTTAAATTTCCACCACCATTCCCGACTGGGGGTGGCAGGACTGCAGAGTTTTGATCTGATCTGTTGATTGTGGGATTGCTTAGCTCTGTCTATAGCATGCTGCTTTCACTGTTTAGCATGTATATAATCCTGGGCTGCAGCTTCCCAGGTTGGCACCTCATTTTTAGATATGCCTTCTGCAGTTCTCATTGAACCAGGGTTTGTCCCTTGGCTTGATGGCAATGGTAGAGAGAGGTGTATGCCGGTCCATGAGGTTACAGATTGTGGTGGAGTACAATTCTGCTGCTGCTGATGGCCCACAGTGCCTCATGGAAGCCCAGTTTTGAGTTGCTAAATCTGTACGGAATCTATCCTATTTAGCACAGTGGTAGTGCCACACAACACGATGGAGAGTGTCTTAAGTGTGATGACAGGTCTTCATCTCCACAAGGACTATCCGGTGGTCAAGGACAAGGTCAAGTAGGTTTTCCCAGCAGTGTCAGCTGTGGCTCAGTGGGTAGCACTGTCGCCTCTGAGTCAGAAGGTTGTGGGTTCAAGTCCCAATCCAGGGACTTGAGCACAAAAATCTAGACTATCACTCCACAGAGGAGTGCTGCACTGTTGGAAGTGCTGTCTTTTAGATGAGATGTTAAACCGAGGTCCTGTCTGCTCTCTCAAGTGGACGTAAAAGATTCCATGGCACTATTTCGAAGAAAAACAAGGAAGTTAACCCGGGCGCCTGGCCAATATTTATCCCTCAATCAACATTTAAAAAAAAACAGATCATCTGGTCATTATCACATTGCTGTTTGTAGGAGCTTGCTTGTGTGCGAATTGGCTGCCGCGTTTCCTACATTACAATAGGGACTACACGCCATAAGTACTTAATTGGCTGTAAAGCATTTTGAGGCGTCCAGTGGTTGTGAAAGGCGCTATATAAATCCAAGTCTTTCTTTTCATTCTCTTGTTGGTTCTCTCACCACCTGCCGCAGGCCCAGTCTGGCAGTTATGTCCTTCAGTACTCGGCCAGCTCGGTCAGTATTGGTGCAATCGATCCACTCTTGGTGATGGACATTGAAGTCCCCCACCCAGAGTACATTCTCTGCCCTTGCTACCCTCAGTGCTTCTTTCAACTGATGTTCAACATGGAGGAGTAATGATTTACCTGCCGAAGGAGGGCAGTAGGTGATAATCAGCAGAAGGTTTCCTTGCCCATGCTTGTCCTGAAGCCATGAGACTTCATGGGGTTCGGAGTCAATGTTGAGCACTCCCAGGCCACTCCCTCCCAACTATATACCACTGTCGCCTGCTCTGGTGGGTCGCAGGACATATCCAGGGATGGTGATGGAGGGGTCTGGGACATTGGTTGAAAGGTATGATTCTGTGAGTATTACTATGTCAGGCTGTTGCTTGACTAGTCTGTGTGACAGCTCTCCCAATTTTGACATGTCCCCAGATGTTAGTGAGGGGATCTTTGCAGGGTTGACTGGGCTGGGTGTGCCTTTGTCGTGTCCGAAGTCGGTGCCAAGGTCGATGTCGGGTGGGCCATCCATTTTTTAAATTATTATTGTTTTCTGTAGCAGTTTGTTACAACTGAGTTGTTTGCTAGGCCATTTCAGAGGCAGTTAAGAGTTAACCACATCGCTGTGGGTTTGGAGTCCCAAATAGGCCAGACTAGGTAAGGATGGCAGATTTCCTTCCTTAAAGATATTAGCGAACCAGATGGGTTCTTATGACAATCCGATAGTTTCATGGTCACCATTACTGATAGCTTTTTATTCCAGATGTATTTAATTAACTGAGTTTAAATTCCCAAGCTGCCATGGTGAGATTTGAACTCGCGTCTCTGGATCATTAGTCCAGACCTCTGGTTTACTAGTCCAGTAACATAACCGCTATGCTACCGTTTCCGGTAACTTGCTGCTAACATTGGTTGCTTAAAAATTGAACACGTTCGTTTCTGCAGTACTGACATCAGTTAATCGTGATGAACACCAATTTCTTCCCACGCCAAGTCAATCTTATTTTATTGTTTTTAAAGGGCTGACGTTGCCTCGAGAATAAGTCATCTAGACCTGACGCATGCACAGATAGTAAGCAGAAATTGGAAGTTTGGAAATGATACTTCTCTTGAATTTATAGAAAATGTCATAGCTAATTTCCCCAATTATTGTATTCTGGATGAGACTGATAATCCTGTCTCTTGGCTACTAAGCTACAATTATGGTGCGATGGGATTACTGTACACTCTACCAGAGCATCGGAGGAAGGGCTATGCCAAATTACTGGTGGCTACCATGGTGAAAACTCTGCAGAACCTTGGATATCCTATTTATTGCTTCATTGAAGAGGAAAATGACAAGTCATACCAATTATTTGAGAAGCTTGGTTTTAAGGAATCCCCAGGCATTCGATTTGCATGGCAATCGTGCAGACCTTTTGAAAGGTAACTGTTGGAGCAGCATACCTGGCAGAGTTTTTTTGCTTAATCTTTGTATGAAAAATAATGTATGTATTATGCCACTTAACCAAATTTACTTTCCAATTACTGCTGCAGCAGAACAGTTAAGGTTTTCTAGTTGTGCAGTGTACAGTTTAGTTTGCAAAATGTAATGAATAGCATATAATCCTCTGCCGTTTCTGATGCTATTTTTATGCTATTAACAATAAATACATGGTTGCCATATTAAACAGTTTCCAGGGATTGCACACTGTTAGTAAGCTTTGACAAGGTGAAGGAACCCAGCTTTCCTGTATCTTTGGGTAATCATTGATTTTTGTATGGTTAAAGGTAAGCAGAGATGTTAACTTACATAGATTCTAGCATGTAATTTTGGGTCAGTTAAATGGATGTAATTGGAGTGTAACTGTGGGGGCAAAAATCAGTTGTGCTCAGTCACTACTCACAATGTGCATTTCTGAAATCCTCTTCAGTGCCTATTCCAAACAGATGCTGTGAAACTGAACACCTTATGAGAATCGTAATTAATTTAAATATTTTGGAGGGCTTTAACACAACTTGTGCAGTTTGTGGCATGGTTTTCGGCCAACTATTCTTGTTACAAATTGGGACATTGGGCTTTTCATTTTATTTGTACAATTTGGAGAAAGAAGAGGGATGGCACTAAACCAAGTTACACCAGAGGAGGAGTGCACCAACTTATCATTACCTTCCCAATCACAGGTACAAGCAAAGATGGTCTTACCTGGACTTGTTAGAGGAACAGGGTATGCACTGATGAAGATTCATCAAGTTTTGCCATGTGCTGCAAGCTGACTTGCAATCAAGCTCCAGCACAGGCAAGTTAGCTGCCAAGATCCCTGCAACCTAGATTTTTTATGTCTCAGACTCACTCCAGGCTGCCACAGGGAACATTGGTTTATCTGTAAACACTGATACATCATACAGTTCATTGATGAATTATAAATACATGTATTGTTCATCATTTTCCCAACAACAACCAACATGAGGGGGCACAGCAGGATTTTTTTTTAAATGGCAGGATTTCTGCAAGTCCATAAGTGTCATTGATTGTTCCCATGTAGTCCTAAGTTCTACTCTACGTAAACTTGAAGTCATTAAAAACTCTGTTGCCGTGTCCTAACTCGCACCAAATCCCATTCACCCATCACCCCTGTGCTTGCTGACCTACACGGGCTCCCGGTTTAGCAACCACCGATTATAAAATTCTCATCCTTGTTTTCAAATCCCTCCATGGCTTCGCCCCTCCCTACCTATGTAATTTCCTCCAGCCCCACAACCCCCGCCCCCCCCCCCACCCCCGAGTGGATGAAGATTTCAGGGAGAGAATGGTCCCTTTGGAATACTGGGAGGGGAGGGGAAAATGGTGCTTGGCGGTGGCAGCATGCTGGAGATGGCGGAGGATGATCCGTTAAATGTGGAGGCTAATGAAGTGGAAGGTGAGGGCAAGGGGAACCCTATCGTCATTCTGAGAGGGAGGGGAAGGGGTGAGAGCAGAAGTGCGGGAAATGGGACAGACACAGCTGAGGGCCCGGTCAACCACGGTGGAGGAGAAACCTCAGTTGAGGAAAAAGGAAGACATATCGGAAGCACTGGTATGGAATAGATGTGACAGAGATGGAGAAACTGGAAGAATGGAATAGAGTCCTTACAGGAAGCAAGGTGGGAGTGTAATCAAGGTAGCTGTGGGAGTCAGTGGACAAATAATAGATATTGGTCAACAGCCTATCCCAAGAAATGGAGATAGAGATGTCAAGGAAGGGAAGAGTCAGAGATGGACCATGTGCAGGCGAGGATGGTGTGGAATTTGGGAGCAAAGTTGATGAAATTTTCCAGTTTGGGGTGACAGCAGGAAGTGACACCGATACAGTCATCAATGTACTGGACAAAGAGGTGAAGGAGGGTACCCGGGTGGGACTGGAATAAAGAATGTAAAAATTACTTTCTGATGCCATTTTTTCCAGTGTTTATAAACCAAGAGTTCTTGCCTGAAAAAGTGACAATTCCAGTATGCAAAATTCAGTGGCATTAACAATGGAGCTAGAATAGTATTAAAATGTCACACCTACCATTATAATTATATTCATCAATTAGGACTATATTTTTCATGTTGCACTGTTAAGTATGAGAGGAAGCTTGCCAGGAACATAAAAACCGACTGCAAAAGCTTCTATAGATATGTGAAGAGAAAAAAATTAGTGAAGACAAACGTAGGTCCCTTGCAGTCAGAATCAGGTGAATTTATAATGGGGAACAAAGAAATGGCAGACCAACTGAACAAATACTTTGGTTCTGTCTTCACGAAGCAAGACACAAATAACCTTCCGGAAATACTAAGGGACCGAGGATCTAGCGAGAAGGAGGAACTGAAGGAAATCTTTATTAGAGGAAATTGTGTTAGGGAAATGGATGGGATTGAAGGCCGATAAATCCCCAGGGCCTGATAGTCTGCATCCCAGAGTACTTAAGGAAGTGGCCCTCGAAATAGTGGACGCATTGGTGATCATTTTCCAACAGTCGATCGACTCTGGATCAGTTCCTATGGCCTGGAGGGTAGCTAATGTAACACCACTTTTTAAAAAAGGAGGGAAGACAGAAAACGGGGAATTGAAGCCTGATATAGGTAGTGGGGAAAATGTTGGAATCAATTAATAAAGCTGAAATAGCAGCACATTTGGAAAGCAGTGACAGGATCGGTTCAAGACAGCATGGATTTATGAAAGGGAAATCATGCTTGACAAATCTTCTAGAATTTTTTGAGGATGTAACTAGTAGAGTGGACAAGGGAGAACCAGTGGATGTGGTGTATTTGGACTTTCAAAAGGCTTTTGACAAAGTCCCACACAAGAGATTAGTGTGAAAAATTAAAGCACATGATATTGGGGGTAATGTATTGACGTGGATAGAGAACTAGTTGGCAGACTGGAAGCAGAGCGTCGGGATAAACAGGTCCTTCTCAGAATGGCAGACAGTGACTAGTGGGGTGCTGCAGGGCTCAGTGCTGGGACCCCAGCTATTTACAATATACATCAATGATTTAGATGAAGGAATTGAGTGTAATATCTCCAACTTTGCAGACGACACTAAGCTGGGTGGCGGTATGAGCTGTGAAGAGGATGCTAAGAGGCTGCAGGGTGACTTGAACATGTTAGATGAGTGGGCAAATGCATGACAGATGCAGTATAATGTGGATAAATGTGAGGTTATCCACTTTGGTGGCAAAAACATGAAGGCAGAATGTTATCTGAATTGCAGCAGATTAGGAAAGGGGAGGTGCAACGAGACCTGGGTGTCATGGTACATCAGTCATTGAAAGTTGGCATGCAGGTACAGCAGGCGGTGAAGAAGGCAAATGGCATGTTGGCCTTCATAGCTAGGGGATTTGAGTATAGGAGCAGGGAGGTCTTACTGCAGTTGTACAGTGCCTTGGTGAGGTCTCACCTGGAATATTGTGTTTAGTTTTGGTCTCCTAATCTGAGGAAGGACATTCTTGCTATTGAGCGAGTGCAGCGAATGTTCACCAGACTGATTCCCGGGATGGCAGAACTGACATATGAGGAGAGACTGGATCAACTGGGCCTTTATACACTGGAGTTTAGAAGGATGAGAGGGGATCGCATAGAAACTTACAAGATTCTGACGGGACTGGACAGGTTAGATGCGGGAAGAATGTTCCCGATGATGGGGAAGTCCAGAACCAGGGAACGCAGTCTTAGGATAAGGGGTAGGCCATTTAGGACTGAGATGAGGAGAAACTTCTTCACTCAGAGAGTTGTTAACCTGTGGAATTCCCTACCGCAGAGAGTTGTTGATGCCAGTTCATTGGATATATTCAAGAGGGAGTTAGATATGGCCCTTACGGCTAAAGGGATCAAGGGGTATGGAGAGAAAGCAGGAAAGGAGTACTGAGGGAATGATCAGCTATGATCTTATTGAATGGTGGTGCAGGCTCGATGGGCCAAATGGCCTACTCCTGCACCTATTTTCTATGTTGCTATGCCTCACCTGGAATATTGTGTTTAGTTTTGGTTTCCTAATTTGAGGAAGGACGTTCTTGCTATTGAGGGAGTGCAGCAAAGGTTTACCAGACTGATTCCCGGGATGGCAGGACTGACGTATGAGGAGAGACTGGATCGACTGGAAAATGTTTGAATCAATTATTAAAGATGAAATAGCAGCTCATTTGGAAAGCAGTGACAGGATCGGTCCAAGTCAGCATGGATTTATGAGCCTGTATTCACTGGAGTTTAGAAGAATGGGAGGGGATCTAGTAGAAACATATAAAATTCTGATGGGACTGGACAGGTTAGATGCAGGAAGAATGTTCCTGATGCTGGGGAATGTCCAGAACCAGGGGTTACAGTCTAAGGATAATGGGTAAGCCATTTAGGACCGAGATGAGGAGAAACTTCTTCACTCAGAGAGTTGTTAACCTATGGAATTCCCTACCGCAGAGAGTTGTTGATGCCAGTTCGTTGGATATATTCAAGAGGGAGTTAGATATGGCCCTGACGGCTAAAGGGATCAAGGGGTATGGAGAGAAAGCAGGAAAGGGGTACTGAGGTGAATGATCAGCCATGATCTTATTGAACGGTGGTGCAGGCTCTAAGGGCCGAATGGCCTACTCCTGCACCTATTTTTCTATGGGCCACGGAGTAGTAAGATGCAAGTTATCAGCTCAGCTATTTCTCCGAGTACATGAATGAATTTTCTCATAGTTGTCTTCTGTGTATGCGAATCTGTAAGCCAGAGGAAACGAGGCTTAGTAAATAGTAAACAAGGAGGTCTTCCTGTGCTGAATGGTATATACTTTAATGCAAGGAGTATAGCGTGTAAGGCAGATGAGCTAAGAGCACAGGTAGACATTTGGGAGTATGACATTATAGTCATTACAGAAACATGGCTGAAAGAAGGGCAGGTTTGGCAGATCAATATTCCTGGGTACAGGATTTTTAGACTAGAGAGGGGGGTAAAAAACAGTGGAGGGGGGGGGGGGTCGCGGTACTGATTAAAGAAACTATTACAGCAGTGAGGAGGGATGATATGTTAGAGGGATCATCAAATGAGGCCATATGGGTCAAATTGAAAAATAAAAAAGGGGCGATCACACTGCTGGGTGTGTATCATAGACCTGCAAACAGTGGGAGGGAGATAGAGGAGCAAATATGTAGGCAAATTGCTATGAAGTCCAAAAACCATAGGGTAGTAATAGTAGGGGATTTTAACTATCCAAATATCGATTGGGACAAATTTAGTGTGAAGCGTAAAGAGGGTGCGGAATTCTTGAAATGCATTCAAGAGAACTTTTTTAGTCAGTATGTAGCAAGCCCAACACAAGAGGGGGCGGTCTTGGATTTAGTTTTGGGGAATGAATCTGGGCAGGTTGTAGGGGTATTAGTGGGAGAGCACTTGGATGCCAGTGACCATAATTCAGTCAGATTCAAGTTGGTTATGGATAAGGACAAGGATAGGCCTGGAATAAAAGTTCTGAATTGGGGAAAAGCTAATTTTGTTAAGTTGAGGAGTGATTTGGCCATAGTGGACTGGAAACAGCTACTTGTGGGTAAATCAGTGTCGCAACAGTGCGAGGCATTTAAGGAGGAGATCCGGAAGGTTCAGGCCAAGCATGTGCCCTTCAAGAAAAAGGCTGGGAAAAATAATTCTAGAACCCCCCTGGATATCTAAGGACTTACAGGGGAGGATTAAGCAAAAAAGGGACGCTTATGTCATATACCAACGGCTAAATACTATGGAAACTTTAGAGGAATATAGAAAGTTGAGGCAAAATGAAAAAGGGTATTAGGAATGCTAAGAGAGAGCACGGGAAATTCTTGGCCAGTAAAATTAAGGAAAACCCAAAGATGTTTTATAAATATATTAAGAGTAAGAGGGTAACTAAAGAAAGGATAGGGCCTATTAGAGACCATGAGGGTAATCTTTGTGTGGAGGTGGAAGATGTTGGTAAGATTCTGAACGAATACTTTGCATCTGTTTTCACAAAGGAAAGGGGCAATGCAGATACTACTATCGAGGAGGAGTGTGATATTCTGGATGAAATAAATATAGTGAGAGAGGAAGTATTAAGGGGCTTAGCAGCTTTAAAAGTAGATAAGTCCCCAGGCCCGGATGAAATGCATCCCAGGTTGTTGAGCGAAGTAAAAGAGTAAATAGCAGAGGTCTTGACCATCATTTTCCAGTCCTCTTTGGATCTGGGCATGGCGCCGGAGGATTGGAGGACTGCTAATGTAGTACCCTTGTTTAAGAAGGGAGAAAGGGATAGGCCGAGTAATTACAGGCCTGTCAGCCTAACCTCAGTGGTGGAAAAATTATTGGAAAAAATCCTGAAAGACAGGATAAATCTACATTTGGAAAGGCAAGGACTAATTAGGGACAGTCAGCACGGATTTGTTAAGGGAAGATCGTGTTTGACTAATCTGATTGAATTTTTTGAGGAGGTAACCAAGAAGGTCGATGGGGGTAGTGCGTACGATGTAGTATATATGGACTTTAGCAAGGCTTTTGATAAAGTCCCACATGGTTGACTGGTCATGAAAGTTAAAGCCCATGGGATCCAGGGCAAAGTGGCAAGTTGGATCCAAAATTGGCTTTGAGGTAGGAAGCAAAGGGTAATGATTGATGGATGTTTTTGTGACTGGAAGGATGTTTCCAGTGGGGTTCCGCAGGGCTCAGTACTGGGTTCCTTGCTTTTTGTGGTATATATCAACGATTTAGATTTGAATATACAGGGTATGATTAAGAAGTTTGCAGACGACACTTAAATTGGCTGTGTGGTTGATAATGAAGAGGAAAGCCATGGGCTGCAGGAGAATATCAATCTACTGGTCAGGTGGGCAGAGCAGTGGCAAATGGAATTTAATTCAGAGAAGTGTGAGGCGATGCAATCAGGGAGGGCTAATAAGGAAAGGGTATACACATTAAGTGGTAGGCCACTTAATAGTGTAGATGAACAAAGGGACCTTGGAGTGCTTGTCCACAGAACTCTTTTTGGGAGAAAATTAAAACATTAAATCATTAAATCGTGTCCCCCGATCTGGGGGGCGCACCAAACATTTCCAAGGCCCTTTTTTAGTGTTTTTTTTTAAAGTTTTTTTTTGGGCACTAAAATCATATTTTTCCCTCCAAGTGCCCCCTATAAAAGGGGAGGGGGACACTAAAAAAACACCGGCAATTAAAACAAATTAAACTTTAAAACATAAAATCAAATTAAAATTTGGTTGCCGGGCGTGATGATGACTCCAGTCCCTCCGGTGCCCACCTCTCGGGGAAGGCCGCGAGCGTACCGGTGGGCACCGCGTGCTCCATCTCCAAGGACACCCTGGCACGGATGTAAACGCGGAAGAGAGGCAGGCAGTCAGGCTGAACGACCCCCTCGACCGCCCGCTGCCTGGACCGGCTGATGGCACCCTTGGCCGTGCCCAGGAGCAGTCCTACGAGGAGGCCTTCGGACCTACCCGCTCCCCTCCGCACAGGGTGCCCAAAGATCAGGAGTGTGGGACTGAAGTGCAGCCAGAATTTCAGGAGCAGCCCCTTCAAATAGTGGAACAGGGGCTGCAACCTCGTGCATTCAATAAAAACATGGAACACGGACTCCTCCAGACCGCAGAAATTGCAGGCGGCCTGGGAGCCCGTGAACCGGCTTAAAAATCTATTGCACGGGACTGCTCCGTGCACCACCCTCCAGGCTAAGTCTCCAATAAATACTGGGAGGACTCCCGCGTAGAGTGCCCTCCATCGGGGACCCCCGCCTCCTCCGGACGGCAAGATGGTACGCCATGGCGTGTCCGGACGGCAGGCGAGGATGGCAAAGTTGAGAGTGTGCAGGAGCAGCCCGTACAGGAAACCCCTCCGCGCGGAACTGAAAGGCACGAGATGATTTCCTCGAGGCGGCTCAAGTTGTGAGGCGCCGGCTCCCGAGGGAGGTTCCGGGGTTTGGCGATAATGAGGAATTCCGTCCGGACGAGGGTCAGTTCGGACGGGATCTCCCCATGTGCTTGAGCCTCCTCGATGCACCTAACGGAGTCAGGGCCCAGAGCTGTTTTTAGCGACTCGATGGCATCGGCCGCGCAGCGGACGTTGGCGGAATTTAGGCGCTGCGCCAGCGTGTCTGGCGCCATCCAGCCCGCTCCTCCGCCATCGAGCAGGTCTCTGACCCTGGTCACCTCACCAGCCACAGCCCTCTCGTCCGACCGCCACCTAAAACCTCGGTCGTGGAGGTACGGATTCCCGAGCAGCTGCTCCTGCAGGACAGCCGCCACTCCAGCCGGTGGAGAGCTGCGCTTGGTGGAGACTTTGTTCCAGACCCTGGTGAGTTCCTTGTAAAAGACAGGCAGCTCCTGGAAGGCGGTCCTGACGCCCCCCAAGCTCACAAACAGGAGCTGCGTGTCGTAGTTGAGGCTGTGTTGCTGGTGGAAGAAATACGTCGCCAGAGCACGCCACCTGGGAGGGGGCTCGACGTAAAGGTATCTCTGCAGGGTCTGAAGACGGAAAGTCACGAGCTGGGTGCTGACGCACACCAACGACTGACCACCCTCCCCAAGCGGGAGACTCAAGACCGCGGCAGAGACCCAGTGCTTCCACCAGCTTCTTCTGTATCTTGGTGACAAATGCAGGGGGAGGGTTCAAAGTGACCAGCCGGTACCACAACATGGCGGCCACCAGCTGGTTTATGACTAGCGCTCGACCCCTGTAGGACAGCACTCGGAGCAGTCCTGTCCAGCGCCCTAGGCGAGCGGCGACCTTGGCCTCCAGCTCTTGCCAGTTCGCCGGCCAGGCTTCCTCGTCGGGGCTAAGGTAGACTCCCAGATAGTGGAGATGGGTCGTGCTCCAGGCAAAAGGCCTAAGCTCCTCCGGCAGGGAGTCCACCCGCCACTGACCCACCAGGAGTCCAGAACATTTCTCCCAGTTGATCCTGGCGGAGGATGCGGCCGAGTAAATCTCCTGGCACTCACGCATCCTCCGCAGGTCAGCGGGATCCTCTACCGCAAGGAGCACGTCATCGGCGTAAGCCGAGAGGACGACCTCCACGCCCGGCCCTTGCAGAGCCAGTCCCGTCAACCTCGTCCGCAGGAGGCGCAGGAAAGGCTCCACGCAGATGGCATATAACTGGCCGGACATGGGGCATCCCTGGCGCACCCCTCTCCCAAAGCGAAGGGGCACCGTCAAGGACCCGTTAACCTTTATCAGACACTCCACGACGGCGTACAAAAGTCGGATCCGGGCGACGAAATGCGTCCCGAACCCGAAAGCGCGCAGAGTTCCGAACAGATAGTCGTGATCCACCCTGTCGAACGCCTTCTCTTGGTCAAGAGATAGGAAGGCGACCGACAGACCAGCCTCCTGGGAATGATGGATGAGGTCCCGGACCAGATGGATGTTATCGTGGATTGTCCGGCCCGGGACCGTGTAGGACTGGTCGGGGTGGATCATGTGGTCCAGCACGGCGCCAAGGCGAGCAGACATCGCCCTGGCGAAGATTTTGTAGTCCGTGCTGAGGAGGGAGACCGAGCGCCAGTTCTTAAGGAGGCGGAGATCGCCCTTCTTAGGCAGCAGGATGATGACTGCCCTGCGCCAAGAGAGGGGCATCTCCCCGGTCGCCAGACTTTCCCCCAGGACCTGCGCGTAGTCACCCCCCAGGACGTCCCAGAACGCCCTGTGGAACTCCACGGTCTGCCCGTCCAGCCCCGGGGCTTTTCCCCTCGAGAGCCAGGCTTAGCGGAGCGTCCAGATTTTCAGCGCCCTCCGGGCCGACCTTCAGCAGGTCCTCCCACAAAACTCTACGCGCTTCCTCGCTGGACAGCTCCGGAGAGAACAGAGCCCCGTAATATTCACGGGCCCTGTTGTTGACGCCCTCCGGATCCGAGACGAGAGAGCCGTCGTCGGCCAGCAGCGTCAAGAGCTGCTTACGGACACTCTGTCTTTTTTCCAGCGAGTAGAAGAAGGAGGAGCCGCGGTCCAGATCCCGCAGGAACCGGATCCGCGACCTCACGAACGCGCCTCGGGACCCGACGAGCTGCAGGTCCTTCAGCGCGGCCTTCTTCGCTTCGTACACCATCCGCAGGGCCGGGTCTTCGACGACTTGATCGAGACGGGACTCCAGTTCGAGCACCTCTTTTTCTAGGCACCCGACCCTGGCCGCCCGCCTCTTGGTCGACCCCCTCGCGTACTCTTGACAGAAGACGCGGACGTGAGCCTTGCCCACGTCCCACCATAGCCTCAAGGAGGGGAAGCCCCCCTGCTTCCTTCTCCAGTCGGCCCAAAAACGACGGAACGAGTCCTGGAACCGCACGTCCTCCAGCAGCTGGTTGTTAAAATGCCAGTACGCGGACCCCGTCCTCGCGCGGAGCGAAGCGAGCTCCGCCCACACCAGGTGGTGGTCCGAACACGGCACCGGTCGCATGGAGGCCGCCGGGAGGCAGGAAACGTACGCCCGAGACACGTAAAGGCGGTCGACTCTGGACCATCCTACTCCAGGCCTCACCCAAGTAAAGGCGCTGGAGTCGGGGTGGAGATTTCGCCAGACGTCCACCAAGTCGAAGGACCCGACCAGGTCCCTCAACTTCTCCATCGCCGTCATGCTCTGCGGGGCACCGGAGTGGTCCCTCGCCTCGAGGGTGCAGTTAAAATCCCCCCCGAGGACAATGCAGTCGCCGACGTCGACGGAGCCAAGAAGAGCGGACACTTCTTCGAAGAAGCGCGTTTGCTGCGGTCCGGGCTGAGGGGCGTACACGGTCACGAGATGGAGCGGCACGTCCCCCAGGCGAACCGTGACGTGAAGCAAGCGGCCTGGCATGGGCTCCTCGACCCCCAAGATCTCCGGCTGAAAATGCGGGGCCAAGATGGCCACCCCACAAGAAGTGGTAGTGAGGTGGCTCATGCGGACCTCTCCTTGCCATTCCAGGAGCCATGTGGCTTCGTCTCCCGGAACGGTGTGGGTTTCTTGCAGGAAGCACACCGCATATTTCCCCTCCCGCAGGAGCGAAAAATTGTTAAATCTACGGTGTGCCTCTCTGCCGCCGTTGATGTTGAGGCTGGCTATGGTTATCTTCATGACAAAAGCATAGTGCAACCTCTACCTAACCTATTGTGGGGGGGGAGTGGAGTCGTTTGTTGACCTCCACTCCTTCAGCAGCCCAGCGAGGAACCTTTTGAGCCGGCGCAGCTCAAGGCCTTGCACCTTTGATAAGGGCCCGCCCGTGGCCATGGTTTTAGCGGCGGCGCGGACGGACGCGACGAGCAGCCCCTGCTCGGACCATTTTTCCCGGGCCAGATGGGCTCGGTTGCGGCGACCCTGGCTCTGGGCCAAAAAGTCCCAGAGTTCCTTTGCAGGAATGAGGGGGGACTCAGCGGCGGGCACGAGGAGATCCACCGCCTCACTGGCGATGGACTCGAGGTCTTCTCCCTCGTCCTCCACCGAGTCCCCATCCTCCTCCGGGAGGTCGCCGCCAGCAGCCGGCCCGTCGACCGCACGAGGTACGACAAACGGCCCGGCCGCTCCATCCGACCCTGGCTCTGCCCCGATCCAACCCCCAGGATCGTCGGCAGAGGAGTCCCCACTGGGCTCTTTTAAAAGTGGTGCTGGGTCAGGAAGCGACAGCGGAAGGGGTTCCTCCTCCGCCCCAGGAACCGGGGAACACGGAGAGACCTGGCCGAAGTAATGTTCCAGGTCCTCCAAGTACCTCAGCTCCAAAGTAGGGGGCGACGTTGTTGTTCTTCCCCTTCCCCGCCGCCACCCCCCGGCCCATCGTGTGGATGTTCTAAAAAATTATCATTTTCAGTTTCTGCCGGGCCGAGCGACTCCCGGGGGAAGTTGGTTAATAGCTGGGCGGGCTCAGATTTGGCCTTTTTGGCCCCGCCCGCCTCAGTCACCGGGACGCTCGACCCGGCAGCAACGCATTCCTCCGCTGGCCCCACGCCCCCCACGACAGGCAGATCTTCCACGCCATCCCCGGGAGGCAGAGGCTGGGCAGCCTCGACTGTCTCACCCTCCCCGGGGACAGACTCCTCTCGCCTACAGCGCAGTTTGGGGGCGCTGGTAGGGGACGCGGGACACGCGGCGGGCACCGACTCCTCCGCGGAGGGATGTTGTTCCCCCTCCGCCTCATTGGAGCGGCGCCTCCTTTTGTTCCTGGGGGTGCGCGGAGGCAGGGAGGCCTCCATGTCTGCCGAGGCCTCCCGCTCCACTCCCCTCTTTTACTTTTCTTGCCCGCGCCCGAGCCCCTCTGTGATATTGGTCAAGGGCTCGGGCACGGGCTCAGGGCACCCCGCGCTCGCCGGTGTCAGGGTTGGGCTGAGCGCGGTGTTCAAGCTGTCTGGCGCACTGAGGGGACCCGCCTCGAGATGTTTCGCCTTCCTCCGCGCCTTCCTTCCGATCGGACGCTCTCCCTCCCCCCCCCGCCGGAGGCCGTGAAAACAAAGGCCCCCGACGATGCCCGCGCACCTGCAGCTCCCGGCACGCAGACGCTACTAGGGGGAGGGGTGGCGGCGGCGCCAGCCTTGGCCGCCCTCGGTGGTTTGGCGGCCTTGGAGGCGGGGCAGTTCTTGCGAATGTGCCCCACCTCCCTACAGGTATGGCACTGCACGCTGTCCGACGTCCAGAAGACGCGGTGGGCAGTCCCCTCATGCACTACATTAAAATTGCCCTCTGTCGTCTCCTCCCGCGCCAGCCGGACAAAGAGCTGGCGGCGGAAGAACACATGGCGCAGGCTGCTCTCCCTGAGGCCGAGCGGTATGGGGTTGATCCCTGACCTTACCTCCCCCAGTTGGTATCGGTGAGGGAGGTGGAGCCCAGCGGGAACAAAGGGCGGGACGTTAGAAATGATGACCCTCTGCGCGGTGGCCTCGAGAGGGTCCTCCGGCAGGAACGTCCACCGTGAGCCCCTTTTCAAGGGCCAGGGACACCGCCGAGGGGCCGACTACCCCAGCCATCGCCCGCACGCACTCCTTGTGGGGTGAGTGTAGCTCTTGACCCCGTGTTTTTTTGTTATTAGTCTGAATGGTGGCAGGGCAGCAGGAGGCACCGTGGATGTGGACGCCGCCTGCGCGTACGTCTTAGCTGGCCCTGCCACCGGCGTGGATGGGGTCGCCATCACGGGGTCCCTTTACGGGCTACACCCACCCCAAAGTCACAGGCCTTAATGGTCTTTAATTGGCTTCGTTGGTGTTTTGAGCAGAGGGAGCTCTTAATGGGGCACACCTCTCCCCTAGTTAACGAATGGGGAGGGCATTGCTCCCTCTGCTCAGTTGTCTTAATTGTTTTACAATTAGGAGGAAAGGGCTCTCAGACAGAGAGGAGAGAGACAGAGAGAGAGAGAGAAGGTGGGGTGGGAAAGAGGTAAGCTGCGAGGGCAGGTCTCCCCTCACAGCGATGGGTGGGTGTTTCTTGGGGTGCACTCCCCAGATGGCAAAAAAAACAGTCTTTGTCGATGGTCTTCGGGTGGAGGGAGAAGATGTCTTCACCTGGGGTAGCTGGAGCCACCCAGGCACACACTCCCAACGATGTAAAATAGGGTGATTAATACTACTTCAGCCAGGTTGCTCCAGCTATCTCAGGCTAGGCAATGGGGGAGGGGTGCTTCAGTGGTGTGTGGGGCCTAGTTGTAAGCAAGACCCCCACACACACTTCCACACACACACACCCGCCGCGATGTTCCGGCCCTCGAGATGGTCTTCTTTCCTCCCCCCACCGATACAACAAAGTCTTTCGGGGAATGCACCAAAACACACCCACCTGTCGAAGATTGTAGAAATGGCTCTCCCTCCTTCCACACTGGATGGTGTTTTCTCAGGTTGTTCTTTTCCCCCTCTCTCCAACTCTCTGTAGTAGTAATAAATGATACTTTTTCTGCTCTCCTCCTCTCCCTCTGGACGTTAAATTGTAGTAAGCCAGCCCCCTCCTCCTCTTCCTGGGCTGGTCTCAGGGTTCACTCTAGGCCTTCCAGGCAGGAGCAAAGCAGGGAGTTCCTTCTCTCACAGCAGCACAGCTCCAACTGAATAGGCCACGCCTCCAAAGCTTCACCATTGGTCCACAGAACTCTTCTTGTGAGAAAATTAAAACATTAAATCATTAAATCGTGTCCCCCCGATCTGGGGGGGCGCACCAAACATTTCCAAGGCCCTTTTTTTGTGGTTTTTTTGGGGGGGGTTTTGTGTTTTTGTTTTTTTTAAAGTTTTTTTGGGGGCACTAAAATCATTTTTTTTTTCTCCAAGTGCCCCCTATAAAAGGGGAGGGGGACACTAAAAAAAACACTGGCAATTAAAACAAATTAAACTTTAAAACATAAAATCAAATTAAAATTTGGTTGCCGGGCGTGATGATGCACTCCAGTCCCTCCGGTGCCCACCTCTCGCGGAAGGCTGTGAGCGTACCGGTGGACACCGCGTGCTCCATCTCCAAGGACACCCTGGCGTGGATGTACGCGCGGAAGAGAGGCAGGCAGTCAGGTTGAATGACCCCCTCGACCGCCCGCTGCCTGGACCGGCTGATGGCACCCTTGGCCGTGCCCAGGAGCAGTCCTACGAGGAGGCCCTCGGACCTACCCGCTCCCCTCCGCACAGGGTGCCCAAAGATCAGGAGTGTGGGACTTAAGTGCAGCCAGAATTTCAGGAGCAGCCCCTTTAAATAATAAAACAGGGGCTGCAACCTTGCGCATTCCATAAAAACATGGAACACGGACTCTTCCAGACCGCAGAAATTGCAGGCGGCCTGGGAGCCCGTGAACCGGCTTAAAAATTTATTGCACGGGACTGCTCCGTGCACCACCCTCCAGGCCAAGTCCCCGATAAATACTGGGAGGACTCCCGCGTAGAGTGCCCTCCATCGGGGACCTCCGCTTCCTCCGGACGGCCATTGGTCCACAGATCCCTGAATGTAGCAGGCCAGGTGGATAAGGTGGTTAAGAAGGCATACGGAATGCTTGCCTTTATTGGCCGAGGCATAGAATAAAAGAGCAGGGAGGTTATGCTTAAATTGTAGAATACTTTGGTTAAGCCACAGCTGGAGTACTGTGTGCAGTTCTGGTCGCCGTATTATAGGAAGAACGTGATTGCACTAGAGAGGGTGCAGAGGAGATTTACTAGGATGCTGTCTGGAATGAAGAAACTTAGTTATGAGGACAGATTGGATCGGCTGGGTTTGTTCTCATTGGAACAGAGGAGGTTGAGGTGTACAAAATATTGAGGGGCCTGGACACACTGGATAGTAAGGGCCTATTTCCATTGGTGGAAGGGTCTGTTACATGGGGGCATAGTTTTAAGGTGGTTGGTGGAAGGTTTAGAGGGGATTTCAGGGGGGGTTTCTTTGCGCAGAGGATTGTGGGGATTTGGAACTCGCTGCCTGGAAGAGTGGTGGATGCAGAAATCCTCACCACTTTTAAGAGATGGTTCGATGGGCACTTAAAGTGCCATAACCTGCAGGGTTACGGATCTAGAGCTAGTAATTGGGATTAGACTGGATGACCTTTTGTTGGACCGTGTAGATATAATGGTAAGTACTACCGGGAATCGAATATGGCCAGAGTGATCTCCTGGACTAGTTTTGATCGCCTGGATGTGTCAGAAAGGAATTTTCCCAGATGTTTTCTCCCTAAATTGGCCTGGGTTGTTATCTGGTTTTTGCCTCTCCCGGATCACATGGCTCCGGTTGGGGTGGAGTGTAGAATGTTTCAGTATAAGGGGTGTCGCAGTTGTGTGAGGTGGACTGGTTGGGCTGGGTATTCTTTGCCTTTCTGTCATTGTTCATAGGTTTATATGTAACCTTTAGGATTGCTGACCAGGGGCCTTGCAGCTCTTTGTCGGCTGGTGCGGACACGATGGGCCGAGGTGGCCTCCTTCTGCGCTGTAAATTTCTATGTTTCTCTGTAATGCTGTCCTGCAGCCGTTATCCCTGAGTTTACTCAACAGGTATACAACAGACATCTGCCTTTCATGTGGTGGAAGAACTTCAACAGAGCAATATGCGACACGCCAGCCATTTTAATGTTCTGGATGTCGAAGGTCAGTGCTGTGTACCAGTCTTATTCACAACTAACTGCTTAATCCAGACCCTCGTGGAGGGCTTTGCCAAAGAGATGTGTCCACTGTGATGTTTCCTAACCATGGTATCATCAGGAGGAGAGCCCCTTTGTGGGTGGACAGTAGAAACCACAACTTCAAATATGCTGAGTACGGCCACAAAGATACTAAGTTGTTGTATAACTTATTAGTTTTTAAAATGGTACACGCAATACAAAGTTCGTTGCATTGAGTCATTTGTAAATGCTTTGAATCACATGCAATTTCAAAGTGGAAAGGTAATAGAATAGGAATAGAAGAATCCAGCAGGAAAAATGTATCGACAGCTAGGGTCTGAAAATTAAACAACCTAAATGCTGGAAAAACGCAGCATTTGCATACAAAATAGAGAAGTTATTGATATTTTGAGTGTAAAACACTTCATCAAACTGAAGACTGCAAATGTTTCTTCCTGTCTTTAGTTTTGATGATGTGTTACACACCCAAATATCAATAATGTGTATTTTCTCTTTACAAATGCCGACTGATCTGTGTTTTCGCAGTTAAGATCTGAAGTTGCTCAGGTGGATATTGTGAAGTTTGTGGCATCTTGTTGAAAAAGGTTTGGAGAAAAGTGAGATTTTCAGAAGAACATTGGCTTTTAAGACTATTTTTTCTTGTCAAATACATTTCCACTTTCACACTATCAGACATTGGCCTAAAATTTGCTGAAACTGGTCAATGAACGCCACCCACCGTTAGTTCGACTTCCCGTTTACTCACCATGATATTTTGCATAGCAAGTTGCTGGAAGTGCGAGTTGGAAATGGAATGGCACCCGCTACAGGACGTCTGGGATCTGAGTGAAAAGGGAAAACAACTGTGTATCTCCTTAATCAATCAGAATGAAGTATTGTGAAACTAACAGCAAGGAAGGAAGGAAGTGTAATTTAAAATGGTGAATTCAATGTCAAATCAGGTACAGAAAGAGAAATAGAAAGCAATTTTTAATTTTAATTAAAAAAATCTCCACCAATAAAAATCTAAAGGAATGAGACTCCACACATGTAATAGTTCATTTTCAGTGCAAAAGAAGTTGACTGGCAGTAATTAACACTTATCCCATCATTAAATGAGTATTTAGACTTGGAGATTACTTAACTTTCTGTGGTGAGTCTACTTTGTATCTACCGTGCAAGTACAGGAACTTCACGCCGCTCAATTTGAACGGGGAGCCTAACAGCAAGTTAGCAGTCCGGAGTATGCCTCTGACCCGGAAAAAAATCTGAACCTGCCGGCTCACTCTTGGACCTCAGAGATTTCAGGTACTGGGCCTCCAGACATACGCCTATGTAAAGGCCCACGGATCCCAGGCATGCAGGCAGTTTGGAAGCATCCGTGGGATCATGTGGGCCAGGTCCTCCTAGCAGAAAGGAGGATTCTTCATATGCGTAACTAATTCCATTTACAAACAGAATCCCCATTAGCACGAGGAATCCCCAAATAATTAAATCATTTATACAACTGCAATAAAGATAAATGTTCCCATTTTCAAATTGAATTAAAAGTCCCTTTAATGAAGCATTTACAATAAAAATTAAATTTTTTTGAAAAATAATTTTAAACATTTTAATCCGGGCCAAAATTGACAAACTAATTTTAAATATTTGTGGAAGACTTTTTATTTTAACATTTTTTATTGTAACATTTATATTAATCCTTACGCTGGTGAAAGCAGGCATAAGGGTTTTGTGGACAATTGCTGGACAGTAGTTGGGCCGACCCTGCGCCAATAGCCCGATCCTGCGCCAATAGCCCGACCCTGCGACAATGAAATTGATTTTACTTTCGCTTTGGTAGATCCGTCAAGGCAAATCTTGACAGATCGCAAGATCCAGGTTTTCATGCACAGCACATGTGGAAACTCGGAACTTGCAGGGCCTTTTACAAGGCTTACGACGGCGTACGGCATTAGCGCTGCAGATTTGCCTGAAGTTGCTGTGGTATTTGCATATAAATAATGGGGACGCTATTAGCCTCGCCATTATTTTGACATTAAATTTTGGACATTTCAGATTAAATTAAGATTCCAGATCTGTAAGGGTAAATTAAAAATTACGACGTATCAATTTCGGGCTGCTTTTTTCAAGAAACACTTGCATTTATATAGCGCCTTTCACCACCACCGGACATCGCAAAGTGCTTTACAGCAATCCCCACAGCAATCCCCACAAACAGCAATGTGATAATGACCAGATAATCTGTTTTTGTTATGTTGCTTGAGGGATAAATATTGGCCCCGGGATCATTCCCCTGCTCTTCGAAATACGTCCACCTGAGCGAGCAGACGGGCATCGGTTTAACGTCTCATCCGAAAGACGGCATCTCCCGACAGTGCAGAATTATTTGGCGTTTTATTTGTCTGCAATGAAAAACCCCCGATGTCTTTTCTGATTTTGAATCTTGATTCATAGTATAATGTAGACAAACCAGCAAATAATCAGTCTAAACGCAGGGTGTTATGAGCAAACTTCTGCTTCGTTAGCTATCCATGAACTTGAAAAGCCTTAAAGTCACTGTATAAGTAAACAACTGCAACTTGTTAAAGATGATTAACAATACATTACATAACAAGCCAGCCAGACGCAGAATAATCGCGCTGTAAGCCCTGCTGTTTGGCCCTCTGGGCTGTTCGTACTGTTTATTGCCGCCCGCCCCGCGCGGCAGCCGTTGCCAGGAGTTCGCGGCGGCGGTTTAACGGCGGAGCCGGGATGCAGCGTCCGTGTCCGCACAGAGACTCGCTTCTCATCACCTCCTGCATCAAAACTCCAGTTCACCCGCACACCAGATTACCCAGCACTCGGTACGAGAGAGAAGAGGCCCAGGCTCTCAGAATGGCAAGGTGCCCGGAGTTGCCTGTTGCAGCCAGTGAAGAGAAGGAGGTAAAGGGGCTGGGGGAAGGGCTAGGGAGCACGGGGAGGTGAAGGGTAGGGGAGAGGCTGTGGAAGGTAGGGAGCACGGGGAGGCTGAGGGAGAGGTAGGGAGGTAAAGGCGGGCGAGGACAGATGTAAAGGGGAGGGGCGAGGACAGATGTAAAGGGGAGGGACGAGGACAGATGTAAAGGGGGAGAGGCTGGGGCAGATGTAAAGGGGGAGGGGCGAGGACAGATGTAAAGGGGAGGGGCGAGGACAGATGTAAAGGGGAGGGGCGAGGACAGATGTAAAGGGGAGGGACGAGGACAGATGTAAAGGGGGAGGGGCGAGGACAGATGTAAAGGGGAGGGGCGAGGACAGATGTAAAGGGGAGGGACGAGGACAGATGTAAAGGGGAGGGGCGAGGACAGATGTAAAGGGGGAGGGGCGAGGACAGATGTAAAGGGGGAGGGGCGAGGACAGATGTAAAGGGGGAGGGGTGAGGACAGATGTAAAGGGGGAGGGGCTGGGACAGTTGTAAAGGGGAGGGCTGGGGTGATAAATGGGGGGAAGGCAAAGGGGAGGTGCTGGGGAAGATAGGGGAGAGGCTAGGGAGCACAGGGATGTAAAGGCTGGAGCAGGTAAAGAGACTGGAGTGGGGAGGAGGTGGGAAAGGGGACGGGGCAAGGTGCTGGGGAGCACGAGGGTGGGAGAAGCCATGGGGGTGGTAAAGGGGGAGGGACTGGGGGTGAGGTTAAGGGAGAGTGGTGGGGAGGTTAAGGGAGAGTGGTGGGGAGGTTAAGGGAGAGTGGTGGGGAGGCTAAGGGAGAGTAGTGGGGAGGTTAAGGGAGAGGGGTGGGGAGGGGTTGAGTACAGTGTTCACAGCCATCAAATGAGCACCCTGTCACTGATGTGGTCGACGACGCAGGGCAGCTGCATTGCCATTGACAAAGGATATGTGGCGTTGCAGAGCAGCATTGCCAGGTGTCAGTATTTGTGGCACTGTTAGAAGTGGCATTTTTATAAATATTTAGTTTTTAAGAATGAAAATTGTTCAAATTGGTTTTAAAAAACACACCAATCAATCTAAGGCAGAGTTACTGGGAAAGCCTTTTCTAAATGTCTGGGTTGGCTATGTCTCGTCAACAAAAATATTTGTTTTATTCCACCTTCCTTCTAAAGAAGAGCTAGTACCCCCTCTTTGCATTTATTTTAAAAAATCATGTCAGATAAGTCTTTTCGAATTTAAATCCTTGTTCTGACCACCACCCCTCTCGACCCCTCTACTGTCTCTAAATTGGCACAATACCTAGCCGACATCCACCACTGGATGAGCAGCAATTTCTGCCAACTAAATATTGGGAAGACTGCAGCAATTGTCTTCCGTCCCCGCCAAAAACTCCGTTCCTTAGTCACCGACACCATCTCACTCCCTGGCTGAGGCTGAACCAGACTGTTCGCAGGCTTGGTGACATATTTGAACCCGAGATGGGCTTCCGACCACGTATTCGTGCCATCACTAAGACCGCCTATTTCCAACTCTGGAACATTACCCGACTCTGCCCCACCTACTGCTGAAACCATCATCCATGCCTTTGTTACCTCTAGCCTTGACTATTCCAGAGCACACCTAGCTGGCCGCCCACATTCTACACTCTAAACTTGAAGTCATCCAAAACTGTTGCCTCTGTCCTAATTTACTCTTAAGTCCTGTTCACCCAGGGGGGGAGACGAGAATTTTTTTCTGCTCAGCAAGTTGTTCTAATCTGGATTGCATTGCCTGAAAGGGCGGCGGCAGGAGATTCAATATTGATTTTCAAAAGGGAATTGGATATATAATTGAAAAGGAAATATTTGCAGGGCTATGGGGAAAGACCAGGGGAGTGGGACTAATTGAATAGCTCTTTCAGAGAGCTGGTACTGGCATGATGGGCCAAATGGCCTCCTTCTGTGAGGTATTATTCTGATTCTATGAACTTTCATTTATATAGCACCTCTACAATAGTAAAATGTCTGCAGGTCTTTCTCTGGAGTGTAATGAGACAAGAATTGGCACCAAGCCAAAAGAAGGAGTGATTCAGACTGGTGACCAAAAGTGAGAGGTTTTAAGGAGCATCTTGATGGAGGAGAGAGAAGCAGAGAGGTTTAGGGAGAGCATTCCAGAGCTGAAGGCCTAAATGGCTGAAAGCACGGCTGCCAATGATGTGAAGGATGCACAAGTGGCCAGAGTTGGAAGAACAGAGTTCTCAGAGGGTTGTAGGGCTGGAGGAGGTTACAGAAATGTGAGCACAGGGATGATGGGTGAACGGGACTTAGGACACAGGCAGCAAAGCTTCATGGTGATTAACTCAGCCTACAGCTGCTACAGATTGTGACTGTTCAGGCAGCGTTAATCTTCATAGTGTGACTTTAACTAATAATTGAAATCGTGTCTTCAAAGGAGAGAATGAAAAATGGTTTGGAGTTTTTGCTTATTGAGGTATTTCCATTCATCTCAATATATAAGCATGTGGTCTAATTATCTAAATTTATTTTTGATTATAAATACTGTACCTTTAGTCTTGTTACCATATGATTTTAGAACATAAGAACATAAGAAATAGGAACAGGAGTGGGCCATGTGGCCCCTCGAGCCTGCTCCGCCATTCAATAAGATCATGGCTGATCTGATCATGGACTCAGCTCCACCTCCCTGCCCGCTCCCCATAACCCCTTATCCCCTTATCGTTTAAGAAACCGTCTATTTCTGTCTTAAATTTATTCAATGTCCCAGCTTCCACAGTTCTCTGAAGCAGCTATTTCCACAGATTTACAACCCTCTGAGAGAAGAAATTTCTCCTCATCTCAGTTTTAAATGGGTGGCCCCTTATTCTAAGATGATGCCCTCTAGTTCTAATCTCCCCCATCAGTAGAAACATCCTCTCTGCATCCACCTTGTCAAGCCCCCTCATAATCTTATACGTTTCAGTAAGATCACCTCTCATTCTTCTGAATTCCAATGAGTAGAGGCCCAACCTGCTCAACCATTCCTCATAAGTCAACCCCCTCATCTCCGGAATCAACCTAGTGAACCTTCTCTGAACTGCCTCCAAAACAAGTATATCCTTTCGTAAATATGGAAACCAAAACTGCACGCAGTATTCCAGGTGTGGCCTCACCAATACCCTGTATAGCTAGCTGTAGCAAGACTTCCCTGCTTTTATATTCCATCCCCTTTGCAATAAAGGCCAAGATTCCATTGGCCTTCCTGATCACTTGCTGTATCTGCATACTATCCTTTTGTGTTTCATGCACAAGTACTCCCAGGTCCCGCTGTACTGCAGCACTTTGCAATCTTTCTCCATTTAATTAATAACTTGCTCCTTGATTTTTTTCTGCCAAAGTGCATAACCTCACACTTTCCAACATTATGCTCCATCTGCCAAATTTTGCTCACTCATTTAGCCTGTCTATGTCCTTTTGCAGATTTTGTGTGTCCTCCTCACACATTGCTTTTCCTCCCATCTTTGTATCGTCAGCAAACTTGGCTACGTTACACTCGGTCCCTTTATCCAAGTCGTAAATATAGATCGTAAATAATTGGGGTCCCAGCACTGATCCCTGCGGCACCCCACTAGTTACTGGTTGCCAACCAGGGAATGAACCATTTATGCCGACTCTCTGCTTTCTGTTAGTTAGCCAATCCTCTATCCATGCTAATATATTACCCCCAACCCCGGGAACTTTTATCTTGTGCAGTAACCTTTTATGTGGCACCTTGTCAAATGCCTTCTGGAAGTCCAAATACACCACATCCACTGGTTCCCCTTTATCCACCCTATTCGTTGCATCCTCAAAGAATTCCAGCAAATTTCTCAAACATCACTTCCCCTTCATAAATCCATGCTGACTCTGCCTGACCAAATTTTGCTTTTCCAAATGTCCTGCTACTGCTTCCTTAATAATGGACTCCAACATTTTCCCAACCACAGATGTTAGGCTAACTGGTCTATAGTTTCCTGCTTTTTGTATGCCTCATTTTTTAAATAGGGGCGTTACATTTGCAGTTTTCTAATCTGCTGGCATCTCCCCAGACTCCAGAGAATTGTGGTAAATTACAAACAATGCCTCCACTATCCCTGCCGCTACTTCTCTTAAGACCCTAGGATGCAAGCCATCAGGTTCAGGGGATTTATCTGCCTTTAGTCCCATTATCTTATTGAGTACCACCTCCTTAGTAGTTGTGTTAAGTTCCTCCCCCCCATAGCCCCTTGACTATCCACTGTTGGGATATTGTTAGTGTCCTCTACTGTAAAGACTGATACAAAATATTTGTTCAGAGTTTCTACCATCTCCATGTTCCCCATCACTAATTCCCCGGTCTCGTCCTCTAAGGGACCAACATTTACTTTAGCCACTCTTTTCCTTTTTATATACCTATAGAAACTCTTGCTATTTGTTTTTATATGTTGTGCTAGTTTACTTTCATAGTCTATCTTCCCGTAATCATTTTTTTAGTCATTCTTTGCTGGCTTTTAAAAGCTTCCCAGTCTTCTGTCCTCCTACTAGTTTTGGCCACTTTGTATGCCCTTGTTTTTAATTGGATACCATCCTTTATTTCTTTAGTTAGCCACAGATGGCTCTCTTTTCTCTTGCACCCTTTCCTCCTCACTGGAATATATTTTTCTTGAGAGTTGTGAAATATCCCCTTAAACGTACACCACTGTTCATCAACCGTCCTACACTTTAATCTATTTTCCCAGCTAGTTTCTTACCATTGCATAATCTGATTCTCAGACAAGATTTGCTGCCTTTTCAATAGGCATTGCCAGGAGCAATGGTAATGCGAGTGGAAGTCAAAACAATGGAAATATGAGTACTTATTCCACTAGCTGTTTCCAGAAATAAAGACTTGATTTTTTCATACATTGGAATATTGCTACTTTCAGTTCAAGATTTCCAGTATAATTAGTTCAAGAGTAAATTCCCCAAAGCATAATCTAATTGATCTCACTGCTGCGCTGTTTGCCTTTATTTGTTGCAACGTGTTCTTAACAAAAGCAATGACACTGTCTGTATTCTGTAAGAGATCATCTATTCCGCTCATTGCCCTTGATAAGTTGTCTGCTCTTAAATCACAGGCTAGATAATGAAGTTGGTTATATACTTTCCAAGTCTTATTGAATGATGTTATGTATGTAAACATTGTAACTGTGTAAGACTTGTTACCAGAGGGCGCAACTGTTGCACACCTCGTGCAAGGGTGTATAAAAGGTTGTCTGCCATGCTGCTTAGGCACTCGGGAGTTGTATTAAAGAGACTAAGGTCACATCAGTTTTAGCTCACAGTACTCAGTCTTGTGGAGTTCTTCCATACCTAACAATTGGCGACGAGTAACAGATTACAAACTTTCACGCGGTCATGACTGCCGTTGGTATTTTAGAGAGATTTGTAGAGGGTGATGATTGGGAAACCTTCGTTGAGTGTCTTGACCAGTACTCTGTGGCCATTGAGCTGGATGGGGACAATAAAGCGATCAAGCGCAGCGCGAATCTCCTCACCGTGTGTGGGTCCACAATATACGGCCTCATCAAGAATCTGTTAATACCGGAGAAACCAGCGGAGAAGACACATAGAGTTGTGTACGCTGGTTCGGAACCACTTCAAGCCGAAGCAGAGTGTCTTAATGGCCAGGTATCGCTCCGAGGGCCAGGACGTGGCAAGTTATGTCGCCGACCTGAGACGCCATGCGGTAACTTGCGAATTTGCTGGATTTTTGGGGGAAATGCTGCGGGACTTTTTTGTGCTTGGCATCGGCCACGAGGTAATTCTTCGCAAGCTGCTGTCCGCCGAATTCCTAGACCTGAGGAAGGCCATCACGATAGCGCAGGCATTCATATCCACGAGTGATAATACTAGACAGATATCTTCCCAGCATCGAAGCTCACCAGCAAGTACTGTGCATAAAATAACGTCGCTAGCAGGCAGAACTGCACAGGGCCTTCACGTCTGCAGCTGCAAGACCTAGGATGACTCCGAATCCGCCATCGGGCGTGAATGCAAATCCATTAGCACCATGTCGGCGCTGCGGGGATAATCGAGCCCATCAATGTCGATTCAAGCACTACGTGTGCAAAGGCTACGAAACAATGGGGCACCTTCAGCGAATGTGCAAACGTGTTGCGACTCACCATGTGGCAGGCAGAGTCGGCAGAGGATGATCGATCCGGCGCAGATCACGCAGAACAAATAAGAGAGGCAACTCAACCCGAGGAAGAAGTGTATGGGGTACACACCTTCACCACCAAGAGCCCTCCTATCATGCTGAAAATCAAATTGAACGATATTCCGGTATTAATGGAGTTGGACCGGGGGCGAGTCATAGAAATATAGAAACATAGAAAATAGGTGCAGGAGTGGGCCATTCGGCCTTTCGAGCCTGCACCGCCATTCAATGAGTTCATGGCTGAACATGCAACTTCAGTACCCCATTCCTGCCCTCTCGTCATACCCCCCGATCCCCCCAGTAGCAAGGACCACATCTAACTCCTTTCCGAACGTATTTAGTGAATTGGCCTCAACAACTTTCTGTGGTAGAGAATTCCACAGGTTCACCACTCTCTGGGTGAAGAAGTTTCTCTTCATCTCGGTCCTAAATGGCCCACCCCCCATCCCTAGACTGTGACCCCTGGTTCTCGACTTCCCCAACATTAATAAGAACATAAGAACATAAGAATTAGGAACAGGAGTAGGCCATCTAGCCCCTCGAGCCTGCTCCGCCACCCAACAAGATCACGGCTGATCTGGCCGTGGACTCAGCTCCACCTACCCGTCCGCTCCCCATAACCCTTAACTCCCTTGTTGGTTAAAATTATGTCAGTCAATTATGAGCCAAAAGGCTTTTGAGAAACTGTGGGGCAACAAGGCACATAGGCTCAAACTGAGCCCGATTCAGACAAAGCTGCGTACCTTCACCAAAGAGCTCATACCAGTCATTGGCACTGCGGCAGTTGAGGTATCGTAAGATGGAGCTGTGCATGACTTATCACTGTGGATTGTACCAGGCGATGGCCCAACGCTATTCTGGCTGGCTAGGAAAGATTCGATGGAACTGGGACGACATCAAAGCACTATCTTCAGTGGATGATGCCTCGTGCGCTTAAATGCTGAGCAAGTTTCTGTGGTTATTTGAACCAGGCATCGGCAACTACACAAGCACCAAGGTGCAGATCCATCTAGTCCCTGATACAAGACCCATTCATCACAAGGCTCAAGCAGTTCCATATATGATGAGGGAGAAAGTCGAGATTGAACTGGACAGACTTCAACGAGAGGGAATCATATCGCCAGTCGAGTTCAACGAGTGGGCCAGTCCGATTGTTCCGGTGTTGAAAAGCGATGGCACGGTCAGAATCTGCGGAGACTACAAGGTAACGATCAACCGAGTCTCGTTACAAGACCAGTACCCGCTACCCAAGGCAGATGAACTGTTCGCAACGTTAGCGGGGGGGGGGGGGGGGAAAAGTCGGTCACCAAGTTGGACCTAACCTCTGCCTACATGACAGGAGCTGGCTGAATCTTCGAAAAGATTGACGTGCATCAACACGCACAAAGGACTGTTTATATACCACATGTGCCCTTTTGGGATTCGCTCAGCTGCTGCCATCTTCCAGAGGAACATGGAGAGTCTGCTGAAATCGGTTCCGCACACCGTTGTGTTTCAAGACGACATCCTGATCACCGGTCGTGACACCACTGAACACCTGCACAATCTGGAAGGGGTCCTAAGTCGACTAGACAGAGTGGGACTCAGGCTGAAACACTCCAAGTGTGTTTTCCTGGTGCCAGAGGCCGAATTTATGGGGAGAAAGATTGCGGCAGATGGCATCAGACCCACGGACTCAAAGACAGAGGCCATCAAGAATGCACCCAGACCACAGAATGTGACGGAGCTGTGTTCGTTCCTGGAACTCCTCAACTATTTTGGTAACTTTCTACCTGGGTTAAGCACTTTGCTGGAACCGTTGCACATGTTGCTACGTAAGGGTGACATAGAAACATAGAAACATAGAAAATAGGTGCAGGAGTAGGCCATTCGGCCCTTCGAGCCTGCACCGCCATTCAATGAGTTCATGGCTGAACATGCAACTTCAGTACCCCATTCCTGCTTTCTCGCCATACCCTTTGATCCCCCTAGTAGTAAGGACTACATCTAACTCGTTTTTTGAATATATTTAGTGAATTGGCCTCAACAACTTTCTGTGGTAGAGAATTCCACAGGTTCACAATTCTGAGTGAAGAAGTTTCTCCTCATCTTGGTCCTAAATGGCTTACCCCTTATCCTTAGACTGTGTTCCCTGGTTCTGGACTTCCCCAACATTGGGAACATTCTTCCTGCATCTAACCTGTCTAAACCCATCAGAATTTTAAACGTTTCTATGAGATCCCCTCTCATTCTTCAGAACTCCAGTGAATACAAGCCCAGTTGATCCAGTCTTTCTTGATATGTCAGTCCCGCCATCCCGGGAATCAGTCTGGTGAACCTTCGCTGCACTCCCTCAATAGCAAGAATGTCCTTCCTCAAGTTAGGAGACCAAAACTGTACACAATACTCCAGGTGTGGCCTCACCAAGGCCCTGTACAACTGTAGTAACGCCTCCCTGCCCCTGTACTCTCATCCCCTCGCTATGAAGGCCAACATGCCATTTGCTTTCTTAACCGCCTGCTGTACCTGCATGCCAACCTTCAATGACTGATGTACCATGACATCCAAGTCTCGTTGCACCTCCCCTTTACCTAATCTGTCACCATTCAGATAATAGTCTGTCTCTCTGTTTTTACCACCACCTCACATTTATCCACATTATATTTCATCTGCCATGCATTTGCCCACGTACCTAACCTATCCAAGTCACTCTGCAGCCTCATAGCATCCTCCTCGCAGCTCACACTGCCACCCAACTTAGTGTCATCCGCAAATTTGGAGATACTACATTTAATCCGTCTAAATCATTAATGTACAATGTAAACAGCTGGGGCCCCAGCACAGAACCTTGTGGTACCCCACCCACAAAAAAAAACAAAAAAATATTTATTAGAAAAAGGGGCAGTTAAGTGTCTGGAGTGTCCCCCAGATCGGGGGCACTTGATCTAATGTTTATTTTGTTCCCCCCCAAAAAGAGTTGTGGTACCCCACTAGTCACTGCCTGCCATTCTGAAAAGTATCCATTTACTCCTACTATTTGCTTCCTGTCTGACAACCAGTTCTCAATCCACGTCAGCACACTATCCCCAATCCCATGTGCTTTAACTTTGCACATTAATCTCTTGTGTGGGACCTTGTCAAAAGCCTTCTGAAAGTCCAAATACACCATATCAACTGGTTCCCCCTTGTCCACTCTACTGGAAACATCCTCAAAAAATTCCAGAAGATTTGTCAAGCATGATTTCCCTTTGCCGACTGGGTTTGGGATAAATCTCAAGAAACAGATCTTTGAGAAGGCTAGAAACCTGCTTTGTTCTAATAAGTTACTTGTACTGTATGACCCGTGTAAACGATTAGTGCTAACTTGTGATGCATCTTCCTACGGGGTCAACTGTGTGTTACAGCAAACCAATGTATCAGACAAACTTCAACCGGTTGCATACGCGTCTAGAAGTCTGTCTAAGGCTGAAAGAGCCTACAGTATGGTTGAGAAAGAGGCGTTGGCATGTGCATATGGGGTTAAGAAAATGCACCAATACCTATTTGGATTTCGGTTTGAGCTTGAAACCGACCACAAACCGCTCATTTCGCTGTTTTCAGAAAGCAAAGGTATAAACACCAATGCTTCGTCCCACATCCAAAGATGTGCTAACATTGTCCGTGTATGACTATGTTATCCGCCACAGACCAGGCACAGAGAACTGTGCTGATGCCCTCAGTCGGCTACCATTGCCCACTACCGGGGTGGAAATGGCGCAGCCTGCAGACTTGCTTCTGGTCATGGATGCTTTTGAGAGTGAGGGGTCACTGCTCGCCAGATCAGGACCTGGACCAGCCAGGATCCTATGCTATCACTTGTAAAAAGTTGCGTCCTCAATGGGAGCTGTTTGGCCGTTCCCGAGAAATGCAAGATGAAATTAAGCCGTTTCACCGACGCAAAGCTGAAATGTCCATCCACTCGGATTGTCTCTTATGGGGTAATCACGTGGTTTTGCCAAAAAAAGGCAGGGAAACGTTTATACGCAACCTACACAATATCCACCCAGACATAGCCATGATGAAGGCTATAGCATGTTTGGTGGCCCGGTATTGACTCCAAGTCATGCATACACCAGTGCACCACATGTCCACAATTGAGCAATGCACCAAGGGAGGCTCCATTGAGTCTGTGGTCATGGCCCTCCAAACCGTGGTCCAGGATCCACGTAGATTTTGCTGGCTCCTTTATCGGAAAGATGTTTTTAGTTGTAGTGAACACTTACTCTAAATGGATTGAATGCGTAATGATGTCATTCAGCACATCCACTGCCACCATTGAAAGCCTCTGGGCTATGCTCGCCACTTATGGCTTGCCCAACGTCCTTGTCAGTGACAATGGACCATGTTTCACCAGCTCGGAATTCAACGAGTTTATGACCCGCAATGACATCAAGCATGTCAGGTCTGCCCCGTTTAAGCCCGTATCCAACGGTCAATTGAGCAGAGCTTGAAACGCGTGACGGAAGGCTCCTTGCAGACCCGCTTATCTCGGGTTCTGCTCAGTTACCGGACGCGACCCCACTTGCTCACTGGGGTTCCCCCTGCAGAATTGTTAATGAAGAGAGCACTCAAAACTAGGCTCTCCCTAGTCCACCCGGATCTAAATGATCATGTGGAAACCCGGTTTCACCGGCAAAACATGTACCACGATCGCGCAGCTGTATCGCGTGACATTGATGTTAACGACCCTGTGTTTGTTCTTAATGGTCCTAATTGGGTCGCTAGCACTGTCTTGGCCAAGGAGGGGAATAGAGTGTTTATAGTCAAACTATTGAATGGACAAACGTGCAGAAAGCATTTGGATCAGACCAAACTGCGGTTCACCGACAACCAGGAACAACCTGAAGAGGACATCACCATCATCGATCCACCAACACACCCAACCAGCAATCGACCTCGCTGTCAATCAAGTGGATGAACCCACCATTCCCAACAGTCCTGTCAGACCAGCCGTATTGGCAGTGCAGCAATGGTCCGACCAACTCCTCCATGCCAGAGTTTGAACTCAGACGATCATCCAGGGAATGTAGGGCCCCGGATCGTCTCAACTTGTAAATAATTTGTATCTAAGACTTTGCGGGGGAGTGATGTTATGTATGTAAACATTGTATCTGTGTAAGACTTGCCACCAGAGGGCGCAACTGTTGGAGACCCAAGGGTCACCTGCACACCGCGTGCAAGGGAGTATAAAAGGTTGCCTGCCATGCTGCTTACGCACTCGGAAGTTGTATTAAAAAGACTAAGGTCACATCAGTTTTAGCTCACAGTACTCCGTCTTGTGGAGTTCTTCCATACATAACAAATCTTGTTCCTACTCACATTTTGAGATCGCCTGGTTCTTAATGGACTTGGGTATAGGGGACATATTTTGAAAGTTTGCAGATAACGCAAATCTTGGAAATGTGTAACTAGCAAGGGGGATAGTAGCACATTGCAGGAGGATATAAGACAGACTAGTGAAATAGGCAGACGCAACTTAATGTAGAGAAGTGTAAAGTGATGCATTTTGGAAGGAAGAATGATATACACTATATTGTACATTTTTAAATAGGGTGTAGAAACAGAGAGACCTGGTGGTTCATATAAATCTTGGAAGGACAAGTTGATAAGGCTGTTGAAAAAGCATACAGGATCCTTTGCTATATAAATAGAGGTAGAGTACAAAGGCAAGGAAGTTATGCTCAATCTTTATAAAACACTTGTTAGGCCTCAGCTGGAATATTGTGTCCAATTCTGGGCACCACACTTTAGGAAGGACGTCAAGGCCTTGGTGCAGAGGAGATTTGCTAGAATGATACAATACCAGGGATGAGGGACTTCAGTTATGTGATTAGAGAAGCTGGGATTGTTCTCCTTTAGAGCATAGCAGCTGAAAGGGATATTTAATAGAGGTGTTCAAAATAAGAAAGGTTTGATTGAGTAAATAAAGATAAACTGTTTCTACTGACAGGAGGGTAACCAGAGGACACAGATTTAAGGTAATTTGCAAAAGAATCAGCCGCAAGATTAGGAGAAACACGAGTTTTTAATGATCTGGAATCCACTATTGGAAGTAGATTCAATATTAACTTTAAAAAATAAATTGGATATAACTTGGAACAGAAAACATTGCAGGGCTCTGAAGAAAGAGAGGGGGAGGGGGAGTGGGTCTAATTGGATAGCTCTTTCAAAGAGCCGGCACAGGTATGATGGGCCGAATGTTCTCCTTCCATGCTATATGATTCTGTGATTTTATTCCAGGATTCATGGTCAATGGATGTAGAATGTTATGTCCTTTGGTGAGTTTTATATTCAACAAGAGTTATTTTATAGATACTTGTGTAGTTCATAAATTATGTGCTGGTTTTAAATTCACCAACAGAGTACAAAGCAATTTGGATCCATACCTTTCCTGATTTTCCGCTGCTATGTGAACATGGGCATAAAGAGCTACTCTGTTCATCAATGTTATCTGCAGAAGAACAGGCAAATACAATAGAGTAGTTCAATATTGAAAAAAAAACCAGTTGTCTAAATGGCATCAGTTGGCCTTGAGTACAATACAAGTAATAGTATACTGTTATGGGTTAATTGTGTAATACACTGGTGGGTTTCTGTTTTCAACCTGATTTTCTTTAGCTGTGAAAGGTGGGATAGTCTGTACCATGAACAACTTCAAAGTTACTGTCATTGTTGCTCTGAATTGGAGTGGAAGTGTTTGGCAAGACAGGATATATCTCCTTACCATTTCTTCTCTTGACTTGAAGTTTTCCACATTTATGGAATGGTCCATATTTTGGATTATTTGAGAACCTATAAAACTTTACCACAAAAGGTTAATTGAATTTATATAGTTGTCCGGGCTGGAATTTAGGTCTGTTTTCACAATGAAAGTTCAGTGCTGTACCAATAAAAGCTATTTTCTCCAAGTTAATTATATGTTTTGCTTTCTAATAACTTATCTATACTATCATTTGGTTTCTGTTACTTTGTCCTTCTGCTGGAAAAGCAGATAGTCCGGACTGCTCATGGCTATTGGATATTAGTCAGCAACAGGCGGATTCAAGAGGAAAAATCCTGTTGATGACTTATGATCCTGCTACAAGGCTACTCATATGGGAATTAACTTGCCATTGGGAATAGCAAAGTTCAAATATCAGTGAAGATTTAGATTCTGGCCATGTCTCTAGCAAGCATATTCAGCCCATTACCCCTCTTTACCACCAGAGCTTAACGTAGACTAATGGTACTTGCTTTTGTATTCAAATTTATATTCTTCCTTTTTACTCTTCAGAATGTTATAGTATTTTATTTTCAGTCTGAATCACCTGACTAATTTGAGCTTAGAATTAATTTGATAGTTTTTTCTTCAGAGCAGAATTTATATTTTCCACATTTTAAGCTATATTTTAGTGATTCATTGGTTTTTGTATCTTGTTTTTTGCTGCTTTTTCTGTTATATTAACCCAGTGTTTCCTTTTGTTTGTTTTTTTAAATTTAATGTAATGCATCATTTGATTGTGCTTATGAACTTAATTGGCAAAAGTACAATAATAGCAGCATAGTATTTCCCTGAAATCGCAGGTATAAATTGTGAATAACAGAACCAGCTAACCAATTTTCTGTGTTTTTAGAATGATTCTGATCCTGATACCAATGAAACAGAGCGGCCCGGACAAGTTCATTATGTGGATAGTTTATGTGGCATATCTGATGAAGACTACTATAAGAAAGTAGAGGAACTGAAAAATGCACATGCTCATACTATGGCAAAACTAGAGAAATTGTATGAGAGTAAACTTTGTGTCAGAGGTGTGGTAGCTGCATCAGAGGATCCATGTGAAACTTCAGAGTGTTACAGGTAGGCACATTGAGAACTAAATATAATCTGTTCAATGGCAAATTAGATTGATCCTGGTTGTCAAACACTACACAGAAAAATACAAGGCAGTATGTTTTTTTTTATGGTGGTGAAAATGAGAAATGATAAATATAATGTATACCATCAACATTTAATTAATTGAACTAGATATATAGGATATGAACAACTCATGACAAAAACTTTATTGACTCTTGGGGCTGGGGGTAACTATGATATAGATGGCGCTCAAAATGTTATTTCAATACTGTTTTCAACCAAACAGTCATCCCACAGAGGCAGATCTCTTGATTTTTGCACCCAAAAATAGGTATGTACAGCTTATTCTCCCAGTTTACTTTTGGCCTCCCATCGCTATTCTCAGTCTCTGCCTTCACACAGCTTTTCCAAGTCCCCTCTCCACCTTCTACCCCATCTATCATTACATCCCTGCTGACTTCCTATCCTGCCACAGTGCTAGGTTCCTGTCTCTCTCCTGGATAGGACTACCTCTGATCATTACTTGATCTCTTTGACCATACAAACTCCCTGTTAACCCTTCCACCATCTCTTTCTGCACACCTGGAAAAACTATCAGTGACTTCTTAAACTCACACCTCTTTCTCCTTCGGTCCACCATCTGTGCCTCATTGACCTGCTCGAAAACTACCATGTCTCCATCTTCAGTGTCCTTATCATCATGAGATCCTGGATGGTTTCCCATCCCCACCTCTCTATGCAAAGCCACATCTGTGGTCTGAAATTCTTTGGTCAGGGACCAGAGCACATTTGAAATACAACCAGCTTGGCTGACTACCACCAGTTCTGATTTGACCAGTTCAATCAATGTTGCCACTCTTAGAAAAATCCTCGTATTGATCCAAGACAGCTTGGAGGGCAAGGGCAACCTGCAGTTCTTTTCCTCAACAAACAGCCTCCTCTAATATCCCCTCTCCATATCCTCCATCTACACATCTAATTCTAAATGTATAGTGCTCATGGGATTCTTTGTTTTGAATATCAAGGCTATTCACCAGGTTGCCTTCTTACTTCCTCTATCCCATTCTTCCCCCACCATGCACCGGCTGCAGCTTCTCTTTCTTCCCCACCCCCACCCCATTTGTTCCCTCAGCCCTTATAGACTTCATTTTCCACAAAGCCCACCATGTGCTCCCTCAATCACCTTCCAACACAGCTCTTGACCCCAGAACTTCTCTTTCTGAGCCTAATGCTCGTTGACAGTATCAATCTTTCCCTTTCTTCACAAATTGATTTCTTTACCTCCTTTTTAAAGTTCAAGTCATCACCTTTCTCTTTTTTAAAAAAAAAAACATTGTTGCCCCCTCTACCTTCACATTAACCTGCCCTTTCTATGGCTGCTCCTTGAATGTGTTATTGTCACTCCTGATTGAGTCCCACCAGTTTGATTTTCGATTAACTCACATTGAAATCACCAGCTGGCTGTATTTGCTCATCTTTGCCAACATCTCTGCTGCCTTCAACACTATTGATCACTCAATTTTTACCTGCATCCATCATTCCCCTCCATGGCACTATACACATGTTTTTTCTCCTATGAACCGCTCTTGCAATCCTTAAATATTTTCTGTTCTTAAGCTCACACATTATCCTTCTGGTATGGCCCAGCAGCATCCTTGGTCCACTCCTATTCCTTATCTACATATCAATAATTTATAAGCACAGGATCAGGTTCCCTATGTAAACTTCCTGCGCCGGCGCCAAAAAAAATCACTTTTAGCTAAATGACCACCCCAAACCTAGCGTAGGCAATTTCGGCCCCTCTATCTCTTTGGCATTACCACTCCATCCAGGATAGTCACACCACTATCTGGCTACCATCCAAATTAATTTCCTAGATGAATCAATATCAAAACTGAGGCCATCCTGTTGTGCTTCTGGCACTGATCCCACCAACCTCCCTGACTGCACTCTTGGGTTGAGCCAGGTGGTGAATAACCTAAATTTAATTCTTCTTTCCTGAGTTCAGCTTTCCGTTGTCCACTTATGCTCATACCTCACTCTACTTCTGAAATCCTCATCCACACTATATCATCTTGAGTATTGCTTTCTCTAATGCACTCCTTGCCAGCCTCTCTGCTTTTGCCCTTTACAAACTTCCAACTAATCCAGAATCTGTGACCTGTATCCTTTACTGCATAAGTTCTACTTACCCATTACCCCATCCCATATTACTGCTTATCCCCACTCCTTCACTCTGTCGTTGGAGTCTGATCTTCAGTCTCCCTGGAATACTCTTCGAAAACAACTTTGCCTTGCAGCCCTTCTCACGGTCACTAAAAGCAATCTGCTAAATTCTTTTACTTCCTTTTCTGCATCACCTCCCCCTAGTATAGCACTCTTGAGACGTTCTTTTACAAGAATGCATTCTGTAAGTTGTTTTAATGAACACGTCATAATATTATAAAACTAACTTTGTGTAAATTTTTGTAGTTCAACCTGCAAGATGAGTTCAGATAAGAAAAATGATGTCCATCTATCTTACTCGCCAAGTGAGGTAGACAGTACTGCATACTCGAGCCTGTCAGAACTGCCCAGTGAAGATCAGGAAATAGGTGGGGAAAATCTCATGTCCCATGGAAGGGATCTAATTCAGGGAATGTGGGATGGATTTTCTGTGGAGGAGTATACTTCACATGAAAAACCCCAGAAGTCTGGAAGCTCAAATGTACCAAAAATGAAGTCCATTATAAACGATCAAAAGCAGTGGTCACCAAAGATCACAATACCACAACCTTTCCAGATGACCCTCAGAGAGGCTGAGAAAAAGAAGCACAAGATCAAAACAAGGTCAGAAATTGAAATAGAGAATCATATGCTAAGAAAACAATTAGAGGAAGAAGCAGAATGCCAGAAACATTTCCGTGCTAACCCTGTACCAGCCCACACTTACATACCGCTGTTAGAGGAAATAATAGAACGGAATGAAGAAAGAAGGAGATTTGTAAAGATGAAGAACAAAGAGATTCTACTGGCAATGCAAAAACCATTTGGCTTTCTTGAAAGAGAAGAGGAGAAGAAAAAAATCAGAAAAATGCAAATAAAGTACCTGGATAATTCAGTAAAGAAAACAAAGCAATTTAAAGCGAAGCCAATCCCCAGGTATCTTCATGATCAAAAGATCAATGACCGGATTAAAGAGGAAGAACTCTACAGAGCAATAAGGATGAAAGTGAGAGCTCAAGAAATGTTACACAGGGCATCCCTTCCAAAAAGCATGCTTCACAATACCTTCTTGAAAAAGAGGAAAACAATGTGTTGGGACCCAGATAAAGAGCTGAAATTCAAGCCCCAGATTAATACAAAAGTACCAGATTTTGAGATGTTGCACAGAAAGTCTCAGTGCCAGCTCTTGAGAAAGAAGACCATGAAATTGACAACCGTATGTGAACCCTTCCAATTGCTCACTTCGCATATTCATTCTAAAAAAGAAAACATTTTGAATGATCTAATGGCAGATGAAAACCGGTTGAAAGAGACCCGTTGGCCTTATATGTCTTGCAGAAACCAGTGGAAATTGCATGACAGCGCTAATTCATCTCAACCAGAATGTTTGGACTTGGAAATTATAAAGATCACAGAGTCTGCAAAGAAGAGGAAAGAAGCTGTTAGGTAAGAACAATTTTCATCTTTGGAATGATGAATATAATCAAGTGATTCATAAAGTCAGGTGAAAGTGATCTTTACTGCACTATTTTTTTGAACGCAGCATTTTAGTGAAAAGCTTAGAACTCACTGCAAAGCTATCTTGCCCATTAGCGCTTATTCAGAATTTGGTTCAGAATTTTATGCATTAAGGCAGATAATTTAAGGGAATTTCAAGTTAATTTGATATAGCAAAGAAAAGTCAAATATAAAAAGCATTCTGACATTGCTGTAAGGAAATGTTAGCACAATGTGAACTTTAGGCCGTGTCCACACACACCTACCCACAAGTGTCCTCATTTGAAAGTAGTATTGCAAAAAAGGTACAAAGGACATGATCCAAATGTAAAATTTGAGTTGCATTATGCCCAAGTGTTCTACAGCAATAATTAGTTCAGAATACTTATTATTTTACATTGTCTCTCTCGCTTCCCAATTCTTTGGAATTACTATTATGAACTTTCAGGTGTCTAATGCAATATTAAATATTTAGGATTACCATAAAATAGCAAGAAATAGCAAGAAATTCAAAGCCTGACAAAGATTTCTTGGTAACTTACTCAGATATAACGTGGTACAAAACAAAGTCCCTTTGTTTGCTGCAGTGTGTATTAAAGATTACTGCGTCACCTTACACTTTCCTTTGTGAGCTAATGATCAGAATAATGTAGTAATGGAATCTGTAGGGACTAGTGACCATAATGTGAGTGCATTTAAGATTATCTTGCAGTCGGTGCCAATCAGAACTAGAGCAAAAATATAGGGCTAAATTTTGCTTTAGCAGGGCATTTAATTACATCAGCCATTAGTTAGACTTATCTTTGCACGTTTAGATTTTGAAACTTTTTGCATGACAAATTGCTGAAAGAGTAAGCTGATAACATTGCACCGAGGGGAAACTGGGAATCTAGAACCTGAGTGAACAGGGAAAGCAATTGTGTATATCCTTAACCAATCAGATTGAAGGGTTGTGAAATTAACAGTGCAAGGACTGAGAAGGAAATGTAAATTAGGGTGGATGAATTCAAAATCAAATCGGGTGCAGAAAGAGAAATAGAGAGGGAAACAAAGATTGGAATAAGGCAGAGAGAGAAAAGAGAAAGAAAAAAAATTTTAAATTTTACATTTTAAAAAAATCACCAACAGCAATTAAAACCTGAAGGAATACTTTTTTAACGGTTAATTTTCAGTACTAGAGACGTTGTTTTAGCAGTAATTAACAGTTATCACAAAGTTAAACGAGTACTTAAACTGGAATGGACAAGACTTCGCTTTCTGTGGTGAGTTTACATCGTATCTACCGTGCAAAAACAGCAACTTCACACTAGTAAAGGTATTTCAAAGGTGAAGCAATCAGCGAGATACCATTTTCGCCAAGCAACTCTGTCAGCAACTTTTGGACTTTCGAGTTTAACTGCACATCTGCCCCTCACCTGCAGTTGCTGTACCATTTGCATATAAATAATGGCGAGTGCCATTAGTCTCACCGGAATGACAGAAAAATCTAGGCCAACTGTTTTAAAAAGGCAAACTTCAGAGGAATGAGAAAGATATTGTGAAATCCTGCTGGAAAATATTTTAATTATGGAAAGTTGTCATCGAGATTGCAAGATAAATATGTATTATATATTTAAAAAGGTGAGCGGTGTCAGGAGTCTAATGGTACTGCACCAGTAGGTGACATTGTTTTCAATTTGTCATCTAAGTTCACAATGAGGTAGCGTTTAACGTTAAGCGAAAGGCCTAAACAGAACCCTGAGTAATTCCCATGAATTCTTTTCTTAGAATAATTCGCAATTGTTGCCTACTGGCATCGTCCATACAACAGAAAATACTGTTGGTCAGCATTTGCGCATGAAAATAGATTTGTTAATTAAACAAAAGCGCCGTGGTCAAATAACATCCAAGAATTCAGAATGGCCTCTATGCAGTGCGCAAATAATTTAAATTCAAAAGTGGTTTAACGGGGACTAAAAGGGACAAAAAGTGAGGTAGAGGTGGAAACCGGCACAGGGAAACTCGGCTCAGCTGAAGAAAAGAAAGGCTTACATTTATATAGCGCCTTTCACGACCACCAGACGTCTCAAAGTGATTTACAGCTAATTAAATACTTTTTGAAGTGTAGCCATTGTTGTAAAATGAGAATTGCGGCAGCCAATTTGCGCACAGCAAGCTCCCACAAACAGCAATGTGATAATGACCAGATAATTTATTTTAGTGAAGTTGGTTGAGGGATAAATATTGGCCAGGACACCAGGGATAACTCCCCTGCTCTTTGAAATAATGCCATGGGATCTCTTGCGTCCACCTGAGAGAGCAGATGGGACCTTGGTTTAAAGCCTCATCCGAAACACGGCACCTCTGACATAGCAGCATTCCCTCAGCACTGCACTTGAGTGTCAGCCTAGATTTGTGCTCCAGTCCCTGGAGTGAGACTTGAACCCACAACCATCTGACCCAGAGATGAGTGTGCTACCCACTGAGCCACAACTGACACTATGGAATGGAAAACTGCACAGAAAGAAAACCCCTAAAGTCATCTGTTTTGTAGAAGAGCAATTGCTTTGAAAGCAGCTGGAAACAAGGCAGGTAACATACATCACCGCTCTCTTTCCGATGAGCAAAACAAGCACCCTAATTGAGCATTATTTGATACCTGCCCAACTGAGCATGAATTGGAACCACCCCAAAGAACATACATTACAACCTCCAACCCCATATTACAAAATGCAATTCTCAACCCCCACTGATTGTCAGTCATAATCCTCCCCCATCCCTCCCTTGAACTTCTTGGTCCAATCCAGTGATGCCCTGCCCGCTAATCCTTGTGCATTTGTTTCTTGATTGCCTATATGGAATGCCACAGAAGATTGACTGATTGGTTCAAAAAAACAAATGTGAGCTATACAAGTAGAATGATGACTAGATCAATGAAAATGGGAATGGCCAGGTAAACCAAATTATATAAAGCCTACATGAAAAAGGAACGGGAGGGTAATTTCCTAAAGCTTGAAATGCAAAAAGATCTATTGGGATAAGTATATCTAAGTTTTGAGTATAAAACTAAAATAATATCATACAGTAAAAAGAGTAAGTTTAGAACTTTAAAAATAGAAGTGATATTAAAAAGATAAAGTAGCTGAAATATTAAGTGAATATTTTCTACAAATATTCACCAGGTAGATTGTATAGCAAATTAGCACTATTTCTGGAGTATACCCATTTAGGCAGAAATTCCGGCCTCCCAGGTCCATACTGAGTGTCCCGGGAAGGCATTGTAAAAGCCGGTTTTCAGCGCACAATGCGCATGCTCTGAAAACCGGCTTTTCCGATCTGTCAAGCTGGAGCTTGACAGATCTTCCGTATCTCGGGGGTGAGGACATTTGCAAGGGCAAGATTGCGGGATTTACCCATATCTTGCCCAACAAATGTCCTCCAAACTCTTGCGCCTGATAAAAGCAGGCGCATAGCCTACTTTTACAGGCGGCAGAGTTTTAAAATACACAACCATTTTAAAATAAAATTATAAAAACACATTTTATTGTTAGTAAGTTTATTTTAAACCATAATTTTAAAAAAAACTTTTTAAACAATTGGAAAAATATAAATTTTTTAAATACATAAATAACTTTAATTTAAATTTTAAAAAATGTGGTATTTTTTCTATTTTTTATTATTGGTTTTGTGTGTTTTGGAGGCTGTTTCTCATTCATAATAATGGGAACTCCAACTTAAGGAGTTCCCATTATTATGAATGAGAACATACTTTACCTGATTGGCTGCCCAGAGCCATGTGACTCCAGCTCCAGGCCTGTGCTCATCCTGACGTGCATGCGTGTGACATGCAGTCAGAGGAGGCCTCAGGACTAGAAACTCGCATGGGTGCAGCAGGATAAGGTAAGTGCATTTGTAAAATGTTTTTTACCTGATCGCCCCTGGGAAACAGCCGACCGGGATTTCTGGGTCAATATCAGCAGCGAGTTTGAAGTTGGTGCTTCAAAGGTATTTGATAAGTTAAGGGATTTAAGGCTGACAGATTTCCTGGACCAGATGGTCTATAATCCTACTTTACTCAGAGATTCAGGAGAAATATTTGAGGCATTGTTTTATCATCATCGAGCAATCATTGGACATTAGTGAGATTCTGTAGGACTGAAGGCAAGAAACCTAATAGTTAATTTTTTTTAAAAGTGACAAATTATCCCAGCAACTAATCAGTAATAGGTAAAATAATGGATTATACTTCAGGAGCATGCAGGAGCACTACCTATTTAGCAATAACTATTAGGAAACAGCTAACATTGATTTAAAAGGATAAGAACCTAGATGACAAACTGTGATTTTTTTTTTAAGGCTGTTTATAGGTAAAGTCGATAGGGAGTTCCACTATCATTATGGTTTATTTGACTTTCAGAAGCTTTGTCAGTATTTCACATGAAAGACTTCTGTAGCTTATAGTTTAATGAGAATCCCAGGGTAGAACATGTGACTACTCCAAAAGGACGCACACTAGTTCTGAGAGGAATAATGTTCAACTTGGGGAAGTGTTGGGTGCAGTTCTGCCAGATTCGGTGGTTGGAGCCTTGTTGTTTCTAATTTACGTAAATGAACCCAATACTGAACCAACTTAAGTTTAAAGTATGCCTGCAACACAAATGGGGAGAGCAGTAAAGACAAAGGACGCAGCTAAAGAAATTCAGAAGCATTTAAATTGTTTATACAATTAGGAAGGCAAATTAAATGTACAGTCAGGTCTGCCTAATAATATAATTTTGGCCATTCCAACAGAATATAACAATTGGGGAACTTTCCTTCTAAATGCATTAAAATATTCCCAGACTGTTTTGAAGGCATTTACAATTTCAAGGATAAGAAAAAAGCATTAAAAATTGTTGTAATAAGGGTTATTTTTTAAAAAGCAGTTATTTTGGACTGGTTTACCTTCAAAGTTGAATCACGACCGATTACTTCTTTAATTTTTGCTAGACAAGCCAACGTTTTTGAGCCAAACAAAGCTGACACTGCATATAATGAATGTAAGAGAGCATTTTGAGAGAGGCTGCTGGAGTCAGAGAATCAGAAGTAATGTCAGCACCTTCAAATGTAATTTTGACTTGGCTTGGCTGAAAGCTTCGATAAGAGGTTCACTAAATCAAAGACATTCTAACCACGTTCTAGTAAGACTGGGAAACATCAACAGGAATCGGTTCAACTCGCTAAAGTTGTGCTCAAATGCTCTGCAGCTTGGAATCAGCTTCAATTTGTTTGACCTGCACCATATTCTCCTCCTTTCTAGACATGCCTACACAGCAAAAGCAGTTTTCAATGTTGCTTTGAGTCACAAGATCCAAAATTCTAGCACAAAATTCATGGCATCCAGCAAACTAATTGAGAAATCTGTCTTGGCTTTGTAAGCAATTAGTCTTTTTCTAGCTAGAAACCTGTAATAGTTTGAAAAGCTTGATAACTAGTGTCCATTGGCTGAAGCATAGAAAGTGGTATTCTTTGGAAGATGGGAAAGTTCCACAGTTGTTAGGCTAGAAATTTCAACATGTACAGGGCCGTTATCGATAATTATTAACGTTTTTACTCTGAGCTCGAAATTTTTTGTCCAGAGATTGAATGTACTCTTCAAAATTCGTAAAAGTCATTAAATATTGCCTATTGAAATGGTAAATGATGCCTCCAGAGAAGTGTTGAACATTTTGAAGCGTCTTTGCTGCACATGTTTACCAATGAACCGAAGAGGAAGCCTCTTGGATCCGTCCATATTGGTCACTAAAAGAGTCACTCGCTCCTTGCTCCGTGTGCCACCAACATAATTAAAAGTTCATATTGTTAGCTCCATATAACCTGAATAATTATTAGATTGTGCCAGACAATAAATATTAACCAAAACTACTTCAAAGGGAGAAGGAACCTACTGTTGTAGCAGCAATAATATAGAGAGACTTTGGCAGGAATTTTCCGGGTGATCAGTGGGCGCGATCGGTGGTGGGTCGGGTCAGAAAGTGTATTTTCTCCCCAACGGGGTGGGACCCCACTGTGAAGCCACCGCCATGCAGCTTTACCAAATATCGGATCTGTGAACACTGAGCAGACCTAATGCGCAGCGGCGGAGGAGCCAATTTAAATGATTAGTGGCTTGTTTACAGCCACTTAACAATGGTTTTAAACTTACTTTTTGAATTTGATAGCTTGCCCACGGGTTTCATGCTGTTGCTAAACCACGTATGTGAAGCTAAGGCGGGAGGTCAGTGGGCATTGAATCATGGGCATGATGAGTTGACAACTTCAAATATCAAGTAAAAAGCTGCCACCTTACAAAGATATCTTCCCTCAGCCACAAGCCCTTCCTCACTGTATTTCCATAAAATATTTACCATGCTGCAAGTCTTTACACAAGTCTCCATACAGTCTGACCTCATTATCTCTCTCACCAATGACAGATCGCTTCTGTCATCTCTACTTCACCTGCCATTTTTTCCATCAGCATGGGTGCCCTTTATAATCTCTGATGGTCCTCAGAATCCCACCACGATCACCAGCAGCACCAGGCACACGAGCAGCACCAACAACAACACCAACCTTCTCCGCAATCAGTTGATGCTGCACAGGACAGAGGGCATCAGCACCCAACCACATTTCTGCCTGGGAGGCCAGGGATGGCTCACCATGGCCAGATTTAGTTCACGTGATGCTGTACATCCTGGCTGCCACATGATGTGCCAGGCTGGCATAACCCCACACCAACACCATAAAGCATCCCTACAATGCTCAAGCCATTCCTTTCACGCTGACCACCATTGCAGGGAGGAGTGTACGGTTATTTCTCACTGTAACTCACTAAGCCACTTCCAAAGGTGCACGCAAATCTGTCCAAGAACGCAAAGTGTTGAAAATATTTAACATCACATTAACAGAGGGCCTGAAATTGAGGAACTTAGCATCCACTGCCGCCGACATTCCTCTGATCGAACCGCCCAGTGCCACTTTCGACATGGCCTGGAGTGGGCAGGAGGAGAGAGCTGCTGGGAAGCGCCCACCGACGTCAGCGGACGGTGAGTTGCACAAGTGACCTCCCGCCCGCTGAGCTGCGATATTGATGCGGACGGCAGTCGGCGGCAGAACGGAGGTGGACCGCTGGCTGGAGATTGGTCTGTCCCCGACAGTAGGTAAGGGACAGTAGGTAAGAAGATGGTGAAAAAAAGGTTAGTACACTTTTTGTAATTTTTTTCTTTACAGGTACTTAACTGGAATGGGGTCCCCTGAAGGTCTTCAGCTGTTTTAACATTTTTTTTTAATACTTTTGCTTTTCAGCTCTTCGACCCTCCGTGGGCTTGAATCCATCCTCGACGGTACTTGGGCGGCAAGCGCCTTTGCCACCGAGAATGAGAACTCCAGCCGGCTACCGCCCAGATTGGCACCATAAGTCACTCATTTGCCGACCTCCTGATGAAAATCCCGCCGAAAGTACCGTCAGGTACCTGGGCGGCACTTGGGTGGACGGAGGCCTTCATCAATTTCAGGCCCAGAAACTTTACATGGACATTGCATAAAACACCCAAGTGCCTACCCTTGTGTGTTGTTAGTTGGTATGATTGCACTAAGATGAGGGTAAGTGTAAGGGTGGCTAGTGAGATGGGGATGTGATTATCGAGATAGAGACAGAGAGAGATAGGGATGGGTGGAGGTGCAAGATAAGTTGATGTAGTCCTTACTACTAGGGGGATCAAGGAGTATGGCGAGAAAGCAGGAATGGGGTACTGAAGTTGCATGTTCAACCATGAACTCATTGAATGGCGGTGCAGGCTCGAAGGGCAGAATGGCCCACTCCTGCACCTATTTTCTATGTTTCTATGTTTCTATGAGTAAGGATGTGAAAGAGTAGGTTAGGGAAGGCAGAGTGATGGTGATTGTGATGTGATGAGAGGCACAGCAGGATGAGATTGAGTGTGGCTTTGTACTAATGTTTTGTGATCTACTGAGATCATTGAAATGTTTGCGGCACTGCATTCAGGTCACCACATCCCTGCTTGTGCCCTCCTGCAATGTGCATCCAGGTTGTGTTGATCTCCTGGGGAAGAGGACCTCCCTGCGTGATGTGGCTCCCTCCATGGAGGGAGTCATGGCGAGCCTGGGTGCAGCCCTGCACCACTGTGCAGTGATTGTCAGTGTTTGCAGCACCTCAATGCTGTAGAACACTGACAGCACAAATGTCAAAATAAATTTGGCCATGATCTCTTTAAGAAAACTGGCTGATGACGCGTCATTAAATGATGTCACCAGACCCGCTTCCTCTAATTGACCGGGAAACACACTGGGCGGGCTTAACAAGCCCAATCATGGTAAATTCATTTCAGACAGCGGGATGGAGCCAGCAGCGGGGTCGGGACCCACTGCCAACGTCACCTGCCAAGGTCAGCAAAATCACGGCCATAGACAATAGAGTGCTGAGTTTATTTTTATTTCATTGAATAGAAACCAAATAGTTTATATTTAGTCATTTAAAGCTAAAGCAATAAATTCTGTTTCTGTGGTACGGTATTTAACTTTTAGTTGCTTTAACTTATTGAGACTCAAAATTAATAAGTATTTTGTTAATTTATGAAGGACACATGGGAGAACATTTGATAGTGAAGCAACAATAATGGATGTAAAAGAGGTTTGTCTTTTTTAAGCCTTTTACAGGAAAGCATTTTGATCTGTGGATTCTGAAGTATATACCAGTTTTCTTCCCTCAATTTTCTGCTTAAATTTATATTTGGAAAATTATATTGTCTCATCCTGTAGATATACAATAACGACTACTTGTATTTATATAGCACCTTTAACGTAGTAAAATGTCTCAAGATGCTTCACAGGAGTATTATAAGACACAAAATTTGACATTTAAGGAGAAATTAGGGCAGATGATTGAAAGTTTGGTCAAAGAGGTCGGTTTTAAGGAGCGTCTTGAAAGAGGAAAGAGAGGTAGTGGAATTTCAGAGCTTAGGGCCTAGGCCACCAATGGTTGAGCGATTATAATCAGGGATGCTCAAGTGGGCAGAATTAGAGGAGTGCAGATATCTCTGGGGGTTGTGGGGCTGGAGGAGATTAGAGATAGGGAGGAATTTGAAAACAAAGATGAGAATTTTAAAATCAAGACATTGCTTAATTGGGAGCCCATGTAGATCAGTGAGAATGGGTGATGGGTCAACAGGACTTGGTGCGAGTTAGGACACGGGCAACCGAGTTTTGGATGACCTCAAGTTTACATATTGTAGAACATGGGAGGCCAGCCAGGAATGCATTGGAATAATCAACGGATGAGCTGAGGCAAGGGCAGAGACAGACGATATTACAAAGGTGGAAATTGGCAGTCTTAGTTATGCCATGGATATGTTGTCGGAAGCTTATTTCAGTATCAAATATACCAAGGTTGTGAACAGCGTGGTTCAGCCTCAGACAGATGTTAGGGAGAGGGTTGGAGTCAGTGGCTAGTTTGTGGCAGGACCGAAAACAATGGCTTTACAAACCTGTCAAATAATAAACACCAAAGTTGCATAATAAAAAAGATGAGTGAAATTCTGTGGATTTTGTACCTACTTTGAAGTAGATAACCTGAAGTTATCACATGCTGCCAAAATGAGAATTCTCCAACTTAAAATGGATTCAAACTTAACATTTCTAATTTGTATCTGTACTAAATTTTCTACAGGAAATCTCTGGATGAGAAAAAGAAGAAAGAAGAACTGGAAGAAACCTGGAAACGAGAACAGAAACTCAGGGAGAGAAAATTGAAAACATTCATATCTACCCGCGCCCAGGCCAATGATCCACATCAGAGTCTGGCTGAAGTATTGAGATCTAGAGTAAAACAATACAGGTGTGTTTTTAGTCAATGGCATTTGTGATAACCTCATGTTTGAACCAGGGTTTTAGTGTATGCACAGTGTATGGTGAATTAGCCACTGTGCTGTTGGACCACAGCCTTTCTGAATTCTAGCTGTATGCAATTATTTCTGTTCCCATTTATATACCCCCCCCTCCCCAGTTCAATGCTGAATTTAACATTCAAAAAATATTCAATCATTTTAACAGTTTGCAAAACATTTAAGACATAGGGGGCGAAATTTTCTTTGGGCTCTACGAGGCCTCTTAAACTACCAAAATGCCGTCTGCAATGCACACTTCCAACAGAGAGTGCGCCAGATGCCATATTTGTAAAGGCGCTAATGACCGCCGGCAGCATGCAGAGCTGGTAGATCATTATGTCAATCAGTGTGTAACATTGATTTGATACCAGCGCTACCATATTGGAGCTCCAGGCTGCGCCCTCTCGACCTCCTACAGCTGGACACGTGTCCAATGGCATAAAGGATCCCCCACCCCACCCCATCAGGGCTATTTAAAGGGATCATCAACTACTTACAGGTTAGTTACTGGATTATTTCTTCTGGCTGTTGCTGCAATTCTATGCATTTTGGGTGCTTTTCCATACTTGTTAAAAGTTTCAATAGTCTACAAGGAGTGATCTGGCTGGTGCTGAAATACTTTTTTGTGACTTAAAGGCGTGTGTGCAAACCAGTTGCTTCCAGACATAGGTGGCCTCTTGACATTGAGCATGACTGGGAGAATGAGCAGAGGGCCACAAAGCAGGACAAGCTGCTAGAAGTGGGAGGCGAGGGAAGAAGGTCTCTCGGCAGGAGGCATTATATGCAGAGGGTCTTTAGGGAACAGGTCTGTAGGAGAACAGATAGCTGCAGTGCTGTGATGCCCCTTTCCATGCTGATATCCAAAGCCATGATGGCAGCAGTCTGAGCTTCCATAGCAGCAAGCTGTGATTGTATGACACCAGTCTGGGCTTCCACTGCAGTACTCCGATATTGGGTGGATGCTACTTCTGCTGCAGTGGAAGCTAAAACATCAGCCACCAGATACTGCATCATAGTTGGCTCCACAGATATGTTGATGGAGGTGGCCAACTATTCCATGTTTGAAAGGATGGGCTCCAAGCTCTGCACTAAGCCCTGTGCCAAGTTGGTGCTGGACTCCTCTATGCTCTTGATATTGAACGCTGGCTTTCCGGCAGGCTTCCCAGTGCACTAAGCATTTGGATATTTACACCCATCGGCTGCCTTCTTTAGCCTGGCTATCGAAGTCCTCATGTGAGTTGGCTGCAACAGAACTAGAGTGCAAGATCGTCCTCCGGTGAGCTGGCACCTGCACTGTCATTTCCTCCAGCCCTTGCTCCAGCGCACTTGTGCCCGGTGTCTCACCATGTGCAGATCCTGCCTTTATGCTATCCTCTAAATTACACGCAGTATCCATATCTGAGCTGGTGGCTGTGACTGTGAAATCAAATGATGGTGTCCCTTCATCTTCACTTTCTTCTTGCTCTTCCTCCACTGCCTGGGCAGGTTCCAGTTCTTGAGTATGTGAAATGAAACAGGGACACGGTTGGGTTGAAGGGAGAGGAGAAAGTAAGAAGTGCATGCTTACACCATCTGCAGCTTGTAAGTCAGAATAGATTGAAGAAGAAGTGGAATGAGAGGTGGAGGATTAGGTATGCGATTGCCCTCTTCTTCAATGGCTTCAGCCCCGCTGGTGACCACAGCCTCAGCAATGGCCCTTCCCATAATGGCCAGCACTGTCTCCTCCATGGGAGTTAAAATGTGTAGATGCGCCTCTTCCCCCTCCTGTTAATTCCCGGTGCCTCCTCTTGTGCGCCACCTTCTCTTGCAGAAAGAGGGAAGTGTGTCAGTGAGTGTCGTGCAATATGTTTGGATGATGTGACTGTCATGGTTGAATAGGTTCCAGTGTGCACAAGCTCTGAAATGTGGGTGCGAAGCTTGCAACAGTGCTAAGTGTGTGAGGGTGAGGTAAAGCACATGAATATTAGGCATAAGTCCTGATTGATAAGAGATTGTTGGTGATTGATAGGGGAGTAGTGAATTAAACAGTGGATGAGGCTAGTGCTGCAGTTGGTAGGATATGGCATTTGAAGATGCACTCACTAACCTTGACAACTCGTGTGAGATCATTAAACTTCCTGCACTGCATCCAGGTCCTTGGGTCCACACTCCTGGCATTGATCTCCTACACTTCGCTATCTCTTGCACTGCGTTCTGAATAATATGTCTGGAGGGCCTCCGGCCCCCTGATGATACCAAGCCATCTCTACTTCTTTCCACCTCTTTTGACAAGGTCCCACATGGTAGACTGGTCATGAAGGTTAAAGCCCATGGAATCGAGGGCAAAGTGTCAAGTTGGATCCAAAATTGGCTTGGAGGTAGGAAGCAAAGGGTAATGATTGATGGATGTTTTTGTGACTGGGAGGATGTTTCCAGTGGGATTCCGCAGGGCTCAGTACTGGGTCCCTTGCTTTTTGTGGTATATATCAACGATTTAGATTTGAATATAGGGAGTTTGGTTAAGAGGTTTGCAGATGATACTAAAATTGGCTGTGTGGTTGATAATGAAGAGGAAAGTCATGGGCTGCAGGAGAATATCAATCTACTGGTCAGGTGGGCAGAGCAGTGGCAAATGGAATTTAATTCAGAGAAGTGTGAGGCGATGCACTTTGGGAGGGCTAATAAGGAAAGGGTATACACATTAAGCGGTAGGCCACTTAATAGTGTAGATGAACAAAGAGACCTTGGAGTGTCTGTCCACTGATCCCTGAAAGTAGCAGGCCAGGTGGTTAAGAAGGCATACGGAATGCTTGCCTTTATTGGCCGAGGCATAGAATACAAGAGCAGGGAGGTTATGCTTAAATTGTATAATACTTTGGTTAAGTCACAGCTGGAGTATTGCGTGCAGTTCTGGTCACCGTCATATAGGAAGGACGTGATTGCACTAGAGAGGGTGCAGAGGAGATTTACTAGGATGCTGCCTGGAATGGAGAATCTTAGTTATGAGGACAGATTGGATAGGTTGGGTTTGTTCTCAATGGAACAGAGGAGGTTGAGAGGAGACCTCATCGAGGTGTACAAAATATTGAGGGGCCTGGACATAGTGGATAGTAAGGGTCTATTTCCATTGGTGGAGGAGTCTATTACGATTGGGCATAGTTTTAAGGTGGTTGGTGGAAGGTTTAGAGGAGATTTGGGCGGGGGGGGGGGCTTCTTTACACAGAGGGTTGTGGGGATCTGGAACTCGCTGCCTGGAAGAGTGGTGGATGCAGGAATCCTCACCACTTTTAAGAGATGGTTGGATGGGTACTTAAAGTGCAGCAACCTGCAGGGTTACGGATCTAGAGCTGGTAATTGGGATTAGACTGAATGACCTTTTGTTGGACGGAGTAGATATAATGGTAAGTACTGCAGGGAATAGAATACGGCCAGGGTGATCTCCTGGACTTGTTTCGGTCGCCTGGATGGGTCGGAGAGAAATTTTCCCAGATTTTTTTCTCCCTAAATTGGCCTGGGTTTTTAATCTGGTTTTTGCCTCTCCCAGGAGATCACATGGCTCTGGTTGGGGTGGAGTATGGAATGTTTCAGTATAAGAGGTATCGCAGTTGTGGTGAGGTGGATTGGTTAGGCTGGGTGTTCTTTGCCTTTCCGCCATTGTTCATAGGTTTATATGTAACCTTTAGAGCTGCTGACCAAGGACCGTGTGGCTCTTTGTCGGCCGGCGCAGACACGATGGGCCAGAATGGCCTCCTTCTGCGCTGTAAATTTCTATGTTTCTGCCAAGACCTCCAGTGCAGCTTTCGAAAACCTTGGTGCACATTCTCTCCTGTAGTCTGCCACTGTTGATTCTTCTACAACACAATATCCAGCACTACCAGCAGCCACAATACACCTCCCCTTTAAGAGGTGCAGGCTAGCTTTAAATAGTGCTAGGCACTAACGATATTGGAATCCCTGCTGATGGGTGCAGGCAATGAATAGCACGGGAAGCACTGGCTGCACGCAGAAATCATGCAAATGTACAGGCAGCATGAAGTTAGCGTCCTGCCTGCATTTCATTTAACTGGCACGGGTTAATCGTGCATTGCGATCCCTGCACTGATTTTCAGGAGTTATCAAATGTAATCCCCATTTGTGTCTTACCAGGAATTACCAAAGAAAAAGGACAAAAGAGTACCTTCTGGAGCTTCAGGAGATGCAGGAGAGAGTAAGCAGGAAGCCTCTGCTCTTAGAAGAGCTCACAAAGGTATGTTGTTAAAACATTATATACTCCATAAGTATTCCTTATTATGTGTTTACATTTGTTCTGGTTGACTTTCGGACTTTTTCCTGTCTATTTCAAAGGATGCGGTTATTTGTACTAACTGAATGGCAGCCGCATCTCTGATTGGCTCTCCATTATCATATGACCTATTGCGGATTGGTCCCCTTGGAGGATAAGCTACACCATGAAGTTCCTCTGGAACGTGCAACTGGAACGGCCCAGCCCATGTTCTGACTGGCTTTCCAATTTGTAATTCGATCCATTTTGACTTCAGAAGCCACAGAGGGATGGATCTCCCCAAAAGCTACCAAGTTCCAGACAAAGTCTCTTCCCCCAGCGCAAGTGCTGCCTCCCACAGCCGAAGTCCCTTACCCCAGCCAAAGTTCCTTACACCAGCGCAAGTGCTGCCTCCGCCAGCTGAAGTCCCTTACCCCAGTACATGTGCTGCCTCACCCAGCCAAAGTCCCTTACCCGCCCCCCCCATAGATGGGGCATTGTGTGCAGATTGTTAACAGGTTTATTGGGTTTGAAGTGAATAGTGAGTGTCGTGACTTCTGGATTTCACCCACCCCAACTATGTCCCTTGTAACATGTGCACCGAACTTGCACTCATCACGGAGTTGGAAGAACGTGATCCGTCTTCCCTGAGTTTCCTCCGATTTTCCCCCCCCAACTGTGTTTCTCTCCTTTTTCTCCCCGGCTTTCTTTCTCTTTCTCCCCGGCTTTCTTTCTCTTTCCTCCCCCCTCCCCAATCTCTCCCTCCTCCCCAATATCTCTCTCTCTCTCTCTCTCTCTCTCTCTTCCTCCGCCCCCCCAGGCTCTCGCTCTTTTCCCCCCCCCCGGCTTGTTCTCTTTCCCTCTCTGCCCCCTCCCCAAGCTCTCTCCTCTCGCTCTCTCCTCTCTCTCTCTCTCTCTCTCTCTCTCTCGCTCTCTCCTCTCTCGCTCTCTCCTTTCTCTCTCCTCTCCCTCTCCCTCTCTCTCCCCGCCGCCCCTCTCGGCCCACCGTCGTCCATCTCGACACAGTTGGAGATGCGTTTGGAGGCTCGGGGCTGCTCGGAGCTCGGGGCAGCCCTGATGGATCGGAGGAGGCAATGTGGTGTTCAGGTCCGGTTACGGGCGTGGGGGGAGGGCGCATGCGCAGAAAATTGTTAGTGGAAATTGTGCTGGGGGGCGAGGCGGCGGGCGGGGTGGGGGGGGGCCAGTGGGAGGACGCATGTGCAGATATTTCAAAAGGAGGGTATTAGCCTTGTTCTTGTGATTCATATTGTTTCTTTGGGTTAATTGCCTATTACTTTGTGCTTGTGTTAAAGGGATGCTACTTTGTTAACTGAATTTCAACGAAGAATGAATGTTGGGTATAAATGTGTCTTTGTAGTTTTTTTCATCAGTAAGGATCAGACTATATATTTGAATATATAAATATAAAGAATATAAGAATTAGGAGCAGGAGTAGGCCATTCAATCCCTCGAGCCTGCTCTACCATTCAGTTAGATCATGGCTGATCTACCTCAACTCCACTTCCCTGCACTATCCCTATATCCCTTGATTCCCTTAATATCCAAAAATCTATCGATCTCTGTCTTGAATATACTCAAAGTCTGAGCCTCCACAGCCCTCTGGGGTAGAGAGTTCCAAAAGATTCACCACCCTCTGAGTGAAGCAGTTTCTCCTCATCTCTGTCCTAAATGGCTGACCTCTTATTCTGAGACTGCAACTATTATTCTGAGACCCCTTATTCTGAGACTGAAAGCAACTAAGATTCCAGATAATGTGTACTGCTAGCCTAGTAACATGCCATAAAAACTTGCTTCTCAACCTGGTGGATTCATTTGTTTTTTTCACTTGACCGTCAGATCCTGGATAGGGATATAGAGCTGAAATATGTGAAAATTTATTTATAAACTACATTCCACTCTTCAACACCTTATTTTTTCTGAGGAAGAGTTCTGACTAATTATAATTTTATTTATTCATGGTACTCTGTATAGAACTTTCGGGGGTTGGAGCCGTCCTCTTGTTGATGAAATGGTAGTTCGGGGGATCTCAAAATAGCTAGTAAATATATTACCATCTTAATTTAATATGCAGTTGTCTGTAACCATAGACCTACAATAATTTCTGATCTATTGCAATTTAAATGCATAGAAAGAAGGAATATGATATCTCAAGAGACAATGCCTTATTCCGATATTATCTTGGCTGCCAACTGTACAATCCATTAGTATGAAGTTGCAAAAGCCAGTTTAATAAAAAGTTAAAAAGAAAATGTTAACTGTTATTGTATACAGAGGAATGCTAGAAGAGCAGCAGAGAGACATTACGCTGCAGCACTAAATGAGCGGGGATTAAGCGAAGATTTTGTTTCCAGAAAAGGTCACTCTGTTCTAGACTACATTTCACATTCCAGCGATGAAGAGTCTGAGAAGAATGAAGATGACCACAATATAAATGAGGAAAGGTAACTATTTTCTGTACTTTGGACAACTCACTTTTGTTTTAAATGTTTGAGAGATTTTCAGTTATCCAATTTTAAGAAAACTATTTATCTTCTTAGATTTCAACAATTGATGGGCAATTATGAATTTGGGATCTAGGTTACTTAAATATTATTTTTAAAAAAAAGAATTCTAAGGTATGATGTTATCCTTCTCCTTTTAATCTTGCCAATAGAAATATTCTTGCACTATGTGTGCCAAAATAAGTGCAATGAAAACCAGATAATATTTAACTCACTCACTGGAGGATGGGAATGTCATTTATTGTTTTTAATTACAATTTAATCCTGTCCTGAAAAGATTGTATAGCTTTAGGTTTAATTATGTTTTCTACTTATTTCACCAGGGTAGGTGAGGATTAAATAGTGTCTAAGATTTATGGTGAAACTTGATAATGTGCTTTCATTTAACTTTGTTGTAGCTTTATAGAATTCCAATCGGTTATTGCTGTAAAGCTATCCCAATTGCAAAATAATTTACATTATATCATGCACACACACTGTTTTAAGTAATATGGTATAGTCAATTTGGTGTTAAAGAGGATAGACAAAATATTTTGTTACTTTCATTGGGCCAATGTTAGGAGCTAAAGAAACAAATCTTCAGGGGCCCAAAATTCGCCACCATTTAGTGCCAAATTTTTGGAGGTATCAGTGTTTTTTGGCGCGAACTTAATTTTGCAAGTTTCGCCAAGGGTATAACACCGTCCTTAACAGGTAACGGTTTTATGATGTCACTTGGGGTCAAACCCACCCGTAACCCCATTTTTGCGAGTTTCGCCAATAAGGATTTTTTCAAAAACGGCGCTGGGGACCGCCTTGAAAAACTTACCGCACCAAATTAGAGTCGGATAGAAATCGGCTTGACAGACGCCATCTTGTTTATCGGAGATGAGTTCTAGGTTTTGGAGGGAGGGAACAAGACTTATATCCAAAGTAATTAAAAATGTTTGTTTGTGTAGAGGGAAAAGAGAAACTTTATTGCAGTAAATTGCAAGTTGAAGTTCCACCACCGAACTGCTGCTCACCGGGCTCGAGGCACACAGGGTCGGAATGCCGGCCAGCAGGATCGCTCCCTCGGCCGGACATCGGAGCTCGGCATTTGGCTTCCAAAGAAGCCTGGGGGGGGAGGGGGAGGTGGAAGTGGAAGCCAAGCCGGGGAGAGGGGCAGCAGCGAGGGTGCCATTCGGCCAGGGATAGGGGCAGCAATGGGGGGCCTTTCGGCCAGGGATAGGGGCAGCGGCGGGGCCATTTGGCTGACGATGGGGCGGCTGTGGCGGGCCATTTGCAAGCCGTCGGCTGGGATGGGGAGTTTCAGCATCAAAATACTCCCAGGGCAGGTCGTCATCATCCATCATGGGTAGTCCCTCGAAATCAAGGAAGACTTGCTTCCACTCAAAGTGAGTTCTCGGGTGACTGTACAGTCCAACACGGGAATTCTAGTCTCTGTCACAGGTGAAGGAAAGGGTGAGTGGGACTGCTTTGCCGCACGCTCCTTCCGCTGCCTGCACTTGATTTCTGCATGCTCTCGGTGACGAGACTATAGGTGCTCAGCGCCCTCCTGGATGGTTTTCCTCCACTTAGGGCAGTTTTTGGCCAGGGATTCCCAGGTGTTGGTGGGAATGTTGCACTTTATCAAGGAGGCTTTGAAGGTGTCCTTGAAACATTTCCTCTGCCCACCTGGGGCTCGCTTGCCGAGTAAAGTGCTTGCTTTGGGAGTCTTGTGTCGGGCGTGCGGATAATGTGGCCCGCCCAACGGACAGGGCAGGTACAGCACGGGTACAAAAGCAAAAATACTGGATTCTGGAATAAAAACAGAAAATGCTGGAAAGCTCAACGGATCAGCACAGGTTAGCTACAGAGTAAAGTTATGCAATTATACGTTGCCCAAGCATTTAGGTTTCCGGGGTATGTGCAGAACAGGGCCTCAGTTTTTCGCTGCCATCAATTAGCTCCACCCACAGAAGCTAAGGGTCTGTCTGCGCAGCGCCAAATTCAAACAGAAAAATGGCACAACTTCGGATTTTTTTTTGGCGCTACTTCAGCTTAAAAAATCGGCCGTTAATCTTAAATAGCGCTAAGAAAAGGCAATGTGGAATTTTGGGAACCAAGATCCTACAGATCTATTATCAGGTGAAAAGAAAAATGTGTTGCAGCTGAACATTTGGTGAGATTGGCACATTGTAAATAAAAGTCAAATTTGCTCAATTATAAATTTTTCTAAGCCACGTCTGAGGCTCTTGCCCGTAAGTACTAAGCTTAGAATAGTGGAGGCTATTGGTATGGGTCTAAAACTTGTTTCTCTAGTTCTCAAGAAGAAGCTGATGGATTTGAATCTTATGACGATCAAAGTGGTATTGAGGAATCAAGGGACACTGAAGAAAAGGAGGACAAGAATGTGAAGATGAGTGATTACAAAAAAAGTAGCAAGACGTCTGAAGAATTTGATAGAAATGATTAACTGTATAAGTGAGACTTTTTTAATATCAATTATGTTTACTTATCTTTAATTTTTTTTCTAGTGGATACTATTTTTATGTTAAAAGATTAACTTTGTAAATACGATGCAAGACTGATAAATTCTGGCATTAATGGCAGGACACTTAATTTGATGATGAAACTGATTTATTTTTATTGCTAAAGTTACATGCTTTTTAGTAAGGGTCTGGCAAGTTGGTGTTGTAAAATCTTAACCATATACCAGCAATCCAACTGATAATAATGTCAACTATTTTTACTTATCGTGAAGATACTTGAAAGCACTTTTCTGGTGCCTGTGCTGAATGACTTTTATGTTACATATTAACAAAGATAGACACTTGCATTAACAACATTTAGACTGTTCTCCAAACCTTTTGGCCAAATAGTCAGCCTGTAAATATTGAAAATGGCAATGAAGGTACTCTCATCACATGCACAAGTGCATCAATTTCCAGAGGTAAATGTATATGCACTTAAAATCGCTAGTCTGTAGTACAAAACAGCCCTTATGAAATGCAAAAAAATAAAATGTTGACTGCACTTATTAGCTCCCAAGTTCAGGAATTAATCAAATTCAGGTCTTTCACGTCAGATTCTGATTAAAAACGAAGATTTCCGAAGGTTTTAGAAATGATAATCAGGGAAAAAGTTAACAGTTTAAAAAGGCTTATGTGATTCTGGGCTTCATAAATAGAGGTATAGAGTACAAAAGTGTGGAAATTATGATGAACCTGTATAAAACACTGGTTCGGTCCCAACTGGAATATTGTGTCCAATTCTGGGCCCCGCACTTTAGGAAGGATGTGAAGGCTTAGAAAAGGTGCAGAAAAGATTTACGAGAATGATTCCAGAAATGAGGGATTTCAGTTACATTGATAGACTGGAGAAGCTGGGGTTGTTCTCCTTAGAGCAGAGAAGATTGAAAGGAAATTTGATAGAGGTGCTCAAAATCATGAGGAATTTGGACAGAGTAGATAGAGTGAATCTGTTATTAGCAGAAGAGTCGAGAGCCAGAGGACACAGATTTAAGATGATTGGCAAAAGTACCAAAGATGAGGCAAGAAAAAACTTTACGCAGCGAGTGGTTAAGATCTAGAATGTACTGCCTGAAAGGGTGGTGGAGGCAGACTCAATTTTACCTTTCAAAAGAGAGTTGGATAAGTATCTGAAGGAAAAGAATTTGCAGGGCTACGGGGAAAGGGCGGGGAAGTGGGACTAACTGAGAGTTGGTATGGGTTCGACGGGCTGAATGGTCTTCATCCCTGCTGTAACCATTCTATAATTCTATGAAAAGTGTGAAGTGATACATTTTGGAAGGAAAAACGAGGAGAGGCAATACAAACTAAAGGGTACAATCTTAAAGCGGGTGTGTGAATAGAGACACGTGCACAAATCGATGAAGGTGGCAGGGCATGTTGAGAAAGCAGTTAAAAAACCATACAGGATCCTGGACTTCATTAAATAGAGGCATAGAGTACAAAAGCAAGGAAGTTATGATGAATCTTTATAAAACACTGGTTTAGCCTCAACTGGAGTATCGTGTCCAATTCTGGGCACTGCACTTTAGGAAAGATGTGAAGGCCTTGGAGAGGGTGCAGAAAAAATTTACATGAATGATTCTTGGGATGAGGGACTTAAGTTATGTGGATAGAATAGCTGGAGATGTTCCCCTTCGAGCAGAGCAGGTTGAGAGGAGATTTGATGGAGGTATTCATAGAAACATAGAAACTAGGTGCAGGAGCAGGCCATTCGGCCCTTCGAGCCTGCACCGCCTTTCAATAAGATCATGGCTGATCATTCAACCTCAGTACCTTTCCTGCTTTCTCTCCATATCCCTTGATCTCTTTGATCCCTTTTGAATATATCTAACGAACTGGTCTCAACAACTTTCTGCGGTAGAGAATTCCACAGGTTAACCACTCTCTGAGTAAAGAAGCTTTTCCTCATCTCGGTCCTAAATGGCTTGCCCCTTATTCTTGGACTGTGACCCCTGGTTCTGGAACTCCCTAGCAACGGCAACATTCTTCCTGCCTCTAACCTGTCCAATCCCGTCAGAATTTTATATGTTTCTCTGAGATCCCCTCTCATTCTTCTAAACTCCAGTGGATACAAGCCCAGTTGATCCAGTCTCTCCTCATATGTCAGTCCTGCCATCCCGGGAATCAATCTGGTGAACCTTCGCTGTACTCCCTCAATAGCAAGAACGTTCTTCCTCAGATTAGGAGACCAAAACTGAACATAATATTCCTGGTGTGGCCTCACCAAGGCTCTGTACAACTGCAGTAAGACCTCCCTGCTCCTATACTCAAATCCCCTAGCTATGAAGGCTTAACATGCCATTTGCCTTCTTCACTGCCTGCTGTACCTGCATGCCAAACTTCAATGACTGATGTACCATGGCACCTCCCCTTTTCCTAATCTGTCACCATTCAGATAATATTCTGTCTTCCTGTTTTTGCCACCAAAGTGGATAACCTCACATTTATCCACATTATACTGCATCTGCCATGCATTTGCCTACTCATCTAACCTGTCCAAGTCACCCTGCAGTCTCTTAGCATGATTCAAAATCATGAAGGGTCAAGACAGAGTCGATGGAGAGAAATTGTTCCTGTTGGCGGAAGGGTTGAGAATCAGAGGACACAGATTTAAGGTGATGGGCAAAAGAACCAAAGGCGACATGAGGAAAAACTTTTTAACGCAGCAAGTGTTTAGGATCTGGATTGCACTGTCTGAAAGGGTGATGGAGGCAGATTCAATTGTGGCTTTCAAAAGTGAATTGGAGATGTACCTGAAGGAAATAAAATTTGCAGGGCTATGGGGAAAGGACGCGTGAGTGGGACTAGCTGAATAACCCACTTGAATAATCTACCACCAACCATTTTTCCCTACTCTACTTTCTGATGCACTCTTTTATGTTTATACACTGTATCCCTTCCTGTCACATTCTGGTTATCATTATCCCTATTGCTACCCTGCACTATTGCTTTCTCCTACCTCTTTGACTTTTTAAACTTCCCCTCACCTGAACCCCCCCCCCATTATAGATGCTTTAATCTTCCATCTATGGAGAAGGTGGCAGCATCTACCATGACCAGTTCTGAGACGGTTGATGGTTGTCCACTGTTTACAGGAAGGTTTGATCCTTCAGGTTGCACTGTGGGTTCCTCTATAAGGAACCCCTTCCATACGTCACAGTTCTTCCAAGCATCGGTCATCAAGGCTGAGGGGAGATCACTGAAGGGCTTCTGTGATGATCCAAAAAGGCCTTCTAGATTTGAAACTGTTTGGTGGTTGGTTATTCAAGTCGGTCTGGATCGGCATGTCTTTGCTGGTATAGCAGTTGTGTTCTCTGGAGACTGCATATTTGTGGCGCAGGTGTGGTGGTACGATGTATGCAAGCACTGGCAGCTAAGGTTTTGTTGTCAATAAACGTGTACCAGTGATAATTCTCATAGAATTTAGCTGGACATCAACTGACTTGACATGCAGACTTGATAGCCATGCTGGAGAGCAGTGGGTTTGAGCGACTGTTCCCCAAATGAGAGCTCAGCTTAAAAATCTTGTATATTTCCTTGCTAATCTATTTTTCAATTCGAGTGCAATAATTGACCATTCACTGAAAATGTCCAATCAATATGAAGCAACTATTAACGAGGCTTATCTAATGCATCACAAGGTCATTTGATTATGAATTGAAACAGATTATTTCCTGCACTTATTTTCCTTATTGATAAGAGCAGGTATTTCTTTTGAAATATGAGGTATTTCTTTTAAATATTAGGTATCGACACTGGTTTTTGGTGTGTTAGTTACAACTAGCTGGAAAAATGCTTTGTGTGAATTTGAAGACTTGTTTTGTGCTGATGCTGAAGTCCATCTCAGAGGTGGCATTGATATCGCAGCTTTGCGTCTGCAAATACTGAACTTGGAGATCCTTGTTGTCAAGTTGACTGTACAGAAAATCTGAAAGCTTTTTTCATCCTTTTTAGCTGAGCTTAGAATGGGCTGTATGATCCTGAAAGCCTGAAGGGTTAAAAGCATTATAAATGCACATTTTCTGTGTTTTTTAGTGGAAAGAATTTGTGATATTCAATACAAATTTTGAAACTGTGTGCTAGCATCAACCACAGGCAAAGGATTAGTTTATTGGCAATGTACTAACTGAAAGATGCCTTAGCTGACCTATATCCAGATGTAACAGGCATTAGCTAGGGAAGAATAGTGTAGGTGATGAGGATCAACTATGAAAAGTAGTGAACTATTTAGAACTGTAGAAGACTGAAACACATTTAAATAATTGATTAATAGCAAAAAGATAAAGTTCTGGTATGTGAGACAATAATTAAGACTTAAATAAAAACAGAAAATGCTGAAAATACTCAGCAGGTCAGGCAGCATCTGTGGAGAGAAAAACACGTTTCAGGTCGATGACCCTTCGTCAGAACTGGAAAAAGTTAGAGGAGGACAGAACGAAAGAACAAAAGGGAAGGTCTGTGATAGGGTGGAGAGCAGAAGAGATTAAGGGATAATGATGCAAGGCAAAATGAGATAGTAATGGGGCAAGTTGAGAAACAAATGATGTCTAAAGGGTGTAGATGGAAATGGCAGAATCATCAACAGCTGCCATGGGAAAGAGAGAAACAATAAATAAGATAGGGGTAAGACTTGCCAATCATGGAAGAAAAATAATTATTTAGAATAAGACTTCAGTTGGAATGGAATGCAGAAGATTGAATTAATCAATGTGATTGTGCATGACACAAAGTTCGTAAATGGGTACAGATGAGGCAAATTTCTAATTGGACAAATGAGTAAGAGTTCTTTATTTTGTATACTGCAGTGTAGCCATGAATTTGACTCCAGTAAATCCAATTTTGAAAGAGCTTTAATACACAGAATGATCAGAAAAGGTATTAGTGACAATGTTCTATTGCATTAAAACTAGAGTTAAGTTGCTGTGTATTAAACAACATTCTTTCCTGATAGTACTGTAAGCTGAAAAACAAATTATAGTTGGATTTGTCTGTCATATGAAAGATAACCTTCTCATTTTGCACAAACACATATAGGTTGGGGGGAAGGAATACATCAATGTGATTTAAAAAAAAAAACATTTTTCACACTACGCTACAATTTCTTCTTTAAAATGTAAGTAAACTTCTGTCTTATTAACAGTTTTAGTGTATGGAATTGTCAAGCAAAGAATTAATAATGGACAAGTTACTTTGAAACTAATTAAATCACTATGCATTAAAAATGCATTTGGCTAAGCACCTGAACAAGCTTTATGTTCTAGTGAAGCATGTTCAGGTTGGTTCCAGATAATTAACTGAAGTATGCTGTGTGAAATATAGAACCTTTTGACCTAATGCACCTGCTAAATAAAGCCATTTACTGTGGCGTAACAATTGGAAAGACTTATTTTATGTTCGAATTTGTACCATTTGAGTCTTTTAATAATGGTTTAATCCTCAAGCACAGAACCATGTACATTTTTCCTAAAGCTGTATTGTTTTATTCTGTTGGAAAATAGTAATACTTTCACAATGATACTGCTAACTCCAATCAAAAGCTACCTATAAAGAAGCTTGTTTGATCTCTTAATAATTAAAAAATATTTTTATCAGCTTGCATTGTTATTGGCCTTTTGTGTTCCCATATCTATTTTTACACTTCTTGATTTTTCTCACCATCACCAACCACCAATTAAATCACAATAGGCATCTATTGTATCTCTGATTTCCATAACAGCTGAGTAGATGATGTAAAACTTGGATTTATAGTGCATCTTATAACATTAAAAATGTCTCTGTGTTTCACATACACAATTACTTTTGAACATCAAGGACTGTAGGCAGTCTTCCTACATCACACAATGAGATAAATGAACAGTTAATTTGTTCTGTTTTTTGCTTTTGAAATAGCATGAAGAAAATATAAATTACTAAATTACTTAGCAGTGCAACAATGCAAAGCTTTGTTTTTTGACCAAAGGCAAACAACAATTTACATTCTAAAAGTTTTTAAGGAAAAAAAAAAGTCCAGGTTTATTTCTTCGACACCAGCTTAGTTGGAGAAGTCTAAATAATACTGCTTTCAATCTCTCAACAGATATTAAATGAATGGTATGCTTTAATGTAGTGGGTATTTATTTTAAACTTCTGTGACAACCAATTTTTAACAAACGGTGTACAAATTTATTTGATTTGCGTATTGAAGATTGTGTTGTAATTTGATATTTTAATCTATTAAAATGCTTGTTATATGTTGCTTTCTTTAAAATTTGTTCGCATTGTTCTAATAGTATTCAGTTTAACAAATGGTAGTCTATGCACTGAGGTGATAATGTGTGAATTCTCCTTTAAAACCACTGTTAAGAACTATTAAATAAATAGAGTAAAAGTAAGCGCAACACAAAATTAATTCAATTCCCCAGTATCAGAATTTAGTTACAACACCAAATAATGCAAATGTTTGTATCTACAGAAAATGTAGGAATTCCAAGTTATTAAAATGATTTGTTCACAGAGATGTCTTCTGTGTTGTTTCATTTAAATGGCCTTATTTTCTTTTCTCTGGTCCAATTTCATAATTAACATGTGCCACTTTATGTCTTTTGGACTTTCACTTCAAAAAGCTGTAGCAATTTTAATCGTCTGTTTGACACTGAGATTATTTCAGTGATACCGGTATATTTAATAGATAGAGATATCGGAGAATGAAGTGTATAGTTGCAACTCATAAGCAAAGTACTGATATGTGTAAATATGCTCCTCTTGATTCTCAGTCCATATCCTCTGATTTTATACTACATTTTCTTAGTGTTCTTTTGATGTAGGGAATGGCTTCATCAACAAACCACCTGCGAGTGTACATAATCGTCATGACATCAAGGAGCAGATTACGCTCTCTTTTCCTGAAAAAAAAATCAAAATATCAAGGGATAGTTTCCACTTTGAGCACAAGCATAAAATCGCGCCTAAAATTGCACTGGTTAAGTTACAGTTCAAGTTTCTGCCAACATTCATTTACATAATCACAAACTTAAAATCTTCCGTGAACCATTGCAATCGGGCAGCATAATAGAATGTAATTGTTTATTTTTTTTTCTTTCCATCAGAAAGCATTCCTTGATTTATTTAAGAGTGGTAATCTGGTGCAGTTTTAGTAATAGATAAAAATAGTTTTATTACCAAAAATAATTTTTAATAAGGGCTCCACCATTTAATAGCTTCATTTGTGTACACTTGTCATATTCTTAGTAAATTAAATACTTTTTGATATGAAAAAACTTTGAATACGTGCCTACCAGTGCCTGTGCGCTTAAGAAAATGTGTGCAATTTGACGAGACTTCCCAAACCACCGCAATTGGTGAAATCTCGCAGTTTTGACCTCTGGGTGTGGCCAGTTTTGTGGGCAGGGCTTCATCCGGGCGAAATGAATCTAGAACTAGTGTAAAAGATGGTGGAAAATTCGAAAATAAGGTAGTTTCGTGTGTAACTCGCTTGCATTTAAAATACCTCGATATTTTGCATTGGTTCGGCCAACTCTGCTAATATTACTAGCTTTAAAAAGCGGAAACTCGATCCCCAGTTTATTTATGAAGGCAGTTATGAAGCCATTAAATTCTAAAAGTATTTAGTGGGACAAATGGTGCATTGGTTCACCTTGCAATTTCCCTCAATATTGAAATTTTAAAGATTTTAAATAAATTTATGACTTTAAATGGTAGTTCATTCCAACTTAAATATGCATTTAATGCCTACAAATGCACTTCACTGTCAAGTGTTCTGAATTATGTGCTAATTCAAGGTAAGAGATGACACTAGAACACGGGGACATGAGCTACTGATGAAATCACAATTGAAGATCTGTCGGGGAAATGTTTTTCACAATCAACACTTGGAATGGTCTTCCATAATAGGCTCGCAGCGGCGAAAACTTTAGGTGCATTCCAGATACAGTTACGACGTGATAAGGGAACCTTAAGATTTTATTTTAAATGGGTGAAGATGAACCAAATGGTTTCCTTCATTTATATTTATCTCATGAGTACACCTTTGTCAGCACTCATGCATTTATACTTCCAGTAGGGGTCACTCGATAGCAATCAGGACTAAGAACCCTGGTCAGTTATTAATCTACCCCCACTCCTGCTCTCTGTCACTCCAATTTAAATAAACTAATTTGGTATAGAACTGTGATCAAACATGGGACCTTTGCTCCCAGTAACTTCGCGAGTGAATAAAAATAAAAACACTTTAAAAATAACTGAAGTTTCCCATTTAATCTGAATAACCCCATCTAATTCACAACTTATGTTACTGATGTAAAAATATGTGTAATTTACAGACAAACAAATATCTTACAATTGTTTATACATTTCTTTAACTTTTCTGATTTCCTCCTCATATTCTTTGGCAATATCCACTGTCAGACTTGCCATTGTAGAATGTTGGCTAGCAGACGTGTTTGAGGAAGGGTTTGCAGCAGCAGTACCTCTAAAGAAACAATGTCGACAATCTGGGAACAGAAAAGGGTGGGTTTTTAAAAAAAAAAATGTAATATATCCTTCCATTCTTTTCATGTATTATGACAATAACATTGACATTTTTCAGTAAAATTAATGACCTCAATGGTTTCAGAAACTACAATATGACAGTAATGTTTCTGTGCTTAATTATCACTATTATTTCATTGCATAAGATTATGGGCTCAATTTTCCCCAAAGCTGTTATTTGGTGTACTTGAAGAGTTGCACTCATTTTTTTGGAGCCCAACTACGGCAAAAAAAATCATCCAAGTTTCCCCATTTGAATTGTTGATTTTGGCGCTGCCTTGCCTGTCCTTTAGCTTTGGGGGTGGAGCCTAAGATCTGGACCAAAAAGATTGGGTTGCCACGGTAACCAGGGCTAAGGCTGGAAAGTGATACATCCAACAGCCAGCTCACAGCAACCTGCACAAGCACCTTACGCATTGTAGCAACTTACCACCATTAAATTATTAAAGTGTTTATGACAAAAGTCTATCTCCCCCTCGCCGCCCCCCCCCCTCCCGATGCCAGTGCTATACCCATTATATCCCAGGCTGAAGGGCCACCTGATGCCGGTACCCGCTATTATCCCAGGCCAAAGGGCCTCCCGATGCTGGTGCCGGTATCTGCTACTTTCTCAGGCCGAAGGGTCTCCTCCCTCCCGGTAATCGCTACTATCCCAGACCGAAGGGCCTCCTTCCTCCTGGTACCCGCTGCTATCCCAGGCCAAAGGGCCTCCTGATGACGGTACCCGCTACTATCCCAGGCCGAAGGGCCTCCTCCGTCCTCTCCCCTCTCTGCTGCTGCTGTCTGGGCCCTGGAAGTGCATCTGCTGCATTGATTTCCTTACCTGCACCGATTTTCTTAACTGCCCAGAAGGTTTTTTCACAGAGGTCAAATATGCCGTCCTAAGAAAAATTGGAGTACATCGGAGCTGGCCAAACTTGCTTAAATGGCCAGAATTGGAACGGGTGGCAGGTTATGCTCCCAATGAGGTTTTTAAAAAAAAACGAACCTAAAAAAAATCATAACTAACTGAGTTACACTGGTGCACAGTCTTTGGGGAAAGTTGGATTTTTAAATTTAGGCCAAAAAAAGCAGTATGCGCCAAAAAAAAACAGCGCAAATAACTTGGGAAAATTGAGCCCACTGAATTATGGACAGGATTAGTACAATTTAATCGTGGGTTAATTAATTACTATTGCTTCATTGCACATTTGACATCTGAACTGCAACCTTATAGTATGTACTAATTAATATTAACTGATAGTCTAAATATTTTACCTCCTTATCTGCAATCAATATTTATAATTTTAAGCATAAAACTAGCTAATATCATAAATGACAAATTTTCATGTTTAAATACCTTTCTTAAAGCACAGGCTGCCATCGTTTTCCAGCATTGGAAAGCCATACCACCCACCCATAGCTCATTTCCTCTTGGATTCTTTGACAGATCAAATTTTTAAGAGCAAATTTTTCTTTGCTAAACAAAGTTGACATTATTAAGTGCGTCAGTCCAATCTTAGTTATATTCCTTGGACAAAATAAATGTTCATTGAAAGTGATTTAGTGTTTTTCACTAAACAATTGTCAGATGTTGTTGGAATATTATCCATCATCTTTTTCTGTTGCTCTACAGCAATTTACTTAATTTTCCAAATTCCTAATTAGATTGTTCTGTGGATACTAAGTTTTCTTTTCAACTGATAAACTTATTCTGGAAACAATGCAAACTATGAATTATGGTGCTACATTTTTCCTTAATGTTATTTAAAATATATTGCCACCAAATTTCTTGCAATATACAAAGGAGCACAAAATTTCATGATAACGCTCAAGAAGGTGAAGCATCATTATGTTGCATTTTCGTTGCTTTCTTTGAATAATTGGTTTCCATTTTGCTATCATTTGATAGCAACTGGATGACCACACTATTGTGGGATTAAGGTTCCTCAATTATCACTGGCAACACTACTCTGTATAGGTCAACAGGCAGTGAATTTTTATAGTGCGTAATAGGGACCCTGCAGCAGAATTATTTAGTGATCAGAAATTGCCCCATCTAACAGTCCCAATAACTTGCTCATTATAACTTTCAATATCATTCAATACTGACACTCAATATGCATCTAATACTCTACTAATAATCTGAGACTCCTGGGCCAGGATACTTGTTTCCAAAATTATTTGCTTTATTTCAATGTTGATGGCTTATTACTTTTAAAACAAGGTTCCAGATGTTCAGGTGACTAGGGATATTAAATCAATAATTGATATTTGAGAACGTTTGCAGTGCAGTAATTTCATTGATACTGAAATGATTTAGAGTTACCGTCTAAACTTTGGGATTAGATTACTGTCTTCAAATCATGGTATCTTTTTTTAAATATTTAAAGTTGTTTTAATGTTATGGTCTTTTTATATCAGAGAGTGCAAGGCTAATGCCAACATTCACATTGCAAGATTTACAATAATGGCATAATTACTTAAAGCGTATTCAAAAACAATTTGTAGCTGATTACTTGGGAAAGTCCTCAGGAGAACCTGAGCAGATTTTATTATTTGACAATACAGTTATGTGTCTCAATTAAACAAGATACCACATATTCATTGCTTCAATTTCGACATTCAAAAAGGACCTACCTCTAGTTAGACCCACTATATGCTGTGGTGAGATTTGGTGAGCAAACATCAACATTTCTGTGCTTGCGGTCATTGTAGGCACGTAAAAACCAGGTGGGGGTTTAAAGCCCTGCTCTTTTTGGAAAAACTGAATTCTCTCTTGGAATAAATTATTTTTTTCTTTCATCTGTCAAAACATGATGTAATAAACTGATCACAAAGTGCAATAGGGCTGTTTTCTGCTCAACTGCCATAAGGCCTCACTACCAACAGAAATTAGTCAGTATTCTTCTCAGGTTATTTGTTAGATATATAATAGATGGGTCATACTATCAATAATATTATAAAAACTTTATGTATGTGTGCTCTTTCTATCCGTTACACTTCAGAGACTGTCTAATACAAATGTCTGTCACTCTTTAAAAAATCTATACCCTGTACAAAGAAATAAAGGTGGTAATTTGGAATGTACAGAACATTTCTACAGGAATAGAAAATACTGGAGCTTTGGAGGTTGAAATTGGCCTTGGGCGGTAGTGCAAAACAAACAATAGTGAATCAGCAGCCCGTTTTACACCCTGGTCGAAAGAAAATGGAGCGGAGTGTAAAACTGACTGTCGATTCACTATTGCGCATTTTGCGCTACCACCCAAGATCAATTTCACCCCGATGATATCTGCAGCCTTTTAATTATCCTTACCACAAAGGAAAACTAGAGTTCTGTTCGCCAGGCTGAATAGCAATTAACCTTTAAATTAATTCACCCAGTATTATTCACCACCTTTAATATATGAATACCTCCACACAGACACAGATCTATAACTATATCTACATATATGCAAACACACACATACATACATACATACATACATACATATATACAGGTCCAGATTTTATTGCAGGGATCATTCCATGCGAGGGGCCTAGGCGAGCAATAAGTTCGCAAGTCGAGGCTGCGAGCAATTCGAACTCCTGGACCTCATTTTAATATCCAAACTTGGACTGCCGCGCCGGCAGGCGGGAGCAAAAATGCAGGCGGCAGGGTGGGAGGAATGGTTGTAAGTTGGCTCACATTGGAGTCTGCAGAATGAGACGCAACCTCCAGAACCAAACAAAGTTCTGGAGGCGTGTCTCATTCTGAGGTAACAGTACTGATGTAAATGTCCAGTCTTGGTACTTAAGAGTGTAGCATCTAACAACATATTTTATTGTTGAATCCATTATGATACCTATAATCAGTGCTAGCTATTGCATTGTATTTATACACAAGTCATCTTTGTTAATGTGTACTGTTTGTATGTTATAAGTCCTGTGATGTGTTCTCCTTGGTTAGATATACAGTATTACCAATCAGAATTGAATATTTTAGTACAACACTCACTTTTTAAAAATATTGTAGAATTTACCAATATCTCGCAAAGATTCCAGGTACCTTTCCCCTGCAGAGGAGAAGAATCCCTTTCTGGGCTTTTAAAATGAATTTAAAGGGGCAGACGAAGCCTGCGGGGGATAAAAGGGGATGCATTCATGGAGACACCCCTCCCCCCAGTGCTTGGACTCATAGGAAAGGGAATTCAAAATGGACCTAAATTACAGAAGCTTGAGATCCCCTAAACATCTATGGGAAGGAGCATATCAATTTTAAGATTCCGCAACATTTTGGCTGCGAAAAAGTGTTACCAAATACAGGAGGTGGGGCCAACCTCTGAAGCAAATTCGTGTATTAAGGATCCCAGGCTATTCACCCCCTAAGAGATAATCGAATTACCCAATCAAGCACAATGGAAATCATGGTCAGGAAACTGGACAATCCTAAAACAATGCAAAACCAGTGATAGCACATTCTCACACTCTAATCGAATTACTGCTGACAAAGGAAACATTTGAAAATCAATGGACAGAACAGTTTAAACAGAGTCCAAGAGATCTGATGGGAGATAATGGAGCCTTTTTTTGGGATATATCTATCCCCCAGTTTTACAAGGAAAAACTAGCAGAACACAGACTGGAACTCGCACAGACTCGAACAGAACACAGACTGGAACTCGCACAGACTCGAACAAGGACACAGACTGGAACACAGACACAGACACAAGCAGCCTGCTTCCTCTACAGTGAAGAAATGGAATAGTGAAGGAAACTACCAGAACTCATCAAGAACTGACCGAGCACGAGGCCCACGAAACGGAAGGTTGTCAGCGACCAAATTGACAACCACTCTACAATCTACTTCTGAACGACCCAACGGGGGAGAAATGACCAAACGGGACTAACTAAAACTATTCCTAACCAAAGAAAGTGGGTACTTACCCCATACATCCAAAACGCAACTTAGCGCATCAACGGGCGCACCCCAACTGAAGACTATGCAGTCTGAAGTCCTCTCCTCTGTCCGGGGTGCGGCTCGCCTAGAAGGCCAAGTGCAGCGAACCCTGAAACTGCGATTCATCGGCAACTGTCTAAAGGGATTGGTGAGCATAGCCCCTGAACCCTCAGAGCTATAACTTAGTTAGTCAGGGGAATTGGGAGGGGGGAGGCTGGGATAACTTGTGTAAATGTTTCTGCATTCTCCTCTTTACCCCATTTAGAGTTTAAGCTGTATTCTTTTCCCCACAGGCTGTAATTTGACATTTTATTCAATGTGTTGTACCCCTCAGTGTGTATTGGTCTCTGTGTTATTAAAGGTGTGCCTTTTACTTCTTTTTAAACACAATAAAGCCATACCTGCTTCCTATCTTGAAACAGATTGTCTGTCCAAGTCTGTCACAGTCCCTTCATAATTCCAGTGTCTAGAACCAAGGGTGTGGGAGCAATTCGGAACCGCTCATATAAGGTCAGAAGGGAAAGCTGACCCCCTGAAAACCACCCCTTACACATGGCGACCCAGATGGAACACTGGTACAAGGGACGTGATAAGAGAGAGACTGGTTTCAGGAAATGAAGCAAAATGGAAGAGGGGATTTCCTCGTATGTGTTTAAGAGGGTAAATGTGGCTAAGGAGTGGGTACTCGATCTATTGTATGCTGAACGTCCAGAAGATGCTGCAGCTCAATGGACCGAGAGCAAAGACCATAAAAGGTTGATAGAGAAGGCCATTTGTCTAATTTGCCTTCAGCAACAGATCCGGCTTCTAGATGAGGAGAATGAGAAATTAAAGGAAGCATTGACACAGGCAGAAGAGAGGTCCAGCGCAAGGGCCACAGTCGGGGAAAGGCTGTGGACAGAGGTGGGACAGTTAAAGGAAAGTAGAGAGCTCACTAAAGAAAGGCACAAAACCCAACTGGACCTTTTACAGTGTCAGATTATTGAAGCCAAGAATAGCGAACTGGCATTGCGGGAAGAGAATTCCTGCCTCGCCAAGCAAGTTAAAGAGTACGGGGAGAGGGTGAGAGACAGTCAGGTAGCCTATAAGGTAGCCAGTGCCAGGGAATTTGAGGCAGGAGACCACGGCCCCTGCCAGCAGCAGATCCAAAGCTTGAGCCTTGCTCTATCCCAGGCTAAAGGCATGGTGTGTCTGATAAACCCGGGTTTAGCCCAGGAACACCTGGTTGGGCAAGGAGAAACCCCTCAGTCACCGCCTGTAGCTCCCAGGAACGGCCCGGGGCAGCAGGGGTGTCAGCCAGAGTGCGGGGCAGGCAAGGATTGTGAACTACCAACACCGGCAGCCCCAAGTTTTAACTCGGCTTCGCAGCAGGGGGAAGCGGGTGAGCCAATACAAGAAGGGCCAGAACCAGGGCCAATGCACCCGTCCGGCAGCAGAAGTTTGGCCCGCCTGATGCCAATGGGGCAGCAGGACCCCTAGAAAGCAACTTCATAGTCCCCCATGACACCCAAAAACTCAAGGCTATGATAGGCCACCTAAGTAAGCTCACCCAACAGGGGGATCCCTCGGTACACTTCCTGGAAGTGGAACACACAGGGGATATTAACGGGTGCGATGATTCGGAGCAGGCTAAGCTGTTGTTCTTCTCGCTAGACACCAAGCTGTGCCATTCCCTCTCTACAGACAGCAGAAAGGGGCGAAACATGTACGCTACTGTTAAGGAGGAAGTTCTAGAGGCCATGGGTATGAACGACGGGAGTCCTTTCTCCCAAGTGGAGAAGACAGTGCAGTTCGATAGGGAGACTCCACAGGCTTTCGCTGACAGGTTGTGGCCGGTCTACGAAAGGGCCTGTAGTGGGGTTCTTGACCGGGCCCACCTGAACACTAACGAGCTGGCTCACTGGCTCCGCAGCCTGGTGGCAAACAGCCTACCTGGAGTAAAGGCAAAAGCCGAGGTCCCCAAACCACCGAGGAGACAGTGGTCAGACAGTTGACACTGGCTTACCGGAACAGTAGAGCGACAGAGGAGCCCTCCTCTAAAGGAAGGGTCCATGAGATTAAACCCAGCCAAGGCAAGAGAGAGTGGCATCAGGAAGGTGGGAACCCTCCCCACAAAGGGGATGAGTGTTTTGGGTGTGGGAAAAGTGGGCACTGGAGGAAGGACTGTAGGAACCTGTGGAAAGAGACTAAGGGAAGGGCCACTCCAGCCCCAGCCCGTAAGGCTGGGGCAGGAATACCCGACTCATATGAGACACTCGTAGCCGCCCTACTCCTAAACGGACAGGGAGTGGTAGCCATCGCAACCAGTCCAATAGCCGGTACGGTAAAACCCTCTGCTCCAACCCACCCAAATGCATGACTAGAGCCAGCGCAGCCTGTATACCTGTGTTCCCTAGAGTACGATGCCTGAAAGAGACCGTGCGTTATGATGGAAGTGGAGAAAGTGAAAGGGACCTACCTGCTGGATACTGGTGCTTCCAGCACCCTTGTATATGCAGATAACCCAGCTACTTCACTTCTATCGAACGGGGTCCCGTACAGTCTAGTGGGGTTCACAGGCAATGAGCAAACTGGTTCGTTTTCCATCCCGCTCACCATTCAGTTAGGGACACTCAAAACCAAATGGAAGTGTGTCCTGATGAAATGGGAGCAGAAGGGAAAAGGGATCCTGGGAGCTGATTTTATCATTATCCACCAGATCCTAGTGGATCTCAGGAACCACTGTCTATGGGGAGCCATAGTGACTGACAGGGAAGGTGAGGTGGCGGTGATCCCAGAAAAAGGGGCCAAGGGAACATTGTGTACCGTGAAGCCAAAGGAGGGTTATGACTTTGAATTACTGGTCAGTAACACCCCAGTGGAGTACCAGGCATATGTACGGGCACACCTTGCAGCATTCGCCACCCACAAACATGACTGTGGTAGGGTAACGGGGGTGGAAGTTAGTATAGAAGGGGACCCCATGACCCGACCACAAAAACAATATAACTTCCCCAGGGAGGCAGAGGCAGACCTGACAACGGCGCTGGGATCACTGATAGAGCAAGGGGTGTTAAGACCGATAGCTACCCATGTGAACTCTCCATTGTGGCCGGTTAAGAAACCGGACAACTCATGGAGGGCCACCGTGGACTATCGAGTACTAAATAAGAATATCCCTGCCTGTGCACCCACTGTAGCAGCTGTAGCGGATCTCATAGGGAGTATTCCAGCATCCGCGACCACTTTCACGGTGCTGGACATTTCAAATGGGTTCTGGTCCATTCCTTTAAAACGGGAGGAGGTGCGTGGAGAGGCCTATAAAAGGCACAGCAGGGAGTCCGGGGCCCAGCGTCGGCGGCAGTCGGGAGCAGCGTCGAGGAGGTGCGTGGAGAGGCCTATAAAAGGCACAGCAGGGAGTCCGGGGCCCAGCGTCGGCGGCAGTCGGGAGCAGCGTCGAGGAGGTGCGTGGAGAGGCCTATAAAAGGCACAGCAGGGAGTCCGGGGCCCAGCGTCGGCGGCAGTCGGGAGCAGCGTCGAGGAGGTGCGTGGTGAGGCCTATAAAAGGCACAGCAGGGAGTCCGGCGCCCAGCGTCGGCGGCAGTCGGGAGCAGTGTCGGAGGTGCGTGGAGAGGCCTATAAAAGGCACAGCAGGGAGTCCGGGGCTCAGCGTCGGCGGCAGTCGGGAGCAGTGTCGGAGGTGCGTAGAGAGGCCTATAAAAGGCGTGCTTGTGCAGCTACAGGGAGAAGGCAAAAAAGAAGTAGAAAGAAATCAAAAGGTGACGTCACAGCCAAGAGGGTAAGTGATTGGCTGGTGATTGGTGAGTAGTGTTTCTTTTTTCTCTTCTATATCAGTGAGTAACTTTTAACATTGTTGTTGCCAATTTAAGTGTATATAAGGGTTAAGTCATGGCAGGAGAGCTCGGTCGGGTGTTATGCTCCTCCTGTACCATGTGGGAACTCAGGGACACTTCCGGTGTCCCTGACGATTACGTGTGCGGGAAATGTATCCGCCTCCAGCTCCTGACAGACCGCGTTGCGGAGTTGGAGCTGAGGGTGGATTCACTCTGGAGCATCCACGATGCTGAGAATGACGTGAGTATCACGTGTAGCGAGTTGGTCGTACCGCAGGGAAAGGGTCCACAGCCAGATAGGAAATGGAAGACCAACAGGAAGAGCAGTGCAAGGAAGGTAGTGCAGGAGTCCCCTGTGGTCAACCCCCTGCAAAACAGATACACTGCTTTGGGTACTGTTGAGGGGGATGACTCATCAGGGGAGGGCAGCAGCAGCCAAGTTCATGGCACCGTGGCTGGCTCTGCTGCACAGGAGGGCAGGAAAAAGAGTGGGAGAGCAATAGTGATTGGGGATTCAATGGTGAGGGGAATAGATAGGCGTTTCTGCGGCCGCAACCGAGACTCCAGGATGGTATGTTGCCTCCCTGGTGCAAGAGTCAAGGATGTCTCGAAGCGGGTGCAGGACATTCTAAAAAGGGAGGGAGAACAGCCAGTTGTCATGGTGCACATTGGTACCAATGACATAGGTAAAAAAAGGGATGAGGTCCTACAAAACGAATTTAAGGAGCTAGCAGCTAAATTAAAAAGTAGGACCTCAAAAGTAGTAATCTCGGGATTGCTACCAGTGCCACGTGATAGTCAGAGTAGGAATCGCAGGATAGCGCAGATGAATACGTGGCTTGAGCAGTGGTGCAACAGGAAGGGATTCAAATTCCTGGGGCATTGGAACCGGTTCTGGGGGAGGTGGGACCAGTACAAACCGGACGGTCTGCACCTGGGCAGGACCGGAACCAATGTCCTAGGGGGAGTGTTTGCTAGTGCTGTTGGGGAGGATTTAAACTGATATGGCAGGGGGATGGGAACCAATGCAGGGAGACAGAGGGAAACAAAAAGGAGGCAAAAGCAAAAGACAGAAAGGAGATGAGGAAAAGTGGAGGGCAGAGAAACCCAAGGCAAAGAACAAAAAGGGCCACTGTACAGCAAAATTCTAAAAGGACAAAGGGTGTTAAAAGAACAAGCCTGAAGGCTTTGTGTCTTAATGCAAGGAGTATCCGCAATAAAGTGGATGAATTAACTGTGCAAATAGATGTTAACAAATATGATGTGATTGGGATTACGGAGACGTGGCTCCAGGATGATCAGGGCTGGGAACTCAACATCCAGGGGTATTCAACATTCAGGAAAGATAGAATAAAAGGAAAAGGAGGTGGGGTAGCATTGCTGGTTAAGGAGCAAATTAAGGCAATAGTTCGGAAGGACATTAGCTTGGATGATGTGGAATCTATATGGGTAGAGCTGCAGAATACCAAAGGACAAAAACCGTTAGTGGGAGTTGTGTACAGACCTCCAAACAGTAGTAGTGATGTTGGGGAGGGCATCAAACATGAAATTAGGGGTGCGTGCAATAAAGGTGCAGCAGTTATAATGGGTGACTTTAATATGCACATAGATTGGGTTAACCAAACTGGAAGCAATACGGTAGAGGAGGATTTCCTGGAGTGCATAAGGGATGGTTTTTTAGACCAATATGTCGAGGAACCAACTAGGGGGGAGGCCATCTTAGACTGGGTGTTGTGTAATGAGAGAGGATTAATTAGCAATCTCGTTGTGCGAGGCCCCTTGGGGAAGAGTGACCATAATATGGTGGAATTCTGCATTAGGATGGAGAATGAAACAGTTACCATGGTCCAGAACTTAAAGAAGGGTAACTTTGAAGGTATGAGGCGTGAATTGGCTAGGATAGATTGGCGAATGATACTGAAGGGGTTGACTGTGGATGGGCAATGGCAGACATTTTGAGACCGCATGGATGAACTACAACAATTGTACATTCCTGTCTGTCGTAAAAATAAAAAAGGGAAGGTGGCTCAACCGTGGCTATCAAGGGAAATCAGGGATAGCATTAAAGCCAAGGAAGTGGCATACAAATTGGCCAGAAATAGCAGAGAACCCGGGGACTGGGAGAAATTTAGAACTCAGCAGAGGAGGACAAAGGGTTTGATTAGGGCAGGGAAAATGGAGTACGAGAAGAAGCTTGCAGGGAACATTAAGACGGATTGCAAAAGTTTCTATAGATATGTAAAGAGAAAAAGGTTAGTAAAGACAAACGTAGGTCCCCTGCAGTCAGAATCAGGGGAAGTCATAACGGGGAACAAAGAAATGGCGGACCAATTGAACAATTACTTTGGTTCGGTATTCACTGAGGAGGACACAAACAACCTTCTGGATATAAAAGGGGTCGGAGGGTCTAGTAAGGAGGAGGAACTGAGGGAAATCCTTATTAGTCGGGAAATTGTGTTGGGGAAATTGATGGGATTGAAGGCCGATAAATCCCGAGGGCCTGATGGACTGCATCCCAGAGTACTTAAGGAGGTGGCCTTGGAAATAGTGGATGCATTGACAGTCATTTTCCAACATTCCATTGACTCTGGATCAGTTCCTATGGAGTGGAGGGTAGCCAATGTAACCCCACTTTTTAAAAAAGGAGGGAGAGAGAAAACAGGGAATTACAGACCGGTCAGCCTGACATCGGTAGTGGGTAAAATTATGGAATCAATTATTAAGGATGTCATCGCAGTGCATTTGGAAAGAGGTAATATGATAGGTCCAAGTCAGCATGGATTTGTGAAAGGGAAATCATGCTTGACAAATCTTCTGGAATTTTTTGAGGATGTTTCCAGTAGAGTGGACAAGGGAGAACCAGTTGATGTGGTATATTTGGACTTTCAGAAGGCTTTCGACAAGGTCCCACACAAGAGATTAATGTGCAAAGTTAAAGCACATGGGATTGGGGGTAGTGTGCTGACATGGATTGAGAACTGGTTGTCAGACAGGAAGCAAAGAGTAGGAGTAAATGGGGACTTTTCAGAATGGCAGGCAGTGACTAGTGGGGTACCGCAAGGTTCTGTGCTGGGGCCCCAGCTGTTTACACTGTACATTAATGATTTAGACGAGGGGATTAAATGTAGTATCTCCAAATTTGCGGATGACACTAAGTTGGGTGGCAGTGTGAGCAGCAAGGAGGATTCTATGAGGCTGCAGAGCGACTTGGATAGGTTAGGTGAGTGGGCAAATGCATGGCAGATGAAGTATAATGTGGATAAATGTGAGGTTATCCACTTTGGTGGTAAAAACAGAGAGACAGACTATTATCTGAATGGTGACAGATTAGGAAAAGGGCAGGTGCAAAGAGACCTGGGTGTCATGGTACATCAGTCATTGAAGGTTGGCATGCAGGTACAGCAGGCGGTTAAGAAAGCAAATGGCATGTTGGCCTTCATAGTGAGGGGATTTGAGTACAAGGGCAGGGAGGTGTTGCTACAATTGTACAGGGCCTTGGTGAGGCCACACCTGGAGTATTGTGTACAGTTTTGGTCTCCTAACCTGAGGAAGGACATTCTTGCTATTGAGGGAGTGCAGCGAAGGTTCACCAGACTGATTCCCGGGATGGCGGGACTGACCTATCAAGAAAGACTGGATCAACTGGGCTTGTATTCACTGGAGTTCAGAAGAATGAGAGGGGACCTCATAGAAACGTTTAAAATTCTGACGGGGTTAGACAGGTTAGATGCAGGAAGAATGTTCCCAATGTTGGGGAAGTCCAGAACCAGGGGACACAGTCTAAGGATAAGGGGGAAGCCATTTAGGACCGAGATCAGGAGGAATTTCTTCACCCAGAGAGTGGTGAACCTGTGGAATTCTCTACCACAGAAAGTTGTTGAGGCCAATTCACTAAATATATTCAAAAAGGAGTTAGATGAAGTCCTTACTACTAGGGGAATCAAGGGGTATGGTGAGAAAGCAGGAATGGGGTACTGAAGTTGCATGTTCAGCCATGAACTCATTGAATGGCGATGCAGGCTAGAAGGGCCGAATGGCCTACTCCTGCACCTATTTTCTATGTTTCTACAAGTTCGCCTTTACCTTTAAGGGCCAACAATACACGTGGAACTGTCTTCCCCAAGGCTTCCACAATAGTCCCAGCATTTTTCACCAATGTATGGCGAACTATTTAAAGGGCTTTAGCAGACCCCAGCAGTTGGTGCAGTATGTGGATGACCTGCTCCTGTTCACTGATCAGGGGGAGGAGCATGGCCCACTGCTGGCCGAGCTGCTGGAGCTGCTCAAAGAAGAAGGGTTTAAAGTAAACCCCAAGAAGGCACAGATCGGCCAGAAGGAAGTCAAATTCCTGGGGCTGACTGTGCGCGCTGGGGAAAGGGCCATAGACAAGGCTAGAAGGGAGGCAGTACAGGAGTTACCTGCCCCCAACACAGTGACAGGGGTAAGATCCTTTCTAGGGCTCACCGGGTAATGCAGAGACTTCATTGAGGATTATGCAGCCACCACAGCCCCTCTGCTCAGGCTCCTACACAAGGGTGTAGAGTGGGACTGGGATGAGGGTTGCGAGGCAGCATTTAATCAGCTCAAGAAGGACTTGCAGACCGTGCCAGCCTTGGGAGCGATAGATGTAGGAAAGGAGTTTTTCCTGGAGGTGGCAGTCAGCGGGGACAGTTTGAGCTCAGTGCTGCTTCAAGAGCTCTGAGCCAGTTGAGGCCGGTGGTTTACTCCTCCAGGATCCTCACAGATGTGGAGAAGGGGTACTCCAACTGTGAGAGACACCTCCTAGCCACACATTGGGCAGTGAAAAGATCCTTGATCTTCACGGGAGGGTCTCCTCTAACACTCCTAACCCACACACCTACTCAGATGCTCCTAGATGGGAGGATTAAGGACAGGACGGTGAGCAGTGCCCGCATTGCTCGCTGGACCCTGCTCCTCTCCCAGATATACCTCAGAGTAGAAGGCCCCCGCGAGCCAAGGCTCGCAGCCAACCTAATTTACCCAGGGAAAGCCCACAGGTGCTCCATAGAAGGGATATGGGAGGTAAACATTGGTCTTCGGGCGGGGTTACACCCTACAGGCCAGGACATCTACGTGGACGGGTCCAGCACGGTATCTGCTGGCGAACGACTCACTGGGTGCGGAGTCTATGACCCAAGGGCAGGTATTGCCCTGGCAATCAAGCTCCCCAGCACCATGAACGTCCAGCATGCTGAACTGTCCGCAGTAATGTACGTGGTGACCCACCCCGAGGAGTTCCCTAACCCGTACACGATTTGCTCGGACAGTATGTTCACCTGCAATTCATGTACGGAGTACCTGGCTATCTGGTCCCGCCGCGGATACACGTCCGCTGACGGGAGACCCCTGGCAATCAAGCCTCTGCTGGAGAAAATCATAACAGTGGTGGGGGAAGAGGGAAAGGTCTACATACATAAGGTGAAGGCCCATTCAAAAACTGAACCTCGTGCAGAGGGAAACCAACAGGCTGACAAACTGGCCAAAGAAGGTGCCCGCACGGGAAAGTTCTGGGACCCCTATGACACCGGCCGCATAGCAGCGGTCAAGAATAAGAACAGGGCAGCAGAGAGTACAGGGATAGCTTTGGCCCCGGACTTAAAAACAGTTCAGGCACAGGACCCAGTCCTGAAAGCTGTCCTGAACGCGCTAGCTAGAGGAGAGAGAGTAGAAGGTCCGTACGGCACAGCAGCCATTACCGTTAAGGAAGGCATGCTGTTTAAAGAGGGACAATGGGTCATGCCGTAGCAGCACCAGAGGGAATTCCTAAAACTGGCCCATGAGGGTCCAGGAGCGGGACACCCCGGGCCTGAGACCACCTGGCAACGGGTGGAACAGGCAGGATGGTGGCCGGGACTCAGGGAGGACGTCCGCGAGTTCTGTGCGAACTGCCTGGTGTGTGCTGCGAACAACCCTGACCCCCCAGAAAAGGAATGTGTGACACGTCAGGAGGGTAGAGGGACCATGGCAGTCAATCCAAATTGACTACATTGGGCCCCTACCCACCGCCCAGGGAGGCTACAAATACTGCCTAGTCCTGGTGGACGTGTTCTCAAAATGGGTTAAAGCCTTCCCCTGCCGAACAGCCACCGCAGTAGGGACAGCTAAGATTCTAGTGAGGGAAGTGTTCTCCCGGTGGGGACTCCCATAGTATGTGGAGTCGGACCAGGGGAGCCATTTCACCAGGCAGGTAATGCAGGCAACCCTTAAGGTGCTCGACATTGAGGGGAAATGACACGTTGCCCACAATCCACAGTCATCGGGTATTGTGGAGCGTTTAAACTGCACCATTAAAGAAAGGCTGCGGAAGGAAACGGGAGACTCACCCCAAAAGTGGGTGGACGTCTTACCGTTGGTCCTAATGGGGATCCGAGCCAGCCAGTCAAAGAGCACTGGGTATTCCCCAGACGAGCTCATGACTGGCCGGATCATGCGGACCCCCACCCATGTCCTAGCCCCGGTGCTCACAGAAAGTCAGCTCAGAGAGGTGAACCGGGACCGATTCATCAGGAACCTGTTTGAACACCTCAAACAGATTCACTGGCAGGCTGCTAGTAACATGGGCAGACAGCATCGGAGTAACCGATTGCTGCTAGAACCCAGCAAACACCTCAAATGGGAGATAAGGGACCAGGTCATGGTGAAGAACTATGCTCGGGTCGGGGTTTTTGAAGCATTATATATGGGGCCATACAGCATTGTCGACAAGGCAAGCCCGATGGTCTATGCCATAAAGCTGCCCCGCCGTACTAAGTGGTTCCACATCAACCAGTGCAAGCTGTACAACCCAGGGTCAGCCAAGCACAGAGGGCAGCCGGGAGGTGTGAACCGTCCTCAGGACAGGGATCCTCCGTTGGCCGCCCCCAACGGTGGAGGGCCCACAGGGAATGTGGCAGGCTCAGAAACCGTGCCTTTCGGAGCGGTGAATTGCAGTACTGGAGGGGCTATCCCACCCATCGTTTGGGATTCGGACGCATCCCCAGTAACCCAAGCCCTGAGAAGAACCCTCCGTACACCACGGCCAAAGATACCGTGGTCACCAGCATCTGAGCCTCAGCGATTCTACCCTAGGAGAAGGGCAGCCCAACAGGAAAGGCCGAAGGCCAGAAGTACAGAGGCCACTCAGAGTAGGGACCACCAGCCAGCCGCCTCCAGTGGTGAGGGTCTCACAGGAGCAGTAGCAACGAGCTGTCCCAGACCCAAGGGTCTCCAGCTCACCGGCTGCGGGGAAACCCTAGCATCCAGGCGGCTATCAGGCCGCACAAGGCATGGGCCTGACAGGGACTAACCAGGCCACCCGGAGACGGGTGGCGGTTGTACATAGCTCTAATTTTAGTTTAAGGCAGCTGACTGCACCATTTTACATTTTCAGGTTTAGTTTACAATTGAGGGTAATGTTGCAGTAATGTTTAAGTGATCGTTTTGAGTTTGTCTTGTGTGTCAGCCAGCCTGAGAGCAGTTCTCAAGGGCAGGATCCAGACATTACCGGGTGATGGACAAACTTCAGGAGACCAATTGATGTTGTTTAATTTTAATCTAGGTTTTTTCCTTCTGTAATGTGGTTGTACGTTGCCTATATGCTGGTGAATATAATGTAACTGAAATGAAATGTAACTGTGCTGAAATGCAATTGTAGTGATTGAACTGCCTCCAAACTGGGAGGGTGTAAATGTAAAAAGTTTGTACCTGTAAAGGGAAAAGTGTGTATCTATGGTGATGTTGCATAAGTATAATGCATTTTGGGTATTAGTTTAGCTAATTTACGGGAAAGGTTATCTCTTGGGAGTCAGGAACTTTGCTCACCTCGAAGATGATACCATAAGTGATATGGTATCACAGGAGGGAATGTAGAATTTACCAATATCTCGCAAAGATTCCAGGTACCTTTCCCCTGCAGAGGAGAAGAATCCCTTTCTGGGCTTTTAAAATGAGTTTAAAGGGGCAGACGAAGCCTGCGGGGGATAAAAGGGGATGCATTCATGGAGACACCCCCACAAGTGTTTGGACTCATAGGAAAGGGAATTCAAAATGGACCTAAATTACAGAAGCTTGAGATCCCCTAAACATCTATGGGAAGGAGCATATCAATTTTAAGATTCCACAACATTTTGGCTGCGAAAAAGAGTTACCAAATACAGGAGGTGGGGCCAACCTCTGCAGCAAATTTGTGTATTAAGGATCCCAGGCTATTCACCCCCTAAGAGATAATCGAATTACCCAATCAAGCACAATGGAAATCATGGTCAGGAAACTAGACAATCCTAAACCAATGCAAAACCAGTGATAGCACATTCTCACACCCTAATCAAGTTACTGCTGACAAAGGAGACATTTGAAAATCAATGGACAGAACAGTTTAAACAGAGCCCAAGAGATTTGATGGGAGATAATGGAGCCTTTTTTTGGGATATATCTATCCCCCAGTTTTACAAGGAAAAACTAGCAGAACACAGACTGGAACTCGCACAGACTCGAACAGAACACAGACTGGAACTCGCACAGACTCGAACAAGGACACAGACTGGAACACAGACACAGACACAAGCAGCCTGCTTCCTCTACAGTGAAGAAATGGAATAGTGAAGGAAACTACCAGAACTCATCAAAAACTGACCGAGCACGAGGCCCATGAAACAGAAGGTTGTCAGCAACCAAATTGACAACCACTCTACAATCTACTTCTGAATGGCCCAACGGGGGAGAAATTACCAAAAGGGACTAACTAAAACTATTCCTAACCAAAGAAAGTGGGTACTTACCCCATACATCCAAAACGCAACTTAGCGCATCAACGGGCGCACCCCAACCAAAGACTACGCAGTTCGAAGTCCTCTCCTCCGTCCGGGGTGCGGCTCGCCTAGAAGGCCAAGTGCAGCGAACCCCGAAACCGTGATTCACCGGCAACTGTCTAAAGGGATTAGTGAACATAGCCCCTGAACCCTCAGAGCTATAACTTAGTTAGTCAGGGGGCTTGGGAGGGGGGAGGCTGGGATAACTTGTGTAAATGTATCTGCATTCTCCTCTTTACCCCATTTAGAGTTTAAGCTGTATTCTTTTCCCCATAGGCTGTAATTTGACATTTTATTCAATGTGTTGTACCCCTCAGTGTGTACCGGTCTGTGTGTGTTATTAAAGATGTGCCTTTTACTTCTTTTTAAACACAATAAAGCCATACCTGTCCAAGTCTGTCACAGTCCCTTCATAATTCCAGTGTCTAGAACCAAGGGTGTGGGAGCGATTCGGAACCGCTCATATAAGGTCAGAAGGGAAAGCTGACCCCCTGAAAACCACCCCTTACAATATAAAATTTTTCTGTTTTGCCCTTGTTCCTTGTAATGGCCTTGTCAGGCAATCTGCCTCCTGCTGTCCCTAGGATTCCAACAATGCTGCTGTCCAACTGGCTGCTATGACTACATGTGACAATGGGCTAGACTTTCCCCTTCATTTTTGGCGGTTTTCTCAGCGGTACAGCTCTTTTTTGGTGAAAAACCACTTGGTGAAAGTTTCCTCTATTTTTTTAAAGAGTTTCGCCGACATTTTCAAAATACCGCTGGGAAGCAAACCGCCCACGTGTATCTGTGTGCACTGCCGAGAAAACCGCCACGATCCAAGTTTTGCCTCAACAGGGACCCATACGCACCGCCGAGGAAACCGCCCACTAAAAGCTGTCGGAAACAGGGCAGTAGGTGAGTACCCTGCAAAGAAAGGTAAGTTAAAGGTTTTTTTTATAATTATTTTTAAAATTCTACAATGCCGATTACGTTCAAAAGGGTCTTGAGAATCTTTTCTAACTTTCTTTATTTTTTTGTTTCATTGAAAAGATATTTTTTGAGTTTTCCCCCCTCCCTAGGCCCAAACGCAGCCTCAGTCAAAATTCTGAGCACTTACCGTCCATTCTGGTAAGAACCACCCATTTTACCTAGTTTCGCCTTTAATCGCCAAAAATCTTCATGTAAGATCCATTTTCTCGCCGGGTGGTATTTTTTCCCTTTTTTATGTAATTTTTCGTTATTTGAAGAATTTTAGCGGTCTTTCTGGGCGCAATCGGACGGTGTGGGTCTTTAGGGAAAGTCTAGCCCATGGATGCAGGAATGACTCTTCATCTGATTTCCTCTCATTGCTGTGGGGAGGTGTCTGATTCTTGCTCACCACTTATCCACAGCAGCATAGCTAGGATCCGGAATTCAGCAAAGTGAGGAAAGAGTCAAACCTGTGTACTTGCACTCTCTGGTACCATACATTATTGTACAATTCACTGCCACACTTCGATAAAATTCTTTCAAATTACCAATAGAATCTTGAATTAGGACATAATGAACTGCGCCCATTTGCACATACCTTATCCAAGAATATTTTTAATTCCTCAATTTCAATCAAAAATCCTTCCTGTAAAAGATGTCACATTGGAGTTTGTAATTAAAACAAAGAACCTATAACATCCATAATTGCCTAACTTAAAAAGATTGGGTGGCATTTTTCAACATATTTACTTCATCTCCTCCCAGCAAATTAATTTTATACTGGGTATCCAAATCACTTGTGTGCACCGGTTACAATAATCTGGGTGAGAGTAAAGTTGAAGTCCATTCTCAGTTTTGCCTTTCCACGATATGTGCAATCGTAAATGCAAGATTACAAATTTTAAACTATCAAACTGCTCAATACTGCTGGTCTACCATTAAATTATATGTTGCTAGTAAATGACACTGACTAATTTATGCAGGTAATAAACCATAACTCCTGCACATAGGGAAATTTTGCCAACTGAAATTACAGAGAAAAACAAACCAAATGTATTTCTATTCCCAAAGAAGTCTTTGGGTTAAAAAATTGTATAGGCCCATTTTTGGTGCAGAATTGATGCCACTCTAGGAGAACACGCCAGAAGTTGGAGGCCCAAGGCTCACCTGAAATTAAGCCTCAGGCCTCTGGCGTCAGCAGCATATATTCGATGAGCTGCAGACGCCAATCAGGCATCCAGAGGCAGCTCACTAGTTTAACAATGATTACCTTCAACACAGGTACATAAGATGATTAAGAAGCCATACAGGATACTTTCCTTTGTTAGCCGAGGCATAGAATACAAGAATAGGCAGGTTATGCTTGAACTGTATAAAACACTAATTAGACCACAGCTAGAATATTGCGTACAGTTCTGGTCACTACATTACATGAAAAATGTGATTGTATTATTGAGGGTAGAAAGGAGAGAGGACTGGGGAATTTTAGCTATGAGGAAAGATTGGATAGACTGGAGTTGTTTTCTTTGCAACAGAGGACGCTGAGGGGAGACTTGATTGAGATGTATAAAATTATGAGTGGGCTAGATAGAATGGATAGAAAGGACCTATTTCCCCTAGCAGAGAGGTCAGTAACCAAGGTGCATAGATTTAAGGTAACTGGTAGAATGATTTGAGGGGATTTGAGGAGCACCTTTATCACCCAGAGGGTGGTGGAAGTCTGGAACTCACTGCCTGAAAGGGTGGTAGAGACAGAAACGCTCATCATATTTAGAAAGTACTTGGATATCCACTTGAAGTGCCATAACCTACAAGGCTACGGACCAAGAGCTGGAAAGTGGAATTAGGCTGTATAGCTCTTTTTTGTCGGCACAGACACAATGGGTCGAATGGCCTCCTGTGCTGTAAATTTCTATGATTCTATAATTTGGGGCGGCTGCCTTGTCGACAGCAGCCCTCAGGTAGATCATAGGATGGTGGGGGAATGGGAGGGTAGTGATCGCGGTCCGACAGCAGCCCTCAGGTAGATCATAGGACGGTGGGGGAATGGGAGGGTAGTGATCGCGGTCCGACAGCAGGCCTCAGGTAGATCATAGGACGGTGGGGGAATGGGAGGGTAGTGATCGCGGTCCGACAGCAGGCCTCAGGTAGATCATAGGACGGTGGGGGAATGGGAGGGTAGTGATCACGGTCCGACAGCAGCCCTCAGGTAGATCATAGGACGGTGGGGGAATGGGAGGGTAGTGATCGCGGTCTGACAGCAGGCCTCAGGTAGATCATAGGACGGTGGGGGAATGGGAGGGTAGTGATCGCGGTCCGACAGCAGCCCTCAGGTAGATCATAGGACGGTGGGGGAATGGGAGGGTAGTGATCGCGGTCCGACAGCAGCCCTCAGGTAGATCATAGGACGGTGGGGGAATGGGAGGGTAGTGATCGCGGTCCGACAGTAGCCCTCAGGTAGATCATAGGACGGTGGGGGAATGGGAGGGTAGTGATCGCGGTCCGACAGTAGCCCTCAGGTAGATCATAGGACGGTGGGGGAATGGGAGGGTAGTGATCGCGGTCCGACAGTAGCCCTCAGGTAGATCATAGGACGGTGGGGGAATGGGAGGGTAGTGATCGCGGTCCGACAGCAGGCCTCAGGTAGATCATAGGACGGTGGGGGAATGGGAGGGTAGTGATCGCGGTCTGACAGCAGGCCTCAGGTAGATCATAGGACGGTGGGGGAATGGGAGGGTAGTGATCGCGGTCCGACAGCAGGCCTCAGGTAGATCATAGGACGGTGGGGGAATGGGAGGGTAGTGATCGCGATCCGACAGCAGCCCTCAGGTAGATCATAGGATGGTGGGGGAATGGGAGGGTAGTGATCGCGGTCCGACAGCAGGCCTCAGGTAGATCATAGGACGGTGGGGGAATGGGAGGGTAGTGATCGCGGTCTGACAGCAGGCCTCAGGTAGATCATAGGACGGTGGGGGAATGGGAGGGTAGTGATCGCGGTCCGACAGCAGGCCTCAGGTAGATCATAGGACGGTGGGGGAATGGGAGGGTAGTGATCGCGGTCCGACAGCAGGCCTCAGGTAGATCATAGGACGGTGGGGGAATGGGAGGGTAGTGATCGCGGTCCGACAGCAGCCCTCAGGTGTGTGGTGGAGCGAGCAAGAATATTGCTACTCCACTTGAAAGTAAAATAAAAATAAAAACGTAACTTTTTATTGGTGGCTGCTAGTTGGGCTGCAGCAATTGTTGGAAAACCCTGTGCATGCTATAATCAGTGCTGATTAATTTTGCAGAGGGGTCTTTAAACAGGCGTTAGGCCCTGCATTAACATATGCAAGGGACGTATCGCCTGTTTAAGTCGCCCAGCTAGGATGCCTGGAAAGCCCCTTTACTAATTTTGTGACGCACATAATTCAAGCGCAGGTTAGATGCAGGATGTTGTGTCCTGAAATTGGTCCTTTTTGCTCCCATTTTCCATTCAGAAAACGGGTGTAACAAGGAATCAATTTTTGCCCCCTTTTCTCTTCTGCTTTGGTGCAATTGAGAGGAATTACATGATCTAATTTCGGACAGGATAACACATGTTTTGTTTCTTTTGATGCAAGCTTTCTTTGAGTAACAGCTTGGCTTAGTTGGGTATACTCTTGGCTTTGTTACAAGGCTATGGGCCCGAAATTGGTCGTTGCATAAGGTCCGCCCATTTCTCGGTGGACAGTGTTACCTGCCCTTCTCGAGAACATCATAGAGGGGTACTCTGAGCTAACGAAGGGTGGTCGTGGAAAGCCCCCCTCAAAGGAGTACAACAGGATATGGGACAAGATCGGGGATGTAGTTATGTATGGTAGTGTGAGATACATGACATCACCCTCTCCCAAGGTCTTATTGTCTTTATAGATTCAGTCTCTCAGGTGGTCTATGCTCTCGCGTGGAGCGTCTTAGTTGTGGTTCAGTTGTTTGCCTTGGTGCCTGTTTTTCTTTCGGTGTGATTGTTGGTATCTCACCTGGGCTGTCTGTTTCGTTCAGTATGATTGTTGGTATCTCGCCTGGGCTGTCTGTTGAGACTGCCCGTTCCTCAGGTTGTTCCCTCTGTCTGTCCACCAGGTGTGGTGTGAGTTCCACATTGTAGTCTGCCTCTGGTTCAGCAGTGTTGTTGGTGAATCTACTTTTGACTTGGTCTACATGCCTCCGGCAGGTTTGGCCATTGTCCATTTGTACAACCAGTAGCCTGTTTCCTTCCTTGCCTGTTACTGTCCCTGCAAGCCATTTGGGACCCCTGCCATAGTTTAGCACAAACACTTTGTCCCCTATCTCATTCCACCTCCCCCTCGAATTTCGGTCATGATACTCAGTTAGCTTCCGGCGCTTTGCCTCAACAATTTCATGTATGTCTGGGAGGATTAACGAGAGCCTAGTTTTTAAGGTCCGTTTCATCAATAGTTGCGCGGGGGGAACCCCAGTCAACGAATGTGGACGAGATCAGTATGCCAGCAGCAGTCGCGACAGGCGGCTCTGCAGCGTGGGATCTTGGATTTTAAGCATGCCTTGTTTAACGATTTGCACTGCTCACTCCGCCTGGCCATTGGAGGCCGGCTTGAATGGTGCTGTCTTAACGTGATTTATGCTGTGGTCAACTATAAAATCTTGAAATTCTGCGCTGGTGAAGCACGGACCATTATCATTGCATTCCGTGCGTTGCAAACATGGTTCTAAGGCTCTCCACAGGTGTGGAGGTGGTGCTCGAGTTTAAAATGGTGCACTCGAACCACTTTGAAAATGCATCGACGACTACGAGGAACATTTTGCCCATGAATGGGCCCGCATAGTCTACATGCACCCGCGACCACGGTTTGTGGGCCAGGGCCACGGGCTCAGGGGGGCCTCCCTGGGGGCATTACTGAGTTGGGCACAAATGGTGCACCGCCGGACGCAGAGCTCCAAGTCCGCGTCAATGCCAAGCCACCAGACGTGGGATCTGGCTATGGCCTTCATGAGAACGATCCCCGGGTGCTCGCGGTGGAGCTCCCGGACAAATGCCTCTCTGCCTCGCAAGGGCATGACTACTCGGCTGCCCCACATCAGGCAGTCTGCCTGTAGTGATAGTTCAGGCATGCGCCTATGGAAAGGTTTGATCTCCTCGGGGCAGGCATCGCGAGCCTCTGCCCAGTCACCGGTTAGAACACATCTTTTGACTAAGGATAACGTGGGGTCGCTGGTCGTCCAGGCTCTGATTTGGCGAGCTGTCATGGGCAAACCTGTGGATTCAAAGGCATTGATTGCCATGACCATCTCACAGTCCTGTTCGTCAGACCCTTCCGTGGTCACCAGGGCTAGCCTGCTAAGCGCGTCGGCACAGTTGTCTGTGCCTGGTCTGTGCCTTATCGTGTAGTCTTAAGACACCAGCATGAGTGCCCACCGTTGAATGCGTGCCGAGGCATTGGCTTTTATTGCCTTGCTCTCGGATAGCAGGGACGTGAGGGGTTTGTGGTCGGTTTCTAACGCAAACTTGGCCCCGAAAAGGTATTGGTGCATCTTTTTGACACCGTACGTGCACGCGAGCGCCTCCTTCTCAACCATACCATACCCGCGCTCCGCCCACGAAAATGACCTGGAGGCATAAGCAATGGGTTGTAATTTACCCGCATCATTGACATGCTGTAAGACGCACCCGACCCCGTACGCTGACGCATCACATGTAAGAACTAACTTTTTACCTGGGTCAAAGAAGGCTAAAACACTGTTGGAACATGGAAGGTTGCGTGCCTTATTGAAGGCTCGTTCTTGGGCGTCCCCCCAAAACCAATGGCACCCCTTTCTGAGTAGCACGTGGAGAGGCTCCAGCAGCGTGCTCAAGTTCTGCATAAAGTTCCCAAAGTAATTGAATAGCCCGAGAAAGGCGCGCAATTCCGAGACATTCCTGGGTGCCAGACGATTTGCTTTTGTTTTGGATTCTGTTGGGCGGATTCCATCAGCGGCAATCCTTCTGCCCAAAAATTCAACCTCTGGCACGAGAAACAGACACTTGGATTTCTTAACTCTTAGGCCTACCCGATCCAGTCGACTTAGTGCTTCCTTCAAATTGCGGAGATGGGAGTTGGTGTCCCTGCCCGTGATGAATATGTCATCTTGAAACACAACCGTCCCCGGGATGGACTTGAGCAGACTCTCCCTGTTGCGCTGGAATATAGCAGCTGCCGACCTGATGCCAAATGGGCATCGATTGTACATAAAAAGGTCTCTGTGTGTTGATGATGGTGAGTAGCTTAGACTCTTCGATCAGTTCTTGCGTCATGTATGCAGATGTGAGATCTAGTTTCGAGAAAAGTTTTCCTCCAGCCAATGTGGCAAATAGGTCCTCCACTCTGGGCAGCAGGTATTGGTCCTGTAGGGAGACTCTGTTTATGGTAGACTTGCGGATCCATCAGGCTTCATGACGGGGACGATGGGACTTGCCCAGTCGCTAAATTCCACGGGTGAGATGATGCCTTCCTGCAGAAGCCGGTCCAGTTCGTGTTCAATCTTTTCTCTCATCACATAAGACACAGCTCTAGCCTTGTGATGGACCGGTCTTGCATCCTGTGTGATGTAGATTTTAACTTTAGCCCCTTTGAAGGTGCCCACACCTGGCTGAAAGAGATGTTCAAATCGACTTAGAACTGTTGAGCAGGAGGTCCGTTCCTCTGAAGACATGGCGTGAACATCATCCCAATTCCAATTTAGTTTTGCCAGCCAGCTTCTCCCCAGCAGTGCTGGGAGATCTCCGGGGACAATCCACAGGGGAAGTCGGTTCACCGTCCCTTTGTGTGTGACTGAGAGCATGGCGCTGCCAAGGACTGGGACGATTTCTTTGATATAGGTCCTTAGTTTGGTGTCAACCCTTGTGAGTTTTGGTCTGTTGCTTTTGTGCAGCTACAGCTGTTCAAATTGTTGGACGCTCATGAGAGATTGACTCGCTCCCGTGTCCAGTTCCATGTTGATGGGTATCCCGTTGAGTAGGACCCTCATCATTGTTGGAGGCGTCTTGTTGTAAGAACAGTGGACATTGATCGTGTTGACCCGCTGTACCTTGGTTTCCCGGGCACTGTCCCTACCGTCTTCTGGTCCGCTTTCCGACCCTTCCGATTCGTATTCCAGCCGAGCTGCTGTTTTTCTGCACATGCAAGCCAGATGTCCTGTATAGTTGCAGTTTCTGCAAACAGCATGCTGAAATAGACACCCCCTTGATGAGTGCCTTCCCCCACATCTCCAGCACAGACCGCTTCCATTGTTTCCGAAGGATGAGCTGTGTCTGGCTGATCTCTCTTGAGCTTCTCTCAGTCTGTATTTTGATTGCTCGCATTGTGGGTTGATGAGGTGTGAATGGCCATTCATGTGGCCCTTGATGGCTTCTGTGTGTGGGGGTAGCGGCTTGTTTCACGCTGTGAACCCCTTGTTCCGATGTTTCATTAGTTGTCGTACCCGCAGTATAGATCGACCTCGTTTCTTCTTCTCCTGCAAAGAATGTCTGTGCGACCAGTGCTGCTGCCTCTAGGGTCAAGTTCTTGGTCTCTATGAGCTTTCAGAATATGCCTGCGTGGCCTATTCCTTCAATAAAAAAGTCTCTCAGTACTTCTCTCTTTAGTTCATTGGAGAACTCACATAAACTAGCCAGCCTCCGAAGTTCTGTCACAAATTCGGGTATGCTCTGCCCCACACAGCGTCTGTAGTTGTAGAACCTGTGTCTGGCCATGTGTAGGCTGCTTGCTGGCTTCAGGTGGTCTCTCACCAGTGTGCTCAACTCCTCAAACGACTTGCTTGCTGGTTTCTCGGGTGCCAGCAGGTCTTTCATTAAAGCATATGTTTTCGAGCCACAGCTGGTCAAGAGATGGGCTCTTCTCTTGTCTGCCTTATCGTCGCCCAACCAGTCTTTGGTTACAAAGCTTTGCTGGAGCCTTTCTATAAAGTCCTCCCAATTATCTCCAGCGTTGTATTTCTCATCTGAGCCGTTGGTAGCCATTCTGTGGATTCTGTGATCCCGTAACTCGTCGCCACTGTAAAGTCCTGACCCTGCAGTACAGACCTACACGAGGCACATGCTGAAGTCAAGGTCACTCAGGACCTGCACCTTTATTTCACAGCTCTCGAGTGCCACACTTGCCTGAGACCTGCCTTTATATACCTGTGTGGAACAGGTATGTAGTGTCTCCTGCAAGTTCACCCCTGGTGGTAGAGTATGCTTGTGGTTACAGGTCATATTTAGTTACAGTCATGTGTAGCATGATAAGATACAGTTATGTATGGTAGTGTGAGATACATGACTGTGTTTGGGGTGGGGGCTGATGCTATGGGTTCATCTGGAAGTTCCTCCTCATACTCCTCCCCCTCATTTTCCTCTTCTTCCTCTTCCATCTCCTACACTCCCTCCTCAGGTGGTCCTGCAGTCCCCTGTGGCAATTCCTGTCCCCGCATCATTGCTAAATTATGCAATATGCAGCACACCGCAATGAACTGGGCAACTTTGCGCAAGGTGGTATTGCAGCTTGCCTCCTGAGTGGTCCAAGCATCGAAAGTGCTGCTTCAGCACTCCAATTGTCTTTTCGATAATATTACGTGTGGCTATATGGCTCTTACATCGTTGCTCGACTTCTGACTGAGGGTTCCGCAGAGGGGTCAAGAGCCAGTTGGCGAGGTCGTGCCCTTTGTCCCCCAGCATCCAGCATTTACCTTGTGGCTCAGACTTCAACAGGTCAGACACAGTGCTCTCCCACAAGATGTGTGCATCATGGATGCTCCCTGAAAAGTTGGCATTCACTGCCATTATGCGCTGTGTATGGTCGCATACGAGCTGCATGTTGAGAGAGTGAAATCCCTTACAGTTCCGGTACACCTCCGCCTCTTGTAATGGTGCTCACAGGGCAATATGGGTACAGTCAACAGCACCCTGCACCCTGGGGAAGCCAGCAATGCGTGCAAATCCCAAAGCCCTCTCACTCTGTGTCTCCCTGGTCATTGGGAAGTTTACAAGTTCCATCCAGCGTGCATACAGTGCTTCGGTTACCTGTCAAATGCACCGATGAGTTGCATACTGAGAAATACAGCACATGTCCCCAGCTGATGTCTGAAAAGAGCCACATGCATAAAAGTACCGGTCACCTTCATCTCGACAGAGAGTGCAGTAATGTTGGTGGTACTGGGCTGCAGGTCTGCCTTAATGAGCTGGTAAATCTCATTGATCACCTCTTTTTGGAAGAGCAGCCTTCGAACGCACTGTCGATCGGTCAGGTCCAAATATGAATGCTTCTCACTGAAAATCCTTTGCGGGTATGGCCTCCTCCTCCTCATCAGTCTGTGACATTCTCCATTACCCTGATAACTCTGCTCAATAAACCTCCCATATGGATCCTGCATTGGATAAGTAGTCACCAATACAGGCTGAGATAGTACAGGCCTCATTCTTTTTAACTCTCCAGAATATTTTTCAATGAAAAAAAAACTAAAATGCCTTTGATCTTAATAAATTACTCAGTACCAATAAAAATATCTTTCCCACTGTAAATTGCACCATAAAGTCACTGTTCACCTCAGAAATACAGAGGTGCTGCTTTAGCTGAATGTTCTCGATTTTAAAATGGTGGTTCCGAGCACACCGTACATTCCCGCCCACTTAACACCGCGTAAAACCACCTTTTCCAGGACGGTAAGCAGCCCCAGTGGTATGTCGGCGGTATGCCATGAAAATTGGACTTTTTGGGCAGTGTGCGGGCAGTCCTGCACGGTGGACGGTATGCATTCCGCTCGCTGGTATGTCAATGATGAATATTCCGCCGAGCGGTATGTCGGTGGAATGTAGACATTTTTTCACCAAAATCGCATGTTTGAGCAGTAAGCAGGTGGTACGTGGGCAGTATGGCCATGAACTTCGGGCCCTATGACTTCAAGGCTTTCACCAGCACTTGGAGATATAATCTAGATTGACAATTTAATGCAGTTGTGTTGAGAATGTTGCATTGCCAAAGATGCCACCTTTTGGATGAGTCATTAAACTGATGCCCTACCTGTCTGTACAGGTGAATGCAAAAGATGTTCTGGCCAACATTCCTCTCTCACCATTCGTATCATTTGGTCGCTGTGTTAAATACATAGCTACAGTGACTGGACTTCAAGAAGCAATTCATTTAATGAAATAAGGCACCATTGCAAGTTATTTTTCTTTTTCAATTTCAGTAACATCACAGAAGAACATCTACTGTTTTAATCTCTTATGGGGGGTGCTGCAATTTGAGGCAAAACATGGAAGAGCTGTGTTTCCACCCCGTTTACTATACAGCTCAAATTCCAATTGGAATCTATCTGTGACTTGAATACATTCAATGAGCTAGCCTCAACTGCTTCCTTGGGCAGAGAATTCCACAGATTCACAACCCTCTGGGAGAAGAAATTCCTTCTCAACTCGGTTTTAAATTGGCTCCCCCCGTATTTTGAGGCTGTGCCCCCTAGTTCTAGTCTCCCCGACCAGTGGAAACAACCTCTCTGCCTCCATCTTGTCTATCCCTTTCATGATTTTAAATGTTTCTATAGGATCACCCCTCATCCTTCTGAACTCCAACGAGTAAAGACCCAGTCTACTCAATCTATCATCATAAGGTAACCCCCTCATCTCCGGAATCAGCCTAGTGAATCGTCTCTGTACCCCCTCCAAAGCTAGTATATCCTTCCTTAAGTAAGGTGACCAAAACTGCACGCAGTACTCCAGGTGCGGCCTCACCAATACCCTATACAGTTGCAGAAGGACCTCCCTGCTTTTGTACTCCATCCCTCTTGCAATGAAGGCCAACATTCCATTCGCCTTCCTGATTACCTGCTGTACCTGCAAACTAACTTTTTGGGATTCATGCACAAGGACCCCCAGGTCCCTCTGCACCGCAGCATTTTGTAATTTCTCCCCATTCAAATAATATTCCCTTTTGCTGTTTTTTTTCCCAAGGTGGATGACCTCACACTTTCCGACATTGTATTCCATCTGCCAAACCTTAGCCCATTCGCTTAACCTATCTAAATCTCTTTGCAGCCTCTCTGTGTCCTCCACACAACCCGCTTTCCCACTAATCTTTGTGTCATCTGCAAATTTTGTTACACTACACTCTGTTCCCTCTTCCAGGTCATCTATGTATATTGTAAACAGTTGTGGTCCCAGCACCGATCCCTGTGGCACACCACTAACCAACGATTTCCAACCCGAAAAGGACCCATTTATCCCGACTCTCTGCTTTCTGTTAGCCAGCCAATTCTCTATCCATGCTAATACATTTCCACTGACTCCGCGTACCTTTATCTTCTGCAGTAACCTTTTGTGTGGCACCTTATCGAATGCCTTTTGAAAATCTAAATACACCACATCCATCGGTACACCTCTATCCACCATGCTCGTTGTATCCTTAAAGAATTCCAGTAAATTAGTTGAACATGATTTCCCCTTCATGAATCCATGCTGCATCTGCTTGATTGCACTATCCCTATCTAGATGTCCCGCTATTTCTTCCTTAATGATAGTTTCAAGCATTTTCCCCACTACAGATGTTAAACTAACCGGCCTATAGTTACCTGCCTTTTGTCTGCCCCCTTTTTTAAACAGAGGCGTTACATTAGCTGCTTTCCAATCCACTGGTACCTCCCCAGAGTCCAGAGAATATTGGTAGATTATAACGAATGCACCTGCTATAACTTCTGCCATCTCTTTTAATACCCTGGGATGCATTTCATCAGGACCAGGGGACTTGTCTACCTTGAGTCCCATTAGCCTGTCCAGCACTACCCCCCCTAGAGATAGTGATTATCTCAAGGTCCTCCCTTCCCACATTCCTGTGACCAGCAATTTCTGGCATGGTTTCTGTGTCTTCCACTGTGAAGACCGAAGCAAAATAATTGTTTAAGGTCTCAGCCATTTCCACATTTCCCATTATTAAATCCCTCTTCTCATCTTCTAAGGGACCCACATTTACTTTAGTCACTCTTTTCCGTTTTATATATCTGTAAAAGCTTTTACTATCCGTTTTTATGTTTTGTGCAAGTTTACCTTCGTAATCTATCTTTCCTTTCTTCATTGCTTTCTTAGTCATTCTTTGCTGTCGTTTAAAATTTTCCCAATCTTCTATTTTCCCACTAACCTTGGCCACCTTATACGCATTGGTTTTTAATTTGATACCCTACTGTATTTCCTTGGATATCCACGGCTGGTTATCCCTTCTCTTACCGCCCTTCTTTTTCACTGGAATATATTTTTGTTGAGCACTATGAAAGAGCTCCTTAAAAGTCCTCCACTATTCCTCAATTGTGCCACCGTTTAGTCTGTGTTACCAGTCTACTTTAGCCAACTCTGCCCTCATCCCACTGTAGTCCCCTTTGTTTAAGCATAGTATGCTCGTTTGAGACACTACTTCCTCACCCTCAATCTGTATTACAAATTCAACCATACTGTGATCACTCATTCCGAGAGGATCTTTTACTAGGAGATCGTTTATTATTCCTGTTTCATTACACAGGACCAGATCTAAGATAGCTTGCTCCCTTGTAGGTTCTGTAACATACTGTTCTAAGAAACAAGCCCATATGCATTCTATGAATTCCTCCTCCAGGCTACCCCGTGCGATTTGATTTGACCAATCGATATGTCGGTTAAAATCCCCCATGATTACTGCCGTTCCTTTTTCACATGCCTCCATTATTCCCTTGATTATTGCCCGCCCCACCGTGAAGTTATTATTTGGGGGCCTATAAACTACGCCCACCAGTGACTTTTTCCCCTTACTATCTCTAATCTCCACCCACAATGATTCAACATTTTGTTCATTAGAGCCAATATCGTCTCTCACAACTGCCCTTATATCATCCTTTATTAACAGAGCTAACCCACCTCCTTTCCCTTCTTTCCTATCTTTCCAAATCGTCAGATAACCCTGTATATTTAATTCCCAGTCTTGGCCACCCTGCAACCACATTTCTGTAATGGCCACCAAATCATACGCATTTGTAATGATTTGTGCCGTCAACTCATTTACTTTATTTCGAATGCTGCGTGCGTTTAGGTAGAGTGTTTTAATACTAGTTTTTAAACCATGATTTTTAGTTTTGACCCCTCCTGCAGCCCCTTTATATTCAGTGGCCATTTTTGTTTTTTGCCTTGGATTTCTCTGCCCTCCACTTTTACTCATCTCCTTTCTGTCTTTTGCTTTTGTCTCCTTTTTGTTTCCCTCTGTCTCCCTGCATTGGTTCCCATCCCCTGCCATATTAGTTTAACTCCTCCCCAACAGCACTGGCAAACACTCCCCCTAGGACATTGGTTCCAGTCCTGCCTTGGTGCAGACCGTCCGGTTTGTACTGGTCCCACCTCCCCCAGAACCGGTTCCAATGCCCGAGGAATTTGAATCCCTCCCTGCTGCACCACTGCTCAAGCCATGTATTCATCTGAGCTATCCTGCGATTCCTACTCTGACTAGCACGTGGCACTGGTAGCAATCCTGAGATTACTACTTTTGAGGTCCTACGTTTTAATTTAGCTCCTAGCTCCTTAAATTCATCTCGTGGGACGTCATCCTTTTTTTACCTATATCGTTGGTACCAATGTGCACCATGACAACTGGCTGTTCACCCTCCCTTTTCAGAATGTCCTGCACCCGCTCCGAGACATCCTTGACCCTTGCACCAGGGAGGCAACATACCATCCTGTAGTCTCGGTTGCGGCCGCAGAAATGCCTATCTACTCCCCTTACAATCGAATCCCTGATCACTATCGCTCTCCCACTCTTTTTCCTGCCCTCCTGTACAGCAGAGCCAGTCATGGTGCCATGAACTTGGCTGCTGCTGCCCTCCCCTGATGAGTCATCCCCCTCAACAGTACTCAAAGCGGTGTATCTGTTTTGCAGGGGGATGACCGCAAGGGACACCTGCACTATCTTCCTTGCACTGCTCTTCCTGCTGGTCTTCCATTCCCTAGCTGGCTGTGGACCCTTCACCTGCGATAAGACCAACTCACTAAACGTGCTATTCACGTCATTCTCAGCGTCGTGGATGCTCCAGAGTGAATCCACCCTCAGCTCCAAATCCGCAACGCAGGTTATGGTCTCTCATTAGGGAATCGTTACAAATTTTTACATTACCTCTTCAGTCTGTAGAGGGCCTCTGCCTGTCCCAGTCAGAGAAGCAAAGTGCCACTCACCCTTGCGGAAAACATCTCTGCAACATTTCTACAGGAGCAGTTTACCCATCTAGATTATTAAAATTACCCCATCCCTGAGATGGCATCAATGTCCTCTTTTTTTTTTCTTTCAGGACGACATAGTTTTATTTGGAGCTGTTGTACTTGGTCACCGCCTTTGTCTCTTCCAACACGGCGTGCTTGGCCAGCTCCCCGGGCAGCAGCAGGCGCACAGCGGTCTGGAACTCCTGGGAGCTGATGGTGCGGCGCTTGTAATGGCCAGGCGGGAAGTCTCACCCGCGATGCGCTCAAAAATATCGTTCACAAACAAGTTCATGATGCCCATGGCCTTGGAGGAGATGCCAGTGTCGGGGTGAACCTGCTTCATCACTTTGTAGATATCGATGGAGTAACTCTCCTTCCTCGACTTTTTGCACTTGTTGCCGCTCTTTGGTGGTGTTTTCTTGAATGTTTTCTTGGCGCCTTTCCTGACAATAACTTTTCTTTTCATCACCCATCATCTCGTTCAGTCCGGTGCAGATTGAAGGACTTAAACGTTTAACGAATTTGCATGTCATCCGTATACAGGAGCCATCAAGCAAACTCTACTCTATAACGTTCATTGGTTCATGTGCAACGGCCTGCGGAGCACAAAACAGGTGGCCAGGAGTCCTCTCCACTGCATCCATAGTGGTTGAGCAGGGACCACAGAATTTTGAGCCCTTTTGATTCTTGTACATTTATCACCTGTATATGCCCTTGTTTTTTTATTTATATCTGGCTCAGAAGTTTAACTGTATTGCCTTTATTTAATATACCTCTCTTCACATTGACTTTCCTCAAAGTACTTCATCCTAGTCAAATATTGTCACATGTATGGTTCCTACATTTTGTACGGTGTAGTTTCACTTAGAGACACACCGTAAAGTTAAAATATCATGTGATGCTTCAGTGATTACCATTACCAGCATACACAAGTGAATGACTCGTGTGCGTACAGGGTAATTTATAGAAAAAAAACATCAGAACAATACAGGTGAAAGGTACAATATACTATAAATGTATGTCAATGTTTACAGTCTGTTTACTGCATTACCTTTTCTTTTCTCAGCTCTATCAAATTCTCATTTTGAGTTTCCTTTAATTTTTCCAGCTCAACTTTAGTGTCTTCCAGTTCAAGTTGAATGTGGTCCTCATAGAAAATGAAAGTGAAAACTTCTCATAAATATTAAGGAACAGCATTTGAATTCCTAAAACAGCAAATGTGCAATTGGTAGTATCTAGACAGCAAATGCTGCTGTCCCTGCAAGGAAGATATTTGAAAGTTTTCTGATCCTTACCTTTTCATTTTCTAATTCAGTAATTTTACGCTTTTCTCGCTCTTTCACATTTTCTAGTTGAGACTTTAGCTCTTCTGTTTCCAGAATTACTCTGTATTTCTCAGCATTTATTCTCTGCACTTGAAATCTTTCATTATCGCGGTTTTTATCCAGCTGAGCTTTTAACTCTTCAACTTCAACCAGCAGGTCATCCTACAATAGAAAAGGTTCCATGTAGAATTGTCACTTAACAAAAAGATAAGCTTCCCATTTCCATACACTTCTCGTACAAGGGCTTTTGTCATGACATAACCTCCTTCCTTTGAGGCTGCCTGTGCTAAGCAGCTCATAGGCGGTATCTTTAATCATTTGGTTTAAAAAGCAATGTCGGGCAGGAACTATACACAGCATCTCAGGGTTTTCAGTAACAATGGCACAAAATTCAAGGAAAACAGCAAGGAAAAAGAGATTCTATAGGCCATGCTGTTATAAAAAGATAATTCGTAGAAATAATATTTCGTTTTCCATAACTCTGCTTTTACCAAACCTGTTTTTCTAATTGTAATGAGCCCAGAATGAGTGAACCAAAGGCAAAATACTGTGGATGCTGGAATACAGAATAAAAGTGCACTGTGATGCAAGTATTAGCATGTTTATGGTGCTATAATCCAGACTCAGTGCTCAAATCATCATAGCCATGCTGCATATGTGTTTACAAAATGCTGCTGTTGGACTACATAATTGGTTAAATCAGGCTGTAGTGAGAAATGGGGACACAAAATCAATCACAGTATTTGCAGACGAATGATGATTATTGTTCACCCTATACATACTACCTCACAGGTTGCTTCATGCATAATGTCATGTTTCTGTTTATATGGCAAAGGTAAAATGGTCTTATATACTGGGCATGACAAAATGTACAACAACATATATATCTATAGTGCCTTTAATATAAAGAAATGCCCCAAAATTCATTACAAATAGGTGTAAGGAAAACAAATACCAAGCTAGGAAGGAAGAGATGAGGAGGGGTGACTAAAGACTTGGTTGAAGAGATGTTTTTTTTTTAGAGTGGAGAAATGAGTGGAAAGGTTTATCAAGGGACTTCCAGAGAGTAGTAACTAATGCAACTGAAGGCTGTGCACCAATGATGGGACAAAAGAAGGAAAGGAACATGTCAGAGGAACAGAACATTTGCGTGGGATACAGGGTTGGAGAAAATTGTGGGGAAAAGGTGGAGCGAGGCCACGGATGCATATATAGACAAGGATAAAGACTTTGAATTTAATGCATTGGGGAAAAGGGGACCCAGTATAGGTCAGTGAGGATAGGGGTGATAGGCAAGCAGGACTTAGTGCAAGACAAGATTTGTGTGACAGTGAAGACATTTATGAGTTTATGCAGCATAAGAGACCAGCAAGGAAAGTATTATAGTAATCGAGTCTGGAGGTGACAAAGGTATGTATAAAGATTTCAATGACAGAGAGGCTGAGGTACGGGTGGAGTAGGCAATGGTGCACAGGTGGAATTATACAATCTTGGATGGATAGGATGTGGGGCTTAAAAGTTCAGCTCAGGATTAAACAGGAAACTAAAATTGCAAATGATTTGGTTAAGCTTGGGAGACTGGCCAGGGAGGGGAATGAAGTTGATGGCAAGAGAGTGAGTGAAGTTTGTGGCAAGGGCCATAGATGATGAGGTCGATTTTAACAGGAGGCGGGAGAAGATGAACATGAAACTGGGAAGCCATGACTCATTTGAGGAAAGGAAGATTGAAGATCGAGCAGTAGTTGGAGGGGACAGATAAGCTGAGAGTATGGTTTTTGAGGAGGAGCCAATAATGGTGGTTTTGAAGGGGTGAGAAACGTTTCTAAGGAAAAGGAACGGTTGATAAGGAAGGGGTGTTACATGATTATGGGGGAGGGGGGTGTTCGGAGACTGAGGAGCGGTTGGGCCCTGAGGATAGGAAGTAGGAAAAGAATTGGTGAAGGTAGTGAGGATCTACTACATAATGAAGATGGGAAAGGAATGGAAAGAAAAAAACAAAGGAAAAAGAGATATTTACAGGCATCACGCAGCACTTGTATCTCACAATCGACCATACTCCTTAAAGGAAATTAGTCACTACATTTGGAATTGTAATGAATATATCTAAAAACATCTTTAATAAGTAACATAAAACAGACTCTTTCCTGTAGAACTGATGCATACAGACGCTCTTCTTCCTGAAGCTGGATGGCACAAGCTTGGTAAAGCACCTTTTCATCTACTGCCAGTTTCTGGCTGTATCTGAGACTGCTCTGTAGGTGTTCCTATATGGAGAATATGAATAATATATGACATGGCCCAAACAAACAAACAGAACATTATATTGCTGTCGTGCTTTTTAAGATCACAATTTATTTTTGTTTCCCTCTACTTTCTTCAGTTTGTTTAATTCTGACATACTAATCAAATGACTTGGTCTGTTGTTGTAAGTTCTTCAAAAGTAAATTTTATTTTTCTGCATTTTCTGGTGAAAGGAAAGTTAATACTGCTGTTAAGTATTGTGAACATTGTAGATCACATCTTGGATTGTTGCAAATGGAAGTTTTTGCTTTATGAATGCCACAATGTCATAATTGCTATAAAAAAGAAATTAGAAAAGCTAAGCGGGAGTATGAGAGAAAAGTGAAAAATAAAACTAAAGGATAACAAGGTTATCCATAGGTGCATTAATAGTAAGAAGGTAGGGGTAGTGTTACCCAGAGGTGAAGAAGGCAAGGTTGCAGTGGGGATTGAGGGAATGGCTGAACCACTGTGCTAAATATGTACTTTGCTTCAGTTTTCATAGAGGAGGTGGATATTGAACCATTAGAGGTAGGTGTAGAACAGTTCGTGGAGGTTATTATTCAAAAAGCGATGGTACTAAAGAAGTTACTGAACCTTAATGTAGATAGGTTCAGGCCTCACAGCCATGCCTGTGAAAGTTGAATACCCTTTGTTAATTCAAAATGTGAACGAGAATTAGATATATTATACACTCTACAGGATTGGCTTCCAAGAAATTGAATAAAGAGAAATGTGACTTTAATATAAGTATACACTTAAACAGGTAACATGCTTGACAAATATGTACTTAGATGAAGTGTACTGTAATGCCAGAATATGATTTACATGTGATACAAATTGAAACTCCAGTAAAACAAAGTAAGTTTTATTCTCGTGGTGCATGGTTCTTTCAGACATGTGCAATGTGACCCTGTAACTATATACAATTAAACAACTAAACAGAATTATAAGTCACGCACCAATCGATTTATAGCATTATATTTCCCAAGGACTCAATTTACCCAGTGATTTGTGCTATTTTTTTGGATTAGGCTGCTTTTTTTGTCTAAAGTTTAAAAAAAAAACAGTTTCCCCAATCAATTTGCATCAGGGTAACTCAATTCTGGCCATTTGGGCAAGTTTGGGCAGCTGAGAGTTACTCCAGTTCTGCTTAGACCAGCGTATGTGGCCACTGCAGAAAAACCTTCTGGAGAGCTAAAGAAATCGGCGCAGGTAATGAAATTGGCACAGGTAAGTGCAGCAGCAACAGGAAAGGTAAGAGAGAGGGTGTGGGGGGAAGCCTTTCGGGTGTAATTAGGTGCGGGGACCGGGAGGGAGGAGACAATTCGGCCTGGGCTAAGGGCGGGGGAGCGGATCGGAAGGCTATTTGGCCTGGGGTAGGGGCGTGGGAGTGGACCAGGAGGCCACTCGGCCTGGGCTAGGAGTGGGGGTGGGGAAGCGGACCGGCAAGGCACTCGGGGCCAGGGCCGTATGGGGGAAGCGGACCGGCAAGCCCTTCAGCCAGGGCTAGGGGCGGGAGAGCGGGACCGCTTTAATAATTGGAGGTAAGTTGCTGCAATATATTTTTATGAGTTGGGAGCTGGCAGTATGTTTCACTTTGCAGCCTCAGCTCTCATTATGTCCCTGGTTACTGTGGCAACCCGATCGTTTTGGCGCAGATCAAGGCTCCATCCCCAAAAATAAAGGACAGGTTAGGCTGCGCCAAAATGAAGAAATCCAACATGGAAACTTAGAAAAATTTTTTTGCCGTACTTGAGCCCCTAAAGAACAGGCATTACTCTTCAAGTATGCCAAAAAAAAGCTTTGGGGAAAATTGAGCCCATACTGATATAAGGGCAGATAATGTGGTGCTGGATGTGCATTATTATCACCATGCTATCAGCGGTGGAGCCTTGAAGCCTACAACACACCCGAGGCACCCAACACATCCCAATTCAGCCAATGAGCATGTAGGAGCTTCAGAGTCTGTGTAAAAAGAGGCAGCTATTAAGGGGGGGAAATATCCTGTCACTGTTGTCCTATGCTCCTCCCCCCATTAGTATATTGCCCAGTGCAAGACAGTTAACAGCCAACCCTACTAACTCCAGACATCGTAGCCCTGGGCTTTCTGCACATTATGAATGTTGTGCCTGGGAGCACTGGAAAATAATGCAAATGGGCTGAGCCCGCATTATCCAGCGAGAGCAGCTAATTTGTGCACTGGGCCATGCACTGCCTGCACAGCTGATGAATTTTCAGTCCCACAATTTCTACTGAAGGTGATTTATAGAGAAATTAGAAAAAATATTTTAGGATAATTTTCAACTGCTGGCCACCTGTTTTTACCAGGATTGCTCCTCTTGGACCCACAAAAATCTTCAGCCTCCCCCCGCCCCCCCACCACCACCCCGCCAGGATTGTCTCCCTACCCCTTTCAGACTGAAGCTGCCAGCTGGCTCAACGTAGGAGCCAGCAGATTTCCTGCCCTTCCACAACTGGTGAGCCTCGCAATGTTGTTGGCATAAGTTGAAGATTGGCCCCTCTCTCTCATTGGCTCTTTTCAATATATGTTTAAATCCCTCCATGACCTTGCCTCTTATTGGACTCAATTTTCCCCAGTGATTTGCGCCGTTTCTTTGGCGTGCACCACTTTTTTTGGCATAAGTTAAAAAATGTAAGTTTCCCCAAGGAATGTGCACCAGCGTAACTCAGTTAGTTATGATTTTTTTAGGTTCATTTTTTTTTTGCGTCATGGGGGGGCGTAACCTGATGACTGCGTCAGTTTTTGTCAATTATGTAAGTTTGCCCCCCAAAAAAATTCTCCAAGGTCGGCGTATGTGACCACTCCTGAAAAACCTCCTGGTGAGTTAAGAAAAACCAGCGTGCATTGAAAAATTAGCACAGAAAGACACCATTGATTTTCAGCAAAGTTTTGGAGGGAGTCAAGAACACTGAAATATGCATAATAAAGATTATATTTTTTTATCTTGTAACACAGTAAACAGAAGTTTGATGGAATTCTGTAAGTTTTCATTTTTCTCCAACTGACACGCCACCACCAAACGTCTGCAAACAGAGCTGGAGGGTCGGAGCGTAGGCCAGTAGAATCTGTCCTGCACCCGGACACGGGCTCAGGGCTCGGCTGCAAAAGAAGCCCTGGGGGGTCTGGTGGGGGGGTGCTGTGGAATGCATACGAAAGGCATCAGAAGCCTGCACTACGCATCAAATGTAGCCTGGGGTGTTGGGAGGGTGGGGGGTTCCCGATCACTGCGCCTGCTCAGACATGGGTGTGGTCCATACAGACCTTGTGGGGAGAGAGAACACAGAACCTTGTCCTGCCTGCCTGCCATTTTGAGCTTCTTGCAAAGGTAAAATTTAAGCATGGGGGCAATACTGACAATGCCACCATACCTTCTGCCAACCTTTTGCAAGATATTGCTGTGGAGGAGACACTTGATTCAGCGTCATCAAATGAGGAACCTCAGAGCCCGTAGGATGATGGGCAGGAGGCCTTACCCACCTCGAATATATCTAGACATGTGTTCGTACCTGCACCTGAGTGATACAGACTGTGTCACAAGGCTGCGATTTCACAAAAAAGTTGGAACTTGTGGTGTCCTTGCACCGTACTACAAACTCACACGAGGCATGTACTGCAGACACAGTCACTACATGACTTTAACCTTTATTCCCCAGGACCTAGGAGTGCTGACCCTGGGTGAACCTCCCCTTTTATACCTGGAAACCCAGGTGAGGAGTGTCTCCCACAAGTTCACCCCCTGTGGTCAGGGTGTGCATTTCTAGGGTATAAGTACAGTGTACAGGAGTTGCATGAAGGTTACAGTTACATGAAGATTACCGTTGTATGATGGTTACATACATGACAGAACTGAGATCTGTGAGTTAGTAAAAGCAGACCTGCCACCTAGAAGCATCAGGAGGACTGCTTTGTCAGTTGAAGTGAAGGTTACAGCCAACTGCCTGCACAGCTGATGCAACATGGGATGCATTTTCAGTCCCATAATTTCTACTGTTGGAAGGTGATTTGTAGAGAAATTAGAAAAAATATTTTGCGATAATTTTCTATTACTGGCCACCTGTTTTTCACCAGGATTCTATGCATCTGGATCATTCCAAGTTACAATGGGGGATGTGTGCGCCATTTCTCAACATGCAGTACATGTCTGCATTCAGCAGGTGACTGCTGCACTATATGCCCGGAGGAATGACTACATAAAGTTCCCTATGACCGCTTAGGCAATGCGTGACAGGGCTATGGGCTTCTCCAGGATTGCTGACTTCCCAAAGGTACAGGGCTGCAGTGATTGCCTTGCGAGCACCTTTGGAGGATTCCAAGATGTACAGGAACAGAAAAGGCTTCCACTCCATTAATGTACAGCTCGTGTCAGTTGATGCAAGATATCCTGGGAGCACCCATGATGCATTCATCCTACGCGAGAATGTTATATCTGCCATGCTTCAGCAGCAGCCAGAAGGGCAGAGCTGGCTACTGGGAGACAAGGGTACAGCCTCGCCACCTGACTCATGACGCCCCTATACGTAACCTGGATAGAAGCTGACTAGAAATACAACATGTCACACATTGCGATGTGCAGCATGATAGAGAGGACCATTGGCATCTTGGAACAGCGTTTCTGATGCCTGGACCATTCCGGAGGCTACTTGCAATACTCCCTTGAGATTGTCGGTCAGTTCACTGTTGTGTGCTGCATGCTGCATAACTTAGCCACCATGCCCTTCTGGCTGAAGCATCAAACAAGAAATTAGGGATGCATGCAATAAAGGTACAGCAGTTATCATGGGCGACTTTTATCTACATATAGATTGGGCTAACCAAACTGGTAGCAATATGAGGGAGGAGGATTTCTTGGAGTATGTTAGGGATGGTTTTCTGGACCGATATGTCGAGGAACCAACTAGAGGGCTGGCCATCCTAGACTGGGTGATGTGTAATGAAAAATAATTAATTACCAATCTTGTTGTGCGAGGCCCCTTGGGGAAGAGTGACCATAATATGGTAGAATTCTTTATTAAGATGGAGAGCGACATAGTTAATTCAGAGACTAGGGTCCTGAACTTAAGGAAAAGTAACTTCGATGGTATGAGACATGAATTGGCTAGAATAGACTGCCGAATGATACTTAAAGGGTTGACGATGGATAGGCAATGGCAAACATTTAAAGATCACATGGATGAACATCAACAATTGTACATCCCTATCTGGAGTAAAAATAAAATGGGGAAGATGGCTCAACCGTGGCTAACAAGGGAAATTAGGGATAGTGTTAAATCCAAGGAAGAGGGATATAAATTGGCCAGAAAAAGCAGAAAACCTGTGGACTGGGAGAAATTTAGAATTCAGCAGAGGAGGACAAAGGGTTTAATTAGGAGGGGAAAATAGAGTATGAGAGGAAGCTTGCTGGGAACATAAAAACTAACTGCAAAAGCTTCTATAGATAAGTGAAGAGAAAAAGATTAGTGAAGACAAACGTAGGTCCCTTGCAGTCAGAATCAGGTGAATTTATAATGGGGAACAAAGAAATGGCAGACCAATTGAACAAATACTTTGGTTCTGTCTTCACGAAGAAAGACACAAATAACCTTCCGGAAATACTAGGGGACCAAGGGTCCAGCGAGAAGGAGGATCTGAAGGAAATCCTTATTGTCAGGAAATTGTGTTAGGGAAATTGATGGGATTGAAGGCCGATAAATCCCCAGGGCCTGATAGTCTGCATCCCAGAGTACTTAAGGAAGTGGCCCTAGAAATAGTGGATGCATTGGTGATCATTTTCCAACAGTCTATCGACTCTGGATCAGTTCCTATGGACTGGAGGGTAGCTAATGTAACACCACTTTTTAAAAAAGGGGGGAGAGAGAAAAAGGGGAATTATAGACCAGTTAGCCTGATATCAGTAATGGGGAAAATGTTGGAATCAATTATTAAAGATGAAATAGCAGCGCATTTGGAAAGCAGTGACAGGATCGGTCCAAGTCAGTATGGGTTTATGAAAGGGACATCATGCTTGACAAATCTTCTGGAATTTTTTGAGGTTGTAACTAGTAGAGTGGACAAGGGAGAACCAGTGGATGTGGTGTATTTCGACTTTCAAAAGGCTTTTGACAAGATCCCACACAAGAGATTGGTGTGCAAAATTAAAGCACATGGTATTGGGTGTAATGTATTGACGTGGATAGAGAACTGGTTTGCAGACAGGAAGCAGAGAGTCCTTTTCAGAATGGCAGGCAGTGACTAGTGGGGTGCCGCAGGGCTCAGTGCTGGGACCCAGCTCCTTACAATATACATCAATTATTTAGATGAAGGAATTGAGTGTAATATCTCCAAGTTTGCAGATGACACTAAGCTGGGTGACGGTGTGAGCTGTGAGGAGGATGCTAAGAGGCTGCAGGGTGACTTAGGTGATTGGGCAAATGCATGGCAGATGCAGTATAATGTAGATAAATGTGAGGTTATCCATTTTGGGGGCCAAAACATGAAGGCAGAATATTATCCGAATGGCGGCAGATTAGGAAAAGGGGAGGTGCAATGAGATCTGGGTGTCATGGTACACCAGTCATTGAAAGTTGGCATGCAGGTACAGCAGGCGGTGAAGAAGGCAAATGGCATGTTGGCCTTCATAGCTAGGGGATTTGAGTATAGGAGCAGGGAGGTCTTACTGCAGTTGTACAGGGCCTTGATGAGGCCTCACCTGGAATATTGTGTTCAGTTTTGGTCTCCTAATCTAAAGAAGGACATTCTTGCTATTGAGGGAGTGCAGCGAAGGTTCACCAGACTGATTCCCGGGATGGCAGAACTGACATATGAGGAGAGACTGGATCAACTGGGTCTGTATTCACTGGAGTTTAGAAGAATGAGAGGGGATCTCATAGAAACATATAAAATTCTGATGGGACTGGACAGGTTAGATGCAGGAAGGATGTTCCTGATGTTGGGGAAGTTCAGAAGCAGGGGTCACAGTCTAAGGATAAGGGGTAAGCCATTTAGGACCAAGTTGAGGAGAAACTTCTTCACTCAGCGAGTTGTTAACCTGTGGAATTCTCTACTGCAGAGAGTTGTTGATGCCAGTTCGTTGGATATATTCAAGAGGGAGTTAGATATGGCCCTGACAGCTAAAGTGATCCAGGGATATGGAGAGAAAGCAGGAAAGGGGTACTGCGGTGAATGATCAGCCATGATCTTATTGAATGGCAGTGCAGGCTCGAAGGGCCGAATGGCCTACTCCTGCACCTATTTTCAATGTTTCTATGATGCAGCAGCAGCTGGTAGTAGAAGATCCACCTGAGGTGAGAGTGTCTGATGATAATGATGAGGAAGATGCAGATGACGAGGAAAAGGAGGAGGACAAGAACGAAGAAGCCATACAACTACCTGAACCCAGAGCACGAGGGCGGAGGAGGGTAGGACGTCGTGCCCCTTTAACGATTGCTCGAGCCTTGCGCCAGCAGTTCATCCATTAACGCTTTGCTGCCTGAAGGCTCAGCGGCAACTATTACACAAGAACCATGTTTACTGTTTGGATCTGTTCCATAATGTGTTGTGTTAATGGAAGAAATGATGGAAATGATTCTTGTTTACTTCAAAAAGTTATGTTACGAATCGAACAATTAATGGAAATGATTCATTTATAATTTAAAATATATTTTATTCAAAAGTTTAACAAACATTTATTTATACTTAACTTTAATGAACATATTTTTATATCAAACTTTAAAATTTTCACTTAAGATCACTTACGAACTCTAAGATTACTTACAAATTCTAAGATCACTTAAAAACTTTAAGATCACTTACTAACTTTTACTAACTTGTAAATTTACAAACTTACAAAAAACCTTTAATTTGAGAACAGTTACAACAGTAACAACAATAATAATAACAACAACAGCAGCAAAGAAAGGCTGCATCCATCTCTCCTCCACCTTATTCTAAGACCGCCCGCTGCACTTGGTCTTGGTGAGTCCACCACCCCTGCCCAAAGGGATTGGTGCAGGTTTTCTCGGGTTGGTACCAAGCCTATTCTTTCGAACATCTTGGATAATGCGCGTTTCTTGATGGGGGGCAGGGAGGGGGCGGGGAGCAGGCGGTAATATAGAAGGCCCAGCTTGGGCCTCTTCAGAGGCTGGTCTGGGGATTGGAGTGGGAGTGGCAGTTGATTCCGTCAATGGGCGAAGGGACTGGGCGTGTTCCTTTATTGCAGCAGCTAACTCCAACATTCCCTCCCTCATGTGCCCTGACAGTATCTCAACTACCTCCAACATTCCCTCCCTCATGTTTGCCGACAGTGTATTACCTACCTGTGACATGCCCTCCCTCATGTTGAGCAAAAGTGTCAACTACCTGCAACATTCCCTCCCTCATGTTCACTGACAGCACACCGGCTACCTGCAACATTCCCTCCCTTATGTGCACCGACATTGTTTCTGCTGACTGAGATATTCCCTTCCTCATGTTCCTGGACAGTATTTCCATTTCTCGTGAGACTGTTGTTACTTCTCCCGACAGTCCCGATAACTCATCACTCACCCCACTGATGGTGTCCAGGAGTGATAGTGTAAGGTCAATGCTCTCCGCACTCATTGCCATCATCTGAACCACAGCTGTTAGATCCTGTACCTCAGGAGAGCACGGTGGAGCTCTCCTTCCCCTCCTCACCCTGGGTGTGGCTCGCAGCATCCCATTGGAATGCCCAGCCTCGGACGGTGGGGCCCTGAGTGTGCCTCGCTGCATCCCACTGGAATCCCGAGCCTCGGATGGTGGAAAACCATGGAATGTCCCAGCAACACTCAAACCACTACTCAGTGAAGGAGCTAGCACCTCAATGGGCGGCACCTGCACCTCCTCCAAAGTGAGTACAACAATGGGGACTTCATCCATCTCCTCCCCCTCACCCTCACCCTCATGCTCTTGGTCTGGAAGGTGGAATTGAAAGATGTTCTCCTCCAGGCTCGTCCTCGTCTGAATCTTCTTCAGCCTCGTCAGGGTTGGCCTCAAGTTCTGCAAAATATAGCAGAACAGACAAATGGTTAGCAGCAGAGTGGGGGCAGGGTGGCATGAGTAGGCACACACAGCGCAAGCAGCAGGCTGATTTGAAGGACCATGATGAACGATCGCACATTGCATCAACCGAAGCGCAGGTAACGGAGACATCACCATGAACTAAAGCATGGCTAGCCCGCGTAGCACTTAACATTTAGGAAAGCCAGACTGTGGAATTTGCAGGACTTACCCTCTCCCTCGAGTGTGGGCCCAACTTGTGTAGTGGTGATTGCTTTTCTCCAGGCAGGACCCATCAAAGTAGCGACCCTCTCTTCCAAGGCTGCAGATTTGCCGGGCCTCCTCCTGTTCGAGTTCTTTCTTGTATGTTGTGTGCCATTTCCCTCTGCAAAGATGAAAATATAAATTTTTAGAAAGGGTGTTTTTCTGCTGGGTGGGACATATACAGATGGTCACATTTACAATTGCAATTCCATTGAAAAATGAAAATATAACTTACACTAACTACTTGACCAAGGTCCTGCCAGTTCTTTTTGCACTGGCCTCCAGACCTCAGGATGGTCACCATTGCACAGCAATCTTCTGCAAGTTGGTTCCAGCGTTTCTTCATTTCTTTTGGTGGAACTTTTATGTGACCAGCTCCTGCCATCTGGCCTCAATCACAGTAACTAGTGCCTCCACTTCATCCTGTAAGAAATTCTTGGTCCTTGCGCCGCGTTGCATATTGTATTGCAGCTCCGATTTTTCCAATGATAATTAAAGTTCTCACACAGCACTCAAAGTTCTCACACACACAACTGGCTCTTTAAAAATGGCCGATTGCAGACCGGGAGCTGTACTGCGCATGCGCGCCCATTGGAATCATGTCAAAATCCTCCTTTTTTTCCCCACGCATGCGCAGAAGGGGCGGCATTGTATTTTCGGCGCAGACATTAGACTCCACCCCCCCAAGGCTACAGGACAGGCTGCATGGCGCCAATTTTAAAAAATAGAGCGGGGAAATTTGGCACATTTATTTTTGGAGCAGTTGTGGCCTAGAAAAACGGGCATAACTCTGGTAATACACCAAAAAACAGCAGTGGGCAAAATTGAGCCCCTTACCTCCAGTGCTACAACTTTCGCGCCCCCCACCTGCAAACTCACCATTGCTTGGGCATTTTGTACATCCTTTCCCCCCTTCACCCCACAATTGGAAGCTGTGCCTTCAACTACCTAGGCTCCGTGCTCTGGAATTCCCTCCCTAAACCCGTCTGCCTCTGCACCTTTCTCTCCTCCTTTAAGACATTCTTTTTAAAAACTACCTCTTTGACCAAATCTTTTGTCACTGCCTAATAACTCCTTCTTTTGCTCAGATTCAATTTTTTTTCCTTTAGTCTCTGTGAAGTGCCTTGGGATTTTTTTCTAGATTAAAGGTGCTATATAAATCAGGTTGTTGTTGGAACTCTATACAAAAAGAATCTGAAAAATTTGAAATGAAAAAGGCCTGAGCCATCTATCCAGCTCCTTTCAACCAACCTTATACAATTTACACAGGAAACAGGCTTCCTATAATGCTGCCCACAGACGAGTTGCCAAAACATGTAGTAAGGCTGAGATAGTGAATTGACACCCATAGAACTATACTGCAGCAACAGTCACCTCCTTCAGCAGTGGGAGAAAAAGACAGAAAACAAGGAGCTGAGAAATGGGGCTTTAAACGCTCAGTTGAGTAAAGGAGAATAACTGCATTTTACCCTGACTTCTTTTCTTGCAGCAGGTGCCAATTCTTTAGTTTCATCCTTACATTTCTTCAGTTCAGTCTCCAGTTCCACAATTCTGTGCTGTAAAGTCTCTTTGTCTCTCTTTGACTGTAGAATGAACTTGTCATACTCATTCCGTATTTTTCTTTCCTTTTTACAGTTTGGGCACTCTGGAATTTTCTGAATTTCAAATGGGCTTGTCTCCATGGGTGTCTTTGAAGACAAAAACTCAAATTCATTCATTTTGTCCAGCTTACATTGTTGTTTCTCTATTTTACTTTCTTTTGAAGTGTTCACTGATCTAACAATACTGTTGGGCCGAGATCGAAGGCTTTTAAAACGATCGGCAGCTGCTTTACTTTTGTCAAAGTTTGTAACAGCCTTAGCAGTTGTCAGGGTTTTATCTGTTACCGTCTCCAAGTGAGGTAAAATCACCTTCTGATTATGGTAATCTTTAGATTCATCCCATCGAGGTAATGAATTTCTGAGACTTTTCTCTATGAATCTGGAGGAGGCACTCAGACCAATGCGTATAGGAGGAAGGCAGGTCTGTTTTTGTGAGCCCTGTATTAAACAATTATAGTAAAAATGTTATAAAAGGAATTGCAAACAATACAAACTACTAGATTTGAGTATAGGAGCAAAGAGGTCTTACTGCAGTTGTACAGGGCCTTGGTGAGACCAGTTTTGGTCTCCTAATCTGAGGAAGGACATTCTTGCTATTGAGGGAGTGCAGCGAAGGTTCACCAGACTGATTCCCGGGATGGCAGGACTGACATATGAAGAAAGACTGGATCGACTAAGCTTATATTCACTGGAATTTAGAAGAATGAGAGGGGACCTCATAGAAACATATAGAATTCTGACAGGATTGGACAGGTTAGATGCAGGAAGAATGTTCCCGATGTTGGGGAAGTCCAGAACCAGGGGTCACAGTCTAAGGATAAGGGGTAAGCCATTTAGGACTGAGATGAGAAACTTCTTCACTCAGAGAATTGTGAACCTGTGGAATTCTCGACCACAGAAAGTTGTTGAGTGCAGTTTGTTAGATATATTCAAAAGGGAGTTAGATGTGGCCCTTACAGCTAAAGGGATCAAGGGGTATGGAGAGAAAGCAGGAATAGGGTACTGAAGTTGCATGATCAGCCATGATCATATTGAATGGTGGTGCAGGCTCAAAGGGCCGAATGGCCTGCTCCTGCACCTATTTTCTATGTTTCTATGTATACTCTGGATACAAGAGGGGAAATTATCCTCTTCACTGTGCCTGGGAAATGCTCAGTTCCCAGTCATAGCAAAAAGGAAAATAAGGCAGAGGCGTCTGTCTGCAGCTCCATTATGCTGCCCAGGATATTCACTTTCCATTGTGTTCATCCATGAAGCGCCTAGATATAGGAGCGCCACAAAAAGGTCTGGCGGTGATGCTGACAGTGACACCCTCTCAGACCAGAGAATCTGAGAAGAGCTGGGAGCAACCTGATGATGGAAATTGGCCACAGGTAATGTTTCTCTTTTTCCTTCCTGGCAGGATACTGGGATCTTTTGGCTGTTGCTGGAGTCCTCTGTCTGTTTCTGGCTTCCATTCCCAGCACAAGGCCCAATGAGATGGCAAGCAAGTGTAAAGAACTGGGCAGTTCCCTCTGTTCCCTTTACAGGCACAATATATTTCAGTGAGGAGAGGATAATTGGTCCACCATTTCTAATTCAAAGCTCTATCTGAACCACACAGAGAATCATAATTTGTTACCGTTTTACTTCCTGGATCCATGTGATCTTCTGTTGCTCCAGTTTCTTTTACTGTGGGTCTTTCAACATGTGTTTCACCGCATGCCTGAAAATACAGGTATTAAAAAAAAGACATTAAACTTACCATGTCAGTTTAGAGTTTTCTATTTGTTTCAGTACTTAAGTTCAGTCAGAGCTATTGATAGGTGATGATTTTTTTCTTAACACTGTAAATCAGATCCTTTCTTTAAAGTTAGTTTCCTGATTTGAAACCATTATTTGGGTCAAATAATACGTAAAAATCAGTGACACTGATTATGAAGAAAGATGAATCTTGTATTTTTTTGGTACAGCCAATAGAGCAAGCTAGTAATCCATGTAATCATTCAAATGGGTAAACACTACCTGATCAAACCAACAGAAAATAAATACACATGTGTTATCAGAGTAACATTTTCTGTATCACCTATTTCATTCCAATATGCTACTGGAAAGATTTAATATATATAAATAAATATATTATATCTAAAATATGGGATGTAATGCACATTTTACTTTGTCTTGGCGTGCTACAATTTACACTTGTAAAAAATTCAGTCAACTTCAAGAAAGAAAAAAGTCCAAAAAAAGACCAAAGGCTCCAATGCTTATGGGGAGACAGGGAGCGTGGAAACGGCTGCAGAACCCGGCAAGACCAGGGACGTGGAGGTCCTGCTGAATTTAACGGCAGGACCACATTATCATTTTTTGGATCCGTTTCCCACCTGGCAGCCAGCAAGATTAACAGCCTGGCCGGCAGCCGGGAAAGAAAAACATTGGCAGGAGGCCACAGCCAGGGTCCCTTGGGTATGGTCACCAGCAATCGGGAGTGGGGGGGAGGGTCGGATATAGCGTCAGAATGGGGAAGAGAGAACACAGCACCGGGCGGGGGAGGGGAGGGGGGCAGTCTAAGTGGACATCATGACTGGAGGGGGGGAGATCGGTGATTGGGAAGATGGAAAGAGAGGCCGTGATCAGCAGAGGGGAGGCCAAAGGCTTTCTTGAGGGGCCAGAGGGACCACTCTTGCTACTCCTAGCCCACTAGGAGTGCTGGAAAAGGCACTTGTGGAGCCGGCACCTTTCACTGCCGGGTTGGAATAGTGACTCAAATTGTTGTAGGACTTGTGAGCATGAACTTCGCTCCACAGATGACATTGCGTGCACATCCCCCCATTTCCAGTTCATCTCAGCTAACCAGCTCCTTCCCAACAGTGCGGGACCATTGCCCGGGACAATCCAGAGCGGCAGCCATTTCACTGATCCATTTTGTGTGACCGCCAACATTGCACTGCCTAGTACTGGAATGATTTCTTTGGTATACGTCCGTAATTGCATCTCAATGCGTTCTAGTTTGGGTCTACTGGCTTTGAGTGGTCATAGCTTTTCGAATTGTTGAAAGCTCATGAGTGACTGGCTGGCCCCCATGTCCAGCTCCATGTGTACAGGGATGCCGTTTAATAAAACCTTCATCATCATTGGTGGCGTTTTGGTATATGAGCTGTGAATGTTTGCCACATGAACCCGCTGAACTTCAGCGTCCATTGATTTGCCCCAAGAGTCATCCTGCATCACAGACCCTTCTTCTGGTCCATCCACCTCGTAAATTAGCCTGGTTACAGGCTTCCTGCACATTCGAGCTAAATGGCCACTGAGGCAATTTCTGCAGACAAATTGTTGAAACCTGCAAATCCTGGCAGAATGTTTGCCCCCACACCTCCAGCATGAGCTGAGATTCCCATTGTTGTAAACAAAGGAGCTATGACCCGGCATTCCTCGCTGATTGTCCCTTTGACTGCCCTTGAGTACTCTGTTAGTGGGTGTCAATGTCCCCATCCCGGACCGCATTGTCCACTGTGATGGACGTAAATGTCCATTCAGCCTGCCATTGTCTCTGTTGAAAACTTGCTCTGGGGTCCATTGCTGCCTGTAGTCTGTCGAACGGCCCTTGCCTGCCTGCGGAGCTCTGAGTCGCGTTTATGATATTGACTCCCTGCTCCCCCGCCTCGTTGGAGGCAGAATTGCGCACGTATATTATTTTGGTTTCCTCCTCCACCGCCATGAAAGTTTGAGCCATCAACGTCGTCACTTCCAAAGTCAAGTCCTTGGTCTCGATTAACTTTCGGAAAATCCCCGCATGACCGATGCCCTCAATAAAGAAATCCCTTAACATCTCCCCCCTGCAGGCGTCTGTGAACATACAGAGGCTGGCCAACTGCCGGAGGTCCGCAATGAAGTCCGGTATGCTCTGTCCTTCACGACGTCGGTGGGTATAGAATCTGTGTCAGGCCATGTGTAAACTGCTCGCCAGTTTGAGGTGCTCACTGATTAGTTTGCTGAGATCTTAAAAGGTTTTGACCGCCGGCTTTTCGGGTGCTAGTAGGTCCTTCATGAATGCGTAAGTCTTAGGTCTGCAGCTGGTCAGCAGATGGGCCCTTCGCTTGTTGGCCGCTGCATCTCCCAGCCATTCTTTCGTGACAAAGCTTTGCTGGAGCCTCTCAATGAAATCGTCCCAGTCCTCACCAACACAGTACCGTTCCTCTGTGCTACCGGTGGCCATTCCCGTGGGTCGTTGATTCCCGTTTCTCGTCGCCAATGTAAAGTCTTTACTCAATGGCACAAAACCCACATGAGGCACATTCTATGGACAAGGTCACTCTATGACCTGAACCTTTATTCACAAGACCAAGAAGTCATGACCCTGCGCAGGACCTCCCTTTATATACCTGGATGACCAGGTAAGGAGTGTCTCTCACAAGTTCACCCACTGTGGTCAAGGTGTGGCATTGCTTAAGTATTTCCAGTATTGCAGTGGTGTTACATAGAGGTTACATACATGACAAGGTCCAGCTTGATGAACGTCTTCCCTCCAGCCAGGGTCGCAAATAGGTCGTCTGCCTTGGGTAGCGGATACTGGTACTGTAGAGAAAAACAGTTAATCGTTACTTTATAATCCCTACAAATTCTGACCATACTGTCCTCCTTGAGTACCGGATCAATCGGACTAGCCCAGTCGTTGAATTCCACCGGCACGATGATGCCTTCTCGCTGCAGTCTGTCCAGCTCTATTTCCAGTTTCTCACGCATCATATATGGTACCACCCGTGCTTTGTGGTGGATGGGTTGCGTACCGGGAACCAAATGGATCTGCATTTTCACCCCCGAGAAGCTTCCAATGCCTGGCTCGAACAATGGTGGAAACCTGCTCAGAGCCTGGGCACATGAGGCGTCGTCGACAGACGAAAGCGCTCGGATGTCGTCCCAGTTCTAGCGGATTCTTCCCAGCCAGCTTCTGCCAAACAATGTGGGGCCATCCCCTGGCACGATTCACAGCGGGAGTTTGTGTACTGCTCCATCATAGGAGACTTTGACTTCTGCACTGCCAATTACAGGGATTAGTTCCTTGATGTAAGTCCTTAGTTTGGTGTGAATGGAGCTGAGCTTGGGCCTGTGTGCCTTGTTGCCCCACAGCCTGTCGAAGGCCTTTTTACTCATTATGGACTGACTTACCCCCGTGTCTAGTTCCATCGATACTGGAATACTGTTCAGTTCAACTTTCAACATTATTGGTGGACATTTCGTGGTGAATGTGTCTACCCAGTACACTTTTGCCTCCTCGGTACGAATCTTCAATTCAGCCTGATCCACAGTGGATCGATCTTCCTCTGCAGGGTTTGCAGCTCGCCGGGGGTGTCCCATTGTTCTGCACCCGTTGCACGCATAGTGCTTGAAGCGGCATTGATGGGGGTCAATGATCACCTCCACAGCGCCAACAAGGTGTTAACTGCCTCGCATTAACGATTGATGGTGGACTCTGGGTAATCTGAGGTCGTGCAGCAGCCGGCATGTACGTTCTGCCATGTATATTCCTGCTCGAAAACAACGTTACTTTGTGCACAGTACTGGCTGAAACTTCTTTACTCTGCAACATCTGTGGTGTTGTCGCTGGTGGACATAAATGCCTGGGCTATCGTTATGGCTTTACTTAGATTCAGAGTTTCAACAGTCAACAGTTTGCGAAGGATTATCTCATGGCCAATACCTTGTACAAAAAAGTCTCTAAGCATTTGTTCTAGGAGTCCTTCAAATTCGCAATGTCCTGCGAGGCGCCTTAGTTCGGCGACATAGCTCGCCCCTTCCTGGCCCTCCGACCGTTGACACGTGTAGAACTGATACCTCGCCATCAAAACGCTTTTCTTAGGATTTAGGTGTTCCCGGACCAGCGTACACAATTCTTCATAGGATTTAGCGGAGCTAGGAGATTCTTCATGAGGCCATAGGTTGTTGCCCCACAGACAGTAAGGAGGATCGCCCTTCGTTTGGCAGCGTTCCCGTCCCCTTCCAGCTCGTTGGCCACAAAGTATTGGTTGAGTCTCTCCACGAAGGCCTCCCAATCTGAGTCCCCTTCTGAGAACTTCTCCAGGATACCAACTGTTCTTTGTATTTTCGCGCGGTTGTTCGCTACCTCGTCGCCAATTGATGCGTTCATAATAAAGGAAGAAACTGAGTACTGTGAACAATGAGCAAGTGTGACCTTAGTTCCTTTAATAAGACTCCAGAGTGCAGGTACCTCATGGGTGGCCTGCTTATACACCGTGCTCCCAAGGGATGCTGGGATCCCTTGGGACTCCAAAAGGTAGGCCCTCTGGTGGTAGTGTGAAACAGATTGCAAGGGGTTAAATACATAAAACCTGTCACCACATCCCCATTACTCTGCCTTCCCAAGCCTACTCCTGCACATCATTCCTCACACCAATAAACCTTCACCTCCACCCATCCCTCTCTCTCTAAATACATACTCACATCCCCTTTCTGATTAACCGCCCCACACACTCATTCTCATCCTAATGTAATCATACCAAGTAACAGCACAGAAGGAGGCCATTTGGCATTGGCAGCACACTCCCTCATAGTCACCCTTTACAGATGTGACCCACACATTCTTTACACTCATTCCATCACTCTCACTCATACTTCTCTTCTTTCCCTCCTTGTAGAAGAAGAGAGCCCGCAGCAAGAGGGAGAGGGAGAGAACTGGAGATGGCTCTCCATCCTTCGGTACCTTAACTCCAACAGAGGAGGTGGCCCCGGGAGGTCTCAGGGGTTGTGGAGCAGCTGTAGGTGGGAGACGGAGAGAGGGGGACCTCTCAGCAACCTGGTGACAGAATTACATCTCATACAGCCACATGGCATACAGCAGTCACAGGACAGAGTTCAGACCTGGGAGGATTTGTTCCACATCCTCGGAATCCGGAGAAGGAGCGAGTTTCAGGTGCAGTAGAGCAGTTCAGGAGGTTCTTGGTGCTGCAGAGAGGTCCAATAGGTGAGCCCAGGTTGTTATCCGTGCAGCATGTGTTTATGCTTTGGGGAGTGGGAACTGTTCCCGCGATTAGGGCTGGGGGGGATCTTAAGCTTAAACTTAAACAGTGGTGGGGGAAGAGATTGGGGGAGAGAGGGTGTAGGAAGGCATTGGATGACCACAGGTAAAGATGTTCAGTGGAGCACTATAGGGAGCTGCCGTCCCGGACGCCATTATTCCAGTCCCTTCGACCAGCTCGGAGCCGGCCTCAGCAGCGACCCCAGAGTCCTTTTGGCCGGTGGCCCAATCTGCGGAGGCAAAAGCAGAGCTAGAGGGGCTGCGGCGGAGCCACTGTCGGGCATGTGGCACTGGTAATGGCAGCGGCCACTCTGACTTCTCTCACGACCCCTCGAGAAGCTAAAATGGAGCAGGGCCACAGCATTTCTCATCTCCACACCCCTCACCTCAGATCTCCCACCACCTCTCCTGAAGGCACTGCTCAGTGCTGAGCTTACGGCTCACATCCCACCATAGGCAACTAGGCCCATACAGTCGAGCCTGATCTCCAGTCGTCTCGAAACCCCTTGCCACTGGACCAAGACCTTGCTCTGCTAAGCCTGTGTGGTTGCCAATGTGCAACGGCCACCCCAAGTTAAAAGAAGTCACGCACAAGCATCTTCCACCCTTCAAAATGAAGTTCGGGACCTGGAACGTCAGGACCATCATGGACAACTCCAACAGCGACAGACCAGAACGTCACACCGCTATCGTTGCCCGGGAACTTAGATGCTTCTACGTTGACATCGCCACCCTAAGTGAGACCCGGTGGGCAGGGGAAGGCCAGCTCAAAGAACAAGGTGGTGGTTACACTTTCTTCTGGAAAGGCAAACCAGAAGAACGCCGCCTCCATGGAGTTGGCTTTGCCATCAAGAATGAGCTGGTGGGCTGTCTCAGAGACTCCCCCTGTGGGATAAGCGAACGTCTCATGACTCTCCGGCTCACCCTAGCCCGGAACCAGTGCGCCACAGTCACCAGCATGTATGTCCCAACACTCGACACAACAGATGAGACCAAAGAGGAATTCTACTCCAGTCTCAAAAAATCCCTGTACCGAGTCCCTACGGACGACAAGCTGATCCTCCTTGGCAACGTCAACACCAGAGTCGTTAAGAATACAGACCTCTGGGGAGGCGTGATCAGCAGAGAGGGGATAGGGAAAACCAACTCCAGCGGTAACCTGCTCCTGACAAAATGCCTAGAGCATGACCTTGTCATCACCAACACCTTGTTCCGTCAGAGGGACAAGTACAAGGCATCATGGCAACACCCTCGCTCCAAGCACTGGCATCTACTAGACTATGTCACAGCCCAAGCGAAAGACCGCAAGGACGTGCACATCATCCGCGCCATGACAGGAGCCGACGACTGCTGGATAGATCACCATCTAATCTGCTCCGTTATTAACTTCAATATAGCCCCAAAACAGTGACAGCAACAGAAACAATGCCGCAGGAAAATCAACGCTGGGGCACGCAAAGATCCAGTTAAAAAAGTCCTATACAGTCAGCGCCTCACTGCCAACCTGGCGGCCCCTGATGACCCTGAGATGCAGAATGCCCACAGCACCTGGTCTGCCCTGAAGGCCTCCTTAACTAGCGCCTGTGAAGAGATGCTCGGTCACTCAACCAGGAAACATCAAGACTGGTTTGACGAGAATGACCAGGTGATCCAGGAGCTAATAAGCTGCAAGCACAAGGCATTTCAGAACTTAAAGCAGCAACCCAACTCGGGAGCAGCGAAGCAGCTCTACAGGCGGCTGAAGGCCGAGGTCCAACAAATAACCCGCGACCAAAAGAATAGATGGTAGGTGGAGAAAGCACAGGGGATCCAGCAGCTGGCCGTTAACCATGAGTGCCTTAATGAGTGCCTCTCCGTTCTTGGCCAGCAGTGGGGTGGGTCCTTGGGTGCTTGGTCTTGACTACGCTGAAGATACCTCGCGAGGTTTCTTCAGCGTAGTCAAGACCAAGCACCACTTCGAAGACTTCCTTAACCGAGACTCTGCCTTTGACGTGAGTGTCCTCGACTCCATCCCGCAGCATGCTACCTGCCACCATCTCAGCAAAACCCCAGCCCTGCATGAGGTAGAAAAGGCCATCTGCTAGCTCAAGAACAACAAGGCATCAGGAGCAGATGGAATCTCTGCTGAGGCACTAAAGTATGGCGGAGATGCACTATTGGCACGAATGTATGACCTCATCTCTCTTATCTGGAAGGAGGAGAGCATGCCAAGAGATCTCAGAGATGCCGTAATCGTGACCATCTTCAAAAAAGGGGAAAAGTTTGACTGCGGTAACTACAGGAATCTCCCTGCTGTCGACCAGAGGGAAAGCCATCGCAAGAATCCTCCTCAATCGTCTTCTTCCGGTAGCTGAAGAGTTCCTCCCAGAGTCGCAATGCGGATTCCATCCACTAAGGGGTACAATGGACATGATCTTCACCACGCGACATTTACTAGAGAAATGCAGGGAACAGCATGAACCCTTATACATGACCTTCTTTGACCTCACAAAGGCCTTTGACATATCAACCGTGAGGGACTATGGAGCATCCTTCTCCGTTTCGGCTGCCCCCAAAAGTTTTTCACCATCTTCCGCCTGTTCCACGATGACATGCAAGCCGTGATCCTGACCAACGGATCCACTACAGACCCAATCCACGTCCAGAGCAAGGTCAAGCAGGTCTGCGTCATCGCACCAATGCTCTTCTCAATCTTTCTCGCTGCAATGCTTCATCTCACTCTCAACGAGCTCCCGGCTGGAGTGGAACTCAACTATAGAACCAATGGGAACTTGTTCAACCTTCGTCACCTCCAGGCTAGATCCAAGATTGTCCCATCCTCTGCCATCGTACTACAGTACGCAAACGACACTTGCTTCTGCGCACACTCAGAGGCCGAACTCCAAGCCATCGTCTACACCTTCACCGAGGCGTATGAAAGCATGGGCCTTACACTCAACATCCGTCAGACAAAGGTCCTCCACCAACCTGACCCCGCCACAAAGCATTGCCCCTGGTCATCAAAATCTATGGACAATGTGGACCACTTTCCATACCTCGGGAGCCTACTATCAGCAAGGGCAGATATCAATGACGAGGTCTAACACCGCCTCCAGTGTGCCAGCACAGCCTTCGGTCGCATAAGGAAGACCAGGACCTCAAATCTGGCACCAAGCTTGTGGTCTACAGGGCAGTAGTGATACCTGCCCTCCTATATGGCTCAGAGATGTGGACTATGTGCAGCAGACATCTCAAAGCGCTGGAGAAGTACCACCAGCTCTGCCTCTACAAGATCCTGCAATCCACTGGGAAAATAGACGCATTAACATCAGTGTTTTAGCTCAGGCCAACATACCCAGCATCGAAGCACTGACCACGCTCGACCAGTTCCGTTGGGCGGGCCACATCGTCCGCATGCCTGACACAAGATTCCCAAAGCAAGCGCTCTACTCAGAGCTCTGACACAGCAAGCGAGACCCAGGTTGGCAAAGGAAATGTTTCAAGGACACTCTTAAAGACTCCTTGATAAAGTGCAACATCCCCACCGACACCTGGGAATTCCTGGCCCAAGACCACCCAAAGTGGAGGAAGAGCATCCGGGAGGGCGCTGAGCACCTCGAGTCTCGTCGCTGAGAGCATGCAGAAAACAAACGCAGACAGCAGAAGGAGTATGCGGCAAACCAGGCTTCCCACCCACCTGTCCCTTCAACCACTGTCTGCCCCATCTATGACAGAGACTGTAATTCCCACATTGGACTGTACAGCTATTTGAGAACTCAAGGGACTGCCTATGATGATGATGATGACTAATGTCAGCAGCCAGTGAATGTTCATCATGTGCATAACAGTATTGCTATCCATTCTTAATATAATATTTCTAAATCATCTCTTTACTCTCCCACAGGTCCATCAAGAGCACGCACCCCCCCACCTTCTGTCTTGCCAGAGGAGAATATGATTCCTCAGAGGAACCTCCAATCTCTGAGGGTGCACCGTCAGCAGACCCAAGCACACCCAGTACCAGCGCAGATACACACACCTCGGTGGGTCCTTTGTGAGATAGAGTATTGTTGTCACCTAGTGTCTCACATTTCACAAGTGAGCAAGAGCAGATAGTGTTGACAGAGGCAGCAGTGGAGAGTCCTCGGTGGAGGGCACAGGACACTCCAAGCTCTGCTCAGCTGCATGCAGACGCTCACCATCGGGAGCCATCGAGAAAGAGGGTGATTTTGGAGGGCCAGCATGAAATGCAAGAGGCTCTGGCAGGTTTTTCTGCTGCGATGTTTGCAAATGTTCAGAGAATGGAGGAGTCCATCTCGAACATGAGCACCACCATGTCGCACGCGATGGCAACAATATGCTCTTTCAATGGAAAGGATGGCCACCAGCTAATGCGCCACTCACATGAGCACATGCTATCTATGAGAACAGATGTCAGAGACTCATAGACCTCTCTAGGAGGGATGTAAATGTAGACATGGCCCTCATGGCCCGACTACTGTGCAACAAGGTGTTCTCCAGCTTCTTGCTAGCATGGAAATACGGGTGGCCCATGAGAGTGCTGCTGCCATGTGGACCTCAGGTTCCGCATGCTCCTCCTCCTCCTTGTCTTCCAACTGTTGCTCCTCCTCCTCTGAAGAGGGTGTGTGTTCTGCGCCTTGATCCTCATAGAATCATAGAATCATAAGAACATAAAAAATAGGAGCAGGAGTAGGCCATACGGCTCCTCGAGCCTGCTCCGCTATTCAATACGATCATGGCTGATCTGATCATGGACTCAGCTCCACTTCCCTGCCCACTCTCCATAACCCCTTATCTCCTTATCGCTCACAAAACTGTCTATTTCTGTCTTAAATTTATTCAATGACCCAGCTTCCACAGCTCTCTGAGGCCACAAATTCCACAGATTTACAACCGAGAGAAGAAATTTCTCCTCATCTCTGTTTTAAATGGGCGGCCCAGTATTCTAAGATCTATCCTCGAGTTCTAGTCTCCCCTATCAGTGGAAACATCCTCTCTGCATTCACCTTGTCAAGCCCCCTCATAATCTTATACGTTTCGATAAGATCACCTCTCATTCTTCTGAATTCCAATGAGTAGAGGCCTAACCTATTCAACCTTTCCTCATAAGTCAACCCCCTCATCCCCGGAATTAACCTAGTGAACCTTCTCTGAACTGCCTCCAATGCAAGTATATCTTTTTGTAAATATGAAAACCAAAACGGCATGCAGTATTCCAGGTGTGGCCTCACCAATACCTTGTATAGCTGTAGCAAGACTTCCCTGCTTTTATACTCCATCCCCTTTGCAATAAAGGCCAAGATACCATTGGCCCTCCTGATCACTTGCTGTACCTGCATACTATCCTTTTGCGTTCATGCACAAGTACCCCCAGGTCCCGCTGTACTGCAGCACTTTGCAATCTTTCTCCATTTAAATAATAACTTGCTCTTTGATTTTTTTTCTGCCAAAGTGCATGACCTCGCACTTTCCATCATTAGACACCATCTGCCAAATTTTTGCCCGCTCACTTAGCCTGTCTATGTCCTTTGCAGGTTTTTTTGTGTCCTCCTCACACATTGCTTTTCCTCCCATCTTTGTATCGTCAGCAAACTTGGCTACGTTACACTCAGTTCCTTCTGACAAGTCATTAATATAGATTGTAAATAATTGGTGTCCCAGCACTAATCCCTGCGGCACCCCACTAGTTACTGGTTGCCAACCAGAGAATGAACCATTTATCCTGACTCTCTGTTCTCTGTTAGTTAGCCAATCCTCTATCCATGCTAATATATTACCCCCAATCCCGGGAACTTTTATCTTGTGCAGTAACCTTTTATGTGGCACCTTGTCAAATGCCTTCTGGAAGTCCAAATACACCACATCAACTGGTTCCCCTTTATCCACCCTGTTCGTTACATCCTCAAAGAACTCCAGCAAATTTGTCAAACATGACTTCCCCTTCATAAATCCATGCTGATTCTGCCTGACCAAATTTTGCTGATCCAAATGTCCTGCTACTGCTTCTTTAATAATGGACTCCAACATTTTCCCAACCACAGATGTTAGGCTAACTGGTCTATAGTTTCCTGCTGTTTGTCTGCCTCTTTTTTTTAAATAGGGGGCATTACATTTGCAGTTTTCCAATCTGCTGAGACCTCCCCAGAATCCAGGGAATTTTGGTAAATTACAACCAATGCTTCCACAATCCCTGCCACTACTTCTCTTAAGACCCTAGGATGCAAGCTATCAGGTCCAGGGGATTTATCTGCCTTTAGTCCCATTATCCTACTGAGTACCACCTCCTTAGTGATTGTGATTGTGTTAAGCTCCTCCCCCCCTATAGCCCCTTGACTATCCACTGTTGGAATATTGTTAGTGTCCTCTACCGTAAAGATTGATATAAAATATTTGTTCAGAGTTTCTGCCATCTCCATGTTCCCCATTACTAGTTCCCCGGTCTCGTCCTCTAAGGAACCAACATTTACTTTAGCCACTCTTTTCCTTTTTATATACCTGTAGAAACTCTTGCTATCTGTTTTTATATTTTGTGCTAGTTTACTTTCATAGTCTATCTTCCCTTTCTTAATCATTTTTTTAGTCATTCTTTGCTGGCTTTTAAAAGCTTCCCAGTCTTCTGTCCTCCCACTAGTTTTGGCCACTTTGTATGCCCCTGTTTTTAATTGGATACCATCCTTTATTTCTTTAGTTAGCCATGGATGGCTATCTTTTCTCTTACACCCTTTCCTCCTCACTGGAATATATTTTTCCTGAGAGTTGTGAAATATCTCCTTAAATGTACACCACTGTTCATCAACCGTCCTACACTTTAATCTATTTTCCCAGGCCACTTTACCCAACTCTGCCCTCATACCTTCATAGTTTCCTTTATTTAAGCTTAGTACGCTGGTTAGAGATCCAACTTTCTCACCCTCCATCTGAATTTGAAAGTCAATCATGCTATGATCACTCATTCCGAGGGGATCCTTTACTACGAGATTGTTTATTAATCCTGTCTCATTACACAGGACCAGATCTAAGATAGCCTGACCCCTGGTTGGTTCCGTTACATACTGCTCAAGGAACCGGTCCCTTACGCACTCTATGAAGTCCTCCTCAAGGCTACCCTGACCAATTTGATTTGTCCAATCAATATGGAGGTTAAAATCACCCATGATTATTGCTGTTCCCTTTTTACAAGCCCCCACTATTTCCTGGTTTATGCTCCGATCAACAGAGTTGCTATGTTAGGGGGCCTATAGACTACACCCACCAGTGACTTTTTTCCCTTATTGTTCTTTATCTCCACCCAAACTGTTTGAACACCATTATCATTTGAGCCAATATCGTTTCTTACTATTGTAGTGATTCCATCGTTTATCAATAGAGCTACCCCACCTCCCTTTCCTTTCTGTCTGTTCTTCCGGATTGTCAAGTACCCCTGAATATTTAATTCCCAGTCCTGGTCACCTTGCAACCACGTCTCTGTAATGGCTATCAGATCATACCCATTTGTCTCAATTTGTGCCGTCAACTCATCTATTTTGTTACAAACGCTACGTGCATTTAGACAAACTGCCTTTAAATTTATTTTTTTACCCTTTTTTCCTGCTTGTTTCCTCTCTCCTTCAAACTCACTTTCTTTATTTTTGCTTTCTAATTCCAGATTTACTCCCCTCCCTGCTGAATCTATTTTCAGGTTCCCATCCCCCTGCCAAGCTAGTTTAAACCCTCCCCAACAGCAAACTCCCCCGCGAGGATATTGGTCCAGACTCTGTTGAAGTGCAGCCCGAATCATAGAAATTTACAGCACAGAAGGAGGCCATTTCAGCCCATCGTGTCCGCGCCGGGTGACCAAGAACTATCCAGCCTAATCCCACTTTCCAGCTCTTGGTCCATAGCCCTGTAGGTTATGGCACTTTAAGTGCACAGCCAAGTATCTTTTAAATGTGGTGAGGGTTTCTGCCTCTACCAACCTTTCAGGCAGTGAGTTCCAGAACCCCACCACCCTCATATCTTCTCTAAACCTCCCTCAATTACTTTAACTCTATGTCCCTTGGTTGTTGACCCCTCTGCCAATGGGAAACAGGTCTTAACTATCCACACTATCCAGGCCCCTCATAATTTTATACATCTCAATCAGGTCTCCCCTTAGCCTCCTCTGTTCCAAAGAAAACAGACCTAACATCTCCAACCTTTCCTCATAGCCAAAATTCTCCAGTCCAGGCAACATTCTAGTAAATCTCCTCTGCAGCCTTTCCAGTGCAATCACATCTCTCCTGTAATGTGGTGACCAGAACTGCACACAGTTCTCCAGCTGCGGCCTAACCTGTGTTTTATACAGTTCAAGCATAACCTCCTTGCTCTTGTATTCCATGCCTCGACTAATGAAGGCAAGTATTCCATATGCCTTCTTAACCACCTTATGCAGCTCCAATCCTCGTTGCTGTGTTATGTTATGCAGTGCTCAGCAGATGACGATGATTCTGGAGATCCTGGCTGGTGCATATTAAACGCTCTTCCAGATCTGTCAAGGCATCTGAAGCACATCTTCAGCATGCCTATTGTTTGCTCTCTAACACATATCTGGTGGACATGTGGCTTTCATTATAACACTCTTCAGCCTCATGGCTTGGCCTCCTCAAGGGTGTCATAAGCCACGGTTTCAGTGGATAGCCCTGGTCTCCAAGCAGCCAGCTGGTATGTGTGTTTGGCGGTGTGAAGAGCTGAGGGAGACTGGACTGGCGCATGGTGTTAGAGTAATGACAGCTGCCAGGGAATTTGGTGCACACATGATGACCTTCCTGTGGTTGCAGACAAGCCGCACATTGAGGGAGTGGAAGCCCTTGTGGTTCACAAAGAGTCCTGAGTGATGTGGGGGTGCCCTGATGGCCACATGTGTACAGTCAATGATGCCCTGCATCCGTGGGAAGCCAGCCAGAACGGCAAAGCTGAGCACATGCTCACTAACTCTGGCTTTATCAGTGGCAAAGTTAACAAAATTGGCTGACTTGCTAAACATGGCATCAGTCATCTGGGTGATGCATCTGTGGGCAACCAACTGCAAGATGCCGCAAATGTCTGCAGCAGATCCCTAGAAGGAGCCTGAGGTGAAGAAGTTGAAGGTGCTGGTGACTTTGACAGCCACTGGTAAGGCATTGCCTCCCACTCCTCTGGGCTGCAAATGCTGCGACGACCTGGCACAATAGCCTGAGCCTCCTTTGGCACTGCTGCTCAGTCATGTTGAGGAAGCTCTTCCTCTGCCTGTATACCCTGTGTTGGGGGTATCGTCTCCGGCGCAGTGCAGCCCTGGGCTGGTGCCCTCTGTCCTGTGGAGCAACAGGTAGTTGAGGAGAAGGTTGGTGGTGTTGTTGCAGCTACTGCTGGTGTGCCTGCTGCTGCTGGTAGTGGGGCTCATCCTAGTCCGATTGTGGGGACCAAGGTGAGACAGCATAAGCGGTACTTAATGCTGATGTATTAGATGGCAGGTCAAGTAGAGATCAGAGGAGCAATCTATCAATATTGTAATATTTACTATCAATGTGGTGAGAAAATCTGTGCTCAAAATGCACTCAGCAAGAGCTTTTCCCTTGGACAAGTAATGAAGTGTCATATGGGAGTTTTTATTTGGGTTTCTCTGCTCTGCATTAATGACCTCGCTCAGTGGTTACTGAGCTTCTGTCTCAGGTTGACAGACCTGGTTGCCAAGCTGCTTCATTCCCATGGTCTTCAAATGAAAATCAAACGGTCTGGTTAAAATTCCCGTTAAGGGTCTCACAACAAGGATTTAATGAGCTTAATTAGGTCGCCCGACTCTGCCGTTCGGGTCCATGGTGTGCTGGCAAGCGCGCCCAAGTTAAAAGCCCGAGGAAGCTTGCATTTTCTGCAACTTTTAATGCCGACCCACCTCCAAACCCGCACGCACATCAGCAGGAAAATTCCAGCCATTGTGTATTGCCCATGTCTTTATAAAACAGTGAATATTCTGCCTTGACGGCACAGATCATTACACATGGGTATGATTTGGTGGCCATTACAGAAACATGGTTGCAGGGTGGCCAAGACTGGAAATTAAACATACAGGGGTATCTGACGATTCGGAAAGATAGACAAGAAGGAAAAGGAGGTGGGGTAGCTCTGTTAATAAAGGATGATATCAGGGCAGTTGTGAGAGACGACATTGGCTCTAATGAACAAAATGTTGAATCATTGTGGGTGGAAATTAGAGATAGTAAGGGGAAAAAGTCACTGGTGGGCGTAGTTTATAGGCCCCCAAATAATAACTTCATGGTGGGGCAGGCAATAATCAAGGGAATAATGGAGGCATGTGAAAAAGGAACGGCAGTAATCATGGGGGATTTTAACCTACATATCGATTGGTCAAATCAAATAGCACAGGGTAGCCTGGAGGAGGAATTCATAGAATGCATACAGGATTGTTTCTTAGAACAGTATGTTACAGAACCTACAAGGGAGCAAGCTATCTTAGATCTGGTCCTGTGTAATGAGACAGGAATAATAAACAATCTCCTAGTAAAAGATCCTCTCGGAATGAGTGATCACAGTATGGTTGAATTTGTAATACAGATTGAGGGTGAGGAAGTAGTGTCTCAAACGAGCGTACTATGCTTAAACAAAGGGGACTACAGTGGGATGAGGGCAGAGTTGACTAAAGTAGACTGGAAACACAGATTAAACGGTGGCACAATTGAGGAACAGTGGAGGACTTTTAAGGAGCTCTTTCATAGTGCTCAACAAAAATATATTCCAGTGAAAAAGAAGGGCGGTAAGAGAAGGGATAACCAGCCGTGGACAACCAAGGAAATAAAGGAGAGTATCAAATTAAAAACCAATGCGTATAAGGTGGCCAAGGTTAGTGGGAAAATAGAAGATTGGGAAAATTTTAAACGACAGCAAAGAATGACTAAGAAAGCAATAAAGAAAGGAAAGATAGATTACGAAGGTAAACTTGCACAAAACATAAAAACGGATAGTAAAAGCTTTTACAGATATATAAAACGGAAAAGAGTAACTAAAGTAAATGTTGGTCCCTTAGAAGATGAGAAGGGGGATTTAATAATGGGAAATGTGGGAATGGCTGAGACCTTAAACAATTATTTTGCTTCCGTCTTCACAGTGGAAGACACAGAAATCATGCCAGAAATTGCTGGTCACAGGAATGTGGGAAGGGATGACCTTGAGACAATCACTATCACTAGGGGGGTAGTGCTGGACAGGCTAATGGGACTCAAGGTAGACAAGTCCCCTGGTCCTGATGAAATGCATCCCAGGGTATTAAAAGAGATGGCGGAAGTTATAGCAGATGCATTCGTTATAATCTACCAAAATTCTCTGGACTCTCGGGAGGTACCAGCGGATTGGAAAGCAGCTAATGTAACGCCTTTGTTTAAAAAGGGGGGCAGACAAAAGGCAGGTAACTATAGGCCGGTTAGTTTAACATCTGTAGTGGGGAAAATGCTTGAAACTATCATTAAGGAAGAAATAGCAGGACATCTAGATAGGAATAGTGCAATCAAGCAGACGCAGCATGGATTCATGAAGGGGAAATCATGTTTAACTAATTTACTGAAATTCTTTGAGGATATAACGAGCATGGTGGATAGAGGTGTACTGATGGATGTGGTGTATTTAGATTTTCAAAAGGCATTCGATAAGGTGCCACACAAAAGGTTACTGCAGAAGATAAAGGTACGCGGAGTCAGTGGAAATGTATTAGCATGGATAGAGAATTGGCTAGCTAACAGAAAACAGAGAGTCGGGATAAATGGGTCCTTTTCGGGTTGGAAATCGTTGGTTAGTGGTGTGCCACAGGGATCGGTGCTGGGACCACAACTGTTTACAATATACATAGATGACCTGGAAGAGGGGACAGAGTGTAGTGTAACAAAATTTGCAGATGACACAAAGATTAGTGGGAAAGCGGGTTGTGTAGAGGACACAGAGAGGCTGCAAAGAGATTTAGATAGGTTAAGCGAATGGGCTAAGGTTTGGCAGATGGAATACAATGTTGGAAAGTGTGAGGTCATCCACCTTGGGAAATAAAACAGTAAAAGGGAATATTATTTGAATAGGGAGAAATTACAACATGCTGTGGCGCAGAGGGATCTGGGGGTCCTTGTGCATGAATCCCAAAATGTTAGTTTGCAGGTGCAGCAGGTAATCAGGAAGGCGAATGGAATGTTGGCCTTCATTGCGAGAGGGATGGAGTACAAAAGCAGGGAGGTCCTTCTGCAACTGTATAGGGTATTGTTGAGGCCGCACCTGGAGTACTGCATGCAGTTTTGGTCACCTTACTTAAGGAAGGATATACTAGCTTTGGAGGGGGTACAGAGACGATTCACTAGGCTGATTCCGGAGATGAGGGGGTTACCTTATGATGATAGATTGAGTAGACTGGGTCTTTACTCATTGGAGTTCAGAAGGATGAGGGGTGATGTTATAGAAACATTTAAAATAATGAAAGGGATAGACAAGATAGAGGCAGAGAGGTTGTTTCCACTGGTCGGCGAGACTAGAACTAGGGGGCACAGCCTCAAAATACGGGGGAGCCAATTTAAAACCAAGTTGAGAAGGAATTTCTTCTCCCAGAGGGTTGTGAATCTGTGGAATTCTCTGCCCAAGGAAGCAGTTGAGGCTAGCTCATTGAATGTATTCAAGTCACAGATAGATAGATTTTTGACCAATAAGGGAGTTAAGGGTTATGGGGAGCGGGCGGGTAAGTGAAGCTGAGTCCACGGCCAGATCAGCCATGATCTTGTTGAATGGCGGAGCAGGCTCGAGGGGCTAGATGGCCTACTCCTGTTCCTAATTCTTATGTTCTTATGTTCTTATGTTTCTGAGCGATCCACTACTTACATTAAACCTTCAAAACTGTTATCTGTTTATCCCTTTTGTTAGGGGTCTATGATGGCCTTGGACACATACTTTCCCACTGCCTCTATCTATGTGGCTTGACAATCCATGACAGGAGGAGGTAAAGCGGTTCACATTGCAGATTTGGATATTCTCCTGCTAAGCTTTCCTCATCCTATTAAAGAGCATATCATTGGATTCTTCACTTATTGGCCCATGCCCTGAGCTGGTTCAACTCATCCACTGAGAAACATTTAGGTTGGGAGTTTAGCTCCAGTTCCTCTAAATGGAATTCACTGGCCTAGTTCAAGAATCACCAGACTACCCCAGTGTGAACTCTTCCACTTACCTGATCTTTACCGCTGTGTTTGTGCGTGTTTTTCCCTGTACAGTTTACGATGGATCTTGCTCGAGTGGCAAACTGCAAAGTGCTGAGGGTTTCATGTACAGATGCAGAACTTGAAGAAACTGTCACAATCAGGGCGTCAGGCAATTTCCACCCAGGCTGAAAGGGGAATCAGTTGAGTTAATTGAGCTATTGTATGAAGAGATTTGCATTTCACAGAACGATCAAGTTATCTGGATAAAAGCTGGATGTTTGCTTAACTTATTATCACACTCCATTCTCAGAGCATCCATTTTGCCGTTGAATTTAGGATGATAGAATCCATGGCAGAAGGCAGTTTTTGTATTATCTACTACATTGTCTCTTGCCAGTAGCTACATTTTATTTTAAACTTAAACACAAATCTACACAGTCACAAATTGACTTTTCACTTGCCAACTCTTTCCTCTCTCCGGAAAAGCTTTAATCCTTACCAATCTCGCAGAATGCGTGTAGGTTTAGATTCTCTATAAGGTAGGTGCTGGCATCCAGGTGAACTCAATGCAAAAACAACCTAAGAAATAAGCAGAAATCAAAATTACTTTAAACCATATTTAATTGTTGTTCCTTTGGATTTGTACAACATAATAGAGCCATGTGAAAGGTGTGATAGAGTAAGGGCAAGCTACTGAGATGTGGCTTCAGCTGGTTTCTCTATTGGGGAAGGAACCATAAAGAATACAGGCGCAAATACTCTCAGATGTAATCATGTATAAAATCCAAAATGGGTATAGCATAGAGAGATACCAAAAGCATATTTAAATCAGGTGCAAAAAGAACTAGCCCCATGAAGTTGGGCCCTTTTAGTGTACTCCTCAAAAAGATTTGTAGTCTTTTAGAGACAGAATTGGTAAAGGGGGGACATTTTGGGAAAGGGACAAGTAGGGAGGCTGTTGGGTGCACATAGATATTATGTAGTATGCACTGTGTTTCTTTACAAAGATGGTTCCCAGTCTCTGCTATACACTTAAATGGAGATGTTGAGCAAATGAGAGGCACTTGTAGAGTTGAAGGGAGGGGGAAATTGCAGGACAAATAATTTGGGTATTTCTTGTATCTTTTAATGGTTGGTCATAGAGCAGGATTGGTAGAAGCTGAGAACAGATCATAGTCAAAAAGGTGGGTGAAAATAAAACCTAGCATGGAGGAAAAAATATAGTAGAAGTGCTTGTGAAAAATAATCATGTTTAGAATAATTTCTGTCAAATTTTGAGATTTAAAAATTGTACTTATTTTGGAGCTGACCATATATTTAGAAATTGAACAAGAGTAATCAACAGATTTGCATGTACGCTGTCAAAAGGTGTTATGATTTTCAATTATGAACTTGCAATGAACATTATCTGAAAGGTCCTAACATCTTGGTGTATTTAAGTAAATATTAGTTTTCTAATAAGTAGGAATTAAATGCAAATTACAACAAAATTAAAGATGCCGATAGGGTTACAATGGCTTTTATTTATATGCTGGTGGAGCACTGTTTTGCAGCAGAAATTAGGTTCAGACCTTTACTTTTCATTAGCTCATTAAGGGCATCTATATTGGCTTTTTCACATACACTGATGTTGCAGGTGGGATTCAGATAGGGGCATTGTTGTTGCCAACATTTTCTCGAATTTAGACTGACCAGTTCTCGGATGGGGATTCCTTTTTATTTCAGCTGAATCAAAATATCTGAAGGCAATGCCATACTGGTCTCAAATATTGGATATTTTGAATCATGCTATATGCATCACTAATTTGGTGAATGGTCTTTTAATCGATTCTCAACTATAATTGGACAGGTATGGATTTTGGTATCTTGTCCAATAATTTCCTATTTTTCACCCAGAGAATTGTGAACCTGTGGAATTCTCTACCACAGAAAGTTGTTGTGTCCAGTTCGTTGGATATATTCAAAAGGGAGTTAGATGTGGCCCTTACGGCTAACGGGATCAAGGGGTATGGAGAAAAGGCAGGAGTGGGGTACTGAAGTTGCATAATCGGCCATGATCATATTGAATGGTGGTGCAGGCTCGAAGGACCGAATGGCCTACTCCGGCAACTGTTTTCTATGTTTCTATGTTTAACCTCAGAGAGTGGTCACCAGCATGGGTGCAACTAGGCCATAACCCAGATACGTGGGCTCTGACCTAGTTTTCATCTGTTGCGCTGGTTTCCTGTCCACATTATGGCAGGAGTCTGCTGGAATGGCTGCAGATTTCCAAACATTGATGAGAGGGAGGATGTTCTTGGGCATGAGGACTCCCTATGCTGGGAGTTGCCATGCTGCAGACTTTTCGCGGGTCTCAGTGTATGGTCAGTGGAGATATCCTTGATCAGACCAAGAAAACTAACCACCAACAGGCAGTTTCTCTCAAATCTCTGGTCTCTCTGACCGAGCTTAGTCGCTACCGGGACTACAGGTGTGACTGCCTGTTCATCAGGTTCGGCGAGATTTTCAGAAAGAATCTCCCACAGTTGTGGGAACCTTGTGGTTCTTTCTAGATCCTGAAGGAGAGCGGAATTTAAAAAAAAATGGAATGAAGCTCCTTCAGAAAGGTGTTGTATATAATTTGGTAAAATTTGTGAATACAAAAGTAATTTTTCCTTATAAGAGGGGCTTCTGGAGCCACCATTAACTTATTTCCAGGGAGAGGGGAACTTAACAAACCATCCCCAACCCCATCCACCCCTCCCCAACTCACTCACACCAATGGATTTTCCAGCATGTTCATGATGGTGGATGCTCTAGCTGTCCAAGTGGAACAGATAGTATGAGAATTAAGGGACCTCCTTCTGGCCTGCAAACTTTGATGGTGTCAGCAGCAGAGGTTCTATGTGGGTACAACCCAACAATAATGCCAAGGATTTTCAGGCCATCTATGTTTTGATGTTTATAATTTAGTACATGTTTGAATACAAAATCAATTTTGCTGCCTCATATTGTAATGCCAAAATAATTCTTACATTTCTAAATAATGTCAGAGATCGTTTCACTTTCTTCGCCTCATACAGGTTAGTTTCCCGAATATTCATTAAACATTTCTTTCCTTGTTCTGCACCCATTCTCACTCCTTTGCTGTTTTCCTGTGAACAGAGAGCAAGTGCCAATTGCTAAATCCAAGAATTTTGTAAATTAAGTTCTTGCCAATTCACATTGTGTCTACAGGGAATCTGCACAGCCGGCTTGCAGGCTTTTCAATGTAAAAACCACGCAATGCGTGATATTTTGAATGGCCCCCTTTGCCACTTAAAGGGGCCGTGCAGGGCCAACAAAAATTACAGGGAACATTGGTCTATGCCGGTGTTTATGCTGCACACGAATCTCTTCACACCCCTTTTCATCTAACCCTATCTGCATAGCCTTCTATTCCTTTCTCCCTCATGTGCTTATCTAGCTTCCCCTTAAATGAATCTATGCTATTTGCCTTAACTACTCCTTGTGGTAGCATGTTCCAAATTCTTGCCACTCTTCAGGTAAAGAAGTTTGTCCTGAATTCCCGATTGGATCTATTAGTAACTATCTTATAATTGTGATTTCTAGTTTTGGACTCTTCACAAGTGAAACATTTTCTCTATATCTACCCTATCAAACCCCTTCATAAATTTAAAGACCTCTATCAGACCACCCCTCATCCTTCTCTTTTCCAGAGAAAAGATCCTCAGCCTGTTCAACCTTTCCTGATAAGTATATCAGTTCTGGTATCATCCTTGTGAATTTTTTTTTCACCTTCTCCAATGCATCTATATTCTTCTTATAATATGGAGACCAGAAGTGCACAGTACTCCAACTGTGGTCTTACCAAGGTCGTTACAAATTTAACATAGCCTCTCTGCTTTTCAATTATATCCCTCTAGAAATGAATTCCAGTGCTCGGTTTGCTTTTTTTATGGCCTTATTAACCTGTGTCACTACTTTTAGTGATTTGTGTGTCTGTACCTCCTGATCCCTTTGCTCTTCTATCCCATTCAGACTCTTATTATTCAAGCACTATGAGCCCTCCGTATTCTTCCTACGAAAATGCACAACCTCACACTTAGCTATATTGAAATTAATTTGCCAATAACACGCCCATTGTGCAAGTCTTTCTGTATTTTGTTGCATTCTTCCTTTGTAATACTTTTAATTTTGTATCGTATTCCCAATTTGGTGTTGTACGCAAATTTTGAAATTATACTTCCGATTTCTGAGTCCAAATCATTAATGTAAGTTGTGAACAATAGTAGTCCCAGCACTGATCCCTGTAGAGCACCACTTCCCACCTTTTGCTAGTCTGAGTAGCTACCCTTAACATCTACTCTCTGTTTTCTGTTTTGCAACCAACTTGTTATCCATTCAGTTATCTGTCCCTTGACTCCACATGCTCATGAATCTACTGTACAGTACCTTATCGAAGTCCTTTTGAAAAATGAATTATATTATCGACTGCACTGCCCCAGTCTATTCTTTCTGTTACTTCTTCGAAGAATTCAAGAATGCAAAAGACAACCATCTTCAGCCAGAAGTGCCGAGTGGATGATCCATCTCAGCCTCACTCTGAGGTCCCTCCCATCACAGGAGTCTGTCTTCAGCCAATTCAATTCATTCCACATGATATCAAGAAATGGCTGAGGGCACTGGCAACATCCCGCCTATAGTACTGAAGACTTGTGCTCCAGAACTCATCGCACCTTTAGCCAAGCTGTTCCAGTTCAGCTACAACACTGGCATCTACCCGACAATGTGGAAAATTGCCCAGGACTGTCCTGTCCACAAAAAGCAGGACAAGTCCAATCTGGTCAATTACCACCCTATTAGCCTATTCGCAATCGTCAGCAAAGTGATGAAAGGTTTCGTGGACATTGCTATCAAGCAGCACTTATTCACCAATAACTTGCTCAGTTTCAGTTCCGCCAGGACCACTCATCTTCAGACCTCATTACAGTCTTGGTCCAAGCTTGGACAAAAGAGCTGAATTCCAGAGGTGGGGTGAGAGTGACTGCCCTTGACATCAAGACAGTATTTGACTGAGTGTGGCATCAAGGAGCCCGAGTAAAATTGATGTCAATCGAAATCAGGAAGAAAACTCTCCACTGGCTGGAGTCATACCGAGCACAAAGGAAGATGGTTGTGGTTGTTGGAGGCCAATCATCTCAGCCCCAAGACATCGCAGCAGGAGTTCCTTAGGGCAGTGTCCTAGGCCCAATAATCTTCAGCTGCTTCATCAATGACCTTCCTTCCATCATAAAGACAGAAGTGGGGATGTTCACTGATGATTGCAGTGTTCAATTCCATTCGCAACTCCTCACATAATGAAGCAGTCTGTGCCTTCATGCAGCAAGACCTCGACAACATCCAGACTTGGGTTAATAGGTGGCATGTATCATTCGCGCACCATAGAAGTGACAGGCAATGACCATCTCCAACAAGAGAGAGTCTAACCACCTTTCCATGACATTCAACATCATTACCATTGTTAAATTCCCCACCATCAACAGCCTGGGGGTCACCATTAACCAGAAACTGAACCAGGCACATAAATACTTTGACTATAACAGCAGGTCAGAGGCTGGGTATTCTGTGGCGAGTGACTCACCTCCTGACTTCCTTGTTATGTATGTAAACCTGTAAATATCATGTCTAACCACCAGAGGGCTTATCTGCTGGAGTACCAAGGGATCCCACCATCCCTTGGGAACACCTGTATATAAGGAGGCCTCACAGGCTGGAGAGGCACTCTGAGATCTGTAATAAATGACTACGGTCACACCTTACTTTGAGCCTGCAATATCTAGTCTGACTCTTTATTCAAGACATAACAACTGGTGATGAGATACAGATGACGAACCCTACCGCAACAATGCAGAGAGCCGTGGGCATCCTGGAGAAATTTTCAGAGAGAGAAGATTGGGGAACCTTCGTGGAGCGACTGTGCCAATACTTCATGGCCAACGAGCTGGAAGGAGAAGCGAACGCTGCCAAACGAAGGGCGATCCTCCTCACCGTTTGCGGGGCACCGAAGTATGGCCTCATGAAAAACCTGCTCACTCCAACGAAACCCACAGACAAGTCATACGATGAGTTGTGCACGCTGGTCCGGGAGCATCTAAACCCAAAGGAAAGCGTTCTGATGGCGAGGTATCGGTTCTACACGTACAAGAGGTCTGAAGGCCAGGAAGTGGTGAGCTATGTTGCCATGCTAAGGCGCCTTGCAGGACATTGCGAATTTGAAGTACACTTGGAGCACATGCTCAGGGACTTCTTTGTACTTGGCATTGGCCATGAAGTAATACCTGTGAGTTTATCTTTTGCATCCTTTAGTGGGCCTAACCCTATCCTGATTTTCTTTTGTTATTTATGTGTCTGTAGAATACTTTACTATTTATTTTATATTGCTTGATAATTTAATTTTGTCGTTCCTTCTTTCCCAAATGCTTCGTATTCCCTTTTGTCATCTTCTCCTTTATTCTCTATATACCTATTATATAACTTTTTCTTTCATTTTCAATTTATCTTTATGCCTTTAGTCATCCATGGTATTTCATTATTGGGAGAATATATTTTTCTTGAACTCTATTGATCACCATTTTAAATATTTCCCAGCACTGCCCTATCTCTTTGTCAACATTTTTTCCAATTTACCATCTCTAGTTCCAATCTCACCCCCGCGAAATTAGCTTTTTCCCAATCTATTACTTTGGTTTTTGTCTTACTTACGTCTTTCTCAAACATTATTGTAAATCTTATTATGTCGCGATTGCCTATTGCCTCGATGTTCACCTAGGCTTACTTCTCTTATCTGCTCTGGTACATTTCCCATTACTAGATGCAGCAGTGAATCCTCTCTTCTTGGGCATCTTATGTACTGAAACATAGAAACATAGAAACATAGAAAATAGGTGTAGGAGTAGGCCATTCGGCCCTTCGAGCCTGCACCACCATTCAATAAGATCATGGTTGATCATTCACCTCAGTACCCCTTTCCTGCTTTCTCTCCATACCCCTTGATCCCTTTAGCCATAAGGGCCATATCTAACTCCTTCTTGAATATATCCAACGAACTGGCATCAACAACTCTCTGCGGTAGAGAATTCCACAGGTTCACAATTCTCTGAGTGAAGAAGTTTCTCCTCATCTCGGTCCTAAATGGCTTACTCCTTATCCTTAGACTGTGACCCCTGGTTCTGGACTCCCCCAACATTGGGAACATTCTTCCTGCATCTAACCTGGCCAGTCCCGTCAGAATTTTATATGTTTCTACGAGATCCCTTCTCATTCATAGAAACATAGAAACATAGAAAATAGGTGCAGGAGTAGGCCATTCGGCCCTTCTAGCCTGCACCGCCATTCAATGAGTTCATGGCTGAACATGCAACTTCAGTACCCTATTCCTGCTTTCTCACCATACCCCTTGATTCCCCTAGTAGTAAGGACTTCATCTAACTCCTTTTTGAATATATTTAGTGAATTGGCCTCAACAACTTTCTGTGGTAGAGAATTCCACAGGTTCACCACTCTCTGGGTGAAGAAATTCCTCCTCATCTCGGTCCTAAATGGCTTCCCCCTTATCCTTAGACTGTGTCCCCTGGTTCTGGACTTCCCCAACATTGGGAACATTCTTCCTGCATCTAACCTGTCTAACCCCGTCAGAATTTTAAACGTTTCTATGAGGTCCCCTCTCATTCTTCTGAACTCCAGTGAATACAAGCCCAGTTGATCCAGTCTTTCTTGATAGGTCAGTCCCGCCATCCCGGGAATCAGTCTGGTGAACCTTCGCTGCACTCCCTCAATAGCAAGAATGTCCTTCCTCAGGTTAGGAGACCAAAACTGTACACAATACTCCAGGTGTGGCCTCACCAAGGCCCTGTACAATTGTAGCAACACCTCCCTGCCCTTGTACTCAAATCCCCTCGCTATGAAGGCCAACATGCCATTTGCTTTCTTAACCGCCTGCTGTACCTGCATGCCAACCTTCAATGACTGATGTACCATGACACCCAGGTCTCTCTGCACCTGCCCTTTTCCTAATCTGTTACCATTCAGATAATAGTCTGTCTCTCTGTTTTTACCACCAAAGTGGATAACCTCACATTTATCCACATTATACTTCATCTGCCATGCATTTGCCCACTCACCTAACCTATCCAAGTCGCTCTGCAGCCTCATAGAATCCTCCTTGCAGCTCACACTGCCACCCAACTTAGTGTCATCCGCAAATTTGGAGATACTACATTTAATCCCCTCGTCTAAATCATTAATGTACAGTGTAAACAGCTGGGGCCCCAGCACAGAACCTTGCGGTACCCCACTAGTCACTGCCTGCCATTCTGAAAAGTCCCCATTTACTCCTACTCTTTGCTTCCTGTCTGACAACCAGTTCTCAATCCATGTCAGCACACTACCCCCAATCCCATGTGCTTTAACTTTGCACATTAATCTCTTGTGTGGGACCTTGTCGAAAGCCTTCTGAAAGTCCAAATATACCACATCAACTGGTTCTCCCTTGTCCACTCTACTGGAAACATCCTCAAAAAATTCCAGAAGATTTGTCAAGCATGATTTCCCTTTCACAAATCCATGCTGACTTGGACCTATCATATTACCTCTTTCCAAATGCACTGCTATGACATCCTTAATAATTGATTCCATCATTTTACCCACTACCGATGTCAGGCGGAACGGTCTGTAATTCCCTGTTTTCTCTCTCCCTACTTTTTTAAAAAAGTGGAGTTACATTGGCTACCCTCCACTCCATAGGAACTGATCCAGAGTCAATGGAATGTTGGAAAATGACTGTCAATGCATCCACTATTTCCAAGGCCACCTCCTTAAGTACTCTGGGATGCAGTCCATCAGGCCCTGGCGATTTATCGGCCTTCAATCCCATCAATTTCCCCAACACAATTTCCCGACTAATAAGGATTTCCCACAGTTCCTCCTCCTTACTAGACCCTCCGACCCCTTTTATATCTTCTAAACTCCAGTGAATACAGGCCCAGTCGATCCAGTCTCTCCTCATATGTCAGTCCTGCCATCCCGGGAATCAGTCTGATAAGCCTTCGCTGCACTCCTTCAATAGCAAGAACATCCTTCCTCAGATTAGGAGACCAAAACTGAACACAGTATTCCAGGTGAGGCCTCACCAAGGCCCTGTACAACTGCAGTAAGACCTCCCTGCTCCTATACTCAAATCCCCTAGCTATGAAGGCCAACATGCCATTTGCCTTCTTCATCGCCTGCTGTACCTGCATGCCAACTTTCAATGACTGATGTACCATGACACCCAGATCTCGTTGCACATCCCCTTTTCCTAATCTGCCGCCATTCAGATAATATTCTGCCTTCCTGTTTTTGCCACCAAAGTGGATAACTTCACATTTATCCACATTATCCACATCTACCATGCATTTGCCCACTCACCTAACCTGTCCAAGTCACCCTGCAGCCTCTTAGCATCCTCCTCACAGCTCACACCACCACCCAGCTTAGTGTCATCTGCAAACTTGTAGATATTACACTCAATTCCTTCATCTAACTCATTGATGTATATTGTAAATAGCTGGGGTCCCAGCACTGAGCCCTGCGGCACCCCACTAGTCACTGCCTGCCATTCTGAAAAGGACCCATTTATCCCGACTCTCTGCTTCCTATCTGCCAACCAGTTCTCTATCCACATCAATACATTACCCCCAATACTATGTGCTTTAATTTTGCACATCAATCTCATGTGAGACCTTGTCAAAAGCTTTTTGAAAGTCCAAATACACTACATCCACTGGTTCTCCCTTGTCCACTCTACTTGTTACATCCTCAAAAAATTCTAGAAGATTTGTCAAGCGTGATTTCCCTTTCATAAATCCATGCTGACTTGGACCGATCCTGTCACTGCTTTCCAAATGCGCTGCTATTTCATCTTTAATAATTGATTCCAACATTTTCCCCACTACCGATGTTAGGCGAACCAGTCTATAATTCCCCATTTTCTCTCTCCCTCCTTTTTTAAAAAGTGGTGTTACATTAGCTACCCTCCAGTCCATGGGAACTGATCCAGAGTCGATAGACTGTTGGAAAATGATCACCAATGCATCCACTATTTCTAGGGCCACTTCCTTAAGTACTCTGGGATGCAGACTATCAGGCCCTGGGGATTTATCGGCCTTCAATCCCATCAATTTTCTTAACACAATTTCCTGCCTAATAAGGATTTGCTTCAGTTCCTCCTTCTCACTAGACCCTCGGTCCCCTAGTATTTCTAGAAGGTTATTTGTGTCTTCCTTTGTGAAGACAGAACGAAAGTATTTGTTCAATTGGTCTGCCATTTCTCTGTTCCTCATTATAAATTCACCTGATTCTGACTGCAAGGGACCTACGTTTGTCTTCACTAATCTTTTTCTCTTCACATATCTATAGAAGCTTTTGCAGTCAGTTTTTATGTTCCCCGCAAGCTTACTCTCATACTCTATTTTCCCCCTCCTAATTAAACACTTTGTCCTCCTCTGCTGGATTCTAAATTTCTCCCAGTCCTCAGGTTTGCTATTTTTTCTGGCCAATTTATATGCCTCTTCCTTGGATTTAACACTATCCCTAATTTCCCTTGTTAGTCACGGCTGAGCCACCTGAACACACTGTAAAAGCTCCATTCCCTTTTCCCCTTTACCTAACTCTTCTTGCCAGTTTATTTGTGGGTAGTTGAAATCTCCCATGATTATATTCTATGGGCCTGAAATTGGTGGACTTGCCATCCGCTGCCGCCGAGTTTTCTCGGCGGTCTCCCTGGTTTCTGGGCGGTTTCCCCTCCGAGCGAGTTTGGTGGAGTCCTCCCGCCGATGGGGAGAGAAGACCACCGCTGGGTACTGTCTGCTGACGTCCGCCGCCATGAACCAGCATGCAATGCCCAGAAGAGTCCTTCCACCCGCTGAGTTGCCAGTTTGGTCCGGGCCGTCCTCCACTTCAACAGGGGAAAATACCGCTGCGTGGAGGCAGGCCTGACCTCAACGGTGAGTATGAAGAGCTGCAAAAAAAGGTTAGTCCACTTTGCAGGGCTGGGGTCTCCTGAAGGAATTCTAGTGATTTTTTTAATGGTTTTGAAAATGTTTTACTTTAGCAGTTCCCTCCTCCCTAGGCGCGACTCAATCCTCGGCAGTACTTTGCCGAGGATTGCATTTGCCGCCGAGAATGCGAGCTACCATCAGCTGCCGCCCAGATTCAGCACGTATGTCCTATTTTGCTACTGGGGATCTTTCCCAGACTTTTTCATGAAACTTCCACCCAAAGTGCCGTCAGGATCTCAGCGGTCCTTTGGACAGTACTCGGGTGGAACTTAGCTTTCACCAATTTTGGGCCCATATATGTCTTTTACTCATTTCATAGATTTGCCTCCATATTTCTTCCTCCACTTCCCTTCCACTATTAGGTGGTCAGTAGAATACCCTTGTTAACATGATTGATGCCTTGTTTTCAATGTTCCTGTTACATTTTTCTTAGGTGCATAGCCCCTTTAAGGGGCTGCACGGCCCATTCAAAATACCGTGCAGTGCGATTTTTCCTATTTAAAAGCTGACAAGCCAGCTGCGTGAGCGCACAGCTGCACAGCTTAAAGAGAACATTGCTTCTTATCTTTTGTCTCAATACATACGGCCCGAGATTTTCCGTATCTCGGCGGGACGGTGCGGGCAATGTCAGTGCGGGTCACAGCCCCGCTGCTGGCTCTATTCCACTCTGGAAAATGAATTTATGCTGATAGGTCTTGTTGGGCCTGCCCAGCATGTTTCCCGGTCCAATTAGAGGAAGTGGATCTGGTGACGTCATTCATAACATGTCATCAGCCGATTTCCTTTAAGGGAACATGGCCACATTTCTTTTGACATTTTTGCTGCCAGTGTTCTACAGCATTGAAGTGCTGCAAACACTGACAATGATTGCACATAGTTGGAGGGCTGCACCCAGGTTCTTCCGTGACTCCCTCCATAAGCATACAGCACACAGTGAGGTCCTCTTCCCTTCCCTGGAGACCAATACAGCCTGGTTGCACATTGCACAGGACACAAGCACGAATGTGGTCGGGAGAACCAGGCTGCAGTGGTGCAAACCTTTCAATGATATCAGTAGATCACAAAACATTAGTACAAAGCCAAACTCACCTTCATCCTCCTGTGCCTCTCATCACATCCCCATCACTCTGCCTTCCCTACCCTACTCCCACACATCCTTACTCACACCAACTTACCTTGCACCTCCAACCATCCATCTTTATCTACATTATCACATCCCCATCTCACTAGCCACCCCTCATACTCACCCTCATCCTAGTGCAATCATACCAACTAACAACACACAAGGGTAGCCACCTGGATGTTTTATCCAATGTTCAAGTAAAATTTCTGTTAATGTGCTGTCAAACATTGAAACCTTTATTTTCAACACTTTCCATTCTTGGACAGATCTGTGTGCACCTTTGGAAGTGGCTTAGTGAGTTGCAGTGAATGGTGACACATAACGGAACCCCCAGAATGGTGGTGAGTGTGAAAGGAATGGCTTGCGCATTGTAAGGATGGTGTTGTGTGGAGTGGTGCCAACCTGGCGCATCACGTGGCAGCCAGAGTGTACACCGTCAAGTGAAGTAAATCTGTCCATGGTGAGGCCATCCCTGGCCTCCCAGGCAGCAATGTGCTTGGGTGCTGATGCCCTCCATCCTGTGCAGCATCAGGTGATTCCGGAGAAGGTTGGTGTTGTTGTTGGTGTTGCTGGTATGCCTGATGATGTTGGTGTTGGGGATGATCGCAGTTGGATTCTGAGGACCAAGATGAGACAGTATAATGGACACCTATTTTGAAGGAATAGATGGCAGGTGAAATAGAGATGACAGAAGCATTCTGTCAATGGTGAGAGTTCTTCCAATGAGACGAGAGTGGAAAGTGGAAAGACTGCAGAATCTGTGCTGGAAATGGATTGAGAAACAGCTTGTGGCTGAGGAAAGTGATGGTCTGTCAGGTGGAAGCTTTTACTATACATTTGAAGCTGTTAAGTAATCAGCTGGGAGCAATGGCCACTGAGCTCCCGCCTCCGGTTGAAAGACGTGGTCCCCAAACAGTGTGGTTCCCATGGCCAAGAAGTTAAAGTTAAAAAGTAAGTTAAAAAAGCCCGTTGAGGGTCTGTTAAGTACATTATAATGAGTTTAATTGGGTCCCCCGCAGCGCTGATAGGCCCGACGTTGGGAAAGACGCACTGCAGTAGGTTGACAGAGGGTTCCCCCGACCTGCTGTCCAAAAAAACACGTTCCCACCTGACCTGCCACCGATCCCACCCGCTGACACCCTGGAAACTTCCAGCCATGGATTCTGTTTCTTTCTTAATGTTAGTTATGTCCCTTTTTTCTACTGCCATTATGTTATCTCTAATTAGTACAGCTACCCCATCCCTCTTTCTTTGTGGGTGGAGATTAGAGATAGTAAGGGGAAAAAGTCACTGGTGGGCGTAGTTTATAGGCCCCCAAATAATAACTTCACGGTGGGGCGGGCAATAATCAAGGGAATGATGGAGGCATGTGAAAAAGGAACGGCAGTAGTCATGGGGGATTTTAACCTACATATCAATTGGTCAACTCAAATCGCACGGGGTAGCCTAGAGGAGGAATTCATAGAATGCATACGGGATTATTTCTTAGAACAGTATGTAACAGAACCTACAAGGGAGCAAGCTATCTTAGATCTGGTCCTGTGTAATGAGACAGTAAAAATAAATGATCTCCTAGTAAAAGATCCTCTCGGAATGAGTGATCACAGTATGGTTGAATTTGTAATACAGATTGAGGGTGAGGAAGTTGTGTCAGAAACGAGCGTACTATGCTTAAACAAAGGGGACTACAATGGATGAGGGCAGAGTTGGCTAAAGTAGACTGGAAACACAGACTAAACGGTGGCACAATTGAGGAACAGTGGAGGACTTTTAAGGAGCTCTTTCATAGTGAGCAACAAAAATATATTCCAGTGAAAAAGAAGGGCGGTAAGAGAAGGGATAACCAGCCGTGGATAACCAAGGAAATAAAGAAGAGTATCAAATCAAAGACCAATGCGTATAAGGTGGCCAAGGTTAGTGGGAAACTAGAGGATTGGGAAAATTTTAAACAACAGCAAAGAATGACTAAAAAAGCAATAAAGAAAGGAAAGATAGATTACGAAGGTAAACTTGCGCAAAACATAAAAACAGATAGTAAAAGCTTTTACATATATATAAAACGTAAAAGAGTGACTAAAGTAAATGTTGGTCCCTTAGAAGATGAGAAGGGGGATTTAATAATGGGAAATGTGGAAGACACAAAAACCATGCCAAAAATTGCTGGTCAGAGGAAAGTGGGAAGGGAGGACCTTGAGACAATCACTATCACTAGAGGGGTAGTGCTGGACAGGCTAATGGGACTCAAGGTAGACAAGTCCCCTGATCCTGATGAAATGCATCCCAGGGTATTAAAAGAGATGGCGGAAGTTATAGCAGATGCATTCATTATAATCTACCAAAATTCTCTGGACTCTCGGGAGGTACGAGCGGATTGGAAAGCAGCTAATGTAACGCCTCTGTTTAAAAAAGGGGGCAGACAAAAGGCAGGTAACTATAGGCCGGTTAGTTTAACATCTGTAGTGGGGAAAATGCTTGAAACTATCATTAAGGAAGAAATAGCAGCACATCTAGATAGGAATAGTGCAATCAAGCAGGCGCAGCATGGATTCATGAAGGGGAAATCATGTTTAACTAATTTACTGCAATTCTTTGAGGATATAACATGCATGGTGGATAGAGGTGTACCGATGGATGTGGTGTATTTAGATTTCCAAAAGGCATTCGATAAGGTGCCACACAAAAGGTTACTGCAGAAGATAAAGGTACGTGGAGTCAGAGGAAATGTATTAGCATGGATAGAGAATTGGCTGTCGAACAGAAAGCAGAGAGTCGGGATAAATGGGTCTTTTCGGGTTGGAAATCGTTGGTTAGTGGTGTGCCACAGGGATCGGTGCTGGGACCACAACTGTTTACAATATACATAGATGACCTGGAAGAGGGGACAGAGTGTAGTGTAACAAAATTTGCAGATGACACAAAGATTAGTGGGAAAGCGGGTTGTGTAGAGGACACAGAGAGGCTGCAAAGAGATTTGGATAGGTTAAGCGAATGGGCTAAGGTTTGGCAGATGGAATACAATGTCGGAAAGTGTGAGGTCATCCACCTTGGGAAAAAAAAAACAGTAAAAGGGAATATTATTTGAATGGGGAGAAATTACAACATGCTGAGGTACAGAGGGACCTGGGGGTCCTTGTGCATGAATCCCAAAAAGTTAGTTTGCAGGTGCAGCAGGTAATCAGGAAGGCAAATGGAATGTTGGCCTTCATTGCGAGAGGGATGCAGTACAAAAACAGGGAGGTCCTGCTGCAACTGTATAGGGTATTGGTAAGGCCGCTCCTGGAGTACTGCGTGCAGTTTTGGTCACCTTACTTAAGGAAGGATATACTGGCTTTGGAGGGGGTACAGAGACGATTCACTAGGCTGATTCCGGAGATGAGGGGGTTACCTTATGATGATAGATTGAGTAGACTGGGTCTTTACTCATTGGAGTTCAGAAGGATGAGGGGTGATCTTATAGAAACATTTAAAATCATGAAAGGGATAGACAAGATAGAGGCAGAGAGGTTGTTTCCACTGGTCGGGGAGACTAGAACTAGGGGGCACAGCCTCAAAATACGGGGGAGCCAATTTAAAACCGAGGTGAGAAGGAATTTCTTCTCCCAGAGGGTTGTGAATCTGTGGAATTCGCTGCCCAAGGAAGCAGTTGAGGCTAGCTCATTGAATGTATTCAAGTCATAGATAGATAGATTTTTAACCAATAAGGGAATTAAGGGTTATGGGGAGCGGGCGGGTAAGTGGAGCTGAGTCCATGGCCAGATCAGCCATGATCTTATTGAATGGCGGAGCAGGCTCGAGGGGATAGATGGCCTATTCCTGTTCCTAATTCTTATGTTCTTATGTTCTTATTATGTTCTTCATTCCCATCTTTTCTATCTTGCAATATGTGACAGCCAGTCCTGTCCTTCATGTAGCCATGTTTCAGTTATCCCTATTACATCTGGCTCTTCGCTACAAATTATTGCCTCCAGTTCCCCCGTTTTGTTTCAGATGCTGTGCACATTTCTGTACAAGAAATGTAATTTGTTTTTATTCATTGTTCCACTCACTTTATTTGTAACAGTCATTTCATACTTATATTCTATAACTGTATGTGTTCCCTGACTGTTTATGTTACCTTTATTCTTTACTTTGGTCTGACCTTTGCTCTCATCTCCAATTTATTTTATCTTCAGGTTTATGATATTTTCACTAGATCCCTCTCCCTGTCTTACTAGTTTAAAGTATTATCCACAGCCCTATTTATCCTTTCCGCTAGGATACTGGTCCCATTCCGGTTCAAGTGGAGCCCGTCACAGCGGTATAGCTGCTTCCTGTCCTAGGTTGCCGTGGACGTACTGGATGACATGATTATACATTCTATCCACTTCGAATAAACGTCCACCACCACTAAAAACATCTTGCCCAGGAAGGGACCTGCAATATCTACATGGATCCTGGACCAAGGTTTGGATGGCCATTACCACAGACTCAGCGGCAATTCCGCTGGTACTTTGCTGAGCTGCATGCAGGTGTTGCACTGATGCACGCATGCTTCCAGCTCAGAATCAATTCCTGGCCACCATATATGGGATCTGGCGATGGCCTTCACCATCACTATACCAGGATGTGTGCTGTGTAACTCATGCACGAACTTCTCTCTCCCATTCTTGGGCATTACAACGCGATTGCCTCACAATATGCAATCTGCTTGAATAGACAGTTCGTCCTTGCGACAAATGTATGGTTTGGCTTCCTCGCACATTTGCTTAGGTATGGCAGACCAATCCCCTTTGAGGATGCAACCCTTTACCACCGATAAGATCGGGTCCTGGCTGGTCCAGGTCTTAACTTGTTGAGCCGTGACAGGGGTTCCTTCACTCTCAAAAGCATCCATGATTAACATTAGATCCGCCGGTTGTGGCGTTTCCACCTCCGGTGTGGGCAACGGCAACCGGCTCAAAGCATCGGCACAATTCTCTGTGCCAGGTCTGCGGTGAATTACATAATCATAGGCAGATAATGTCAGTGCCCACCTTTGGATGCGGGATGAAACGTTGGTATTGATATCTTTGCTCTCGGAAAACAATGAAATGAGCGGCTTGTGATCAGTCTCTAATTCGAACCTCGGACCGAACAGGTATTGATGCATCTTTTTAACACTGTACACACACGCTAAAGCTTCTTTTTCTACCACACTGTAGACTCTTTCCGCTTTAGACAAACCTTTGGATGCATAGGTGACAGGTTGAAGTTTCCCCAACTCATTGGCTTGTTGGAGTACACAACCAATTCCATGACGATGCATCACAGGCCAAAAATAAACGTTTACATGGGTCATAATGTACCAGCAGCTTGATCGAGCAAAGCAGATTGGTGGCTTTCTCAAAAGCTCTGTCTTGCGATGCGCCCCATACCAGTTGTCGCCTTTTCTCAATAGCGTGCAGTGGTTCTAGTAAGGTGCTCAATTTAGGTAGGAAGTTACCAAAGTAGTTGAGTAGACCCAGAAACAAACGCAGCTCCGTCACATTCTGCGGCTTGGGTGCATTCTTGATGGCCTTGGTTTTCAGTAGGTCCGATGCCATCAGCGGCGATTTTCCTCCCGGGAAATTCAACCTCCGGTGCCATGAAGACACACTTCGAGCGTTTCAGTCTGAGTCCCACTCTATCCAAATGCAGTAGAACCTCTTCCAAGTTGTTCAGATGTTCCTTGGAGTCATGACCAGTGATTAGGATATCATCTTGGAACATGATGGTTCTGGGAATGGACTTCGGTAGACTTTCCATATTCCTCAAGCAAATTCCAAAAGGGCACCTGTGGTAAATAAACAGTCCTTTGTGCGTGTTAATGCATGTAAGTCTCTTCGACATCTCAACCAACTCCTGTGTCATATAGGCCGACGTCAAGTCCAGTTTTGTGAACGACTTCCCTCCGGCTAGCGACGCAAACAAGTCATCAGCCTTCGGTAATGGGTACTGATCTTGTTTTGAAACCCTGTTGAGTGTAGCCTTGTAGTCTCCACAGATTCTGACTGTGCCATCACTTTTCAGCACAGGAACAATGGGGCTGGCCCATTCATTAAATTTGACCGGTGATATGGTCCCTTCACGCTGGAGTCTGTCCAGTTTAATTTCGACATTCTCCCTCATCATATACGGCACTGCCCGAGCTTTATGATGGACGGGTCTTGCATCTGAGTTGATGTGGATCTGCACCTTGGCTCCCGTGAAGTTGCCGATTCGAACAGCGAGGGGAACTTGGGCACATGTATCTTCCTCCGATGACAACGCCTTTATGTCGTTCCAGTCGCATCTGATTTTCTCCAACCAGCTCCTGCCGAGCAGCGTTGGGCCATTGCCTGGAACAATCCATAGCGGTAACTCGTGAACCGCACCGTTATATGAGACATTAATTTGTGCACTGCCAATCACCTTTATCAGTTCTTGGTGTATGTGCGTAGCTTGGCATTAACAGGGCTCAGCCTGGGCCTCACAGTCTTGGTATCCCACAGCTTATTAAACGCCCTCTCATTCATGATCGATTGACTTGCCCCTGTGTCCAGTTCCATCGATACCGGTATCCCATTAAACTTCACATTAACCCAAATTGGTTTACTCTTGGTTATGAAGGAGTACAGTCCATACACTTCCTCCTCTGGCATCATGGATTGCATATCTGGATCCGCACTAGTCTGACTCTCAACCTCCACGTGGTGTGCCGCAGCACGCTTGCTCATCTACGGACACGTGCTGCAGATGCCCCACTCTCGGACAGCCTTTGCAACTATATTGCTTAAATAGGCACTGCTGGTGACGATGATTTCCCCCACAACGCCAACACGGAGAAGTCGGATACATTCCCGCTGGCGGACTTTGGGCAGCCACAGGTTTGGCGAACGCAGTCAGGTAGGCCCTGCCATATGCCGCTCTGCCGAACGCTGAATCAATCACATTTACAGTACTTGCCGAGGTTTGGTTCTTCACCGTTATTTGCTTTAGACTCCTGTCCGTCGTCATACATGATTGAGCGATCGCCAAATGTTATGTATGCAATAAAGGTACAAACTGAGTAGTCTTTAACTAAGCAAGGTACAAACTTGTCTCTGCTTTATCTCGGACCAAAGTGCCTGACTCTCAAAATGCCTGGCCTTTTATACCTGAGCAGCACCATGTGCATGCTGCTCAGTGGCCTCCAGCAATGATGCCATCTAGTGGCTACAAACAGAATATACATACATGACAGGGCCATTGCTGCAGGCTCTGCAAGAAAATGGATCCACTGCTCGGCAATGGCACCTGCGATCCACAACGATCAGCCGCAAGCACTCTAGACTGCAGGGCTGATCAATCGCAGCAGTACAACATTTTTAAAATTGCACATAGGGGTAGATGACATTTTTTTCGCCTACCCCACCTACAATCCCTTTAACTACCCTGTCCCAAGCGGCCGTCCCACCTCACAACGCCTCCTGCAGCTGACGATGTTGATGCCCACCGATGCTGCAGGGGGCAGAAGCGGAGTTAGCATCCGGGGCGGTACCAGGGCGCTGCACACTGGATGATGTCACAATCTGCGGCGTGCAGGTGATCATGGCGTTGAGGGTTACCACATCCACTAATCTGCAAGGGAAGTTCGCGGGCGGCGGTACTCTCGCCACACCTGTTCAGAAAGCCGATAGCACCCAGTTATCATTTCCCGGAGGCACTAACGGGAGGCACAAAGGAGGCCAATTTCTCCCCTTGGTATTGACTGCAGATGACTCTATCTATCCCCCTAATTTTTGAATCCTCTATGACTACAACCTTTCTGTTCTGCTCCTTCCGCCCTTGGACTGCCTCCTGCTCCACGGTGCCATAGTTAGCATTCTAGCCATCCTCCTTGCAGTCTTCATCCTTATCCTCGCAGGTAGCTAGTGTCTGCGGGACCTCCTCGTCTATTTCCCCTCGGTTCCCCCCTACCCTTCTGACTGACAGTCACACTCTCCCCTTCCTGCACCTGTGCTTTCCTCTGGAGTGTGACTGTACTCTGAAGAAAACTATCCAGAAATTCCACCATCTCCCTTATGTGTTGGAGTGTCTCTAAATCGCACTCCAGCTCAATGACTCAAGGCAGAAACATTTGCTGCAGATGTGGCAATCCGGGACAGTCTCGCTGTCCACAAACTCACACATATCATAGTCCCATCACACTGCCAGTGCTGCCATTTCTGATATATATTTATTTATTGGTTATTAATTTCTATAACTAATAAAATCATTTGAGTTCGAGTATTAATTAGGTGATGAATTAGTTTGATTTGAAATGAATTAGTACTGAATTACTCTGATTACTTATTTTTTATGTGTAGCAGATACTTATTTAATGCAAATTGGATCCGTTTAATGTTGGTCCTTCTATTTATATTTGTTCATTAAAATTCTACTTACTTGACCAGATCCAGCCAAATCCGCCTGAGGAAGAAATACCCATAAAATGAACACTATCAAACTTCAAATTGGTCAAAAGCTTTCAAAAAATATAATTTTGGTCAGTCTTACCAGTGTAAGTTTGCCTGCTGTTACGCATTTTTCTTCGGCTAAATACAAAAACATATACGGTTAAATGCGACATAAGAATATAAGAACATAATAATTAGGAGCAGGAGTAGGCCATACGGCCCCTCGAGCTGCTCCGCCATTCAATAAGATCATGGCTGATCATCAACCTCAGCTCCCCTTTCCCACCCGATCCCCATATCCCTTGATTCCCCTAGAGTCCGTAAATGTATCTATCTCAGCTTTGAATATACAAGAATGTGCTTCCTTCCCGTCCCATTGCTTTATTTCCTCACTGACACATTTGGTTCTGTTTTCAAAGGTCTCGGGTTGCTGCTCTTAAGCCAGCTGCAATTTGTTTTGTCTTTGACTTTTTTCCCGCCATTTCAGCTCCCTTTCACTGCATGGGCAATAATTTAAATCCTCACTGCATGGGCTGTAATCTGGGGGAGAGGGTCTCCTTCCATTATAGAACCTATTCGATTTCCATTGGGAATGAAAATCAGGCTCTAACAGGTGGGCAGTCAGCGTCACCAGATTACCACCCACAGAGTGAAGGCGGAAATTTACACCAGTACATCCAGCTCACACTCAGAACTTATTATGCAGAGAACGGTAAAGAATGGTTCACATCCTATCACTCTGAGGCATATTATTTTGTCATCACAATGGACAGCACAGTCCATCTTCCAGTATAAATAGTATTTAATTGCCATCAACCCCTTGAATGCCGACTGGTCATCTATTTGCATATCAAGCTATTCTTTTCCCTTTGATTTCCTTTTTATGAGTACTTGTGTTCCTCAGGTAAGCCATGACTTTATGAGAAAATAGATTTTTTTCTATTTTGTATCAAATACTCTCAGGCCAGCCACGGCCATAGGTCAGATTCTTGCATAGCGTCCTACAACACTCTGACAGTGGCTGGAATTTTCACATTGGAGAGTGGCGGGTTTGTGGATGGGTCAGCAGTTAAAAGCACAGAAATTAACAGCATGTCGAGAACCTGCCATCATCCCGCTGACTTACGCCCCTCACAGGGGCACGTTTCAAGGTGCGCCATGGACCCACTTGGGAGAGGCGTGGCCCTCATTGGGGTATTTAGCTGCTGGTTTACAGACCTTTACAGGCCCTTGGTGAGGCCTCACCTGGAATATTGTGTGCAGTTTTGGTCCCCTAATCTGAGGAAGGACACTCTTGCTATTGAGGGAGGGCAGCGAAGGTTCACCAGACTGATTCCCGGGATGGCAGGACTGACATATGAGCAGAGACTGGATCAACTGGGCCTGTATTCACTGGAGTTTAGAAGGATGAGAGGGGATCTCATAGAAACATAAAATTCTGATGGGATTGGACAGATTAGATGCAGGAAGATGTTGGTGAAGTCCAGAACCAGGGGATACAGTTAAAGGATACAGGGTAAGACATTTAGGACTGAGATGAGGAGAAACTTCTTCACTCAGAGAATTGTTAACCTGTGGAATTCCCTATCGTAGAGAGTTGTTGATGCCAGTTTGTTGGATATATTCAAGAGGGAGTTAGATATGGCCCTTACGGCAAAAGGGATCAAGGGGTATGGAGAGAAACCAGGAAAGGGGTACTGAGGTGAATGATCAGCCATGATCTTATTGAATGGTGGTACAGACTCGAAGGGCCGAATGGCCGAGTCCTGCACGTATTTTCTATGTTTCTATGTTTCCATGTAACCGACTTTTTAATATTAAGTTTGAACTTTAACTGGTTGCACGCAGGATTCACGCTTTTCGGGAACTTCACCTGTGAAGGGGAGGTGGAAGCTATTGTGCAAGTTCATTAATTGACAGCTGGGAAAAGCACATAAATACTCACAGCTTACACCTGCTTCCTTGCCTAAGGGAAAGGCTCGTGCTGACACCATTTTATCTAGAGATTTCGTTTTCAGGAGTTTGCAGGTGATTTCTGCAACCTCTGAAGCCACTTTCGCCACATTGCTAGTACATTGGAGGATGGTGCCTCTGACCACTTTACCTGGCATCTATTAGATCAGCATGGGTGCCGTTTATGTTGTTTGACCTACGACCTCAGGATCGAACCAAGGCGAGCCCCAGCACCAACAACACCAGTCACAACAGCAACAGCAACACCAGCAGCCTTCTCCTTACCGACCTGATGCTCCACTGGAGAGAGGGGATCAGCACAGGGGTGCACCGCACTGGAGGCGATACCCCCAATTCAGGGTACACAGGCAAAGGATAAGCTTCCTGGACATGACTGAGCAGCAATGTTTTAGGGGGCTCAGGCTATCACGCCAGGTCAGCACAGACATTTGTAGCTTGCTGGAACAAGACCTGCTGCCCAGAGTACCTGGTGGATACACCTTACCAGTGGTTATCAGGCTCCTTTCAGGGATCTGCAGCAGACATTTGCAGGATCTCGCAGTCGGCCACCCACAGATGCATCACCCAGGTGACCGATGTCATGTTTCACAAGTCAGCTAATTATGTGAACTTTGCCACTGATGAAGCCAATGTTACTGAGCGGGTGCACAGCTTTGTGGCTCGGGCTAGCTTCCCACAGTTGCAAGGCGTCATTGACTGCACACATGTGCCCATCAGGGCACTCCGACATCACCCAGGACTGTTTGTGAACCACAAGGGCTTCCACTCCCTCAATGTGCAGCTTGTCTGTAACCATAAAAAGATCATCGTGCATGTGAGTTCCAGATTCCCTAGCACCTGTCATGACTCTTTCATGCTGTGCCAGTCCACCCTCCCTCGGCTCTTCAGATCTCCAAACTTACCGGCTGGCTGCTTGGAAACAAGGGCTATCCACTGAAGGCGTGGTTGATGACACCACTGAGGAGGCCAAACAATGAGACCGAGGAGTGCTATAATGGCAGCCACATGTCCACCAGATGTGTCATAGAGCAAGCAGTTGGCATGCTGAAGATGCGCTTCAGATGCCTTGACAAATCTGGAGGAGTTCTCCAGTACACACCAGCCAGGGTCTCCAGAATCATCATTGTATGCGGCGAGGGTTGGAGCTGCAAGAGGAGCAAGGCGCAGAGTGCAGAGCCTCTTCGGAGGAGGAGGAGAAACAGATGGAACATGAAGAGGAGGAGCAGGAGGAGGAATCTGAGGTGGAGATGACACCAGGAGTGGTGCACATTGCTGCCCAGGAGGCTTCATAATGGCCCAATTTATTTAACTTGCACCAGTACACGATATGGCTCCCAGATGTTGTATGAATTACCCTCTACCCCCCCCCAACAACACCACAAAGCAGTCCTACAATGACCAAGCCATTCCTGTCACCCAAACCCCATTGCTCGAGGTTAAGTAATGTCTCACCATTCACTCAAAGTGACAAAGCCACTTCCCAGGTAGCAGGCAAAATGGACAAGACGGGAAAGTAGTGCAAAGCAATAAATTTAAGTGCATCATAAATATAACTGATATTTAACACTAACATTTTGACAAACACCCTTGTGCATATCCTTGTGCATCTACGATGATGTCTTTTTCCTTTTCCGCGTGCAACCCCTATGGCTTCAGCAGAGGTAGAGGCAAACTGCTTACTTCCCTGCTGCGACTGCTCTGACACTTTTGGCAGAAGTCCTCTGGGTTTTGGAGCCTGTAAGGGCTCCACCAAAGACTGCTCCTCCTGCAGCTGTGCAGGGGCAGAATTGGCCGTCGGGATCTGAGGCAGCATGTGGGGCTGACTAATAGGGAGGCAGTGGGGGAGAAGTGGGAGCACTTTGAGCAGAGCCCCGACTTCCATGTCCCTTGTCACCATCATTCTTCTCATGGGCCACCCGCACTTCCCTGCTAACAAGGAACTGGAGAGCACCTTGCTGCACATCAGTGGGGTGATGAGTTAGTATCTCTCCTCGGGATGAGATCAATGAAAGTCTGCAATCAGTTGTTCACAGCAAGCATTTTCTCACTTGATTGGCACATTTGCTGCTCCATGCAGGTGGCCATCCTTTCCATGGAACATCACATCATCGCCATCACCTGGGAGATGGTGGTGTTCATGTTAAAGATGGACTCTTCCATTCTCTGTACAGTCGCACACATCGTGGCTGCAAAAGCTGCCAGAGTCTCGCGCATTTGTTGCTGCACCTCCAGGATCGCCCTCTTTCTTAACGGCCCCCATTGCAGCTGAGCTGAGCTGGGAGTGTCCCATGCCCTCCAGTGAAGAGTCTCCACTGCCATTCCTGTCTCCACTATCTCTTCTTGCTCACTTGTGATCTGTCAGATACCAGGTGATAACACTACTCTATGTCTCGCTGGACCCACTGAGGTGCACATATCTGCGCAAGGGTCTGGTGATGATTCACCCTCAGAGAGTGGAGCTTCCTCTGAGGAGTCATCTTCCTCCTCCAGCTGGACAGTGGGGGAGGAGCAATTGATGGAACTGTGGGAGAGTAAAGACATGAATTGTAAATGTAATCGTAAGAATGCATGACGTTACCATTATGCACATGATGACATTTCACTGGCTGCTGACATCAAGTCACCATGAGTGACTGTTGCATGCCATGTGGCTGTATATTTAATTCTGACACCAGGTTGCTGGGAGGTCCCTCTCTCTCTGTCTCCCACCGCCAGCAGCTCTGTAACTCCAGTGATTTGCAGCGCCTCCTCCTCTGCCGGAGTTAAATTGGTGAACATCGGAAGGCCACCTCCGGTTCTTTGCCTCTCCCTGTTGCTCTGGGCTCTCTTCTCCTGCAAGGAGGGAAAGACATGAACTTTTAAGTGAGAGTGATGGAATGAGTGTAAGGAATGGATGGTCTACATCTGTAGAGGGTGACAATGAGGGAGTGGCGTGACTTTGCCAAATGGCCTCCTTCAGTTATTCCCTATGATTGCATTAGGATGAGGATGAGTGTCAGTGGTGGTTAGTCAGATGGGGATGTGAATAGGTGCATAGAGAGTGAGGGATGGGTGCACCTTGCAAGGTATGCTGGTGTGAGGATTGACATGCAGGAGTAGACTTGGGAAGGCAGAGTGATGGGGTTGGCGTGATACGCATATCAGGATGTAATTGAATCTGGCATTGCACTCACCTTTCCTGACCTCGTGAGATCATTAAATCTTTTCCAGCACTGGATCCAGGACTGCCTTACTACATCCCTGCTGCTGATCTCCTCCATGATCTCCAGCCATGCATTGTTGATGTCTCTGGCTGCTCTTTTGCACCCATCCCCAAGGAACAGGACCTCCCTGTGTGCTCTGAGTCCCTGGACCAAGATTTCCAGGGAGGCATCAGAGAATCTGGGTGCAACTTCTATGTCTGCTTGGACCTACACAAATCTCTGCAATATTGAGCAATTGTCACCTTTCCTTACCACCTTTATGCCTCCTCCAACAACCTTCAACCGGGATGTGTACAAGGCTCCTTTAAATATTTGAGCTAAAACCAAGTCATCAGTGACATCTCTAGCAGACTCACTCTATTTAAGTGGGCTGGGAAACCCGCATGACTGTTTCAATTGATGTAATTGAGGTAAACGCGTAGTGCAGAATGCGCTGCTAAAAACTTTTGGGATGGCGACCCGCTATGCAGCCCACACGTACCCACCCCAACTCTCAGGTAAAGATTCAGGCCAATGTATCTAAACTTCACCTCACAGTAAAGCAAATGAACCAGTGTGACTTCCACATCCTGCACTATTTTCATGGCCTCTCTCATTGATTTTGAAAAATTAGTTCCAATTATTGCCAAATTTCAGAGCACTTTTATATGAATAGTTCCACTAGGAGCAAGTTTCAACCTATTTAAACATATTTCAATTTGTACTTGTAACAAAAGGAGATGATTTGAACTGATATTCCTCCCTCATTTCAGCGTAATTCGGGTAGTGCATTTTAATCAAGCACCTAACTAGACTTGGCAAAATCCAACGTTTTACCAGGTTCAAATATTTTAAATATTTTGGTTGTGTGCTGCAGTTGATTTTAACTCAAGAAAACTAACCCTTTCAGCCTATCAGCATATCCTTCTATTCCTTTCTCCATCATGTGCTTATCTAGCTTTTCTTAAATGAATCTATGTTATTTGCCTCAACTATTCTTGTGGTAGTGTATTCCACATTCTTACCACTTTTTGGGTAAAGAAGTTTCTCCTGAATTTCTTATTGGATTTATTAGTGCCTATTTTATATGGAATAGATAATGCAGGGTATTTAACTTGGACTGTGAGAACAGAACAAGGCACTAGTAAAATAATTAACAAGCCTCAAGCAAAATTTGAGCTTGAAGGAACAATTTGTCTCACAGGACAATAAACATGTGGGAGAGACATCCAGATGAAGCAATGAATGCTGCATCGATTAACATTTGCTTGTACAGTTAAAGATAACTGAATGCTGTATGTAATGTTAAGGTTTTGAAACTGCTGGGGCCATGGAAATATTGTGTGAAGTAAGATGAGTTAGTTACTCTAAAGTTTTGTTTACTTTACCACAGAGGGAGTACTGCATTGTCAGAGCTGCTGTTTTTCTTTAAACCAAGGCCTGTCCTGGTCTGTCTGCTCAAGTGGATGTAAAAGATCCCATGGCACTATTCAAGCCAGGTTTGTCCCTCAATCAACACCACTAAGAACAGATTATCTGGACATATATTTACTGTTTCTAGGACCTTGTTGTGCGCAAATTGGCTGCCGTGTGTGCCTATATAACAACAGAGTCTGTATTTGAAAAGTAATCCATTGGCTGTAAATGGCTTTGGGCTCCTAAAGATGTGATAATGTCCTATATAAACACATTGGCCGCGAAATTCGATATCCCTCACAAACAAGCACGGGAATCGCAAAGCCCATCGGGTCCAATGCAGGTGGCATGGCAACTTTGTGCTACCTGCTCATTTAAATGATTATAGCATGCAGCCAATGCTAACCACGCTGTTCATTGGCTGCATGCCTCAGCAGGGGTCCCAAAATCATGAGAGGTTAGCCTGCTCTGCTTAAAGGCAGCCTGCACCTCTTAAAGGGGAGGTAGATTGTGACCGCAGTAGGTGATGGAAGCACAGCACTGACCCCCAGACATCAAGATCCACGGCGCGACCCTGGACAACGTGGACCACTTCCCTTATCTTGGGAGCCTCCTATCAACAAGAGCAGGCATTGATGACAAGATCCAACACCGCCTCCAGTGCGCCAGTGCAGCCTTCGGCCGCCTGAGGAAAAGAGTGTTTGAAGACCAGGCCCTCAAAACTGTCACCAAGCTCATGGTCTACAGGGCTATAGTAATATCCACTCTCCTGTATGGCTCAGAGATGTGGACCATGTACAGTAGACATCTCAAGTAGCTGGAGAAATAACACCAACAATGTCTCCGCAAGATCCTACAAATCCCCTGGGAGGACAGACGCACCGACGTTAGCGTCATCGTCCAGGTCAACATACCCAGCATTGAAGCACTGACCACGCTTGATCAGCTCCGCTGAGCAAGCCACATAGTTCGCATGCCAGACACGAGACTTCCAAAGCAAACGCTCTACTCAGAACTCGTCCACGGCAAACGAGCCAAAGGTGGGCAGTGGAAATGCTACAAGGACACCCTCAAAGCCTCCGTGATAAAGTTCGACATCCCCACTGATACTTGGGAGCCCTGGCCATAGACCGCCCTAAGTGGAGGAAGTACATCCGGGAGGGCGCTGAGCTCCTCGAGTATCGTCGGCGAGAGCATGCAGAAATCAAGCGCAGGCAGCGGGAGGAGCATGCAGCAAACCAGACTCCCTGCCCACCCTTTCCTTCAACCACTGTCTGTCCCACCTGTGACAGAGAATGTGGTTCTCATATTGGACTGTACAGCCATCTAAGAACTCATGCTAAGAGTGGAAGCAAGTCTTCCTCGATTCCGAGGGACTGTCTATGATGATGAGGTGGTGGAAGGCATTCTACAACTGATTTTGACGTAGGAAACTCTCAATAATGGCACAACATGGGAGAGATTGTGCTCCAAGGTTCTCCGATGCTACACTGGAGTCCTTGGTGGAAAGGAGCGGAGATGTGCTGTAACCACAGGGGGCCAGGAGGCCCCCCAGACCAAAGCTCAGAAGGCTGTGGGAGCATATAGCCATGGTAGTCAAAGCCAGGGGTCAAACCCAGAGGACCTGGATGCAGTTCCTCAAAAAGTTTAATGATCTCACACGAGTGGTCAAAGTCAGTGAGTGCATCTGCAAAGGCCATATTACATCACTACCCTCAACAACTGCTCAATGCAACACATTCCTATCACTCACTTACCGACAATCTTTATCAATCAGGACTCCTACATAACAATCATAGCTTCACCTCACCCTCACACACTTAGCACTGCTGCAAGCCTCACATCCACACCTCACAGCTTGCACACACTGCCAGCTATTCAACTATGATAGCCACATCACCCAAACAGATTGCACGATACTCATTGATGCACTTCAATTTCTCTTGCAGGACAAGGTGACACACAACCGGAGGCAGCAGAAGCTAACCAGCAGGGGACAGACACGCCTGCATGGCTTTACCCCAATGAAGACGGCAGTGCTCACCATTATTGCAACAGCTATTGCTGAGACTGTGGCCAGAGACAGGGCTGAAACCATAGATGTCATGTATGTATGCTTGGAGTTACTAGCCACCAGGTGGTGCCACTGTCGGAGGTCTTTGGACTGTACGCACATGTGTGCGGCCCAGGTATAAAAAGCAAGCCATCATGTAATGTAATCACTTTGGGCCCTAATATAGCAGACCCAGGTTTGTACCTGTGTTAGTTACATATTCAGTCTATCGAGTTATTACATACATAACATTTGGCGACGAGGTAACTTAAGAACCTTCGCATGCAAAAGTGAACACAACTGAAATTCTGGAGAGATTCGTGGAGGGAGAGGACTGGACAGATTTTGTAGCTCGCCTGGACCAGTACTTCATAGCCAGTTAGGCGCAGGGCGGTCTTCCTCACGGTTTGCGGTCCGAAAATCTATGGACTCATAAAGAATCTTCTCTTGCCTGCAAGTCCAACGGACAAGGACTATGAGGAATTGTGTGCTCTGGTACGTGACCATCTCAAACCAGAAGAAGGCATCATCATCTCACAATATCGATTCTACAAGCACGTTCATTCTGAGGGCCAGGATGTGTCGGAATTCATTGCCGACCTAAGACGTCTAGCTGGCCCGTGTAAGTTCGAAAATGCATTGTGAGACATGCTGCGGGACTTCTTTGGAATCGGCATCAACCACGAGGTGATCCTGCATAAGCTACTGGCGGCGGAGACACTGGATTTGAGCAAGGCCATCACGATTGCCCAGGCATGCATGATCGACGGACAAAAACTTAAAGCAGATATCATCGAAAAATCGGAACTCGGCAAGTACTGTAAACAAGATAGTATCGTCGTTTGGCAGAGCTGCATATGGCAGGGCCTATTCGACTGCATATGCAAAGAAAACTGTGGCTGCCCAAAGTCCACTAACGGGAATGAATCCGATTTCACCAATGTTGGCGTTGTGGGGGCAATTGTCGGCTTCATCAGTGTCGGTTTAAACAGTACATTTGTTAAGGCTGTTCGAGACTGGGGCATCTCCAGGGCATATGTCCGCAACTGAGCAAGCGTGCTGCGACACACCATGAGGAGAGTGATGACCAGGATAGCGCGGATCCGGATATGCAATCCGAGATACCAGAGGCGGAAGTATATGGACTGTATTCATTGCTAATAAAGAGCCAACCGATAATGATTAATTTGAAACTTAAAGGTGTGCCGGTACTGATGGAATTGGACACGGGTGCGAGTCAATCAATAATGAGCCAGAGGACATTCGACAAGCTGTGGGATACTAAGGCTGTGAGGCCTAAGCTGAGTCCAGTCAATGCAAAGTTGCGTACGTACACTATAGAATTCTTAACGGTGATTGGCAATGCAGTAGTCAAGATGTCGTATGATGATGCAGTTCATGATTTGCCATTATGGATTGTTCCAGGCAAGAATTGGCTAGAAAAGATCAAATGGAATTGGAACGATATCAATGTCGTTGGAGGATGATACTTCATGTGCTCAAGTGCTGAGCAAGTTCCCCTCGCTGTTTGAACCAGGCATCAGCAATTTCACGGAAGCCAAGGTGCAGATCCACGTAGACTCGGATACAAGACCAGTCCATCATAAAGCTCGGGCAGTTCCGTACATGATGAGGGAGAAGGTCGAAATCGAACTGGACAGACTCCAGCGTGAAGAGGTCATATCACCGGTCGAATTTAACAAATGGGCCAGCCCCATTGTTCCTGTGTTGAAGAGTGATGGCACTGTCAGGATTTGTGGAGACTACAAGGTTACAATCAACCGAGTTTCAAAACAGGATCAATACCCGTTACCGAAGGCTGATGACCTGTTTGCAACGCTAGCCGGGGGAAGTCGTTCGCTAAACTGGATCTGACGTTGGCCTACATGACACAGGAGCTGGTCGAGATGTTGAAGAAACTTACGTGCATCAACACTCATAAAGGACTGTTTATCTACATCAAGTGTCCTTTCGGAATTCGCTCGGCTGCAGCCATATTTCAGAGGAACATGGAGAGTCTACTGAAGTCCGTCCTTGGAACTGTCTTGTTCCAAGATGACATCCTGGTCACAAGTCATGAAACTGCCGAACATCTGAACAACTGGAAGAGGTTCTACATCGTTTGGACAAAGTGGGATCAGACTGAAATGTTCGAAGTGCGTCTTCATGGCACCGGAAGTCGAATTCCTGGGGAGGAAAATTGCTGCTGACGGCATCAGGCCTATGGACTCGAAAACCAAGGCCATCAAAAATGCACCCAAGCCTCAGAATGTGACGGAGCTGCATTCGTTCCTTGATCTACTCGACTACTACGGTAATTTCCTACCTAGATTGAGCACTTCATTCGAGCCACTGCACATGCTGCTAAGAAAAAGCGACAACTGGGTTTGCGGTGTGTCTCAAGATAGAGCTTTTGAGAAAGCTACTAATCTGCTTTGCTCTAACAAACTGCTGGTACATTATGATCCATGTAAGCGTCTAGTATTGGCCTGTGATACTTCGTCATATGGAGTTGGTTGCGTGCTCCAACAAACTAATGAGTCAGGTAAACTACAACCTGTTGCGTATGCTTCTAAAAGTTTGTCAAAGACGGAAAGAGCCTACAGCATGGTAGAAAAAATAGCCTGTGTGTATGGGGTTAAAAAGATACCTGTTTGGTCTTCGGTTTGAACTGGAAATAGATCACAAGCCACTCATTTCATTGTTTTCGGAAAACAAAAGTTTTAAATACCAATGCATCATCCCGCATCCAGAGGTGGGCGCCGACATTATCTGCCTATCATTATATCATTCGCCATAGACCTGGCACCGAGAATTGTGCCGATGCATTAAGCCATCTGCCGTTGCCCACACCGGAGGAGGAGACGCTACAACCTGCAGACCTACTGTTAGTTATGGATGCTTTTGAAAGTGAAGGAACCCCTGTCACGTCTCGACAAATTAAGACCTAGACCAGCCAGGACCCGATATTAGTGGTGATTGGTCTGCCATACCCAAGCAAATGGGTGATAAGACCAAATCTTACAACCGTCGCAAAGACGAACTATCCATTCAGTCAGGTTGTTTACTGTCAGGTAATCATGTTGTTATGCCTAAGAAAGGCAGAGAGATATTTGTGCATGATCTACATAGCACTCATCCCAGTATTGACATGATGAAAGCTATTGCCAGGTCTCATGTATGGTGGCCTGGAATTGACTCTGATCTGGAATCATGTGTGCATCAGTGCAACACTTGCATGCAGCTTCATAAAGTACCAGTGGAATCGCCGCTGAGTCTGTGGTCGTGTCCATCTAAACCATGGTCCAGGATCCACATTGACTTTGCAGGTCCCTTCCTGGGAAAGATGTTTTTAGTTGTGGTGAATGCATATTCCAAGTGGATAGTGTTAGGTCTCAAATAAAGCAATGTGACTGAGTACTGTAGACTTGAGTAAGTGTGACCTTAGTCTCTTTATTCTGACTCCAGAGTATGGGAGGCCTGCTTATATGCTGGGATCCCTTGGGATTCCAACAGATGCGCCCTCTGGTGGCGGTAGAACGCTGGTTACAAGATGTTGCAAACATAACACCACTCCCCCCCCCCCCCAAAGTCAATAGTACACTTATTTACAGAACGAGACAATCTGGGGCTTTCCGCTTTCCGCTCCCGAGTCGATCGTCTTGGTACAAACACAGGTGCAGGTGAGTTGGCTGGGCCTTCGCTGGGCTGCTGCGCAACTGGCCTTGCTGGGCTGCCGGGGATGATGAGTTCAGCTTACTGATTAACCATGATGTCGGTTGCCACTTGTGTGTGTATCGGAGGGTCGAAGTTGGTGATGTCCTCTTCAGGTTGCTCGTGGCTGTCTGTGAATCGCAGTTTGGTTTGATCCAAATGCTTTCTGCAAGTTAGTCCATTTGGAAGTTTGACCTCAAACAACCTACTCCCTTCATTGGCTACGACAGTGCCAGCAAGCCATTTGGGACCATGTCCATAGTTGAGTACAAATACAGGGTCATTGACTTCAATATCGTGTGACAAGTTTGCGCGATCATGGTACATGCTTTGTTGATGCCCTCGACATGATCGTGGCGATCAGGGTAGACTAGAGAGAGCCTTGTTTTGATTGCCCTTTTCATGAGCAGTTCAGCAGGGGGAACCCTGGTGAGTGAGTGGGGTCTTGTGCGGCAGCTGAGCAGGACTCAGGACAGGCGGGTCTGCAGGGAGCCTTCCGACACACGTTTCAAGCTTTGCTTGATGGTTTGGACTGCCCGTTCTGCCTAGCCATTAGATGCGGGCTTGAACGGGGTAGATGTGACGTGCTTGATCCCATTGCGGGTCATGAATTCCTTGAATTCAGCGCTGGTGAAGCACGGCCCATTGTCGCTGACAAGGACATCAGGCAGGCCGTGCATGGCAAGCATGGCTCGTAGGCTTTCGATGGTGGCAGTGGACGTGCTTACAGACAATATTACAGACTCAATCCATTTTGAATAAGCATCCACAACAACCAAAAACATTTTGCCTAGAAACAGGCCAGCAAAGTCAATGTGGATCCTAGACCACGGTTTGGAGGGCCATGACCACAAACTTAGCGGTGCTTCCCTGGATGCATTGCTCAGTTGAGAGCAAGTGTTGCAGTGGGACATGTATGACTCCAAATCTGAGTTGATGCCGGGCCACCACACATGGGATCTGGCTATAGCTTTCATCATTACTATGCCTGGATGGGTACTGTGTCGGTCACGTATGAACGTTTCCCTGCCTTTCTTAGGCAAAACCACGTGATTACTCCACAAAAGACAGTCCGCCTGTATGGACATATCGTCTTTGCGCTGCTGGAACAACTTGATCTCTTCATGCATCTCTGCTGGGACGCTGGACCAGCTCCCATGGAGGACACAGTTTTTTTACAAGGGACAGTAAAGGATCCTGGCTGGTCCAGGTCCTGAACTGGCGGGTCGTAACGGGTGACTTTTCGTTTTCAAATGCATCCATCACCAAGAGCAAGTCTGCAAGCTGTGCCATTTCCACCCCGGTGGTGGGCAATGGTAGCCGACTGAGAGCATCAGCGCAGTTCTCTGTGCCTGGCTTGTGGCAAATTACATAATTATATGTAGAAAGCGTGAGCGCCCATTTTTGGATGCGAGCAGAGGCATAGGTGTGAATACCTTTACTCTCTGAGAATAGCAATATGAGCGGCTTATGGTCAGTTTCTAACTCAAACTTAAACTCAAACAGATACTGGTGCATTTTTTCACCCCGTAAACGCATGCCAGAGCTTCTTTTTCAATCATGCTGTAGGCCCTTTCGGCCTTGGACAAACTCCTGGACACATAAGCAACTGGTTTGCAATGTTCCCAATTCGTTTGCTTGTTGTAACACACACCCGACCCCATACGAAGACGCATCACAAGCTAGCACTAAACATTTACATGGGTCATATAGAACAAGCAGTTTGTTGGAACATAATAGATTTCTCAAAAGCAGTCTCTTGTGATTTCCCCCATACCCAGTCATCTCTCCGGCGTAGCAACACATGTAGAGGTTCTAGCAAGGTGCTTAACTCGGGTAGGAAATTACCAAAATAATTGAGGAGTCTCAGGAACGACCGCAGCTCCGTCACATTCTGTGGTCTCGGCGCGTTCTTGATGGTCTCTGTCTTGGCGTCAGTGGGTCTGATGCCGTCTGCCGCGATTCTTCTCCCTAAGAACTCAACCTCTAGAGCCAGGAAAACACACTTCAAGCATTTCAACCTGAGTCCCACATGATCTAGCCGACTTAGAACCTCTTCCAGGTTCTGCAAGTGTTCGATGGTGTCCTGACCTGTGGTCAATATGTTATCCTGGAAAACCACGGTGCACAGAACCGACTTTAGCAGACTCTCCATGTTCCTTTGAAAAATAGCCGCGACCGATCGAATCCCAAACGTCCGATTCTATTGTAGATGAACAGACCTATTTGCGTGTTGATGCAGGTGAGGCCTTTTGAAGATTCCGCCAGCTTCTGCATCATGTAGGCCGAGGTCAGGTCCAACTTGGTGGACGTCTTCCCTCCTGCCAACGTCGCAAATAGATCGTCTACCTTGGGTAGCGGGTACTGGTCCTGCAGCAAAAAGTGGTTAATCGTTATTTTATAGTCCCCACAAATTCTGACCGTGCCATCGCCTTTGAGAACCAGAACAATCGGACTGACCCACTTATTGAACTCAACCGGTGCGATGATGCCCTCTTGTTGCAGCCTGTCCAGCTCAATCTACACTTTCTCTAGCATCATGTATGGCACCGCACGTACCTTGTGGTGGATGGGTCGTGTACTGGGAACCAAGTGGATCTGCACCTTCACCCCAGAGAAATTTCCGATGCCTGGCTCAAACAACGACGGGAACTTGCTCAAAACCTGGGCACATGAGGCGTCATCGACGGACGAAAGCGCTCAGATGTTGTCCCAGTTCCAGCGGATTTTTCCCAGCCAGCTTCTGCCGAACAGTGTGGGGCCATCTCCTGGTACAATCCATAGTGGTAGTTCGTGCACCGTGCACCGCTCCATCATAGGAGGCTTTTACTGCTGCACTGCCAATTACAGGGATCAGCTCTTTAGTGTAAGTTCTCAGCTTGGTATGAATAGGGCTCAGCTTGGGCCTTTATGCCTTGTCTTTTTGCTCATGATAGACTGACTCGCACCCGTGTCCAATTCCATGGATACTGGAATTCCGTTCAGTTCAACTTTTAACATGATCGGTGGACATTTTGTGGTGAAGGTGTGTACCCCGTACACTTCTGCCTCCTCGGTTCGAGTCTCTAGTTCAGTTTGATCCGCCATGGATCGGTCTTCTTCTGCAATGTGGTGGTTTGCAAGGTTTGCAGCTCGTCTGCACATTCGCTGGAGGTGTCCCATTGTTCCACAACCTTTGCACGCATAGTGTTTGAAGCGGCATTGATGGGCTCGATGATCACCTCCCCAACGCCAACAAGATATTAATTGCCTCGCATTCACACTTGATGGCGGACACCTGAGGTCGTCTAGCTGCAGGCGGGTACGTTTTGCCATATGCATTCCTGCCTGAAAACGACGTTACTTTGTGTACAGTACTTGCCGATGCATCTTTATGCTGCGAAATTTGTTTGGTGTTATCGCTGGTGGACATAAATGCCTGTCAACAGTCAATAGTTTGCGAAGTATAACCTCATGGCCAATGCCAAGCACAAAAAAATCTCTTAGCATTTGCTCCAGGAATCCACCGAATTCGCAATGACCTGCAAGGTATTTTAGTTCGGTGACATAGCTCGCTACTTCCTGGCCTTCAGACCGTTGACATGTATGAAATCGATACCTTGCATACAGAATGCTCTCCTTCGGACCAGCGTACACAGGTCTTCATACAATTTGGTTGTTGGTTTCACCGGAGCAAGAAGATTCTTCATGAAGCTGTAGGTTGTTGTCCCGCAGACGGTAAGGAGGATTGCCCTTCATTTGACAGCGTTCTCATTCCCTTCCAGCTCGTTGGCCACGAAGTATTGTTGAGTTGCTCCACGAAGGCTTCCCAATCGTCACCTTCTGAGAATTTCTCCAGGATACCAACAATTCCCTACATTTTCGCGTGATGGTTCGTTATCTATTACTCATCGCCAATTGTTATGTCTCAAATAAAGCAATGTGACTGAGTACATAGAAACATAGAACCATAGAAAATAGGTGCAGGAGTAGGCCATTTGGCCCTTTGAGCCTGCACCACCATTCAACAAGATCATGGCTGATCATTCCTTCAGTACCCCTTTCCTGCTTTCTCTCCATACCCCTTGATCCCTTTAGCCATAAGGGCCATATCTAACTCCCTCTTGAATATATCCAATGAACTGGCATCAACAATTCTCTGCGGTAGGGAATTCCACAGGTTAACAACTCTCTGAGTGAAGAAGTTTCTCCTCATCTCAGTCCTAAATGGCTTACCCCTTATCTTAGATGTGTCCCCTGGTTCTGGACTTCCCCAACATCGGGAACATTCTTCCCGCATCTAACCTGTCCAGTCCCGTCAGAATCTTATATTTTCTATGAGATCCCCTCTCATTCTTCTAAACTCCAGTGCATAAAGGCCCAGTTGATCCAATCTCTCCTCATATGTCAGTCCAGCCATCCCGGGAATCAGTCTGGTGAACCTTCGCTGTACTCCCTCAATAGCAAGAATGTCCTTCCTCAGATTAGGAGACTAAAACTGAACACAATATTCCAGGTGAGGCCTTACCATGGTTCTGTGCACTGCAGTAAGACCTCCCTGCTCTATACTCAAACCCCTAGCTATGAAGGCCAACATATCATTTGCCTTCTTCACCGCCTGCTGTACCTGCATGCCAACTTTCAATGACTGATGAACCATGACATCCAGGTCTCGTTGCATCTCCCCTTTTCCTAATCTGCCGCCATTCAGATAATATTCTGCCTTTGTGTTTTTGCCCCCAAAGTGGATAAATTCACATTTATCCACATTATACTGCATCTGCCATGCATTTGCCCACTCACCTAACCTGTCCAAGTCACCCTGCAGCCTCTTTGCGTCCTCCTCATAGCTCACACCGCCACCCAGTTTAGTGTCATCTGCAAACTTGGAGATATTCCTTCATCTAAATCATTAATGTATATTGTAAAGAGCTGGGGTCCCAGCACTGAGCCCTGCGGCACCCCACTAGTCACTGCCTGCCATTCTGAAAAGGACCCGTTTATCCTGACTCTCTGCTTCCTGTCTGCCAACCAGTTCTCTATCCACATCAGTACATTACCCCAATACCATGTGCTTTGATTTTGCACACCAATCTCTTGTGTGGGACCTTGTCAAAAGCCTTTTGAAAGTCGAAATACACCACATCCACTGGTTCACCCATGTCCACTCTACTAGTTACAACCTAGTATAATGTGGATAAATGTGAGGTTATCCACTTTGGTGGTAAAAACAGAGAGACAGACTATTATCTGAATGGTGACAGATTAGGAAAAGGGGAGGTGCAAAGAGACCTGGGTGTCATGGTACATCAGTCATTGAAGGTTGGCATGCAGGTGCAGCAGGCGGTTAAGAAAGCAAATGGCATGTTGGCCTTCATAGCAAGGGGATTTGAGTACAGGGGCAGGGAGGTGTTGCTACAGTTGTACAGGGCATTGGTGAGGCCACACCTGGAGTATTGTGTACAGTTTTGGTCTCCTAACCTGAGGAAGGACATTCTTGCTATTGAGGGAGTGCAGCGAAGGTTCACCAGACTGATTCCCGGGATGGCGGGACTGACCTATCAAGAAAGACTGGATCAACTGGGCTTGTATTCACTGGAGTTCAGAAGAATGAGAGGGGACCTCATAGAAACATATAAAATTCTGACGGGGTTAGACAGGTTAGATGCAGGAAGAATGTTCCCAATGTTGGGGAAGTCCAGAACCAGGGGTCACAGTCTAAGGATAAGGGGTAAGCCATTTAGGACCGAGATGCGGAGGAACTTCTTCACCCAGAGAGTGGTGAACCTGTGGAATTCTCTACCACAGAAAGTTGTTGAGGCCAATTCACTAAATATATTCAAAAAGGAGTTAGATGAGGTCCTTACTGCTAGGGGGATCAAGGGGTATGGCGAGAAAGCAGGAATGGGGTACTGAAGTTGAATGTTCAGCCATGAACTCATTGAATGGCGGTGCAGGCTAGAAGGGCCGAATGGCCTACTCCTGCACCTATTTTCTATGTTTCTATGTTTCTAACCTCAAAAATTCCAGAAGATTTGTCAAGCATGATTTCCCTTTCATAAATCCATGCTGACTTGGACCGATCCTGTCACTGCTTTCCAAATGTGCTGCTATTTCATCTTTAATAATTGATTCCAACATTTTCCCCACTACCGATGTCAGGCTAACCGGTCTATAATTACCCGTTTTCTCTCTCCCTCCTTTTTTAAAAAGTGGTATTACATTAGTTACCCTCCAGTCCATAGGGACTGATCCAAAGTCAATAGACTGTTGGAAAATGATCACCAATGCATCCACTATTTCTAGGGCTACTTCCTTAAGTAATCTGGGATGCAGACTATCAGGCCCTGGGGATTTATTGGCCTTCAATCCCATCAATTTCCCTAACACAATTTCCCACCTAATAAGGATATCCTTCAGTTCCTCCTTCTCACTAGACCCTCGGTCCCCTAGTACTTCCGGAAGGTTATTTGTGTCTTCCTTCATGAAGACAGAACAAAAGTATTTGTTTAACTGGTCTGCCATTTCTTTGTTCCCCATTATAAATTCACCTGATTCTGACTGCAAGGGACCTACGTTTGTCTTCACTAATTTTTTTCTCTTCACATATTTATAGAAGCTTTTACAGTCAGTTTTTATGTTCCCGGCAAGCTTCTTCTCTATTTTCCCCCTCCTAATTAAACCCTTTGTCCTCCTCTGCTGGATTCTAAATTTCTCCCAGTCCTCAGGTTTGCTGCTTTTTCTGGCCAATTTATATACCTCTTCCTTGGATTTAACACTATCCTTAATTTCTCTTGTTAGCCACGGTTGAGCTACCTTCCCCGTTTTATTTTTACTCCAGACAGGAATGTACAATTGTTGAAGTTCATCCATGTGATCTTTAAATGTTTGCCTTTGCCTATCCACTGTCAACCCATTAAGTATCATATGCCAGTCTATTCTAGCCAATTCACGTCTTATACCATCAAAGTTACCTTTCCTTAAGTTCAGGACCCTAGTCTTTGAATTAACACTGTACCGTAGACTTGAGTAAGTTTGACCTTAGTCTCTTTATTCTGACGCCAGAGTGCTGACACAGCATGGGAGGCCTGCTAATATGCGGTGTTTCCAAGGGATGCTCAGATCCCTTGGGACTCCAACAGATGCGCCCTCTGGTGGCGGTAGAATGCTGGTTGCAAGGTTTTTCATACAAAATAGATAGAGTGTATAATCATGTCATCCAGTACATCCACAGCTACCATTGAGAGCCTTCGTTTCATGTTTGCCACTCATGGTCTGCCCGACTTCGTTGTAAGCGACAATAGACCTTGCTTCACTAGTCTGGAGTTTCAAGAGTTCATGAAACTCAATGGTATCAAACATGTGAGGTCAGCACCATTGAAACCCGCATCTAAGGGTCAAGCAGAGCGTGCTGTCCAAAGCATCAAGCAGAGTATGAAACGTATAACTCAAGGTTCACTGCAGACTCGTTTGTCATGCATATTGCTTAGAAACATAGAAACATAGAAAATAGGTCCAGGAGTAGGCCATTCGGCCCTTCGAGCCTGCAACACCATTCAATAAGATCATGGCTGATCATCACCTCAATACCCCTTCCCTGCTTTCATAGAAACATAGTTGCAGGACAAGACCCCACACGCTTACCGGGGTCCCCCCCTGCTGAACTATTGATGAAGAGAGATCTCAAGACCAAGCTCTCTCTTGTCCACCCTAACTTGAACAATCATGTTGAATACAGACATCAAAGTCAGCAGTGGTATCATGATCGCGCTGCTGTGTCACGCGACATTTCTGTTAACGATCCTGTGTATGTACTAAATTATGGTCAAGGTCCCAAGTGGATCGCTGGTACTGATACGGCCAAGGAGCGTAACAGAGTGTTTATCGTCAAGCTCAAGAATGGGCAGACATGCAGGAAACACGTTGATCAGATAAAGCTGTGGCACACGGATGAACCGGAACAGTCTGAGAAAGACACAATCAGTGACCAACCAACCTACCCTCATTCATCAGAGGACTCTACTGTCATCAATGAATCTGGACTTTTAATCCCTGACATGGTCAATGAATCTGGACTTTTAATCCCTGACATGGTCATTGCCACTCCCATCAGATCGGCTATCCAGCCCCCAATCATAACAGACTCAGAACGCTCACCCAAGGCTGGAGTTGTACTGAGACGATCAACTCGGGAGCGGAAAGCCCCAGACCGTCTCAATTTGTAAAAAAACTGTTACTAATATCTTAAAGGGGGATATTGTCATGTATGTATGCTTGGAGTTACTAGCCACCAGGTGGCGCCACTGTCGGAGGTCATTGAGCTGTACGCATGTGTGTGTGGCCCACGTATAAAAGGCCAGCCATCTTGTAATGTAATCACTTTGGGCCCTAATAAAGCAGACCCAGGTTTGTACCTGTGTTAGTTTACAGTATTCAGTCTATCGAGTTATTACATACATAACAATAAGAGGTGATGGTATCCTCATACCTAATCCTCCTTCTCACATCACACTTCCCTCTCATCCCACAATCGCTTCTGATTTACAAGCTGCAGATGCTGGAAGCATGCACCTCTTGCTTTCCCCCTCCTCCCCTCACCACAACCCGACCCTGGTGCCTTTCTCCTTTCAGATACCCAAGAACTGCACCCTGGCCCCAGGCAGTGGTGGAACAGCATCACTTGATTTCACACTCGCAGTCAGCAGCTCAGATACTGACACTCCACATAATTTAAAGGAAAGCATAGAGGCGGGATCTGCACATGATGAGACACCAGGCATGAGTGGCTTGCAGCCAGGGCAGGGGCAAGGATAGCACAGGTGCCAGCACACGAGTTCTGCTGCAGAGGACATAGACGATTTTGATGGGACAGGCTACAACAACAACAACTTGTATTTATCATAGAATCATAGAAATTTACAACACAGAAAGAGGCCATTTGGCCCATTGTGTCTGCAGCAGATAAATATTGGCCAAGATACCAGAGAGAACTCCCTTGCTCTTCTTTAAAATAGTGCCATGGGATCTTTAATGTCCACTGGAGAGGTGGGACCTTGGTTTAATGTCTCATCCGAAAGACGATCCCTCTAACAGTGCAGCACTCCCTCAGTGTCAGCCTAGATTTTTGTGCTCAAGTCTCTGGAGTGGGACTTGAACCCACAACCTTCTGACTCAGAGGCGAGAGTGCTACCCACTGAGTCACAGCTGACACATATAGCGCCTTTAATGTGGAAAAATGTCCCAAGGTGCTTCACAGAAGCGTAATAATACAAAATTTGAAATCAAGTCACATAAGGAGAAATAAATGAGGGAAGAGAGGCGGAGAGGTTGAGGGAGGGTATTCAAGAGCTTAGGGGATTGGCAGCTGAAGGCACGGCCACCAATGATTGAGCGATTAAAATCAGGAACGCTTAAGAGGCCAGAATTAGAGGAGCATAGATATCTCAGGGGGGTTGTGGGGCTGGAGAAAATTACAGAGATAGGGACAGGCGATGCCATGGAGGGGTTTGAAAACAAGGATTAACCAGGAGCCAATGTAGGTCAGTGAGCACAGGTGTGATGGATGAACGGGACTTGGGGCGAGTTAGGGCATGGGCAGCAGAGTTTTGGACACTCATTGACTTCACAATCTGCATCATTTCCATTTCTGCAGCGGACGCTGGCAACAGCAGTGTGCCGACCTGTTGAAAATGGCAGAAGCCGCGGGACCCGCCAGAAGTAGGTGGAAGCGAGTGGGCCGTCATTTTTTCATTGGCCACACTGAAGCCCCGAATTTCTAGGCCTGACAAATTAACATGTGAAGAATCACATGGAAACATGCATGTCACTACTCTGCTGTGCAGTGCACTAACAGATTAATAACTGCGTACAACCTGCTAAATATTATTTAACAGCTCATTAAAAACAAGGTTTTGATGCTTTGTTTTCTTGTTTTTGGCTCTAATCTGCCTGATTTTCCAATATCGGTTGCACTCAGGCAATCCAGTGTGCCTTGATGCTGACCCAGAAAATTATTTCTATTATGTTTTTTATGTGATCCATATGTGTTGGAAAAATGGCATTAAGTAGTAATTCTGTAGCTTATATCTACATCACATTGCTACACAGGAAATATTAAATTAAACCTCAATATCTGTAGCCACTCCTGTGTATGTAAAGACCTCTACACATTTCTTCTTTTAATAATATTGTTCACATCTTTTTCGAAAGTACCTGCATTTCTGTTGAAAGCTCCCTTTCTGAAAACCTGAAGAAAATCCTCTACAGAGGTGACATCAACTTCCGTGAGTCCTTCAACAGACACGCTGTCATCGCTTTCGTGTATCCGAATTTTATCCGAATGTTGAATGTTCTGAAACATAGAAATACATAGAATGATTTGTATTTTTGTTCAATTCTTTGGTCAAAGACTGCTCATTATCTCACCACAGTCATCAATGCCCTTCTGATTGGTTGTCATGAGACATGACACAAGAAGGGGAAACCATATAATTTCAGTCTCCTCCCCTAAACATGGAACATCTCATTATCACCCAGCACTCTTATCAATCAGTGTAGCTAAAAAAATAACAAAACTCTCTTGAATGAAACCAGCAAACTTAACCAACAGCTAACTTTGGAACTCACAAGTTTTGTTTTGGAATCAAGGCTACTGAAAGTAGGGAAGTAGTTAATCTTTAGCCATACAGCTCTTGTGGTTATGTTATTGACCAGTAATCCAGAGGCTAGGAATAATAATCCAGAGAGTGTGAGTAGCACTTTGAGAACCTGAATCCGGTAAAAGTGACCATAAAGCTGTCGCATTGTCATAAAAACCCAATTTGTTGGGAAGGAAACCTGCCACCCTTACCCAGTCTAGCCTATAAGTGACTCCAGTCCCATAGCAAAGTGGTTGACTCTTAACTACCTTCTAAAGTGGGTAGAGATCAGTTGTATCAAACCACTACACTGCAGTGGTTCAAGAAGAAAGTCCATCACTAGGACAATAAATAACAGCCTTGCCCACGATGCCCACATCCCACAATGAATATTTTTTTTAAATCACGGGCAGCATCAATAAAAGTATTGATTTTGGATTATAAGGAAAAATGCTGCTTATGAGAATTACTGTGAAACTGTAGAGAAAGTAAACAGTTATATAAAAATCCTAAACTGCAACAATCTCAATCTGATGCCAGCACATCAGATAAGAAAGGATGATCAATTGTTGACTTGGTTTAGCAAGTGATATTCCAGTTATAAAGGGTAGAGTTGGAAATAATGATATTGCCTGGGAAAGAGTTCGACAGGTAGGAGAAACTAAATGTGAAGCTTTGTCACTGGTAGGTCACATAGGCCCCAAAATTTGTCAACTGCCGCTCCTGCCCGTTTCTCGGCCATACCCGGGCGGTCCTTGCTTTTTTACCAACCGCTACCGCTGGGGCCAATTGGGCACGAGGTTCATCCTGGTTTCCTTGGCGGGAGCGGGAGCGGCAGGCAGCGGGCTGTAGCGGGCAGTAGCGGAAGTTGGTGGTAGGTGCAGACCTCTCGACTCGGGAAAGATCGGAGACCATGCGCAAGATATGGGATTTTTTTTGGGTCGTTTTTTTTAATGCCGAACTCACTTTTCCCGCGATTGGGGCTGAGGGGTCAGCCACACATGCGCAGAAAAACTCGGGCGTGACTTCCACCTGACAGTTAGAGAAGGAAATCATTGAGAGAGAGGGAAGAGAATCATCAGCCATCCACCTTGAAAAACTATCATGAGTGGTAAAAAAGTTGCGAGGAAGCCCAATGCAGGGAGGCTCAGAACTCCATGGTTTACTGAGGATAGAGCTGAAGGCACTTGCCTCTGAGGTGGAGCACTGTTACAGAGAGCTCACCTGGGACGGTCATGACAAGCTAGCCCTGCCCCAATATAAACGCATTTGGCAGGAGATTGGGGAGCCGTGTCCGCAGTTGGCACCATGGTTCGGGATGGAGACCAGTGCAGGGAGAGATGGAACGATGTGGTAGTGGCAGCAAGAGTAAGTAAAGATCTTATTGATGCACTCCCGTACTACTGACAAAGTATATGTAGCCGTACTGCGTGTGTGTGTGTTATGCATCTGCAAACTGGTTAAAGATTGCAACTTTTACTTCTGCAGAGGAAAAAAACAACTCAAAGCAGTGTGGCACGGGAGGGGGCCCATCACATGTCATCGAACTGACTGACATCAAGGAGCGTGCCTTGGCACACATGGGGGTGGCCAATCCCATGCTACAGCATGGTAAGTTAATCATAATCTCCGGTCTGTGTTACGCTCATATCATGCAAGGTAATGCAATGTGATGTCAAATGCATTTTATGTACTGTCTGTTGGCCATTTTTGATGTATCACTGGTAGTTCTTGAAATAAGACTGTAATACATGACGGTACTTATGTCAGTGTTACCAACACTCCCCTGCGCAGCCGCCCCCCCCCCCCCCACCCTGTGGCTAAATACTGAAATATTGTATTGTATTTGCAGGTGATGAATCGGAGAGCACTGACTTAGGCACCCCATCCACCCCTGGCACGCAAAGGCCATGTGCACCAACACCTTCCACCTCAACCTCATCAGGAGCCTGCCCCAGCAGCTCCTACTGTCACCCCCTCAACATCCCCCATAGCTCCCACCTCCACCTCTGCAATCCACAGAGATGAAGACCAGGAGGAAGAACAGGGAGAATGGCCAGAGTTTGTCCTACTTGAGCTCAAGGAGGTGGAAGAGGAGGACTCCATCCTCTTGACATGTTGCCACCTGTGTGCACAACATCGGTATCGGGGTCCGAGTTTTGGGGGTTTGACTTGGAGGAAGCGAGACCAAGCATTGTGAAGCACTGCACCACTGATACAGCAAGGAGATGATGCTGCAAGACGGGCGGAAGCAATGCAGGAAATGGTTCAGCTGTCGAGGACGAGCGCGACCTAGGTCGAGAACTCCTCCAGGCCATAGCTGGTATAGCTGCCAACATCGCCTCATTTGCAGAGCAGCATACCAACAGTGCAGCGAACCGTCGAGTCTGTCGATGCCATGTGGCAATCGATGATCTTGGGATATGGCATGCCATACCAGCCAGGCCAACTGAACCAGAGGATCGGGAGATGCCAGCGTCTTCTAGCTCAGCGCCACCACTCTCTCCCCGACGAACATGACAACAGCGCTCCGGGTGCACTGCTACACCGACATGGTGAAGGGCAGGGGTGCAGGTCGGCGTGGGGATGGGCAACCCATCAAGAGGAGAATGGAGGAGGGGAAGAGAGGTGGTGGGAGTGGGTAGAGGGTTGGGTGTTGGTGATGTTTGTATATATTATTCATGTTGTTGGTGTTTAAGATGTTGCCTTTTGATGTTAAATTTACTGTTTTGGGAAATTGTTGTATATGCTGACGATGGATATACTCCATGTCTAGTCACTGTGTGACTGCATAAGATGGAGACTTGTTTACCTGATGTACTAACAATAAGGTTTACACTGTGTACATACATGCTGGCACCAGTAGAGGGTGCAACTGGTGGAGACCGGGGGTTTTCTGCCCTGGTGGCAGGGCCCTGCATAAAAGGCTGCACATCATGCTTGTACAGCACTCTGGAGTTTGGAATAAAGGACCAAGGTCACTACACTTTGAGTACAACAATTTCCTCGTGGAGTCATTCATAAGTACATTATAGACATAACAACTGGCAACAAGAATAAGGACTTTCACGCGATATTATGGCTACCTTTGGCACACTAAAAGACTTCGCAGAGGGTAATGATTGGGATGCCTTCACGGAAAGGCTCGAGCAATATTTTGTGGCAAACGACCTGGCAGGGGAGATGGACACATTGGCGGAACAGTCCAAGGTTATACTGCTGACCAGTTGTGGGCCCGAGGTCTACCACCTCGTCAGGGACTTGCTGGCACCCACAAAGGCCAAGGATAAGACAAACGATGAGCTGACTGAACTAATTCGCGACCAACTAAAACCAAAACAGAGCATCCTCACGGCCAGGCACAGATTCTACACTCACCGCAGACCTGAGGGCCAGGAGATTGCAAAATATGCTGCCGACCTCAGGAGATTTGCGGCACCGTGTGATTTTGGCACGCACCTCAACGAAGCATTGCGAGACATTTTCGTTATAGGAATTGGCCACAAGGGCCTCCCTCACAAGTTATTATCTGCCGACACCACAACCAACCTGCAGAAAGCCATCGGCATCAGTCAGGCATTCATGACCTCGATCCTGCAGCACCAAGCAAATTATTCATCCTGTGGACTCAAACCCAGCAAGTACTGTACACAGAATGGTGCCTTTCACAGGCAAGACTGTAGAATGTGGCTCTGCCCAGGGCAGAGAGCACGGACCTCAGGGTTCCAGAACTCAGAGTCCGCCGAGGGGTGCTAATCGAGTAGCACCACACTGGCGTTGCGGAGGAAACCATAGGGCTCACAAGTGTCGGTTTACGGAGTACGTATGCAAAGCCTGTAACACGAAGGGCCACCTCCAGTGTATGTGTAAAAGAAATACAACTTACCATCTAGCAGAGGAGTTAGTAGATGATTTTGAATCCAGCGGGGAGTATGATGATTTGGCTAGAGAGGCAGCTCAGCCCCAAGAAGAAGTGTATGGAGCGTATACCTGCACCACCGATTGTCCTCCAGTGAAGATGGAAGTCGAGATAAACGGCGTTCCAGTCTTCATGGAAGTGGACACGGGAGCGAGCCAGTGATAAGCCAGGATGTCTTCAATGGCTATGGAACGAAAAACGACCCGAGCTGGTTCCAGTACAGGAAAAGTTGCGCACCTATACCAAGAAGCTGATCCCAGTCCTTGGTAGTACGGATGTAAGTGTAATCCATAATGGCGTGGTGCACAATTTACCTCTGTGGATTGTTGCAGGTGATGGTCCAACGCTACTCAGAAGGTGGATGGGAAAGATCCAGTGGAAATGAGAAGACCTCTTCACTCCAGCAATCGATGTCCCCCGTGCTCAGAGGCAGAGCAAAACCTCACCTTCGCTTGGGCCAGGCACCAGAGAACAGACCAGCGCAGCACGACTGTGTGGCAATGATCCAACCGGAACGACCTAAAAGTACCTTCCCGGCTCCAGTGGCAGGAGTCCTGGGGAGGAAGATCGAATTCACAGGCACTCTTCCAGCTTTTATGGCAGAATCGCGGAGAGAAAGATCAAGGCAGTCGACCTCGAGGACCAAGGCAAGATGGCGTTCCTGCTGCAGCGAGGGGCAGCGTGACTGAAACAAAAGATGGCCACGGCAACATCACGAGGTGCAACGCTGAGTGACCAACACGTGGTGTCTAACAAAGGATTTGATTGGGGTAAAGCCAGCAGGGTTCTCTTAAAGGAGACCTGCAACCAACTGAACTTAAAGCGACATTGTGTGCATGGCAATCAATGTAACAAACCGATTATGCTTGTGAACAAGATGCTGTTGCGAGATGTCGGTACCAGTCCTAATGTAAAGAACAAAATGTTGCGAGATGTCGGGAATCGAGTGTCCCCAAGAGTAGCAAGCGAGCGAATTCAGGAGGGTAAAGGCGCTGATCCTGATACCCTGCCCCAGGTCTATCCCACGCTGCAGGCACCCGATGGTGCCATTCGCCATGGACCTGGAAACGAAAACAGCGCCAATACGCGCAGTTGGCCACCGTTGACCACCACTCGGGTGTGGACGCACAGCCCCCAGACCCAGTCACTACCTCGGCCATGGCCGGGAGCGAAAGGTCAGAACCAACGAGTTCCCCAAACGGGACCTGGAACAGCCAGGTTCCCAACATCGTGAGAGAGTAAGCAGAAGACTCTGCAGCCCTCAAAGGAGGACGTGGAGGCCACACACATCTATGGCTCTGCTAACCACAAGGCCCTGAGTCCTGGCTAGGTGAGCGAACCAAGCCCACCCCGCCAGCAGGGGGCGCAGCGCCGCCATCAGACGACTAGGACCCCGTCCGGTTGCTCTGGAACTAGCGTCCTCGCATACCTGTACTGCTACCTCAGTACTGACCATGACTAAACCATAAATGCAATATACCCAATCCTGGCACATGACTGTAAAACGTAACGAATGTAAGTCACTGAACCAAGGTGTCACGATACAAACTGTAAAAAAATATTTTTTTCTTCTTCCTTTATTTGTACTTGCACTGTGTCTGATCCTGTATGTTAATATAACGGGCCAGCTGCATGATCTCGCTGTGGGTGGGGGTGGGGGGGGGGGGGCGGGGTAATGGATGTATATAGCCATGGACACACACATGGATCACACCCAGAACCCACTGGAACCTCCACCACATCATCAAACCATCCAATCTGATAACCACTACTCAACGTTGTGGCAAACGGATTTGGGGGTTAACAGGGAGAGAGCCAAGCCAAAGCACAGCCAAGGTGCAAGGGCTATTGGCACTTAAGTCTTGGGAGAGCTAAGCCAGAGCACATAGTGCAAAGGTAATTGGCACAAAATGTTGTGTATCTGTAAAGCATGCACTCCCATGTTCTGCCACCAGGGAGCGCATCCCCTGAAGTCCAAAGGGATCCCAGCATCCCTTAGGAGCACTGTATATAAGCCGGCCCCTAAGGCCTGTTACTCACTCTGGAGTGTCTTAATAAAGACTGAGGTCACTGTTACTTTAACCTTCCTGTGTGCAGTCTCATCTGTGTTAGTAACCGCAGGAACCGTAGGAATCGCAGGATAGCACAGATGAATACGTGGCTTGAGCAGTGGTGCAGCAGGGAGGGATTCAAATTCCTGGGACATTGGAACCGGTTCTGGGGGAGGTGGGACCAGTACAAACCGGACGGTCTGCACCTGGGCAGGACCGGAACCAATGTCCTAGGGGGAGTGTTTGCTACTGCTGTTGGGGAGGAGTTAAACTAATAAGGCAGGGGGATGGGAACCAATGCAGGGAGACAGAGGGAAACAAAATGGAGACAGAAGCAAAAGACAGAAAGAGATGAGTAAAAGTGGAGGGCAAAGAAACCCAAGGCAAAAACAAAAAGAGCCACTGTACAGCAAAATTATAAAGGGTCAAAGCGTAATAAAAAGGCAAGCATGAAAGCTCAGTGCCTCAATGCGAGGAGTATTAGGAACCCAGGAGAGGGCTCTGAGCTAGTTAGAGTGGGTGAGAGCTCAGATGAACAGGACCCCAAGAAAGAATGCAAAAGGCAGGAGGCAACAGAGCAGAGTAGCACTGGGGTAAGTGTAAACCACAAGGTGATAGGAAGGGACAATATGTATGAATATAAAGGGGCTGCAGGAGGGGTCAAAATAAAATCATGGTTTAAAAACTAGTATTAAAACACTCTACCTAAACGCACACAGCATTCGAAATAAAGTAAATAAGTTGACGGCACAGATCATTACAAATGGGTATGATTTGGTGGCCATTACAGAAACGTGGTTGCAGGGTGGCCAAGACTGGGAATTAAACATACAGGTGTATCTGACAATTCGGAAGGATAGACAAGAAGGGAAAGGAGGTGGGGTAGCTCTGTTAATAAAGGATGATATCAGGGCAGTTGTGAGAGATGATATTGGCTCTAATGAACAAAATGTTGAATCATTGTGGGTGGAGATTAGAGATAGTAAGGGGAAAAAGTCACTGGTGGGCGTAGTTTATAGGTCCCCAAATAATAACTTCACGGTGGGGCAGGCAATAACCAAGGGAATAATGGAGGCATGTGAAAAAGGAACGGCAGTAATCATGGGGGATTTTAACCTACATATCGATTGGTCAAATCAAATCGCACGGGGTAGCCTGGAGGAAGAAGTCATAGAATGCATACGGGATTCTTTCTTAATACAGTATGTTACAGAACCTACAAGGGAGCAAGCTATCTTAGATCTGGTCCTGTGTAATGAGACAGGAATAATAAACGATCTGCTAGTAAAAGATCCTCTCGGAATGAGTGATCACAGTATGGTTGAATTTGTAATACAGATTGAGGGTGAGGAAGTAGTGTCTCAAACGAGCATACTATGCTTAGACAAAGGGGACTACAGTGGGATGAGGGCAGAGTTAGCTAAAGTAGACTGGGAACACAGACAAAACGGTGGCACAATTGAGGAACAGTGGAGGACTTTTAAGGGGCTCTTTCATAGTGCTTAACAAAAATATATTCCAGTGAAAAAGAAGGGCAGTAAGAGAAGGGATAACCAGCTGTAGATAATCAAGGAAACAAAGGAGCGTATCAAATTAAAAACCAATGCGTATAAGGTGGCCAAGGTTAGTGGGAAACTAGAAGATTGGGAAAATTTTAAACGACAGCAAAGAATGACTAAGAAAGCAATAAAGAAAGGAAAGATAGATTACGAAAGTAAACTTGCACAAAACATAAAAACAGATAGTAAAAGCTTTTACCGATATATAAAACGGAAGAGAGTGACTAAAGTAAATGTTGGTCCCTTAGAAGATGAGAAGGGGGATTTAATAATGGGAAATGTGGAAATGGCTGAGACCTTAAACAATTATTTTGCTTTGGTCTTCACAGTGGAAGACACAAAAACCATGCCAAAAATTGCTGGTCACGGGAATGTGGGAAGGGAGGACCTTGAGACAATCACTATCACTCGGGAGGTAGTGCTGGACAGGCTAATGGGACTCAAGGTAGACAAGTCCTCTGGTCCTGATGAAATGCATCCCAGGGTATTAAAAGAGATGGTGGAAGTTATAGCAGATGCATTCGTTATAATCTACCAAAATTCTCTGGACTCTGGGAGGTACCAGCGGATTGGATAGCAGCTAATGTAACGCCTCTGTTTAAAAAAGGGGGCAGACAAAAGGCAGGTAACTATAGGCCGGTTAGTTTAACATCTGTAGTGGGGAAAATGCTTGAAGCTATCATTAAAGAAGAAATAGCGGGACATCTAGATAGGAATAGTGCAATCAAGCAGACGCAACATGGATTCATGAAGGGGAAATCATGTTTAACTGATTTACTGGAATTCTTTGAGGATAGAATAAAAGGAAAAGGAGGTGGGGTAGCATTGCTGGTTAAAGAGGAGATTAATGCAATAGTTAGGAAAGACATTAGCTTGGATGATGTGGAATCTATATGGGTAGACCTGCAGAACACCAAAGGGCAAAAAACGTTAGTGGGAGTTGTGTACAGACCTCCAAACAGTAATAGTGATGTTGGGGAGGGCATCAAACAGGAAATTAGGGGTGCATGCAATAAAGGTGCAGCAGTTATAATGGGTGACTTTAATATGCACATAGATTGGGCTCGCCAAACTGGAAGCAATACGGTGGAGGAGGAGGATTTCCTGGAGTGCATAAGGGATGGTTTTCTAGACGAATATGTCGAGGAATCAACTGGGGGGGAGACCATCTTAGACTGGGTGTTGTGTAATGAGAGAGGACTAATTAACAATCTCATTGTGCGAGGCCCCTTGGGGAAGAGTGACCATAATATGGTGGAATTCTGCATTAGGATGGAGAATGAAACAGTTAATTCAGAGACCATGGTCCAGAACTTAAAGAAGGGTAACTTTGAAGGTATGAGGCGTGAATTGGCTAGGATAGATTGGCGAATGATACTTAAGGGGTTGACTGTGGATGGGCAATGGCAGACATTTAGAGACCGCATGGATGAATTACAACAATTGTACATTCCTGTCTGGCGTAAAAATAAAAAAGGGAAGGTGGCTCAACCGTGGCTATCTAGGGAAATCAGGGATCGTATTAAAGCCAAGGAAGTGGCATACAAATTGGCCAGAAATAGCAGCGAACCTGGGGACTGGGAGAAATTTAGAACTCAGCAGAGGAGGACAAAGGGTTTGATTAGGGCAGGGAAAATGGAGTACGAGAAGAAGCTTGCAGGGAACATTAAGGCGGATTGCAAAAGTTTCTATAGGTATGTAAAGAGAAAAAGGTTAGTAAAGACAAACGTAGGTCCCCTGCAGTCAGAATCAAGGGAAGTCATAACGGGGAACAAAGAAATGGCAGACCAATCGAACAAGTACTTTGGTTCCGTATTCACTAAGGAGGACACAAACAACCTTCCGGATATAAAAGGGGTCAGAGGGTCTAGTAGGGAGGAGGAACTGAGGGAAATCTTTATTAGTTGGGAAATTGTGTTGGGGAAATTGATGGGATTGAATGGCCGATAAATCCCCAGGGCCTGATGGACTGCATCCCAGAGTACTTAAGGAGGTGGCCTTGGAAATAGCGGATGCATTGACAGTCATTTTCCAACATTCCATTGACTCTGGATCAGTTCTTATCGAGTGGAGGGTAGCCAATGTAACCCCACTTTTACAAAAAGGAGGGAGAGAGAAAACAGGGAATTATAGACCGGTTAGCCTGACCTCAGTAGTGGGTAAAATGATGGAATCAATTATTAAGGATGTCATAGCAGCGCATTTGGAAAATGGTGACATGATAGGTCCAAGTCAGCATGGATTTGTGAAGGGGAAATCATGTTTGACAAATCTTCTGGAATTTTTTGAGGATGTTTCCAGTAAAGTGGACAAAGGAGAACCAGTTGATGTGGTATATTTGGACTTTCAGAAGGCTTTCGACAAGTTCCCACACAAGAGATTAATGTGCAAAGTTAAAGCACATGGGATTGGGGGTAGTGTGCTGACGTGGATTGAGAACTGGTTGTCAGACAGGAAGCAAAGAGTAGGAGTAAATGGGTACTTTTCAGAATGGCAGGCAGTGACTAGTGGGGTACCGCAAGGTTCTGTGCTGGGGCTCCAGCTGTTTACATTGTACATTAATGATTTAGACGAGGGGATTAAATGTAGTATCTCCAAATTTGCGGATGACACTAAGTTGGGTGGCAGTGTGAGCTGCGAGGAGGATGCTATGAGGCTGCAGAGTGACTTGGATAGGTTAGGTGAGTGGGCAAATGCGTGGCAGATGAAGTATAATGTGGATAAATGTGAGGTTATCCACTTTGGTGGTAAAAACAGAGAGACAGACTATTATCTGAATGGTGACAGATTAGGAAAAGGGGAGGTGCAACGAGACCTGGGTGTCATGGTACATCAGTCATTGAAGGTTGGCATGCAGGTACAGCAGGCGGTTAAGAAAGCAAATGGCATGTTGGCCTTCATAGCGAGGGGATTTGAGTACAGGGGCAGGGAGGTGTTGCTACAGTTGTACAGGGCCTTGGTGAGGCCACACCTGGAGTATTGTGTACAGTTTTGGTCTCCTAACTTGAGGAAGGACATTCTTGCTATTGAGGGAGTGCAGCGAAGATTCACCAGACTGATTCCCGGGATGGTGGGACTGACCTATCAAGAAGGATTGGATCAACTGGGCTTGTATTCACTGGAGTTCAGAAGAATGAGAGGGGACCTCATAGAAACATTTAAAATTCTGACGGGTTTAGACAGGTTAGATGCAGGAAGAATGTTCCCAATGTTGGGGAAGTCCAGAACCAGGGGTCACAGTCTAAGGATAAGGGGTAAGCCATTTAGGACCGAGATGAGGAGAGACTTCTTCACCCAGAGAGTGGTGAACCTGTGGAATTCTCTGCCACAGAAAGTGGTTGGGGCCAATTCACTAAATATATTCAAAAGGGAGTTAGATGAAGTCCTTACTACTCGGGGGATCAAGGAGTATCGCGAGAAAGCAGGAAGGGGGTACTGAAGTTTCATGTTCAGCCATGAACTCATTGAATGGCGGTGCAGGCAAGAAGGGCTGAATGGCCTGCTCCTGCACCTATTTTCTATGTTTCTATGTTTCTATATAATGAGCATGGTGGATAGAGGTGTACTGATGGATGTGGTGTATTTAGATTTCCAAAAGGCATTCGATAAGGTGCCATACAAAAGGTTACTGCAGAAGATAAAGGTACGCGGAGTCAGAGGAAATGTATTAGCATGGATCGAGAATTGGCTGGCTAACAGAAAGCAGAGAGTCGGGATAAATGGGTCCTTTTCGGGTTGGAAATCGGTGGTTAGTGATGTGCCACAGGGATCGGTGCTGGGACCACAACTGTTTAAAATATACATAGATGACCTGGACGAGGGGACAGAGTATAGTGTAACAAAATTTGCAGATGACACAAAGATTAGTGGGAAAGCGGGTTGTGTAGAAGACAAAGAGAGGCTGTTAAGCGAATTGACAGATGGAATACAATGTCGGAAAATGTGAGGTCATCCACGTTGGGGAAAAAAAAACAGTAAAAGGGAATATTATTTGAATGGGGAGAAATTACAACATGCTGCGGTGCAGAGGGGCCTGGGGGTCCTTGTGCATGAATCCCAAAAAGTTAGTTTGCAGGTGCAGCAGATAATCAGGAAGGCGAATGTAATGTTGGCCTTCATTGCCAGAGGGATGGAGTACAAAAGCAGGGAGGTCCTGCTGCAACTGTACAGGGTATTGGTGGGGCCGCACCTGGAGTACTGCGTGCAGTTTTGGTCACCTTACTTAAGGAAGGATATACTAGCCTTGGAGGGGGTACAGAGACGATTCACGAGGCTGATTCCGGAGATGAGGGGGTTACCTTATGATGATGGTTTGAGTAGATTGGGTCTTTACTCGTTGGAGTTCAGAAGGATGAGGGGTGATCTTATAGAAACATTTAAAATAATGGAAGGGATAGACAAGATAGAGGCAGAGAGGTTGTTTCCACTGGTTGGGGAGACTAGAACTAGGGGGCACAGCCTCAAAATACGGGGGAGCCAATTTAAAACCGAGTTGAGAAGGAATTTCTTCTCCCAGAGGGTTGTGAATCTGTGGAATTCTCTGCCCAAGGAAGCAGTTGAGGCTAGCTCATTGAATGTATTCAAATCACAGATAGATAGATTTTTAACCAATAAGAGAATTAAGGGTTATGGGGAGCGGGCGGGTAAGTGGAGCTGAGTCCACGGCCAGATCAACCATGATCTTTTTGAATGGCGGAGCAGGCTCGAGGGGCTAGATGGCCTACTCCTGTTCCTAATTCTTATGTTCTTATGTTTAATACAACAACTGGCGATGAGTACACGAATCCAACGCAAAGATGCAGCAAACTGTGGGCATCCTGGAGAAGTTCTCGGAGGGTGAGGACTGGGAAGCCTATGTCAAATGGTTAGACCAGTACTTTGTACCCAACAAGTTGGACGGAGAAGGAAGCGCTGCAAAAAGGAGAGCGGTCCTCCTCACGCTCTGCGGGGCACCAACCTACAGCCTCATGAAGAATCTTCTGGCTCCGGTGAAACCCACAGATAGGTCGTATGAGGAGCTGTGTACACTGGTTCGGGAACATCTTAACCCGAGGGAGAGCGAGATGATGGCGAGGTATCAGTTCGATACGTACCAGCGATCTGAAGGTCAGGAAGTGGCGAGCTACGTCGCCGAACTAAGGCGACTTGCAGGACAATGTGAGTTTGATGGCAAATGCTCAGAGACTTTTTTGTACTGGGCAATGGCCATGAGACCATCCTACGAAAACTTTTTACTGTAGACACACCGACCCTCAGTAAGGCCATTGTGATAGCACAGGCTTTTACGTCCAGAGTGATAACACCAAACAAATCTCTCAGCACACAAGTGCTAGCAATGTTCATAAATTAACTGGAACTGTGTTTGCGAGCAGAAATGTACAGGGCCAAAACCACGAGTCTGCAACTGCCAGCAGGCCTCAAGTGACCCAGATGACTCAAAATCCGCAACAAAGGATGAATGCAAGGCAATTCACATCTTGTTAGTGTTGTGGAGGCTTCCATTCAGCCTATTCATGCCGTTTCAAAAGGTAGGTTTGCAAAAGATGTGGAACAATGGGGCACCTACAAACGAGCTTGCAAAACCTGCTAACCACCACGTGGCAGAGGAAGATCGGTCCATGGTAGACCAAAGCAATTTCGAGCCTCACAGAGAAGAGGCAGATGCTGAAGTACACGGGGTGCACACATTTTTGACGATTTGTCCACCTATAATACTAAACATAAAATTGAATGGCTTACCCGTAGCCATGGAACTGGACACTGGCGCTAGCCAATCCATCATGAGTAAAAAGATGTTTGAGAGACTGTGGTGCAACAAGGCACTCAGACCAGCTCTGAGCCTCATCCACACGAAACTGAGAACGTACACCAAAGAGCTTATCACTGTCCTGGGCAGCGCCATGGTCAAGGTCACCTACGAGGGCACAGTGCACGAACTGCCACACTGGATTGTCCCGGGCGATGGCTCCACACTGCTTGGAAGGAGCTGGCTGTGCAAAATCCGCTGGAACTGGGATGACATCCGAGTGCTATCACATGTCGATAAGGCCTCATGTACCCAGGTTCTTAACAAATTTCCTTCCCTTTTTGAGCCAGGCATTGGAAACTTTTCCGGGGCGAAGGTGCGGATCCACTTGGTCCCAGAGGCACGACCCATTCACCACAAGGCGCAAGCGGTACCTCACATGATGAGGGAGAGAGTGGAAATCGAGCTGGACAGGCTGCAACGCGAGGGCATCATCTCCCCAGTGGAATTCAGCGAGTGGACCAGCCCGATTGTTCCAATAATCAAAAGTGATGGCACGGTCAGGATTTGCAGCAATTATAAAGTAACTATTAATCGTTTCTCGCTACAGGACCAATACCTGCTACCTAAGGCAGATGACCTATTTGCAACACTGACAGCAGGCAAGACGTTCACCAAGCTCGACCTGACTTCGGCCTACATGACGCAGGAGCTGGAGGGGTCTTCGAAGGGCCTCACCTGCATCAACACGCACAAGGGACTGTTCATCTACAACAGATGCCCGTTTGGAATTTGCTCGGCTGCAGCGATCTTCCAGAGAAGCATGAAGAGCCTACTCAAGTCGGTACCACGCACGGTGGTTTTCAGGACATGTTGGTCACGGGTCGGGACACCGCCGAGCACCTACAAAACCTGGAGGAGGTCCTCCAGCGACTGGATCGCGTAGGGCTGCGGCTGAAGAGATCGAAATACATATACATGGCAACAGAAGTGGAGTTTTTGGGGAGAAAGATCGCGGCGGACGGCATTCGGCCCACAGAAGCCAAGACAGAGGCTATCAGGAATGCGCCAGGGCCACATAACGTTACGGAGCTGTGGTCATTCCTGGGACTCCTCAACTATTTCGGTAACTTCCTACTGGGTTAAGCACCCTCTTACAGCCCCTACATGTATTATTGCGTAAAGGTGAGAACTGGGTATGGGGAAAAAAACAAGTAATTGCTTTTGAGAAAGCCAGAAACATTTTATGCTCCAACAAGCTGCTTGTATTGTATAACCCGTGTAAAAGACTTGTGCTAGCATATGATGCATCGTCATATGGAGTCGGGTGTGTATTACAACAAGCTAACGTTGCAGGGAAGTTGCAACCTGCCGCCTATGCTTCCAGGAGCTTGTCTAAGGCTGAGAGGGCCTGCAACATGATTGAGAAAGAGGCATTATCGTGTGTGATCGGGGTAAAGAAAATGCATCAGTACCTGTTTGGCCTCAAATTTGAGCTAGAAACCGATCACAAGCCCCTCATATCCCTGTTCGCTGAAAACAAGGGGATAAATACTAATGCCTCAGCCCGCATACAAAGGTGGGCACTCGCGCTATCAGCGTAAAACTATACCAGCCGCCACTGGCCAGGCACCGAGAACTGTGCGGATGCTCTCAGTTGGCTACTATTGCCCACCACGGGGGTGGAAATGGCGCAGCCTGCAATCTTGTTAATGGTGGCGCAGCCCACAGACTTGTTGATGGTCATGGAAGCGTTTGAAAATTATAAATCACCTGTCATGGCCCGCCAGATTAGGACTTGGACCAGCCAAGATCCTCTGCTGTCCCTAGTAAAAAACTGTGTACTGCATGGGAGCTGGGCCAGCATCCCCATTGAAATGCAAGAGCTAATCAAGTCGGTCCAGTGCCAAAAGGATGAGCTGTCCATTCAGGCAGACTACCTGTTGTGGGGTAACCGCGTAGTGCTGCCCAAAAAGGGCAGGGAGACTTTCATCTCGGATCTCCACAGCACACACCCGGGTATAGTAATGATGAAAGCGATAGCCAGATCCCACGTGTGGTGGCCCGGTATCGACTCTGACTTAGAGTCCTGTGTACGGTAATGCAGCGTGTGTGCTCAGTTGAGCAACGCGCCCAGAGAGGCACCACTAAGTTTGTGGTCCTGGCCCTCCAGACCATGGTCAAGGATCCATGTCGACTATGCAGGCCCGTTTCTCGGTAAAATGATCCTGGTGGTGGTGGATGCTTTTTCAAAATGGATTGAATGTGAAATATTGTCGGGAAGCATTGAAAGCCTGAGGGCCATGTTTGCCACCCACGGCCTGCCTGACATACTGGTCAGTGACAATGGGCCATGTTTTACCAGTGCCGAATTTAAAGAATTCATGACCCGCAATGGGATCAAACATTCAAACATTGGCCCCATTTAAACCAGCCTCCAATGGGCAGGCAGAGCGGGCAGTACAAACAATCAAACAGAGCCTCAAACGAGTCACAGAAGGCTCACTCCAAACCCGCCTGTCCCGAGTCCTGCTCAGCTATCACACGAGACCCCACTCACTCACAGAGATGCCCCCGGCTGAGCTACTCATGAAAAGGACACAAAACTAGATTCTCGCTGGTTCACCCCAACGTGCATGATCAGGTAGCGAGCAGGCGGCGGCAACAAAATGTAAACGATGGTCGCGCCACTGTGTCACGGGAAATTGATCTGAATGACCCTGTGTATGTGCTAAACTATGGACATGGTCCCAAGTGGATCGCGGGCACGGTGATAGCTGAAGAAGGGAGTAGGTTGTTTGTCGTCAAACTAGACAATGGACAAATTTGCAGAAAGCACCTGGATCAAACGAGGCTGCGGTTCACTGACTGCCCTGAACAACCCACAGCACACACCACCTTTTTCGAGCTCACAACACACACCCAAGGGATCATCGACACCACGCCGGACCAGGAAATCGAACCCATCATGCTCAACAGCCCAGCAAGGCCAGGCTCACCCAGCAGCCCTGCAGGGCCAACAACATGCCAGCCCAGCGAGGGCACAGCCAACACACCAGAACAGACATTTGTACCGAGGCGGTCCACCAGGGAAAGAAAGGCTCCCGACCGCCTCACCTTGTAAATAGTTTTCATTTTGACTTTGGCGGAGAGTGATGTTGTGTATCTGTAAAGCATGTACTCCCATATTCTGCCACCAGAGAGTGCATCCCCTGAAGTCCCAAGGGATCCCAGCATCCCTTGGGAGCACTGCATATAAGCCGGCCCCTAAGGCCTGTTACTCACTCTGGAGTGTCTTAATAAAGACTGAGGTCACTGTTACTTTAACCTCCCTGTGTGCAGCCTCATCTGTGTTAGGAACACAACACAAAGGACTTGGGGGAGAGTGATGTTGTATATGCTGACTATGGATGTACTCTATGTGTAGCCACTGTTTGACTGCATAAGATGGAGACTTGTTAACCTGATGTACTAACAATAAGGTTTACACTGTGTACATACATGCTGGCACCAGTAGAGGATGCAACTGGTGGAGACCGGGAGTTTCCTGCCCTGGTGGCAGGGCCCTGCATAAAAGGCTGCACGTCATGCTTGTACAGCACTCTGGAGTTTGGAATAAAGGACCAAGGTCACTACACTTTGAGTACAACACATTGCCTCGTGGAGTCATTCATAAGTACATTATAGACATAACAGAAATAGTTTAAAATATTTTGCTTGACATGTTTGAATCTTCTACCACTTTTGAATGTTGTGCAATTCAATACAGATATATTTTTTAACCACTCTTGGTCAGTGTCTAACTTTTAGATAATGAGGGGTAAGTGCTGAGATACACACAAATGTCCTTTAAATGTAGTGAAGTGTGCTAAAATTGTCAAAATCCTTGCCAGCTCCCTATAAATCGTGTTGCTAATCTGCTGTTGAGCTCTCAGCAGCTTTTGAGGAAATACTTCCGTTTACAAGATGGAAATCTATACTGAAGTAAAAGATGCATAATTTCGATGTGCACAATAAAAATGAAATGGAAGAGGAGGAGTACAGTCCCCTTTCTAGACCTGGAAATGTAATTTTCAAATGGATCCTGCTACAGATCAACTGCCAACTAGGCGTCGAGCTATTGGCTGTGGACATCCCGCTGAAGCAGCTGATGGTGATCAGAATGGACGTGTACCACCACCCCGTCAGGGGAAAGCAATCGGTTGTTGGATTCGTTGCCAGTCTGAGTAAGGCAATGACCAAGTGGTTCTCAAGGGTTCAGATGACCAGAAAATAACTCACAAGGAGCCGGTTGTGAAGAAGGGATCATCGGGAATGCCCATACCTCTGGCAGTAAACGATCTCAAAATACACTGTCGGAACGAGGCCGTGTATCACTACCACATCACCTTCAGGCCTAATATAGAATGTCGGAATATACGCTATGGAATGTTAAAGGAGCATCGGCCAGTTACTGGACAAGTCACCGCTTTTACATAACATAAGAACATAAGAATTAGGAGCAGGAGTAGGCCATCTAGCCCCTCGAGCCTGCTCCGCCATTCAACAAGATCATTGCTGATCTGGCCGTGGACTCAGCTCCACTTACCCGCCCGCTCCCCGTAACCCTTAATTCCCTTATTGGTTAAAAATCTATCTATCTGTGATTTGAATACATTCAATGAGCTAGCCTCAACTGCTTCCCTGGGCAGAGAATTCCACAGATTCACAACCCTCTGGGAGAAGAAATTTCTTCTCAACTCAGTTTTAAATTGGCTCCCCCGAATTTTGAGGCTGTGCCCCCTAGTTCTAGTCTCCCCGACCAGTGGAAACAACCTCTCTGCCTCTATCTTGTCTATCCCTTTCATTATTTTAAATGTTTCTATAAGATCACCCCTCATCCTTCTGAACTCCAACAAGTAAAGACCCAGTCTACTCAATCTATCATCATAAGGTAACCCCCTCATCTGCGGAATCAGCCTAGTGAATCGTCTCTGTACCCCCTCCAAAGTTAGTATATCCTTCCTTAAGTAAGGTGACCAAAACTGCACGCAGTACTCCAGGTGCGGCCTCACCAATACCCTGTACAGTTGCAGCAGGACCTCCCTGCTTTTGTACTCCATCCCTCTCGCAATGAAGGCCAACATTCCATTCGCCTTCCTGATTACCTGCTTCACCTGCAAACTATCCTTCTGTCATTCATGCACAAGGAGGTGTGTCACCCAGGTTGGGTGGCACGATTTAATGTTTTATGTTTTTGCAGGTAGACTCTAAAAGAGTTTCATGCACAAGGACCAATTGTGGAGCAGTGGAGGCGTGTCCTGCTCAGTTGGAGCTGTGAGCAGTGAGAGGAGCAGCTATCAACCTGTGCTCCTGCCTGGAGAGCCCTGAGAACAGCCCAGGAAGAGAAGGAAGGAAGGGGCTTCACCACCAACTTTCACCCAGAGGGAGAGGAGGAAAAAGCAGAAAACTTTGTACATCTTTTTACCATTCTGTAAAGAGTTGGAGAGAGGGGGAAAAACTAACAACAAACATCCAGTGTGGAAGGAGGGAGACTCTACCATTCTACAGGTGGGTGTATTGGTGCAGTCCCAAAAAGACTTTGTTGAATCGGTGGGGGGAGGAAAGAAGACCACTGAGGGCCGGAACATCGCGGGGGGTGTGGGTGTGTGGAAGTGTGTGTGGGGGCCTTGCTACAACTAGGCCCCACACACAACTGAACCCCCCCCCATCTCAATTGCCTAGCCTGGGATAGCTGGAGCTACCAGGCTGAAGATTTTCCTTAATCACCCTATTTAAACATCATTAGGAGTGTGTGCCTGGTGGCTCGAGCTGCCCCAGGTGAAGACATCTTCGCCCCTCACCTGAAGACCACCCCAAAGACTTTGTGTTTTGCCATCTGGGGATTGCACCCACCCACAGCTGCGAGGGGAGACCTGCCCTCGCAGTTCCCCCCCCCTTCCCATCCCCCTCTCTCTTTCTCTGTTACTCTGTTTCTCCCCTCTCTCTCTGAGGCCCCTTTCTCATAATTTAAAAAAAAAACAATTGAGACAACTGAGCAGAGGGAGCAAGGCCCCTCCCCAATTGCCAACTAGGGGAGAGGTGCCTCGTTAAGGGCTCCTCTGCTCAGTTAATATACGAGGCCAATAAAGACCATTAAGGCCTGTGACTTTGGGGTGGGTGTAGCCCTTAAAGGGACCCCGTGATGGCGACCCCATCCATGCCGGTGGCAGGGCCAGCAAGGACATATGCGCAGGTGGCAACCGCTTCCACGGCACCTCCTACGCCACCCGCTGCCCTGCCACCATTCAGATTAATCACCAAAAAACACGGGGTCAAGAGCTACACTCACCCCACAATGACCATCGAGGAGTGCGTGCGGGCGATGGCTGGGGTAGTCGGCCCCTCGGCCATTGTCGCAGCCTCCAAGATGTTTGGGAAGGCCGTGTTCTTCCTGGGGTCGGAGCGGGCGGTGTCCCTGGCCCTTGAAAAGGGGCTCACGGTGGGTGGGACGTTCCTGCCGGTGGACCCTCTCGAGGCCACCGCGCAAAGGGTCATCGTGTCAAACGTCCCGCCCTTTGTTTCCGCTGAGCTCCTCCTCCCTTACCTACACCAACTGGGGGAGGTAAGGTTGGGGATCAACCCCATACCGCTCGGCCTCAGGGAGAACAGCCTGCGCCACGTGTTCTCCTTCCGCCGCCAGCTCTTTGTCCGGCTGGCGCGGGAGGACATGACGGAAGGGCACTTTAATGTGGTGCACGAGGGGACTGCCTACCGCGTCTTCTGGACGTCGGACGGCGTGCGGTGCCATGCCTGCAGAGAGGTGGGGCACATTCGCAAGAACTGCCCCGCCTCCAAGGCCGCCAAACCACCGAAGGCGGCCAAGGCTGGCGCCGCCGCCACCCCTCCCCCTAGTTGCGTCCGCGTGCCGGGAGCCATAGGTGCGCGGGCGTCGCCGGGGGCCCTTGCTATTACGGCCTCCGGCGGGGGGGAGGAAGAGCATCCGATCGGAAGGAAGGCGCGGGAGAAGGCAAAACATCCAGAGGCGGGTCCCCTCGGTGCGCCAGACAATTTGTTTACTGCGCTCGGCCCAACCCAGTCACCGGCGAGCGCGGGGTGCCCCGAGCCCGTGCCCGAGCCCTTGAACAACACCACAGAGGGGCCCGGGCGCGGGCAAGAAAAGGAAAAGGGGGGGGGCGGAGCGGGAGGCCTCGGCAGACATGGAGGTCTCCCTGCCTCCGTGCACCCCCAGGAACAAAAGGAGGCGCGGCTCCGATGAGGCGGAGGGGGAACAACATCCCTCCGCGGAGGAGTCGGTGCCCGCCGCGTGTCCCGCGTCCCCAACCAGCGCCCCCAAGCTGCGCTGTAGGCGAGAGGAGTCTGTCCCCGGGGAGGGTGAGACAGTCGAGGCTGCCCAGCCTCTGCCTCCCGGGGATGGCGTGGAAGATCTGCCTGTCGTGGGGGGCGTGGGGATCGCGGAGGAATGCATTGCCGCCGGGCCGGGCGTCCCGGGGACTGAGGCGGGCGGGGCCGAAAAGGCCGAACCTGAGCCCGCCCAGCCAATATCCAACTTCCCCCGGGAGTCGCTCGACCCGGCGGAAAATGAAACAAATGTTTATAATGACACTGTAGATGCTGGGCCGGGGGGTGGCAGCGGGGAGGGGGAGGAACACCCACCCTCGCCTCTTGCTGTGGAGCTGGAGCACTTGGAGAGCCTGGGGATTTCCTATGGCCGGGTCTCTCCTTGTTCCCCGGTTCCTGGGGCGGAGGGGGAACCCCTTCCGCTGTCATTTCCCGACCCAGCACCATTTTTAAAAGAGCCCAGTGGGGACTCCTCTGCCGACGATCCTGGGGGTGGGATCGGGGCAGAGCCAGGGCCGGTTGGAGCGGCCGGTTCATTTGCCGTACCTTGTGCGGTCGATGGGCCGGCTGCTGGCGGCCACCTCCCGGAGGAGGACGGGGACTCGGTGGGGAACGCGGGTGAAGACCTAGAGACCACCGCCAGCGAGGCGGTGGATCTGCTCGTGGCCGCCGCCGAGACCATCCTCATTCCTGCAAAGGAACTCCGGGACTTTTTGGCCCAGAGCCGGGGTCACTGCAACCAAGCCCGACTGGCCCTGGAAAAATGGTCCGAGCCAGAGCTGATCAAGGGGTCCGTCCGCGCCGCCGTTAAAACCTTGGCCGCGGGCGGGCCCTTGACAAAGGCGCAACACCTTGAGCTGCGCGAGCTCGAGGGACTCCTCGCTGGGCTGCGGAGGGAGCGGAGTTCAACAAAAGACTCCGCTCCCTCCCCCACAATAGGTTAAGGTAGAGGTTGCACTATGCTTTTGCCATGAAGATAACCATAGCCAGCCTCAACATCAACGGCGGCAGAGGGGCACGCCGTAGATTTGACAATTTTTCGCTCCTGCGGGAGGGGAAATATGCGGTGTGCTTCCTGCAAGAAACCCACACCGTTCCGGGAGACGAAGCCACGTGGCTCCTGGAATGGCAAGGAGTGGTCCGCATGAGCCACCTCACCGCCATTTCTAGTGGGGTGGCCATCTTGCTGGGCCCGCATTTTCAGCCGGAGATCTTGGGGGTCGAGGAGCCCGTGCCAGGCCGCTTGCTGCACGTAACGGTTCGCCTGGGGGATGTGCCGCTCCATCTCGTGAACGTGTACGCCCCTCAGCCCGGCCCGCAGCAGACGCGCTTCTTTGAAGAGGTGTCCGCTCTTCTTGGCTCCGTCGACGTCGGCGACTGCATTGTCCTCGGGGGGGATTTTAACTGCACCCTCGAGGCGAGGGACCGCTCCGGTGCCCCGCAGTGCATGACGGCGATGGAGAAGTTGAGGGACCTGGTCGGGTCCTTCGACTTGGTGGACGTCTGGCGAAATCTCCACCCCGACTCCAGCGCCTTTACTTGGGTGAGGCCTGGAGTTGGATGGTCTAGAGTCGACCGCCTTTACGTGTCTCGGGCGTACGTTTCCTGCGTCCCGGCGGCCTCCATGCGGCCGGTGCCGTGTTCGGACCACCACCTGGTGTGGGCGGAGCTCGCTTCGCTCCGCGCGAGGACGGGGTCCGCGTACTGGCACTTTAACAACCGGCTGCTGGAGGACGTGCGGTTCCAGGACTCGTTCCGTCGATTCTGGTCCGACTGGAGAAGGAAGCAGGGGGGCTTCCCCTCCTTGAGGCTATGGTGGGACGTGGGCAAGGCTCACGTCCGCTTCTTCTGTCAAGAGTACGCGAGGGGGTCGACCAAGAGGCGGGCGGCCAGAGTCGGGCGCCTAGAAAAAGAGGTGCTCGACCTGGAAGCCCGTCTCGGTCAAGTCGTCCAGGACCCGGCCCTGCGGACGGTGTACGAAGCGAAGAAGGCCGCGCTGAAGGACCTGCAGCTCGTCGGGTCCCGAGGCGCGTTCGTGAGGTCGCGGATCCGGTTCCTGCGGGATCTGGACCGCGGCTCCCCCTTCTTCTACTCGCTGGAAAAAAGGCAGAGTGTCCGTAAGCAGCTCTTGACGCTGCTGGCCGACGACGGCTCTCTCGTCTCGGATCCGGAGGGCGTCAACAACAGGGCCCGTGAATATTACGGGGCTCTGTTCTCTCCGGATCCGTCCAGCGAGGAAGCGCGTAGAGTTTTGTGGGAGGACCTGCCGAAGGTCAGCCCGGAGGGCGCCGAAAATCTGGAAGCTCCGCTAAGCCTGGCGGAGCTGACCGGTGCCCTCGCCCGGCTCTCGAGGGGAAAATCCCCGGGGCTGGACGGGCTGACCGTGGAGTTCCACAGGGCATTCTGGGACGTCCTGGGGAGCGACTACGCGCGGGTCCTGGGGGAAAGTCTGGCGACCGGGGAGATGCCCCTCTCTTGGCGCAGGGCAGTCATCGTCCTGCTGCCTAAGAAGGGCGATCTCCGCCTCCTTAAGAACTGGCGCCCAGTCTCCCTCCTCAGCACGGACTACAAAATCTTCGCCAGGGCGATGTCTGCTCGTCTTGGTGCCGTGCTGGACCACATGATCCACCCCGACCAGTCCTACACGGTCCCGGGCCGGACAATCCACGATAACATCCATCTGGTCCGGGACCTCATCCATTGTTCCCAGGAGGCTGGTCTGTCGGTCGCCTTCCTATCCCTCGACCAAGAGAAGGCGTTCGACAGGGTGGATCACGACTATCTGCTCGGAACTCTGCGCGCTTTCGGGTTCGGGACGCATTTCGTCGCCCGGATCCGACTTTTGTACGCCGCCGCGGAGTGTCTAATTAAGGTTAACGGGTCCTTGACGGCGCCCCTTCGCTTCAGGAGAGGGGTGCGCCAGGGATGCCCCATGTCCGGCCAGTTATACGCCGTTTGCGTGGAGCCTTTCCTGCGCCTCTTGCGGACGAGGTTGACGGGACTGGCTCTGCAAGGGCCGGGCGTGGAGGTCGTCCTCTCGGCTTACGCCGATGACGTGCTCCTCGCGGTAGAGGATCCCGCTGACCTGCGGAGGATGCGTGAGTGCCAGGAGATTTACTCGGCCGCGTCCTCCGCCAGGATCAACTGGGAGAAATGTTCCGGACTCCTGGTGGGTCAGTGGCGGGTGGACTCCCTGCCGGAGGAGCTCAGGCCTTTTGCCTGGAGCACGACCCATCTCCTCTATCTGGGAGTCTACCTTAGCCCCGACGAGGGAGCCTGGCCGGCGAACTGGCAGGAGCTGGAGGCCAAGGTCACCGCTCGCCTAGGGCGTTGGACAGGACTGCTCCGAGTGCTGACCTACAGGGGTCGAGCGCTAGTTATAAACCAGCTGGTGGCCGCAATGTTGTGGTACCGGCTGGTCACTTTGACCCCTCCCCCTGCGTTTGTCGCCAAGATACAGAAGAAGCTGGTGGACTTCTTCTGGAACAACAGGAAGCACTGGGTCTCTGCCGCGGTCTTGAGTCTCCCGCTTGAGGAGGGCGGTCAGTCGTTGGTGTGCGTCAGCGCCCAGCTCGCGACTTTCCGTCTTCAGACCCTGCAGAGATACCTTTACGTCGAGCCCCCTCCTAGGTGGTGCGCTCTGGCGAGGTATTTCTTCCGCCAGCAGCGCGACCTCAATTATGACACGCAGCTCCTGTTTGTGAACTTGGGGGGTGCCAGGACCGCCCTCCGGGAGCTGCCTGTCTTTTACAGGGAACTCATCAGAGTCTGGAACAAAGTCTCCACCAAGCGCAGCTCTCCGCCGGCTGGAGTGGCGGCTGTCCTGCAGGAACCGCTGCTCGGGAATCCGTACCTCCACGGCCGAGGTTTTATGTGGCGGTCGGAAGAGAGGGCTGTGGCTGGTGAGGTGACCAGGGTCAGGGACCTGCTCGATGGCGGAGGAGCGGGCTGGATGGTGCCAGACACGCTGGCGCGGCGCCTAAATTCTGCCAACGTCCGCCACGCGGCCGATGCCATCGAGTCGCTAAAAACAGCTCTGGGCCCTGACTCCGTTAGGTGCATCGAGGAGGCTCAAGCACGTGGGGAGATCCCGTCCGAACTGACCCCCGTCCGGACGGAATTCCTCATCGGCGCCAAACCCCGGAACCTCCCTCGGGGGCCGGCGCCTCACAACTTGAGCCGCCTCGGGGAAATCCCCTCCGTGCCTTTCAGTTCCGCGCGGAGGGGTTTCCTGTACGGGCTGCTCCTGCACACCCTCAACTTTGCCATCCTCGCCGGCCGTCCGGACACGCCATGGCGTACCATCTTGCCGTCCGGAGGAGGCGGGGGTCCCCGATGGAGGGCACTCTACGCAGGGGTCCTCCCACTATTCATCGGGGACTTGGCCTGGAGGGTGGTGCACGGAGCAGTGCCGTGCAACAAATTTTTAAGCCGGTTCACGGACTCCCAGGCCGCCTGCAATTTCTGCGGTCTGGAAGAGTCCGTGTTCCATGTTTTTATGGAATGCACAAGGTTGCAGCCCCTGTTTTATTATTTGAAGGGGCTGCTCCTGAAATTCTGGCTGCACTTCAGTCCCACTCTCCTGATCTTTGGGCATCCTGTGCGGAGGGGAGCGTGTAGGTCCGAAGGCCTCCTCGTAGGACTGCTCCTGGGCACGGCCAAGGGTGCCATCAGCCGGTCCAGGCAGCGGGCGGTCGAGGGGGTCGTTCAACCTGACTGCCTGCCTCTCTTCCGCTCTTACATCCGGTCCAGGGTGTCCTTGGAGATGGAGCACGCGGTGTCCACCGGTACGCTCGCGGCCTTCCGCGAGAGGTGGGCACCGGAGGGACTGGAGTGCATCATCACGCCCGGCAACCAAATTTTAATTTGATTTTACGTTTTTAAGTTTAATTTGTTTTAATTGCCGGTGCTTTTAGTGTCCCCCTTCCCTTTTATAGGGGGCACTGGGGAAAATTGTGATTTTAGTGCCCAAAAAAAAACCAAAAAAAGAAAAACACAAAAAAAAAAAGGGGGGGAAAAAAAAAGGGCCTTGTAAATGTCTGGAGTGTCACCCAGGTCGGGTGGCACCGTTTAATGTTTTATGTTTTTGCAGGTGAACTCCAAAAAGAGTTTCATGCACAAGGACCCGACCCCCAGGTCCCTCTGCACCGCAGCATGTTGTAATTTCTCCCCATTCAAATAATATTCCCTTTTACTGTTTTTTTTCCCAAGGTGGATGACCACACACTTTCCGACATTGTATTCCATCTGCCAAACCTTCGCCCATTCGCTTAACCTATCTAAATCTCTTTGCAGCCTCTCTGAGTCCTCTACACAACCCATACTGGCACCATACTCTACCTGCTTGTGAAACGTTCCGAGGTGGTCGTTCTCAAATCGCAAAGAAGAACTGATAGCTCGGAGATGATCATCAAAATTCAAATGACCAAGATCCTGCAGCCAAACTCTGATCTCTGCATCCCCTACTACAACGTGGTATTCCGGAGAGCTATGAGGATTCTGGAATTAAAATTGGTTGGATGAAATTTCTACGACCCAAAAAATGCGATTGTTCTCCCTCAACACAGGCTTCTTACTTCGTGTATAGGTGTGAGCAGAGACTGTTGCCATGATCCCTGCTACCACTCAAATAGTGAGTCAGATCTGGGATGTACTGTTCTGAACGGCTCAGCTCCATTGACTGTACCATCCGCTCAAGATTGGTCTTTCAGAACGGTCTTTCTGGTGGACGGTAACAGGATCTTAGACGATCTTGCTGATGAAACTGGCATTTTGGGGGATTTTCCCCATGGGCGGGCAGTATGGACTACCGCCAGCGGGAATTCTCTGATGAATTTACCGTTGGGCGGCAGGTCAGTGGCAGGTGATTTTTTTTTCACTGAACTAGGATTTTTAGGCGGCAGCTCGGCGGTAGTGCGAAGAATTTCAGGCCTGTTATGTAAGGAGAAAGAGTCAGGCTGAATACTGTGAGCTCAAAGTAAAGTGTGACCTTAGTCTTTTATTGCAGGTCTCCAGAGTGCCTCCCCAACCTGTGAAGCCTCCATAAATACCTGTGCTCCCAAGGGATTATGGGATCCCTGGGGACTCCCGGGGATGAGCCCTCTGGTGGCTGTACAGAGTAAATACAAGTATGCATACATAACAACACCCCCCCCCCCCCCCCCACCCCACCCCAAGTCAATAGTGTAACTATTTACAATGTGAGTCGATCTGGGACCTTCTTGCCCTGGTTGATCGTCTCGGTGTGAATTGGTATTGTTGGATCATTTGTTGGGCCCTTGCTGGGCTGTTGTGTAGCTGGCCTTGCTGGGCTGCCTGGTGTGTTGAGCCCTGCTGGGCTGCTGTGGATGATGGGTTCTGCGTCGTGGTCAACCATGGTGCTGGTTGCCACTGGTGTGTATGTTGGGGGATCAAAAAAGGTAGGGTTTAAGGTGGGTTGCTCAGGATAATCCGTGAATCTGAGTTAGATTTGGTCCAAGTGTTTCCAGTGAATGAGTCCATTTGAAAGTTTGACCTGAAACACCCTATTCCCCTCTTTGGCCACGACAGTGCCGGGAAGCCACTTGGGATCTTGTCCATAATTTAATACAAATACAGGATCATTGATTTCAATCTCGCGTGACACACTTGCTCTATCTTGGAATGCACTTTGTTGAAGCCGCCTGCTCTCTACCTGTTCATGTTGATCAGGGTGAACTAACGAGAGCCTTGTCTTAAGTGCTCTTTTCATGAGCAGTTCAGCAGGTGGGATCCCAGTGAGTGAGTGGGGTCTTGTGTGGTAGCTAAGCAGGACTCAGGATAGGCGAGTCTGCAGTGAGCCTTCAGTTACCCTCTTCAAGCCTTGCTTGATGGTTTGCACTGCTCTCTCTGCCTGACCATTGGACGCTGGTTTAAACAGGGCAGATGTGACATGTTTGATCCCGTTACGGGTCATGAATTCTTTGAACTCAGCACTGGTAAAATATGGCCCATTGTCACTCACCAGGACATCGGGTAGGCCGTGTGTGGCAAACATGGCCCGCAGGCTTTCAGTAGTGGCAGTGGACGTGCTAGCCGACATTATCTCACATTCAATCCACTTGGAGTATGCGTCTACAACCACAAGGAACATTTTACCCAAGAATGGGCCTGCATAGTCGACGTGTACCCTAGACCACGGTTTGGAGGGCCAAGACCATAAACTTAGCGGCGCCTTCCTGGGTACATTGCTTAACTGCGAGCATGTATTACATCTGTGAAAGCAGGACTCTAATTCCGCATCGATACCGGGCCACCACACGTGGGATCTGGCTATCGCTTTCATCATTACAATGCCTGGGTGGGTACTGTGGAGGTCATTGATAAAGGTGTCTCTGCCCTTCTTGCCCCACAGAAGGCAGTCTGCTTGTATAGACATTTAACTTTTGCGCCGCTGGAACGGCTTTATCTCTTCCTGCATTTCCACTGGGATACTGGACGAGCTCCCGTGAAGCACACAGCTTTTGACTAGAGATAATAAGGGGTCCTGGCTTGTCCAGGCTTTGATCTGCCGGGCAGTGACAGGTGATTGCTCACTCTCAAATGCTTCCATAACCATGGCTAGATTTGCGGGCTGTGCCATTTCCACCCCCGTGGTGGGCAATGGGAGCCCACTGAGAGCATCGGCCCAGTTTTCTGTGCCTGGCCTGTGGCGAATGGCATAGTTGTATGCGGACAACGTGAGCGCCCATCTCTGGATGCAGGCCGATACGTTGGTATTTATCCCTTTACTCTCGGAGAACAGGGATATAAGTGGCTTATGGTCAGTTTCCAATTCGAATTTTAGCCCAAACAGGTATTGATGCATTTTCTTTACCCCACAGACACACGCTAACGCTTCTTTCTCAAACATGCTATAGGTTCTCTCAGCCTTAGTTAGACTCCTGGATGCATAAGCAACCGGTTGCAGTTTCCCGAAATCATTAGCTTGTTGCAATACACAACCGACGCCGTATGACAATGCATCACATGCTAGTACCAAACGCTTACATGGATCATGGATCATACAACACAAGCAATTTGTTTCAGCATTACAATTTTCTCGCTTTTACAAAGGAATTTTCTTGGCTTTTGCTCCAAACCCATTCGTCCCCTTTTCATAGTAAGACATGCAGTGGTTCTAACAGTGTGCTGAGACCCGGTAAGAAGTTACCAAAGTAGTTCAGGAGTCCCAGAAACGACCGCAGCTCTGTCACGTTCTGTGGCCTCGGTGCATTCTCGATTGCCTCCGTCTTCGCGTTGGTGGGCCTGATGCCGTCCGCTGCAATCCTCCTTCCCAGGAACTCCACTTCAGGTGCCAGGAAAACGCACTTCGAGTATTTTAACCTGAGCCCCACGCGGTTGAGTCAACTAAGAACCTCCTCCAGGTTCTGCAGATGCTCGACTGTGTTCCGAACTGTGACCAAGATGTTGTCCTGGAAGACCACGTGTGCGGAACCGACTTCAGTAAACTTTCCATGTTTCTCTGGAATATCGCCGCCGCTGATCGGATTCCAAACGGGCATCTGTTATAAACAAAAAGACCTTTGTACGTGTTAATGCAGGTGAGGCCCTTCGATGATTCCTCCAGTTCCTGCGTCATGTAGGCTGAAGTCAGATCCAGCTTCGTGAATGTCTTTCCTCTCGCCAGCGTTGCAAAGAGGTCATCGGCCTTTGGTAGTGGGTATTGGTCCTGCAGGGAGAAACGATTGATAGTTACTTTGTAATCGTCACAGATTTTGACAGTGCCGTCTCTCTTGAGAACTGGGATGATAGGACTGGCCCACTCGTTGAACTCGATCGGGGAAATGATGCCCTCTCTTTGCAGCCGGTCTAGCTCGATCTCTACCCTTTCTCTCCTCATGTATGGTACTGCTCTCGCCTTGTGATGGATGAGTCGCGCCCCCAGAATTAGATGGATCTGCACTTTTGCTCCTTAGAATTTCCCGATGCCTGGTTCGAACAGTGAAGGAAATTTGTTTAAGACCTGGGCACGCGAAATGTCGTCAGCGGGCGATAGTGCTCGGACGCCGTCCTAGTTCCAGCGTCTCTTTCCCAGCCAGCTCCTGCCTAGCAGCGTGGGACCATCACCCGGTACCACCCAGAGTGGTAGCTTGTGCACCGCTCCATCGTAGGAGACCTTTACAGTAGCACTGCCAATTACAGGAATCAGTTCTTTCGTGTAAGTTCTTAGTTTCGTACGAACTGGAGTTATGACTGGTCTTGAGGCCTTGTTGCACCACAACCTTTCAAAAGTGTTTTTGCCCATGATGGACTGGCTCGCGCCTGTGTCCAGCTCGATTGAAACCGGGAGTCTATTTAGTTCAACATTCAGCATTATCGGGGGATAATTCATGGTGAATGTGCACACCCCATGTTCCTCTGCCTCCTCGGTCTGAGGCTCTGGTTCTTCATGATCCTCCGTGGATCTGTCCTCCTCTGAAACATGGTGGTTTGCAGGTTTAACAGACTTAGCAGCTCGCCTGCACACTCATTGGAGGTGTCCCATTGTTCCACAGCCCTTGCAAACGTACTCTTTGAATTGGCATTCATCACCCTCGATTGTGGACTCTGAGATATTTGCAGACATGTAGTTGCAGGTATGTGTGACCTGCCCTGTACGTTACGATTCGAAAACAACATCACTTTGTTCACAGTACTTGTAGCTGCGCTTGTGTGCTGAGAGATTTGCTTCATGTTGTCACTGGTGGCAATGAACGCCTGGGCTATCGCTATGGCCTTACTCACGATTGGGGCCTCTACAGTCAAAAGTTTGCTAAGTATGGTTTCGTGGCCAATGCCAAGTACGAAAAAGTCTCTGAGCATGTGCTCCAAATGTCCTTCAAATTCGCAATGTCCTGCAAGGCGTCTTAGCTCGGCGACATAACTCGCCACTTCCTGGCCTTCAGACCTTTTGTAGGTGTAGAACTGGTACCTTGCCATCAGAACACTTTTCTTTGGGTTCAAATGCTCTCGGACCAGTGTGCACAAATCATTGTACGATTTCTCCGTGGGTTTTGCTGGAGTGAGCAGATTCTTTATGAGGCCATACGTTGGTGCCCCACAGACTGTGAGAAGGATTACTCTTCATTTGGCAGCGCTCTCTTCCCCATCTAGCTCGTTGGCCACGAAGTATTGATCGAGTCGCTCCACAAAAGTTTCCCAATCATCTCCCTCCGAGAATTTCTCCAGGATGCACACTGTTCTCTGCATCTTTGGGTTTGCTATCTGTATCTCGTCGCCAGTTGTTGTGTATGGAGAAAGAGTCAGATTGAACACTGTGAGCTAAAAGTAAAGTGTGACCGTCGTCTTTCAATGCAGGTCTCCAGAGTGCCTCTCCAACCTCCGAAGCCTCCTTAAGTACCTAATGGGATTATGGGATCCCTTGGGACTCCAGGGGATGAGCCCTCTGGTGGCTGTATAGAGTAATTACAAGTATACATATATAACAGGGCCCATGGACTTTTTGGATTGATAAAAGATTTTGAGGAGTGATTGCATCAGATCTGCATTGACTTACATTTGTCATATTCATGAAATATTAAATCAGATTCGAACAAAATTACAACTTTCAATAAAATTATTGCATCGAACTATTATCATGAAATAGGAAAATAACAGTATTTTTTCTGAATAATTCTGTTCAAAATTTAAATTCCATTCAGTTACTTTTGCTTAAACAATATATTTTCAAATGACAGAGAACTTACCAATAAATCATATATTTTTTCATTAGAAATTTGCATGTACGATGATGTGATCTTATAACTTGTCTTCTCAACAGCAGCAAAAGGCACTAAGAAAATACTTTCCTTGCAAATAAATATAACATAATTTCTGTTCAATAGTAATCAAGAATAAGATAATTTGATGCATTTTTGTTTTCCCTCTAATTTTATCATGTGTAACACACTATCAATGTTAAACAGTTACCTAATGCATTGGTCAGGCGTAAAAAGGTTTGCTTTCAAAATATATATTTTATTATTAAATGTTTACATTTGCTAAAACAGAGAATGGCTGGGTGTCTCACTTTGGAGACTCTAATCTTTTTTTATTCCGAAGTACTTTTTTATATTCTTATTTTAATCTAATTTCATATATTTGTAGTTATCGTCATACTTTTTTAATAATCTAGTTGAAGGATGTTGTAGTTGTGCAGCCCCTAAAAAGATTCCAAGTGGGAGATGTGAGTCTAAGTACCTCAAGTTCCAAGTATGACCTTCCAGCACTGTTTAATAGGACAAAATTGCATTAGTAAATTGGAACGATGTCTATTGCAGAAGCATTTGTTCTGCAAAAACAATACTAATTTATGGTCCAATGTTTTATCAGGACAATATAAAGCATGCCTTCGTGCACAGGCAGGCTGTTCTTAGTGATAATAGGAGAAAGGAGAAGGAATGGAATTTCTCATGGTGGTGAAAAAAATGCAATAAAATAAGATATATTCTGTGTAGGAACTTTAAAACTAAATAATTAAATGCAATTAACCTTTATTATGATAACTAAAGTTTTCACGGAATGGCTTAGAAGAAATTGGGATTTTACAAAAACAACTCACTTCAACAGAGTAGACTAGATAAAATTTAATAATTACTGAGAGAATAAATATAGGTAATTTTGTGCATTTTATATCACCATTGCAGCAGCATTGTGACAACTAATTTCCTAAGCAATATGTGCTAAAATAATCCAATTGCTTAAGAGGTTTACACCCTGAAAAAAGATACATAACAGAAATAAGTGGAATGGATACTGTTGAAGAGATCTTCAGCTGCTCTGGAAATAATACCTCGTTGTTTTCCTGAAAGATTTCCACCTTGCAAGGTATAGCTTTTACCGCTTCCAGGGGTACCATATGTTAAGACACATCCATTATACCCCTGAAGTACAAATTCCACAAGAGGCTGGAGAACAACACAAGATTACTTATTTTTGAGAGTTATGCAGTATTTAACAACAGTATTTTGTTTATTTTAACTTATTTGGGCTAGAACGCCCACTTTTGCATGCTTAACGCCCACTTAACACCCATTTTACCACTGAAATGACGTATAACGCCCAGATATCACCCGTTTTGGCACAAAGTGGAAACTGATGGGCTTTTTTAGGAGACTTATCGCCGAACGTTATTTTCCCAATGGGCTTAACACCGGGAAAACATATTACCGCCTGCCCACTTATTTTGGGCAGAATCAGCAGAATGGGCGAAATCAATGCCCATAATATCGCCAAGCGTTATTTCCGCACGGAATTAACGGCAAGATTCAATATGAACACCCGGCCACTGTTTTTTGTCGTAAAGAGCATATTTACCCAAACCAGTGGCCATGGAGATTGCCCATCGTCAATTTCACCACCTCGCACACATATCACCCACAATATCGCTCGCTCAAAAAACCGCCCACAAAAAGTGGAATGAACCGGAACAAATGCCAGTGGTGTGGCTGGCATTTGTTAAATCCCACTCTTACGTGAGGAGCTGACATTAGAAAGATTTGCCTGAAAGAGCGCTGATGTGAATGACAACGCTGACACACTGCTGTGTGTGTGCAGCTCAGACATCAATGGTGCCCATCACCTTGGTGCCAGTTAAAGTTTACGTTGATTAATGTTAAGTTGTATTTAACCCTTTCATGGTAAGGAATCACCAGTGTGTAATGGTCCAGCTATCTGAGACAATGCACAACAAGATTATGTTCAATAACAAAAGTTTAATAACAACATTGGACTGAAATCATAAATATCACAGTCAATAACACCCAACCCCCACCAACACCTCACTTTTTCCACCATTGACATAAATCACATGTTCAACATGTCCACCAACACAGAATACAAAGGCAAGCCAATCCCCATACATTGCAACAAATTGCATACACCCAGATGGAGAGATAACACAGCCATCACCTGCGCACATGCACCTCACTTTCCTTCCCCCCCTCCTTCTTCTCCCCACCTTTACCTCTTCCCTCCTCACTCCACGGCACCTGGCTGAGGAGCTCCTCAGGTGGTGCCTCATTGGGGGGCATGAAAGCAGATGCGGTGGTTGCACAGGTACGGGAGCGGAGGAGTGCAAAGGGAGCAACATTCTCTGATGCAGAAGTAGGATCTTGGTCCTTGCTCATCTGTCATTTGCAGTTGTGGTGCGGAACTTAGGGGTGGAGTGCCGCGCTCGGGGACCACTGGGGGGCCCGTGGCAGCAGTGTTCCTGGCTATCGCATCCAGGGATTGCGTGGAATGTACTCAGTCATGGTGGACAGGTGTCGGCATGTGCCCTCCAATGCTTCGATGAGCTGGTCACCAATGTCTACAGACCTCCTGGACATCTCTCCGCTGTCATGCGCTCGAGGAACAGACCTGCCGCGTCCACGAGGCCTCCGCGGGGTCGGCGCCACCCTGGGGACAAATGGGGTGCCCTGTGGAGAGATGCTTGGGGCCGGTACCTCCAGAATGGAGGCGGGAATGACTCTCCGGAGGACCACTAAATGGCCTTAGGGTGGAATGGCTTCTGGAGCGTGGCGATGCAGGTTCTTTGAAGTCCGCGCTCTCATCCGTGGAGAACAGACCCAGCGGATTGACGGGCGAGAATCGGAGCTCCTCAGCACCAGATATAGGATCGTCCGCCGCCTCCTTCCCCATGCCCCGACCTTCTGGCCTCTGCGGCCTTGCCTGGGGCCGTGCTGTTGACTGAGCTGCAAGACACAAATGAGGTTATTAGATGAGAAGGAGGTGCCAGGTTGACAAGGTGAGTCCAGCGCTACACACAGCATATGCACAACAAAAGCACCACCATTCTCAAAATCATCGCAGACATCACATTTCATGACCATCAACACATTTGCATTGCAATGATTTTCATTAGGCCAGCATTATTTCTATGACACTTTTAGAAATCATCGATCATATATGATTGTTCGGATATGAGTTGGTGTGGCATCTATTGACTTTACATCACGCAATGGTGCAAGCTTTACTCATGTGGCATCACTTCAGGGTCTGCAGATGTGTCCGTGGCTGTCCGGGGGTGCTTCCCCACGAGTGTGAGCACTCGCTCCTCCATCTCAGTGATGTCGCTGGGGACTGGTGGCCCCCCACCCGTTCGCCTCGGCACGGACCTCATCGTCGATAGCTTCTTCTGTAAAAGGTGACAGGATGACATGGCATGAGATCATTGCATGATATCATTGCTAGGTACTGTCACAGAGACTGACACAACACATAACCGACAGATGTAATCATGATTATTATGATTGTCATCATTCGTTACCTAAAGACGTACACCCTGACTGCAGGCTTTGAGTAAAACATTCCCGGTAAAAGTGCAAGACCTCACATCTGCTGATAGTCACTTATGACTGTTACAAATCAAATTATATAAATACATAAGTACATGTAAATCAATATAATACTTACTCTTGCGGATCCCACAAGGTTGTTCCATCGTTTGCGGCATTGGTTGCCCTCACGCACCTCATTGGTCGCCAACAAGACCACCTCTGCTATCTCTAGTAGGCCTTTGGGATGGGCTTCCCATGCCCTCCCTGTGTCAAATCACCCCAGCGTAACTCGACCTCCTGCAGAAGGGAGGCATTTGCCTCGTCCGAGAACCTCCTGGCTCTTGTGCTCCTCTCCCACCTCACTGTTCTCTCCAGCATCAGTCTCCACAGCGTGCTGCGATGCCTCCTCCTCTCTCTCCATTATAGGGCAAATTCGGTCAAATATGTGGCTGGTAACAGCTAATTTTTGTTTGCCTACTTGCTGTGAAGCTCTAAAGTCTCCCTCCTTCCTCCCAAAGCAGCCACACCACACCAGCCACGCCTTCAGTCCCTCTGAGCTCCCTCTCTCTCTATCTCCTCTTCTGCACGTCATGGTGACCTTTGACCTCCAGAATCGTGGGAATCGAGTGTTGCCATGTTGTTGCTAAGGACGGCCACACTTTACGGCAGTAGGTCAAAAAAATTTTACGCTACCGCCCATTTGATATCACTCACGGTAATGTCCATTTTCAAAAATGTAAACTAGGTGTTTTGAGAATGGGCGAGAAGCCGGCGATCTGAAAACCCTTTTTTAATGCCCACACTGGAAATAACGCCCACTTTTGGGCACTAAGCCACTAAGCCCAAAAGTGGAGGTTCTAGCCCTTTGAGTCCCCAGTGTTACCAAATTGCCACAAAAGGGCAGGATGCTATGAACTGTAAATTTCTCCATAACCATCATTAATGATCTGTCAGAGATGTGGGGCTGGATTTTTGGGTCATTTGCGACCGGGCTTTCGCTGGGTTTTGACCCTCCGCGGCGAAAAATAGGGCAGTCAGCTGTTTTGCGTCCGGGCGCGATCCTCTGGTTGTTTTTTGCAGCAGCACTTAGAAGCATAGCCAGGGAGAGCTGCGCTGGTGTGTAACGGCTCGCATTGCGACACCAGCAGAAGTTCCAACAATCACCCGACCCGTATGTTCGTATTTCTCTGGCGATAACCGCCAGGGAAAACACAGCGGTGCAGCCCTGCCGGTGATGGTGAGTTGGATAAACTGCAAAAAAGGTAAGTTCCAGTTTTTATTTTTTTATATTTTTGCAGTGATTTGTGTGGTAAGGGTGTTGGCAATGTTTTTTGAAAGCTTTTGTGAATTTTTTTGTTGTTTTCTTTTTCCCCTCCCAAGGCCTCTCTCGGAGCGCTCCCGGCCTTGCACTAAAGTTGGTGAGGATCCCGTTTTTGTGCCGCAAAAGAAGTACACCGCCTCCCTTTGCGCAAGGCCTAAATGACGAAAGTTGCTCCACAAAGTACAAACGTTAATCGGGCGGTAACTTTCCCACCCCACCTCCATTTTTGCCGCGAAAATCCTGCCCGTGGTGCTGAATGAAAGAGCTAGCTGTAGAAGTTTTTCTTCCATTCTCGCCATCTAAAAATAGACCTGCACTCTTTGTAACAGTTTTATTGAACAACCTGGCTGACAGATTTTTGAAGGATAAGGGAGTCAAGGGTTATGGAGAGCGGGCAGGGAAGTGGAATTGGGGCCAGGAGCAGATCAGCCATGATTTTATTGAATGGCGGAACAGGCTCGAGGGGCCAAATGGCCTACTCCCGCTCCTATTTCTTATGTTCTTATGTACAACCAGCAGACTCACTCAACAAGCATAGGCAGGTTCAAATCAAAATCAAGGGTGAGTTACAGATAGAAATGCATAGTAGTTACAACACAGAAACAGGCCATTCAGCCAAATCAGCCCATGTTGCTATTTATCTTCCATGCAAGAAAACAGTCTTAATCATATTTACTCACCCGCTTCCCACATCCCATTATTGCCTTTTCTTTCATCCAACTATTTATCTAATCTTGAATGGGTTTCAATTAGACCCTTTTGGCACAAGTCCAATGCTCCACTGCTAGAGTCATAAAAGATGCACACTTTATCTTTTTTCTATTTTTTGCACAAAAAGTATAAAGTTAATTAAATATTATTTTTTACATTTGTTTCCCCTCCCCTTTCCACACCTGTTAGCCAGTACCACCCTGTTAGCTAGAATTATCACTGCATTAAGTGCTATTACACAATGGAAATAGGAGGCAATTGACCTACACCTTGTTCTCTACCAAGGCCTCTCTTCAACCAGTCACTAGGAGTTGCACACAGGCTGTGGGGATTGACTTGCCCTCCTTACCTACTTATGATACCTTCTCTAAATGTCCTCCCCGAGATTGCTAATCTGCATCATGTGAGGCCACAGATGAAAACTTATGTCTTACTACTGTGTGGCAACATTGGGCTGCCCTTAATAAAATGTACATGTTTACATGTTTCATTTCTATCTTAATATCACTTTCAAAGTTAATAGAGGCGATTTGAACTTGAGGCGCACAACAGGCAGGAGGCAGACAGTCTGCGTATGGCGTACATTTTGAGGCTCAGGCCTCATTTACTTGTAACCAGAGAGCTGCAGGTGCAAAACTTAAGTGTTGCCGCAGCTTGCAAGTTATGGGAGGGTGGAAAATCGGCCAGCTCCCACTCTGAGTTGGCCTGGGGGTGGGGAGGAGTTTATCCGTGGGTGGGGACGGGGGGGGGGGGGGGTGGGGAGCCTCGCTTAGCAGCGAGACGGAATTGTTTTGTGGGCTGACGAGCATTCTACATTTTTCTGAACGACCTGCAGTGGTCCCTTTAAGACCGTTAGCTAGGCCGTTCAATGCCTGGTACAAATGGACGTGGCACACAGTCCACCCATTTGTACCTCAAAATTGCATTCGGAGTCCTATTATATCGTAGGGCTGGTATTTTCATATTGCAAGTGTGGGCACTCTGGCTGCCCATCCAGGACCCTACCCAAGATGGCGGTGGCTGGCCTGACAGCGTAGATGGAGCAGTAAGTGATCTGACACTATTTTCAGGCCACTATCGCCCCGGTTATACTGGGCATGGACCCTTAAAATTGACCTTAATGTCTGTAAAATATTACATTAGATGATGGTACGTTAACACTGAATATGTTTGAAAAATCTGTACAAATAAAAAAATTACCTTAGCCACAGTTTCATACACGTCCCCTTGAGAGGTACTTTCATCCAAAACAGCATCAAAATCCAATGTGTGAGGCTAATGACCCTGAAACGTATGCAAAAATTAGCTGTCCTCTAGACAGCTAATTCAACTTATCTACCTTTAATTTATTCCCATCAGAACCTGTTTCAATACCTACCCTTCCGGTGTTAACCACTATTCTACTTGGAGACTCAGCTCTAATACATGTGTCTTCTTCATCTGAAAGAAGAAAATAAATGTGACATTAAATATCTCCAGCATTTCAAGTGTAGATGAAACCGGATGCTGCATAGATTTTAACAGAAACGTTTACTGCAGCTAACCATTTTTCTGTTCCTGCGGATGAATCCTTATCACATCACGACAATTTTTCCACGGAGCTTGTTCACTGATCTGCAAATCATTCTGACCAGCGTCAATTGACTTAACTTTTAGCAACGATTCAGATCTAGGATAAAGAGAAATAGATAAGTACATCCATGAGAATAACTCCTGGGACTGACAGCAAAATTGGCTAACATCCAAACATACTGAATATGAATTTACCAAATGTAAACTGTCAAAGGGATAAACAGAAGCTCAGGGGTCCAAGTCCTACACTAGAAGTTACTGTCCTGGATTTTTCTTGATGAAACCTCCTATTTCCTGGCAGTATAGATTTTCTCCACTGATCCCCTCGTGACCCTGATCTTCCCACTCGAAGCCTGTCCTGACGCGGCCATTTGAAAATGTGGGGGTGGGCATTGCTGAATAGTCCTGGGTTTTATTTATCATAGTCTTAAGATTAAAGCTAGGTAAGTTAGGAGTGAAATTAGGAAACATTTTGTCACACAAAGAATGTGGAAATCTGGAACTCTCTCATAAGAACATAAGAATATAAAAAATAGGAGCAGGAGTAGGCCATTCAGCTCTTTGAGCCTACTCCATCATTCAATAAGATCATGGCTGATCTTCTACCTCAACTCCACCTTCCTGCACAATCCCCATGTCCCTTGATTCCCTTAATATCCAAAAATCTACCGATCTCTGTCTTGAATATACTCAACGACATCCACAGCCTTCTGGGGTAGAGAATTCCAAAGATTCACAATTCTTTCAGAGAAGACATTTCTCTTTCTCTCAGTTCTAAATGGCCAATCCCTTATTCTGAGACTGTAACCCCCACCCCGCCCCCCCCCTAGTTCTAGACTTCCCAGCCAGGGGAAATATCCTCCCAGAATCTACCCTGTCAAGCCCAATAAGAATTGTATATGTTTCAATGAGATCATCCCTCATTCTTCTAAATTATAGGAAATATAGACCTATGCCACAAAATTGGAGCCTTTAGCGCTGGCCGTTAAGGCCGGTTTGGAAGAAAAAATAGCGGCCGCCTCACTTCCTCCCGTTTCCAGCGGCTCCCGCGGCACCAATCATTTTGGGCAGGTCGGCAGTACTGCCGTTGCCTATGCTCACTACTGTTATTAAGATGAGGCAGATCGTGACTTCAATCGGCGTGCAATGCTGATTTCATTCTTGACCTGCCATTTTGGACATTGCCGCTCCATTTAACGCCCTCTCCCAAAAATGACCAGCTGACCATATGTTCAGCAGCAGGAAAGAACCTGCTAACAGCGCTATTTAAAGGGATCATCAACAACTTGCAGCTGAATTTTTTTTCATTTCTACAGGCTCTGTGTAAATTTGCGCAACTGTTTAGAGATTTCTAGAGTTGTTTAAAGTTGCTGAGGTGACAGGGAGTGTTGCTACAACTGGAGAATGCCCTGCTTCTCATTTAAATGGTTCTGCTCACACCACTTGCTCCCAGTCATGGGGGCTCTACTTGTAGTCTCCCTCACGCATGAACATGACAGGGAGATGGAGTGGAGGCAGCGAAGAAGAGGACAAATACTCGCAGAGGGAGGAGTAGGAGGGGTAGGAGGGTTCTCAGCACGAGACCATACCAACCTAGAGTCTTCAGGGAGCACTTCTCCTACCTGCACCTAAGCCAGGAGCAGTGTATTAGGAGGCTGCGTTTCACCAAGGAGGAGGTCACAGACTCTGCCAACTCCTGGAACCAGATCTGCTGCCTCAGAGCAGGGCGACGACGGTACTGCCAGTGGCCCTCAAGGTCACTGTGGCCCTCAATTTTTTCACCACCAGATTCTTCCAGTCTGGAGCAGGAGACATAGTTAACATCTCCCAGTTTGCCGTCCATCGCTGCATCCTGTAGGTCACAGAGGCTCTCTTCTCCAGGAGAAGGGACTTCATTGTCTTCTCTCTGAACCTATGTTGCACATCCTCTAAGGCAAGTATATCGTTCCTTAGGTAAGGAGACCAAAAGTGTATACAGTGGGGCAGAAATTGCCCCTTTCCTTAAGGCCTGTTACCACCGCGAAAGGTGGCCACGCTGCGGAGGGACTCACCGCCAACTATTGGTGAAATGACCGCTGATAGCCCAATTGCCCTCCCAAATTTTGCTGGTGGTGCCCCGATCTCCCCCCTCCCTCCAACTGCTCCGCGTTAATATCTTCAAGAGCACACTTAACACACAGCCTGTATGATGGCTGCTTTTATGTTTAGAATAATCCACTGAGTACTGTAAGCTTAAACTGGTGTGACCTTAGTCTCTTTAATACAACTCCAGAGTACCTAAGCAGCATGGCAGACAACCTTTTATACTCGCTTGCATGAGGTGTGCAGGTGACCCTTGGTTCTCCAACAGGTGCGCCCTCTGGTGACAAGTCTTACACGGTTATAATGTTTACATACATAACATCACTCCCCCTCCCCAAAAGTCTTTGATACAAGTTATTTACAAGTTGAGGCAGTCCGGGGCCCTTCGCTCCCTGGTTGAACGCCTGAGTTCGAACCCTGGCATGGGTGAGTTGGTCAGGCCATTGCTGCATTGGTCTGACCGGACTGTTGGGCATGCTGGATTCATCCCCTTGATTGACAGCGAGGTCGATTGCTGGTTGAGTGTGTTGGTGGATCGATGATGGTGATGTCCTCTTCAAGTTGTTCCTGGTTGTCAGTGAATCATAGTTTGGTCTGATCCAAATGCTTTCTGCACGTTTGTCCATTACATAGTTTGACTCTATTTCCCTCCTTGGCCAAGACAGTGCCAGCAACCCATTTAGGTCCATGACCGCAATTAAGGACAAACACAGGGTCGTTAACATCAATGTCACGTGATACAGCCGCGCGATCGTGGTACATGTTTTGCCGGTGACGCCGGGTTTCCACATGATCATTTAGATCCGGATGGACTAGAAAGAGCCTGGTTTTGAGTGCTCTCTTCATTAACAATTCCGCCGGGGAATCCCGGTAAGCGATTGTGGTCGCGTCCGGTAGCTGAGCAGAACCTGAGATAAACGGGTCTGCAGGGAGCCGTCCGTCACGCATTTCAAGCTCTGCTTGATAGTTTGGACTGCCCATTCCACTTGACCGTTGGATGCGGGCTTAAACGGGGCAGACCTGACATGCTTAATGCCATTGCGGGTCATAAACTCGTTGAATTCCAAGCTAGTGAAACACAGTCCATTGTCACTGACAAGGACGTCGGGCAAACCATGGGTGGCGAACATAGCCCGGAGGCTTTCAATGATGGCAGTGGACATGCAGGATGACATGATTACACATTCAATCCATTTAGAGTAAGCGTCCACTACTACTAAGAACATCTTTCCTAGAAAGGGGCCAGCGAAATCTACATGGATCCTGGACCACGGTTTGGAGGGCCATGACCACAAACTCAGTGGAGCCTCCCTTGGTGCATTGCCCAACTGTGAGCAAGTGTTACATTGGTGTACGCATGACTCCAAATCCGAGTCAATGCTGGGCAATAGCCTTCATCATGACTATGCCTGGGTGGGTACTGTGTAGGTCGCATATAAACGTTTCCCTGCCTTTTTTTGGCAAAACCACGCTATTATCCCATAAGAGACAACCCGACTGTATGGACATTTCATCTTTACGTCGGTGAAACGGCTTAATTTCATCTTTCATTTCCCCGGAAACGGCCGACCAGCTCCCATTGAGGATGCAACTTTTTACTAGTGATAGCACAGGGTCCTGGCTAGTCCAGGTCCTGATCTGGCAAGACGTGACGGGTGACCCTTCGCTCTCAAAAACATCCATGACCAGAAACAAGTCTGCGGGTTGCGCCATTTCCACCCCGGTAGTGGGCAATGGTAGCCAACTGAGGGCATCAACACAGTTCTCCGTGCCTGGTCTGTGACAGATAACATAGTCATAAGCGGACAATGTTAGTGTCCATCTTTGGATGCGGGATGAAGCATTAGTGTTTATACCTTTGCTTTCTGAAAACAGCGAAATGAGCAGTAGTCGGTTTCAAGCTCGAACCGAAGTCCAAATAGATATTGGTGCGTTTTCTTAACCCTGTATATGCATGCTAACGCCTCTTTCTCGACCATACTGTAGGCTCTTTCAGCCTTGGATAGACTTCTAGATGCATATGCAACCGGTTGCAGTTTGCCTGATATATTGGTTTGCTGTAACATACACCTGACCCCGTACGAAGATGCATCACAAGCTAGCACTAAACGTTTACACGGGTCATACAATACAAGTAACTTGTTAGAACATAGCAGGTTTCTGGCTTTCTCAAAGGCTGTCTCTTGAGATTTACCCCAGCTCCTGTGTCATGTAAGCGGAGGTTAAACCCAATTTGGTGAACAACTTCCCCCCTGCTAACGTTGCGAACAGGTCATCTGCCTTGGGTAGTGGATACTTGTCCTGTAACGAGACTCGGTTGATCGTTACCTTGTATTCTCCACAGATTCTGACTCCGCCATCGCTTTTCAACACTGGAACAATTAGGCTGGCCCACTCGTTGAACTCAACTGGCGATATGATTCCCTCTCGTTGAAGTCTGTCCAGTTCCATCTCGACTTTTTCCCTCATCATATATGGAACCGCTCGAGCCTTGTGATGAACAGGTGTGCATCAGGAACTAGATGGATCTGCTCCTTGGCGCCTGTGAAGTTGCCGATGCCTGGTTCAAACAGCAATGGAAATTTGCTCAACACTTGAGCGCACGAGGCGTCATCCACCGAAGATAGTGCTTTGATGTCAACCCAGTTGCATCGAATTTTTCCTAGCCAGCTTCTGCCGATCAGCGGTGGGCCATCGCCTGGTACAGTCCATAAGTCATGCACAGCTCCATCGTACGATACCTTCACTGCCGCACTGCCAATGACTGGTATGAGCTCTTTGGTGTAATTGCGCAGCTTTGTATAAATCGGGCTCAGTCTGGGCCTTTGTGCCTTGTTGCCCCAGTTTCTCAAAAGCCTTCTGACTCATAATTGACTGACTCGCTCTCGTGTCCATCTCCATGGAAACTGGAATGCCATTTAATTTGACTTTCAGTATTATAGGAGGGCTCTTGGTGGTGAAGGTGTGTACCCCATACACTTCTTCCTCGGCCTCGGGTTGAGTTGCCTCTCTTACTTGTTCTGCATGCTCCACTTCAGATCGACCATCTTCTGCCAACTCTGCCACGTGGTGAGTCACAGCACGTTTGCACATTCACTGGAGGTAACCCATTGTTTCACAGCCTTTGCACACATAGTGCTTGAATCGACATTGATGGGCTCTATGATTACCCCCGCAGCGCCAACATGGTGTTAATGGATTCGCATTCACGCCCCACGGCGGACTCTGAGTCATCCTAGGTCTTGCAGCTGCAGACGTGTAGGCCTTGCCATGAACAGTTCTGCCTGCTAACAGCGTTATTTTATGCACAGTATTTGCCGGTGAGCTTTGATGCTGAGAAGATATCAGTTTAGTGTTATCGTTCGTGGACATGAATGCCTGGGCTATCGTGATGGCCTTGTTCAGGTCTGGGGATTCGGCAGACAGCAGCTTGCGAAGAATGACCTTGTGGCCAATTCCAAGCATGAAAAAGTCCCGCAGCATTTCCCCCAAATATCTAGCAAAATCGCAAGGTCCCGCAAGGCGTCTTAGGTCGGCAACATAACTCGCCACATCCTGGCCCTCGAGCGATGGTGCGTATAGAAGCGATACCTGGCCATTAAGATGCTCTCCTTCGGCTTGAGTTGGTCCCAAACCAGCGTACACAACTCTGCATATGTCTTTTCCATTGGGTTCGTCGGTGCTAGCAGATGCTTGATGAAACCGTATGTTGTAGACCCACAAACAGTGAGGAGAATCGCCCTGCGCTTGATCGCTTTATCGTCTGCATCCAGCTCGTTGGCCACGAAGTACTGGTTGAGACATTCAACAAAGGCTTCCCAACCATCACCCACTACAAATCACTCAAGAATACCAACAGCAGCCATAACCACGTGAAAGTTCGTGATCCGTTACTCGTCGCCAATTGTTATGTTTAGAATAACTTCACAAGACTGAGTACTGTAAGCTTAAACTGATGTGACCTTAGTCTCTTTAATAAAACTCCCGAGTGCCTAAGCATGGGAGACAACCTTTTATACTCCCTTGCACGAGGTGTGCAGGTAACCCTTGGGTCTCCAACAGATGTGCCCTCTGGTGGCAAGTCTTACACAGTTATAATGTTTACATACATAACATCAGCAGGTCCGGAACTTCCTGTGGAAGCCTCCGTCCTGTCAGGTGACCTGACTATTTATTAAACAGCACTCGCTGCAGTAACATAGTACGTCCATAGTGTGGAGCTACATACATTAAACTTCTCCCTCCTTAATGAAGAAGTCATTATAACAAACAATCATCATATATAACAAAGGATATGGACTTATTTTGCCATATTTACAAATCAAGCTGAACCACTTGTTTTCTGTTTCGAAGAGGATACCTTTGCTCTCGAACAGAACCTTCCAAACATGTTGTCGAGTTTAAACTCATTCGAGGCTGATTCTGGGGGAAGTTTTCTTCCAAGGGATGCCCTTGATTTCCATTTGAACTCTCTCTCACTTCAAGTTGTTTGTTTTCCTGACTCGCACTCAGACTTACATTCTGACTTTCTCTTGGATTTGTTTCCAGTACATTGGATGTAGGATATGCTACTGGTGTGTTAAAACTATCTGATGAGTCAGAAATAATTGAATCACTCCCACCTTCAACTACTTCCATGCCTATGGGTAAAATATGATCAATGTGAATAAATCTAACCTGTCCATGATCAAACATCTTGACCAAATATGTGTGAGGACCACATATCTTCACGACTCTTCCTGGTAACCACTTTACCCATTTATGGTGATGGTTCTTCACTCTCACCTTCCGATTTAATTTCACACTTCTCTCTTTTACTCTACTTCTATCATGATTCTCTTTCTGCCTTAATTGTGTCTCTTCTACAGACTGTGCCAAGTTTGGTTTTAACAATGAGAATCTGGTTTGTGACTGTCGTTTGAGAACCAACTCTGCTGGTGTTCTACCAGTAGTTGTGTGAGGCGTATTACGAAACAATATTAGAAAATTAGCCAATTTTTGGTCCAATGACAACTGTCGTTTCTTTGGATTTGGATCCAACATTTGTTTGATGAGGGCATGTTTTACAATTTGTACGGTGCGCTCTGCTGTACCATTCGAAGCAGGGTGGAACCTTGATATGTTTCACGCCATTTTCGCTCGTGAACTGTGCAACTTCCTCTGAACGAAATTGTGGTCCATTGTCCGAAAACAATTTATTCTCGGAGGCCAAATGAAGAAAATAATCTTCGCAAAATGTCTAATGTTTTACTTGTTGTTATTTTCCACATTGGAAACACTTCAACCCACTTCGAATGGCTATCAATCACAATGAACAATTGTTGTCCTTCTAGCTCAGCAAAATCAATATGTAGCCTTTGTCACACCCTGAGAGGCCATTTCCATGGCTGTAATGGTACTGATGGTGATTGTTTGCTTACCGATTGACATGTCAAGCACTGACTTACGATGCACTCTATATCTTTATCAAGACCTGGTCACCATAAGTAACTGCGTGCAAAACTCTTGGTCAAGCACATTCCCAGGTGCTGGTCATGGAGTTCTCCTAATAATTTGGACCTGAATTTATTTGGTATAACCACTCTTGCACCCCACATGACACAATCTTTATCGACTGATAATTCATTCCTACGAATGAAGAATAGATGAATATCTTTGTCTGTTACCTGGTTTGGCCATCTGTTTGCAATATAATCATACACCTTTGACATAAGTGGGTCACATTTGGTTGCTCTACCAATCTCTTCAGCTGTGACTGGCAGTTTATCAATGTATGAAATCTAGAGCACCTCTTCCCTATCGGGTGTAACTTGTGATGGGGAAGGCAATCTAGACATAGCATCAGCATTACTGTGATCAGCTGATCGTCTGTATTCAATATCATATGTATATGCTGACAAAATCAAAGCCCATCTCTGCATTCGGCCTGCAGCTAATGTTGGAACTGGAGACTTTGGATGGAGGATTGTTGTCAGGGGCTTATGGTCAGTAACGAGAGTAAACTTAAGACCATACAAATATTTGTGGAACTTCTTGACCCCAAAAATTAATGCCAAAACTTCCCTTTCGATTTGCGCATAATTACACTCACTGGCACTGAACATGCATGAAGCAAAAGCAATTGGTCTCTCCTCCCCACTACATAATACATGAGAGATTACTGTCCCAACTCCATACGGAGAGGCATCATATGCAAGCTTGATCTCCTTAGATATGTCATAGTGAACTAACATGGTGCTCTCTACCAATTCTCTTTTACACTCCTTGAGCTGTATTGCATTCTTTTGACCACTTCCAATGGGCCTGTTTTTTCAAAAGTTCATTCAGTGGATGTAATACTGTAGCCAAATTTGGTAGGAATTTCCCATAATAGTTCAAAAGACCCAAAAATGATCGAAGTTCAGTGACATTCTTGGGAGTGAGTGCATTTCTGATTGCATCCAGCTTTCCCTTGGTTGGATATAAACCATCTTTGTTTACTCTGTATCCTAAGTACTCCACTGAGTTTTGAAATAACTCACACTTGTGAGCAGACACTCGTACTCTGTGTTTCTCTAGCCGTTTGAGGACTTCATTCAATATATTATTATGAATTTGCCTATTTGGTGCTGAAATTAATATGTCATCTAAATAACATACTATCCCTTCAATACCATGCAAAATCTGGTTCATCACCCTTGGAATATGGCAGGGGCGGAAGACACTCCAAATGGTAGCCTATTAAATTGATATAGGCCTAGATGAGTATTTATAATCAAGCATGACTTGGACTCCTCATCTAGTTCAAGCTGTAAGTAGGCATTCGTAAGATCCAATTTTGAGTAGATCTGACCACCTGTCAGTGTTGTGAACAAATCTTCTATATTTAGCAATGTATTGCGGACAGTACCCTCTAGAACCTGGTTTACGGTGACTTTATAATCATCACACAATCTTATCTTACCATCGGACTTAGGTACAACAACAATGGGTGTGGCCCAATTACATCGATCTATCTTAGAAATAACGTTATCAGTCTCTAGCCTTTTGAGTTCTTGATCAACTTTTTCCTTGAATGCATATGGTACAGAACGTGGCTTGCAGTAAACCAATCTAGCATCCTTCTGTACCCTGACACTCATCTTGAAGCCTTGGATCGGACTGCCCGTTTCGCAGAACACCTTTGGATAATTCTTGATGACATCATCCTTTGATGCAAATTTCGTTTCAACACAAAAATCTCACTCCAATCCAGCTTCAGTGATCCCAACCAGTTTCTTTCTAGTAAGGCAGACTTGTCTCCTGCCACTACTATTAGAGGCAAGCTCTGAACTTGATCCTTGTATTTCACTGGTACGGTGATACGACCTACCACCGGAATGCTCTCTCCCGAGTAACCTCGCAGCTCTATCTTGGCTTTCTCCAATGGGAAATCATGCAATTGTCGAGGTATAGCAACTCCAGTACTACACTCACACTCACAGATGCACCAGTGTCAATTTCCATGGGTATTTTGAAACCCGCAACATCTATGTGGATTATCTGCGGCCGCAATCGAGACTCCAGGATGGTATGTTGCCTCCCTGGTGCAAGGGTCAAGGATGTCTCCGAGCGAGTGCAGGACATTCTGAAAAGGGAGGGAGAACAGCCAGTTGTCGTGGTGCACATTGGTACCAACGACATAGGTAAAAAAAGGGATAAGGTCCTACGAGACGAATTTAAGGAGCTAGGAGTTAAATTAAAAAGTAGGACATCAAAAGTAGTAATCTCGGGATTGCTACCAGTGCCACATGCTAGTCAGAGTAGGAATCGCAGGATAGCACAGATGAATACGTGGCTTGAGCAATGGTGCAGCAGGGAGGGATTCAAATTCGTGGGGCATTGGAACAGGTTCTGGGGGAGGTGGGACCAGTACAAACCGGACGGTCTGCACTTGGGCAGGAACGGAACCAATGTCCTAGGGGGAGTGTTTGCTAGTGCTGTTGGTGAGGAGTTAAACTAATATGGCAGGGGGATGGGAACCAATACAGGGAGACAGAGGGAAACAAAAAGGAGACAAAAACAAAAGACAGAAAAGAGATGAGTAAAAGTGGAGGGCAGAGAAACCAAAGGCAAGAAACAAAAAGGACCACTGAATATAAAAGGGATGCAGGAGGGGTAAAAACTAAAAATCATGGTTTAAAAACTAGGATGAAAACACTCTACCTAAATGCACGCAGCATTAGAAATAAAGTAAATGAGTTGATGGCACAAATCATTACAAATGGGTATGATTTGGTGGCCATTACAGAAACATGGTTGCAAGGTGGCCAAGACTGGGAATTAAACATACAGGGGTATCTGACGATTCAGAAAGATAGGCAAGAAGGGAAAGGAGGTAGGGTAGCTCTGTTAATAAAGGATGATATCAGGGCAGTTGTGAGGGATGATATTGGCTCCAATGAACAAAATGTTGAATCATTGTGGGAGGAGATTAGAGATAGTAAGGGGAAAAAGTCACTGGTCGGCGTAGTTTATAGGCCCCCAAATAATAACTTCATGGTGGGGCAGGCAATAATCAAGGGAATAATGGAGGCATGTGAAAAAGGAACGGCAATAGTTATGGGGGATTTTAACCTACATATCGATTGGTCAAATCAAATCGCAGGGGGTAGCCTGGAGCAGGAATTCATAGAATGTATACGTGATTGTTTCTTAGAACAGTATGTAACAGAGCCTACAAGGGAGCAAGCCATTTTGGATCTGGTCCTATGTAACGAGACAGGAAAAATAAACGATCTTCTCGTAAAAGATCCTCTCAGAATGAGTGATCACAATATGGTTGAATTTGTAATACAGATTGAGGATGAGGAAGTTGTGTCAGAAATGAGCGTACTATGCTTAAACAAAGGGGACTACAGTGGGATGAGGGCAGAGTTGCCTAAAGTAGACTGGAAACAAGGACTAAACGGTGGCACAATTGAGGAACAGTGGAGGACTTTTAAGGAGCTCTTTCATAATGCGCAACAAAAATATATTCCAGTGAAAAAGAAGGGCGGCAAGAGAAGAGATAACCAGCCGTGGATAACCAAGGAAATAAAGGAAAGTATCAAATCAAAGACCAATGCTTATAAGGTGGCCAAGGTTAGTGGGAAACTAGAGGATTGGGAAAATTTTAAGCAACAGCAAAGAATGACTAAAAAAGCAATAAAGAAAGGGAAGATAGATTACGAAGGTAAACTTGCACAAAACATAAAAACAGATAGTAAAAGCTTTTACAGATATATAAAATGGAAGAGAGTGACTAAAGTAAATGTTGGTCCCTTAGAAGATGAAAAGGGGGATTTAATAATGGGAAATGTGGAAATGGCTGAGACCTTAAACAATTATTTTGCTTCCGTCTTCACAGTGGAAGACACAAAAACCATGCCAAAAATTGCTGGTCATAGGAATGTGGGAAGGGAGTACCTTGAGATGATCACTATCACTAGGGAGGTAGTGCTGGACAGGCTAATGGGACTCAAGGTAGACAAGTCCCCTGGTCCTGATGAAATGCATCCCAGGGTATTAAAAGAGATGGCGGAAGTTATAGCAGATGCATTTATTATAATCTACCAAAATTCTCTGGACTCTGGGGAGGTACCAGCGGATTGGAGAGTAGCTAATGTAACGCCTCTGTTTAAAAAAGGGGGCAGGCAAAAGGCAGGTAACTATAGGCCGGTTAGTTTAACATCTGTAGTGGGGAAAATGCTTGAAACTATCATTAAGGAAGAAATAGCGGGACATCTGGATAGGAATAATGCAATCAAGCAGACGCAGCATGGATTCATGAAAGGGAAATCATGTTTAACTAATTTACTGGAATTCTTTGAGGATATAACGAGCATGGTGGATAGAGGTGTACCGATGGATGTGGTGTATTTAGATTTCCAAAAGGCATTCGATAAGGTGCCACACAAAAGGTTACTGCAGAAGATAAAGGTACGCAGAGTCAGAGTATTAGCATGGATAGAGAATTGGCTGGCGAACAGAAAGCAGAGAGTCGGGATAAATGGGTCCTTTTCCGGTTGGAAATCAGTGGTCAGTGGTGTGCCACAGGGATCAGTACTGGGACCACAACTGTTTACAATATACATAGATGACCGAGAAGAGGGAACAGAGTGTAGTGCAACAAAATTTGCAGATGACACTAAGATTAGTGGGAAAGCGGGTTGTGTAGAGGACTCAGAGAGGCTGCAAGGAGATTTGAATAGGTTAAGCGAATGGGCGAAGGTTTGGCAGATGGAATACAATGTCGGAAAGTGTGAGGTCATCCACCTTGGGGAAAAAAAACAGTAAAAGGGAATATTATTTGAATGGGGAGAAATTACAACATGCTGTGGTGCAGAGGGACCTGGGGGTCCTTGTGCATGAATCCCAAAAAGTTAGTTTGCAGGTGCAGCAGGTAATCAGGAAGGCAAATGGAATGTTGGCCTTCATTGCGAAAGGGATGGAGTACAAAAGCAGGGAGGTGTTGCTGCAACTGTATAACGTATTGGTAAGGCCGCACCTGGAGTACTGCGTGCAGTTTCGGTCACCTTACTTAAGGAAGAATATACTAGCTTTGGAAGGGGTACAGAGACGATTCACTAGGCTGATTCGAGAAATGAGGGGGTTACCTTTTGATGATAGATTGAGTAGACTAGGTCTTTACTCCTTGGAGTTCAGAAGGATGAGGGGTGATCTTATAAAAACATTTAAAATCATGAAAGGGATAGACAAGATAGAGGCAGAGAGATTGTTTCCATTGGTGGGGGAGACTAGAACTAGGGGGCACAACCTCAAAATACGGAGGAGCCAATTTAAAACCAAGTTGAGAAAGAATTTCTTCTCCCAGAGGGTTGTGAATCTGTGGAATTCTCTGCCCAAGGAAGCAGTTGAGGCTGGCTCATTGAATGTTTTCAAGTCAAAGATAGATAGATTTTTAAGCAATAAGGGAATTAAAGGTTACGGGGAGAGGGCGGGTAAGTGGAGCTGAGTCCACGACCAGATCAGCCATGATCTTATTGAATGGCGGAGCAGGCTCGAGGGGCTAGATGGCCTACTCCTGTTCCTAATTCTTATGTTCTTATGTTCTTATGATACTTTTCGAATCACTGCCCATTAACCTCGTGCTCCTGATGATGTTTAACTCTAACATCTCCTCGTCCTGTTGTTGTTCTTCCATGCTATGTAGTCTCTGGGGATTTCTACTTATAGCTTTGAAAGCTGGTTTACCCTTCAGTCAGCATGCCTTCGCGAGATGCACAGTTTTCCTGCAGAAGGAACACTCTGCCTTCACATATGGACAACTTTGAACAATGTGTTATCCCAGGCACTGATAGCAGGACATCAACACTCTGCTCCCATTTCCAGTTTCTGAGACTTTGGGTCCCACTGCCTTTTACTTTGAACCTGCAGGAAATTCACCTCGGTTGTCTGATGACTGAAATTAGTATGAAATGCTTGGGATTATTGGTCGGCCATGCTCATCGACCTAGCTGTCTGACAAGTTACATCAAAAGTCAAGTTAGGCATCATCAATACCTTTCTTCTGATCGCAACATTTTTCATCCCACAAACAAAGCGGTCTCGCAATGCTCGGTTCTGAAAATCTCCGAAATTACAGTGAATCGATAGCTTTTTTAATGCTACAATGTACTCACTGATATTTTCTAACGCCTCCTCATTTCGTATTCCGAAATGATAACTTAAAGCAATTTCTAATGGAATGGGGCTGTAATGTTGTTCCCTATTTCAGCGTTTTATCCTTTGGCTTGTCAGGCACAAGCAAAATTATCAGCGTTTCATACAACTCGGGCCCGGCCTCAGTTAAGAATATAGCTCTTTTTTGTTCCAACACCACCCGGTTCTGGTTTCCATCGTTGGGAATTTCGATTATATTATTTGCAGTGAAAAACATTTCTAGCTGATCCACATAGGCTCTGAAACTTTCCCGGGCCCGTTGAAATGTCCCCACATGTCCTGGGGGTAGCCATTTTGACTCTGGGAGTTTGCCAAGTGTGCTCGTAATTTACCTCGAATTTGTAGCTGTTTTCAAAAATAGAGAAGCTCTCAAAGTCTCTCTGTCGGCTGGCTGAATCCTTCGCCAACAAAAATTTCAGCTTTGTATTATCCAATTACATCTCCATTCTCATCGCCAATGTGACAGCCTGTACGATGGCTGCAGGTCCGGAACTTCCTGTGGAAGCCTCCTTCCTGTCAGGTGACCTGACTGTTTATTAAACAGCACTAGCTGCAGTAACACATTATGTCTACAGTGTGGAGCTACATACATTACAGGTATCAAATTGAAAACGAAGGCATACAATGTGGCCAAGACTAGTGGGAGGCCAGAAGATTGGGAACTTTTTAAAAGCCAGCAGAGAATGACTAAAAAAATGAGTAAGAGAAGATAGACTATGAAAGTAAACTAGCATGAAATATAAAAACAGATAGTAAGAATTTCTACAGATACATAAAAAGGAAAAGTGTGGCTAAAGTAAATGTTGGTTCCTTAGAGGATGAGCCTGGGGAATTAATAATGGAGAACAAAGAAATGGCAGAGACGTTGAGCAAATATTTTGTATCGGTCTTCACGGTAGAAGACACTAAAAACATCCGAATAGCGGACAATCAAGGGGCTATCGGGAGGGAGGAACTTAATACTATCACTATCACTAATGAAGTAGTAGTAGATAAAATAATGGGCCTCTCTCTTACTCAAGTCTCCTGGACCTGATAACTTACATCCTAGGGTTTTAAGAGAAGTGGCAGCAGAGATAGTGGATGCATTGGTTGTAATCTATCAAAATTGCCTGGATTCTGGGACGGTCCCAGCGGATTGGAAAACCACAAATGTAATGCCCCTATTTAAAAAATGAGGCAGACAAAAAGCAGGAAACTATAGACCAGTTAGCCTAACATTTGTCGTTGGGAAAATGCTGGAGTCCATTATTAAGGAAGCAGTAGCAGGGCATTTGGAAAAGCATAATTCAATCAAGCAGAGTCAACATGGTTTTATGAAACATGTTTGACAAATTTGCTGGAGTTCTTTGAGGATGTAATGAGCAGGGTGGATAAAGGGGGAACCAGTGGATGTGGTGTATTTGGATTTCGAGAAGGCATTCAATAAGGTGCCACATAAAAGGTTACTGCACAAGATAAAAGTTCTCGGGGTTGGGGGTAATATATTAGCATGCATAGAGGATTGGCTAACCAAGAGAAAACAGAGAGTCAGGATAAATGGGTCATTTTCTGGTTGGGAAATAGTGACTAGTGGGGTGCCTCAGGAATCAGTGCTGGTTCCTCAACTACTTACAATCTATATTAATGACTTGGATGAAAGGATCGAGTGTAATGTAGCCAAGTTTGCTTTTTGTCTACCTCATTTTTTAAATAGGGGCATTACATTTGCGGTTTTCAAATCCGCTCCAGAATCCAGGCAATTTTGGTAGATTACAACCAATGCATCCACTATCTCTGCTGCCACTTCTCTTAAGACCCGAGGATGTAAGCCATCAGGTCCAAGGGACTTGTGCACCTTTAGTTAAATTATTTTACCTAATACTATTTCATTCGTGATAGTGATAGTATTAAGTTCCTCCCTCCCTATAGCCCCTTGATTATCCATTAAGATGGGTGGGAAGGCAAATTGTGAGGAGGACACAAAAAATCTGCAAAGGGATATAGACAGGCTAAGTGAATGGGCAATAATTTGGCAGATGGAGTATAATGTGGGAAAATGTGAGGTTATCCACTTTGGCAGAAATAATAGAAAAGCAAATTATAATTTAAATGCAGAAAAATTGCAAAGTGTTGCAGTACAGAGAGACCTGGGGGTACTTGTGCATGAAACACAAAAAGTTAGTATGCAGGTACAGCAAGTAATCAGGACGGCAAATGGAATGTTGACCTTTATTGCAAAAGGGATAGAGTATAAAAGCAGAGAAATCCTGCTGCAACTGTACAGGGTATTGGAGTACTGCATACAGTTTTGGTCTCCATATTTAAGGAAGGATATACAGGTTAGACCTCCTTAATCCGGCAACCAAGGGACCGAGGCCGAGTCGGTTTTCATGTTTTTCCAGTCTTTGGAATGTCTTTCTGACGTCATGAATCCTGAAACACTCGAGCCCAGGTTTGGGTATTTCCGGATTTCAGAAAGGGCGGGGGAGGTGCTAGCCAAGGAGCCGTTCGGGTCGCCGGCCCCGTCGATGAGGTCGTCGGGCGGGCCCCGCTGCCGAGGACCTGATTGGGCGGGGGCCCGCCGCCAAGGACCTGATTGGGCGGGGCACACTGCTGAGGACCTGATTGGGCGGGGGCCCGCCGCCAAGGACCTGATTGGGCGGGGCACACCGCTGAGGAGATTTTCAGGGGGGCCCGCCACTGAGGACCTGATCGGGCGGGGCCCACCACTGAGGAATGTTCGGGCGGGGCCCCACCGCCAAGCACCTGATCGGGCGGGGCACACCGCTGAGGAATGTTCGGGCGGGGCCCCACCGCCAAGGACCTGATTGGGCGGGGCACACCACTGAGGAGATTTTCAGGGGGGCCCGCCACTGAGGACCTGATCGGGCGGGGCCCACCACTGAGGAATGTTCGGGCGGGGCCCCAACGCCAAGCACCTGATTGGGCGGGGCACACCGCTGAGGAGATTTTCAGGGGGGCCCCACCGCCGAGGAAGTGTTCGGGTGGGGCCCCGCCACCGTGGAGGAATTCCTTGTCTGGTCCGAAGTAGGTGGGGTCGGGCAGCGAGGTAAAGTGGAGGGAGGGGGGCTGGGGCAAAGTCGGGCCCGGGTGAGGTCGGGCCGTGCGAAGTCGGGGCGGGCGAAGTCGTGGCTAAGTCGTGCCGGGGCAAGGTCGGATCGTCGAGGCATGGAAGTCCAGATATCGGAACATTTTCCAGTTTCCGGACGACCCCATCACGGATCGGCCCGATGTCCGGATTCCGGAAGATTCTGGATTCCGGAACTCCGGATTTTGGAGGTCGAACCTGTACTTGCATTGGAGGTTGTTCAGAGAAGGTTCACTAGGTTGAGTCTGGAGATGAGGGGTTTGACCTATGAGGATCGGTTGAGTAGGTTGGGCCTTTACACATTGGAGTTCAGAAGAATGAGAGTGATCTTATTGAAACTTATAAGATAATGAAGGGGCTCGACAAGGTGGACGCAGAGAGGATATTTCCACTCATAGGGGAAACTATAACTAGGGGACATAGGGCTAGAACCTCCACTTTTGTGCTTATTGCCCAAAAATGGGCGTTATTTCCAGCAAAAAGCCGACTAAGCACCAAGAACATAGTTGGCACTGAGTTTTTGTCCAACAAATAAGATATAACATGGAAGGGATGGAGGAGGCTCTGGAGCTGATAGCCAGGAACACTGGTGGCAGACGGCTCCCAGTGGTCCTGGAGCGCTGCACTGCACCCTAAGGTGCTGCACCCCCATTTGCCAACGACACGAGAGCCAGGAGCAACATCTTGCTTCGGGCTCGGAGCACGTTCCCACCTCGGGATCGTCCTCTCCCGTATCCATCGAAGCAGTGCCTCGGCCGTTCCCCCCCCCTTCCCCACCCCAATGAAGCATCACCTGAGGACCTCTTCGACCAGGTGGCTTGGAGTCAGGATGGGAAGGGAAAGGGGTAGAGGTAGGGAGGAGAAGCGGGGTGGGGGGGGGGGGGGAGGGGGGGGGAAAGGGTTGGTTTGTACAGAAATACTGATGATTTCAGACTAATGTTCAGTTTAAATGTTTTTTTATTTAACAAAACCTTGTAGCGCATTGGCTCAGATAGCTGCACCGTTACACGCTGATGATTCCTTTGCATCAAAGGGTAGAATCACATTTAACTTCAATCAACTTAAACTTTAACTGTCACCAAGGTGATGCCCACCATTGATGTATGACCTGCACACCCAGCAGTGTGTCCGCCTTGTAAATAACACCAACATTCTTTCAGGCAAAGCGATCATTGACGAGCTCCTGACGTAAGGCTCTTGCAGCTATCATGCCACCACGGGCCCTTTCATGCGGTCTATAGGGGGGCGGGGGCATGGCTTCAGCGTCAGCCTGATTGTCTGGGCCGAAGTTAGCGTCCGCCTCCTCATCCTCCTCTTCCTCTCTCTGCTGGGACCCCAGCTCTTTACAATATACATTAATGATTTAGATGAAGGAATGGAGTGTAATATCTCCAAGTTTGCAGATGACACTAAACTGAGTGGCGGTGTGAGCTGTGAGGGGGTGGTAGGAGGCTGCAGAGTGACTTGGACAGGTTAGATGAGTGGGCAAATGCATGGCAGATGCAGTATAATGTGGATAAATGTGAGGTTATCCACTTTGGGGGCAAAAACGCAAAGACAGAATATTATCTGAATGGTGGCAGATTAGGAAAAGGGGAGGTGCAACGAGACCTGGATGTCATGGTTCATCAGTCATTGAAAGTTGGCATACAGGTGTAGCAGGTGGTGAAGAAGGCAAATGGTATGTTGGCCTTCATAGCTAGGGGATTTGAGTATAGGAGCAGGGAGGTCTTACTGCAGTTGTACAGGGCCTTGGTGAGGCCTCACCTGGAATATTGTGTTCAGTTTTGGTCTCCTAATCTGAGGAAGGACATTCTTGCTATTGAAGGAATGCAGCGAAGGTTCACCAGACTGATTCCCGGGATGGCAGGACTGACATATGAGGAGAGACTGGATCAACTGGGCCTTTATACATTGGAGTTTCGAAGGATGAGAGGGGATCTCATAGAAACATATAAGATTCTGACAGGACGGGACAGGTTAGATGCGGGTAGAATGTTCCCGATGTTGGGGAAGTCCAGAACCAGGGGACACAGTCTTAGGATAAGGGATAGGCCATTTAGAACTGAGATGAGGAGAAACTTCTTCACTCAGAGAGTTGTTATCCTGTGGAATTCCCTGCCACAGAGAGTTGTTGATGCCAGTTCATTGGATATATTCAAGAGGGAGTTAGATATGGCCCTTATGGCTAAGGGGATCAAGGGGTATGGAGAGAAAGCAGAAAAAGGATACTGAGGGAATGATCAGCCATGATCTTACTGAATGGTTGTGCAGGCTTGAAGGGCCCAATGGCCTACACCTGCACCTATTTTCTATGTTTCTCTGTTTCTATGGTGAGGTGGACTGTCAGACTCATCGGGCAATTCTTGTCCCCTCCTGATAGCCAAGTTTTGCAGCATGGAGCACACCACCACCAATTGAGCTACCTGCTCAGGGTGGTATTGGAGCTCACCTCCTGAGTGGTCCAGGCATCTAAAGCACTGCTTCAGCACTCCAATGTTTTTTTTCCCACAATATTGCGAGTTGCTCTGTGGCTCTCGTTGTATCACCTCTCAGCCTCGGTGAGGGTCTCACACAGGGGGGTCATCAGCCAGTTAGCGAGGCCATATCCTTTGTCACCAAGCATCCTGCATTGACCTTGTGGCTCATTGTTAAACAAGTCAAATAGAGTGCTCCCACCCAGGATGTGAGCACTGTATCTCACAGATCAGTTTCATCCTGTAATAAATAGTTGAGGCCTCAGTACTGATCCCTGTGGCATCCTACTAGTTACAGTTTGCCAACTTGAAAATGACCCATTTATCCCGGCGTAAAAATTAAAAAGGGAAGGTGGCTCAACCATGGCTATCAAGGGAAATCAGGGATAGTATTAAAGCCAAGGAAGTGGCATACAAATTGGCCAGAAATAGCAGCGAACCCGGGGACTGGGAGAAATTTAGAACTCAGCAGAGGAGGACAAAGGGTTTGATTAGGACAGGGAAAATAGAGTACGAGAGGAAGCTTGCAGGGAACATTAAAATGGACTGCAAAAGCTTGTATAGATATGTAAAGAGAAAAAGGTTAGTAAAGATAAACGTAGGTCCCCTGCAGTCAGAATCAGGGGAAGTCATAACTGGGAACAAAGAAATGGCAGACCAATTGAACAAGTACTTTGGTTTGATATTCACTAATGAGGACACAAACAACCTTACAGATATAAAAGGGGTCAGAGGGTCTATTAAGAAGGAGGAACTGAGGGCAATCCTTATTAGTCGGGAAATTGTGTTGGGGAAATTGATGGGATTGAAGGCCGATAAATCCCCAGGGCCTGATGGACTGCATCCCAGAGTACTTAAGGAGGTGGCCTTGGAAATAGCGGATGCATTGACAGTCATTTTCGAACATTCCATAGAGTCTGGATCAGTTCCTATGGAGTGGAGGGTAGCCAATGTAACCCCACTTTTTAAAAAAGGAGGGAGAAAGAAAACAGGGAATTATAGACTGGGCAGCCTGACATCAGTAGTGGGTAAAATGATGGAATCAATTATTAAGGATGTCATAGCAGCGCATTTGGAAAGAGGTGACATGATAGGTCCAAGTCAGCATGGATTTGTGAAAGGGAAATCATGCTTGACAAACCTTCTGGAATTTTTTGAGGATGTTTCCAGTAGAGTGGACAAGGGAGAACCAGTTGATGTGGTGTATTTGGACAGAAGGCTTTCGACAAGGTCCCACACAAGAGATTAATGTGCAAAGTTAAAGCACATGGGATTGGGGTAGTGTGCTGACATGGATTGAGAACTGGTTGTCAGACAGGAAGCAAAGAGTAGGAGTAAATGGGTACTTTTCAGGATGGCAGGCAGTGACTAGTGGGGTACCGCAAGGTTCTGTGCTGGGGCTCCAGCTGTTTACATTGTACATTAATGATTTAGACGAGGGGATTAAATGTAGTATCTCCAAATTTGCGGATGACACTAAGTTGGGTGGCAGTGTGAGCTGCGAGGAGGATGCTATTAGGCTGCAGAGTGACTTGGATAGGTTAGGTGAGTGGGCAAATGCATGGCAGATGAAGTATAATGTGGGTAAATGTGAGGTTATCCACTTTGGTGGTAAAAACAGAGAGACAGACTATTATCTGAATGGTGACAGATTAGGAAAAGGGGAGGTGCAACGAGACCTGGGTGTCATGGTACATCAGTCATTGAAGGTTGGCATGCAGGTACAGCAGGCGGTTAAGAAAGCAAATGGCATGTTGGCCTTCATAGCGAGGGGATTTGAGTACAGGGGCAAGGAGGTGTTACTACAGTTGTACAGGGCCTTGGTGAGGCCACACCTGGAGTATTGTGTACAGTTTTGGTCTCCTAACTTGAGGAAGGACATTCTTGCTATTGAGGGAGTGCAGCGAAGGTTCACCAGACTGTTTCCCGAGATGGCGGGACTGACATATCAAGAAAGACTGGATCAACTGGGCTTGTATTCACTGGAGTTCAGAAGAATGAGAGGGAATCTCATAGAAACGTTTAAAATTCTGACGGGTTTAGATAGGTTAGATGCAGGAAGAATTTTCCCAATGTTGGGGAAGTCCAGAACCAGGGGTCACAGTCTAAGGATAAGGGGTAAGCCATTTAGGACCGAGATGAGGAGAAACTTCTTCACCCAGAGAGTGGTGAACCTGTGGAATTCTCTACCACAGAATGTTGTTGAGGCCAATTCACTAAATATATTCAAAGAGGAGTTAGATGTAGTCCTTACTACTAGGGGGATCAAGGGGTATGGCGAGAAAGCAGGAATGGGGTACTGAAGTTGCATGTTCAGCCATGAACTCATTGAATGGCGGTGCAGGCTCGAAGGGCCGAATGGCCTACTCCTGCACCTATTTTCTATGTTTCTATGTTTCTATGGCTCTCTGTTTTCTGTTAGTTAGCCAATCCTCTATCCACGCTAGTATATTACCCGCAACCCCGTGAGCTCTTATCTTGTGCAGTAACTTTTTATGCGGCACCTTATCGAATGCTTTCTGGAAATCCAAATACACGACACCTACTGGTTCCCCCTTATCCACCTCTGTTTTAGCAGATTGGTTAGTGGTTTTGCCCAGGTATGTCCTGTCCGTCCTGTCCACAAAAATCAGGACCAATCCAATCCGGCCAATTACTGCCCCATCAGTCTACTTTCAATCATCAGCAAAGTGATGGAAGGTGTCATTGACAGTGCTATCAAGCAGCACTTACTCACCAATAACCTGCACACCAATGCTCAGTTCGGGTTCTGCCAGAACCATTTGGCTTCAGGCCTCATCACACTCTTGGTCCAAACATGGTCAAAAGAGCTGAATTCCAGAGGTGAGGTGAGAGTGACTGCTCTTGACATCAAGGCAGCATTTGACCGAATATGACATCAAGGAGTCCGAGTAAAATTGAAGTCAATGGGAATCAGGGGAAAACTCTCCACTAGCTGGAGTCTTACCTAGCACAAAGGAAGATGGTTGTGGTTGTTGGAGGTAAATCATCTCCGCCCCAGGACATCACTGCAGGAATTCTTCGGGGCAGTGTCCTAGGCCCAACCATCTTCAGCTGCTTCATTCATGACCTTCCCTCCATCATAAGGTCAAAAGTGGGGATGTTCGCGAATTGCAGTGTTTGTTATGTATGTTTAATGTATGTACTGTAACACTAGACCACTGAATGTACCTTCACACTGTATACATCATACCTGTGCCATCAGAGGGTGCTACTGGTGGAGACCTAAGGGTCACCTGCACACTGCAGGTAACCAAGTATAAAATGGAGCTCACCTCATTGTGTCCTCACTCAAGGAGCTGCAATAAACGGACTAAGGTCACTGCAGTTCAAGTACAATACCCTTACCTCGTGGAGTCATTATTAGAGTGCTTGCATATACTACAACTGGCGACGAGATTATGAATTTCCACGCACAACACGTCTAACCTAAGCAACTTCCAACAATTCACCGATGGGGAAGATTGGGATGCCTTTGTGGAAAGGCTCTAACACTTTTTCATCGTGAACGACCTGGCTGGAGACACACCGACCTCGCTGGCTGATAAATGCAGAGCTATCCTGCTCAGCAGTTGTGGGCCCACTGTCCATGGCCTCGTCAGGGACCTGCTAGCCCCAGTGAAGATGACAACCAAAACGCACGCGGAGCTCGTAACAATAATACAAGAATAGCTCAAACCTAAAGAGAGCATCCTCACAGCCAGACACTGGTTCTACACCCACCGGCTGCCCGAAGGCCAAGAAATTACAAAATATGCTGCAGATCTGAGAAGATTGGCTGTGCCGTGTGATTTTGGTGACCACCTCACCGAAGCACTAAGGGACACCTTCGTTATTGGAATCGGCCACGAGGACCTCCTCCATAAACTGCTCTCTGCGGACACTACGGTCACCCTGCAGAAGGCAATCAAAGTGAGCCGGGCATTCATGATTTCGGTCTGCGACTCCAAGAGGATGATGACTCACACTCAGGACTCTAACCTGATGAGTACAGTGAGCCGAATGGGGACTTTCAGAGGCAAGGCTGCTGCCCCGAGTCCCGCAACCCGGAGTCCGCCACATGGGGCCAACCGGCTAGCCCTATGCTAACACTGTGGAGGAAATCACAGGGCCCACCAGTGCCGATACAAAGACTATTCTTGCAAAGGCTGTAACACCAAAGATAATCTCCAGCAAATGTGTAGCAGAAATTTTACTCACTGAGTCACTGAGGAGTTGGCCGATCACCCGGGCTCCAGCGCTGATGAAGACGAAGAGAGAGACTATGAAGTGGCTCAGCCCCTGGAAGAGGTGTACAGAGTATATACCTGCTCCACCGAGAGTTCCCCGTGGAAAATGGAAGTAGAAATCAACACCGTTCCAGTCTCGATGGAGATCGACACAGGAGCGAGCCAATCGCTGATGAATCAGACGGCCTTCGAGAAATTCTGGGACAATCCCGCCAATGACCCAAAATGCTCCAAATCCAGGCGAAGCTGCTCATTTACACAAAAGACACCATCCCAGTCGTTGGCAGCGTGGATGTCCAGGTGTCCCATGGCGGCACGATGCACAAGCTTCCTTAGTGGATCGTTGCCGGTGATGGTCCAACGCTGCTGGGAAGAAGATGGATGAAGCAAATCCAAATCTGTTGGAGCCGGAAAAGCCTCCAGGCCCCGTCAATCAACGCCCTACGTGGCCCCAAACTTGGATCCATTGCAACACCTGGAAATCCTACCGTCCAGCTCAACTGCGTGGCGACGACACAGGCTGCACAACTCAGCGGCGAGATGATTCAACCTGAACGACCAGACCTCACCTTCCGGGCTCCAGCGTCAGGACTCCGAGGGAAGAAGATTGGCGCAGAAGGTAGATTCCCGGCTTCCGTGGCAGAACTTGGGGAGTAAAGGATCACCGCAGCCTACCTCGTGGAGAGAAAGAAGATGGTGCCCACACCAAGAGGTGAAACACCTGAAATCAAGATGGACGCAACCAGACCACGAGGGGCAGCATTGAGGGAACAACACGTGATGCCGAGCAGCGAACTGAATTGGGGTAAAGATTGCAAGTATATAAAACAATTAAAGGGACAGTTCCACTCTTGGTACAGCGATGCCGGTGACACAAATGCTAAAGATGTAATTAACGATTGCAAGTATATAAATGTACTGTTGAACAGTGATGCCAGTAATGCCGAGAAAAATTTAACTAACAAAGGCAGGTATCCAAATGTAACCTTGCACACAGAGATGCTGATACTACACAGGAAAGTGTTGTAATGGACAAATGTGGAAGTGTAAAGACAAATAACAATGTCGAGTCGGCTGGTTGCGGTCGGAGCTAATATATCATGAATGCTAATGATAAAATGAGAAATGATGCTGAGTTCTACATGTATGCCGACAATGCCAAAGGCAACCTCCCGTGGGAAACATCCACGTCCAGCGGGCTACCCGATCATATAGCCTGTGCCTCCGGGACCAATGTGATGCCCCGGGGAGGGTTCACACACACACACAGAGGGAGCATACTCACTGCAGGGCCAGCGATCAATGGACACACAGCCATCATCACTGGCAACCTGCCCCAGATCAGCACTACCCACCTGGCCACCAGGGCCAGCAATGGGAGCAAAAGGCCAGCACCCTCCAGCTTTCCCGGCGGGACCTGGGATGACCAGACTTCCACCACAATGAAGGGCAGCAGGGAGACCCTGCAGCCCTCAATGGAGGACAGGGAGGCCACACCACCCTGTGGCTCTGCCCACCACTAAACGTCCTCACCCACCCAGACAATATAATGTATGTACCTTATCTATAACATGTACTTGCTCCACCACTGCTGAACTCTAAAGTAACATAACCAACCAGATTCCTTACTCACTCTACATGTATGCCAATGCAGGTATTGAGCCACACACATGGTCTACGTATGGGGGGGGGGGGGGGGGGGGGCGGGGGTGGGAATGGATCTATATCACCATGGACACATGGATCACTACCCAGAACCCACACAACCCTCACTGCAACCTCCAACCGTCCACTCCCAATGTCATGGCAATAAGGACTTTGGGGTCCACAGGGAGAGAGCCATTCCCAAGCAAAAAACAAAGTGCAAGGGTTTTGGGCACTCAAGTCGAGGGCCAGAGAACACAGTGCAAAAGCCTGTGGCACAAGACTTAGGGGGGAGTGTTGTTATGTATGTTTAATGTATGTATTGTAACACTAGACCACTGAACGTACCTTCACACTTTAAACATCATACCTGTACCACCAGAGGGTGCTACTGGTGAAGATCTAAGGGACACCTGCACACTGCAGGTAACCAAGTATAAAATGGAGCTCACCTCATTGTGTCCTCACTCAAGGAGCTGCAATAAACGGACTAAGGTCACTACAGTTCAAGTACAATACCCTTACCTCGTGGAGTCATTATGAGAGTGCTTGCATATACTACAGTGTTCACTTCCATTCGCAACTCCTCAGAAAATGAAGCAGTCCATGCCCGCATGCAGCAAGACCTGGACAACATTCAGGCTTGGGCTGAAAAGTGGCAAGTAACATTTGCACCACACAAGTGCCAGGCAATGACCATCTCCCAAAGCAAGAGTCTAACCACCTCCCCTTGATATTCAATGGTATTACCATCGCCAAATCCCCCACCATCAACATCCTGGGGGTCACCATTTACTAGAAACTTAACTGGACCAGCCACATAAATACTGTGACAACAAGGGCAGGTCAGAGGCTGGGTATTCTGCGGTGAGTGCTTCACGTCCTGACGCCCCAAAGCCTTTCCACCATCTACAAGACACAAGTCAGGAGTGTGATGGAATACTCTCCACTTGCCTGGATGAGTGCAGCTCCAACAACACTCAAGAAGCTCGACACCATCCAGGACAAAGCAGCCCACTTGATTGGCACATCACCTACCACCTTAAACATTCATTCCCTCCACCACCAGCGCACAGTGTCTGCAGTGTGTACCATTTACAAGATACACTGCAGCAACTCACCAAGGCTTCTTTGGCAGCACCTCTCAGACCCACGACCTCTACCACCTAGAAGGGCAAGGGTAGCAGGTGCATGGGAACACCACCACCTGCAAGTTCCCCTCCAAGTTACACACCGTACCTTCATCATTGCCGGGTCAAAATCTTGGAACTCCCTCCCTCACAGCAGAAGTTCCTTCACCACACAGACTGCAGTGGTTCAAGAAGGCGGCTCACCACCACCTTCTCAAGGGCAATTAGGGATGGGCAATAAATACTGGCCTTACCAACGACGCCCACATCCCGGAACGAATAAAAAAGAAAACCTGCACTCCAAGCCAATTAATTGCAGGTATGTGGTGCTAGCCCAGAGAAAATTCAGATTCTGAAAGCTAGTTGGCTATTCAAACATGGGAGACATCAGAATTGAGCCTGTTCTGTCCTGACCCGACATCAATAAACACACTTTCCAGTAGATGTTACTGGATAGCATCCATCAGCAAAAACCCTGGCTCTTTTTTTCCCCGTGATCTTAGGGCCACTTTGTCTATGTGGCTCAGTACCCACTGGATTGGGCAGGTTGCTCGTGCTTTCTGTCAGATGTTATTAAAAACTACACTTTCCAGCTTATCTTCAAAGATTCCAGATACATGCAAAATGCAGATGTCTTATAAATTATTGGGTATAGATACAAGAGAGAGCTTGAAAATAATATTGAACACCATTTCCAACAGATTGGTTATTCAGAAAGAACAACTAATAAAACTGTTGTGTTCCTAACACAGATGAGACTGCACACAGGGAGGTTAAAGTAACAGTGACCTCAGTCTTTAATAAGACACTCCAAGGTGAGTAACAGGCCTTAGGGGCCAGCTTATATACAGTGCTCCCAAGGGATGCCGGGATCCCTTGGGACTTCAGGGGATGCGTTCCCTGGTGGCAGAACATGGGAGTGCATGCTTTACAGATACACAACATCACTCCCCCGCAAAATCAAAGTGAAAACTATTTACAAGGTGAGGCGGTTGGGAGCCTTTCTTTCCCTGGTGGACTGCCTCGGTACAAATGTCTGTTCTGATGTGTTGGCTGTGCCCTCGCTGGGCTGGCGTGTTGTTGGCCCCTTCAGGGCTGCTGGGTGAGCCTGGCCTTGCTGGGCTGTTGGGCGTGATGGGTTCAATTTCCTGGTCCGGGGTGGTGTCGTTAGTCCTTTGGGTGTGTATTGTGGGCTCAAAAAAGGTGGTGCCTGCTGTGGGTTATTCAGGGCAGTCTGTGAACTGCAGCCTCGTTTGGTCCAGATGCTTTCTGCAAATTTATCCATTGTCTAGTTTGACTACAAACATCCTACTCCCTTCTTCAGCTATCACCGTGCCTGCGATCCACTTGGGACCATGTCCATAGTTTAGCATATACACAGGGTCATTCAGATCAATTTCCCGTGACAGTGGCGCGACCATCGTTTGCATTTTGTTGCTGCTGGCTGCTCTCTACCTGATCATGCAGGTTGGGGTGAACCAGCGAGAGTCTGGTTTTAAGTGTCCCTTTCATGAGTAGCTCAGCCGGGGGCACCCCTGTGAGCGAGTGGGGTCTCGTGCGGTAGCTGAGCAGTACTCGGGACAGGCGGGTTTGGAGTGAGTCTTCTGTGACTCGTTTGAGGCTCTGTTTGATTGTTTGTACTGCCCGCTCTGCCTGCCCATTGGCGTTTGCTTTAAAAGGGGCCGAGGTGACATGTTTGATCCCATTGCGGGTCATGAATTCTTTAAATTCGGCACTGGTGAAACATGGCCCGTTGTCACTGACCAGTATGTCAGGCAGGCCGTGGGTGGCAAACATGGCCCTCAGGCTTTCAATGGTGGTGGTGGCGGTGCTTCCCGACATTATTTCACATTCAATCCATTTTGAAAAAGCATCCACCACCACCAGGAACATTTTACCGAGAAAAGGGCCTGCATAGTCGACATGGATTCTTGACCATGGTCTGGAGGGCCAGGACCACAAACTTAGTGGTGCCTCTCTGGGCGCGTTGCTCAACTGAGCACACACGCTGCATTGCCGTACACAGGACTCTAAGTCAGAGTCGATACCGGGCCACCACACGTGGGATCTGGCTATCGTTTTCATCATTACTATACTCGGGTGTGTGCTGTGGAGATCCGAGATGAACGTCTCCCTGCCCTTTTTGGGTAGCACTACGCGGTTACCCCACAACAGGCAGTCTGCCTGAATGGACAGCTCGTCCTTGCACCGCTGGAATGGTTTGATTAGCTCTTGCATTTCAACGGGGATGCTGGCCCAGCTCCCATGCAGTACACAGTTTTTTACTAGGGACAGCAGAGGATCTTAGCTGGTCCAAGTCCTAATCTGGCGGGCTGTGACAAATGATTTAACATTTTCAAATGCTTCCATGACCATCAACAAGTCTGCGGGCTGTGCCACCATTAACAAGTTTGCAGGCTGTGCCATTTCCACCCCCGTGGTGGGCAATGGTAGCCGACTGAGAGCATCCGCTCAGTCCTCGGTGCCTGGCCTGTGGCAGATGGTATAGTTATACGCTGATAGCGCGAGTGCCCACCTTTGTATGCGGGCTGAGGCATTAGTATTTATTCCTTTTTTTCAGCGAATAGGGATATGAGGGGGTTGTGATCAGTTTCCAGCTCAAATTTGAGGCCAAACAGGAGGTACTGATGCATTTTCTTTACCTCGAACACACACGCTAATGCCTCTTTCTCAATCATGCTGTAGGCCCTCTCGGCCTTAGACAAGCTCCTGGAGGCATAGGCGACAGGTTGCAACTTCCCCGCAACGTTAGCTTGTTGTAATACACACCCGACTCCGTACGACGATGCATCACATGCTGGCACAAGTCTTTTACACGGGTTATACAATACAAGCAGCTTGTTGGAGCATAAAATGTTTCTGGCTTTCTCAAAAGCAATTACTTGTTTTTTTTCCCCATACCTAGTTCTCATCTTTACGCAATAACACATGTAGGGGCTCTAAGAGAGTCCGGTAGGAAGTTACTGAAATAGTTGAGGAGTCCCAGGAACAACCGTAGCTCCATGACATTCTGTGGCCTGGGCGCGTTCCTGATAGCCTCTGTTTTGGCATCTGTGGGCCGAATGCCATCCGCCGCGATCTTTCTCCCCAAAAACTCCACTTCTGTTGCCATGAAGACGCATTTCAACGTCTTCAGCCGCAGCCCTACGTGATCCAGTCGCTGAAGGATCTCTTCCAGGTTTTGTAGGCTCTCGACGGTGTCCCGACCCGTGACCAATATTTTGTCCTGAAATACCACCGTGCGTGGTACCGATTTGGGTAGGCTCTCTGTGTTTCTCTGGAAGATCGCTGCAGCCGACTGAATTCTAAACGAGCATCTGTTGTAGATGAACAGTCCCTTGTGCGTGTTGATGCAGGTGAGGCCCTTCGAAGACTCCTCCAGCTCCTGCGTCATGTCAGATCGAGCTTGGTGAACGTCTTGCCTCCTGCCAGCGTCGCAAATACGTCGTCTGCCTTAGGTAGCGGGTATTGGTCCTAATAAACGATTAATAGTTACTTTATAATCACCGCAAATTCTGACGGTGACATCACTTTTGAGTACTGGAACAATCGGGCTGGCCCACTCGCTGAATTCCACTGGGGAGATGATGCTCTCGCGTTGCAGTCTGTCCAGCTCGATTTCCACTCTCTCCCTCATCATGTGAAGTACCGCTCACGCCTTGTGGTGAATGGGTCGTGCCTCTGGGACCAAGTGGATCCGCACGTTCGCCCCGGAAACGTTTCCAATGCCTGGCTCAAAAAGGGAAGGAAATTTGTTAAGAACCTGGGTACATGAGGCCTCATCGACATGTGATAGCACTAGGATGTCATCCCAGTTCCAACGGACTTTGCCCAGCTAGTTCCTTCCAAGCAGTGTGGGGCCATCGCCCGGGACAATCCAGAGTGGCTGTTCGTGCACCGTGCCCTTGTAGGTGACCTTGACCATGGCGCTGCCCAGGACAGTGATAAGCTCTTTGGTGTACGTTCTCAGTTTCGTGTGGATGGGGCTCAGGGCTGGTCTGAGTGCCTTGTTGCACTACAGTCTCTCAAACATCTTTTTACTCACGATGGATTGGCTACCGCCAGTGTCCAGTTCCATGGCTACGGGTAAGCCATTTAATTTTATGTTTAGCATTATAGGTGAACATTTCATCGAAAATGTGTGCACCCCGTGTACTTCAGCATCTGCCTCCTCTCTCTGAGGCTCGAAATTGCTTTGATCCACCATGGACCGATCTTCCGCTGCCACGTGGTGGTTAGCAAGTTTCGCAGAGCTTGCAGCTCGTCTGCAAGCTCGTTGGAGGTGCCCCATTGTTCCACAGCTCTTGCAAACATACTCTTGGAAACGGCATGAATAGGCTGAATGGAAGCCTCCACAACGCCAACAAGGTGTGAATTGCCTTGCATTCATCCTATGTTGCGGACTCTGAGTCATCTGGGTCACCTGAGGCCTGCTGGCAGTTGCAGACTCGTGGGTTCTGCCCTGTACATTTCTGCTCGCAAACACAGTTCCAGTTAATTTATGAACATTGCTAGCACTTGTGTGCTGAGAGATTTGTTTGGTGTTATTACTGGTGGACATAAATGACCGTGCTATTGCAATGGCCTTACTGAGGGTCGGTGTGTCTATAGTGAAAAGTTTTCGTAGGATGGTCTCGTGGCCAATGCCCAGTACAAAAAAGTCTCTGAGCATTTGCTCCAGATAGCCATCAAACTCACATTGTCCTGCAAGATGCCTTAGCTCGGCGACATAGCTCGCCACTTCCTGACCTTCAGATCGCTGGCACGTGTAGAACCGATACCTCGCCATCAACACGCTCTCCCTCGGGTTAAGATGCTCCCGAACTAGTGTACACAGCTCCTCATACGACTTATCTGTGGGTTTCACTGGATTCTTCATGAGGCTGTAGGTCGGTGCCCCACAGACTGTGAGGAGGACCGCTCTCCTTTTTGCAGCGCTTCCAGCGCTTCCTTCTCCATCCAGCTCGTTGGCTACAAAGTACTGGTCTAGCTGTTCGACATAGGCTTCCCAGTCCTCACCCTCCGAGAACTTCTCCAGGATGCCCAGAGTTTGCTGCATCTTTGTGTTGGATTCGTGTACTCGTCGCCAGTTGTTGTGTTCCTAACACAGATGAGACTGCAAACAGGGAGGTTAAAGTAACAGTGACCTCAGTCTTTAGTAAGACACTCCAGAGTGAGTAACAGGCCTTAGGGGCTGGATTATATACAGTGCTCCCAAGGGATGCTGGGATCCATTGAGACTTCAGGGGATGCGCTCCCTGGTGGTCGCTTAGGCGTGAGTCCAGGGATCGGCAGAGGCCTATAAAGGCCGCGAGAGTTCGTGGTCGCTGAGGCGTGAGTCCGGGGATCGGCAGAGGCCTATAAAGGCCGCGAGATGCAGCGGGAGTTCGTGGTCGCTGAGGCGTGAGTCCGAGGATCGGCAGAGGCCTATAAAGGCCGCGAGAGGCAGCGGGAGTTCGTGGTCGCTGAGGCGTGAGTCCAGGGATCGGCAGAGGCCTATAAAGGCCCAGCTTGTGCAGCTACAGGGAGAAGGCAAAAAAGAAGTAGAAAGAAATAGAAAGGTGACATCACAGCCAAGGGGGTAAGTGATTGGCTGGTGATTGGTAAGTAGCTTTTCTTTTTTCTTTTCTATATCAGTGAGGAACATTTAGCATTGTTGTTGCCAATTTAAGTGTATCTAAGGGTTAAGTCATGGCAGGAGAGCTCGGACACGTGTTATGCTCCTCCTGTACTATGTGGGAAATCAGGGACTATGTGTGCGGGAAGTGTAGCTGCCTCCAGCTCCTGACGAACCGTGTTGCGGAACTGGAACTGAGGGTGGATTCACTCTGGAGCATGCACGATGCTGAGAATGACGTGAATAGCACATTTCGTGAGTTGGTCTTACCGCAGGTAAAGGGTACACAGCCAAATAGGGAATGGAAGACCAACAGGAAGAGCAGTGCAAGGCAGGTAGTGCAGGCATCCCCTGCGGTCATCCCCCTGCAAAACAGATACACCGCTTTGAGTACTGTTGAGGGGGATGACTCATCAAGGGGGAGTAGCAGCAGCCAAGTTCGTGGCACCATGGCTGGCTCTGCTGCACAGGAGGGCAGGAAAAAGAGTTGGAGAGCAATAGTGATAGGGGATTCAATTGTAAGGGGAATAGATAGACGTTTCTGCGGCTGCAACCGAGACTCCAGGATAATATGTTGCCTCCCTGGTGCAAGGGTCCTGGATGTCTCGGAGCGGGTGCAGGACATTCTGAAAAGGGAGGGTGAACAGCCAGTTGTCGTGGTGCATATAGGTACCAATGACATAGGTAGAAAACGGGATGAAGTCCTACAAGGCGAGTTTAGGGAGCTAGGAGCTAAATTAAAAAGTAGGACCTCAAAAGTAGTCATCTCAGGATTGATACCAGTGCCACGTGCTAGTCAGAGTAAGAATCGCAGAATAGCTCAGATAAATACGTGGCTTGAGGAGTGGTGCAGAAGGGAAGGATTCAAATTCCTGGGACATTGGAACCGGTTCTGGGGGAGGTGGGACCTGTACAAACCGGACGGTCTGCACCTGGGCAGGACAGAAACCAATATCCTAGAGGGAGTGTTTGCTAGTGCTGTTGGGGAGGAGTTAAACTAATATGGCAGGGGGATGGGAACCTATGCAGGGAGACAAAGGGAAATAAAAAGGAGGCAGAAGAAAAATATAGAAAGGAGAATAGTAAAAGTGGAGGGCAGAGAAACCCAAGGCAAAAAACAAAAAGGGCCACATTACAGCAGAATTCTAGGGGGGGCAGGGTGTGTTGAAGGAACAGGCCTGAAGGCTCTGTGCCTCAATGCGAGGAGTATTCGGAATAAGGTGGATGAACTAACTGCGCAGATAGCAGCTAATGGATACAATGTGATTGGCATCACGGAGACATTGCTCCAGGGGGACCAAGGCTGGGAACTCAACATCCAAGGGTATTCAGTGTTTAGGAAGGATAGACAGAAAGGAAAAGGAGGCGGGGAGGTGTTGCTGATTAAAGATGAAATCAATGCAATTGTAAGGAAGAACATTAGCTTGGATGATGTGGAATCGGTATGGGGGGAGCTGCGGAATTCCAAAGGGCAGAAAACGCTAGTGGGTGTTGTGTATAGACCACCAAATAGTAGTAGTGAGGTTGGGGACAGCATCAAACAAGAAATAAGGGCTGTGTGCAATAAAGGTACAGCATAATCATGGGCGACTTTAATCTACACATTGATTGGGCTAACCTAACTGGTAGCAATGCAGTGGACGAGGATTTCCTGGAGTGTATTAGGGACGGTTTTCTAGACCAATATGTCGAGGAACCAACCAGGGAGCTAGCCATCGCAGACTGGGTATTGCATAATGAGAAGGGACTAATTAGCAATCTTGTTGTGCGAGGCCCCTTGGGGAAAAGTGACCATAATATGGTAGAATTCCTTATTAAGATGGAGAGTGACAAAGTTAATTTGGAAACTAGGGTCCTGAACTTAAGGAAAGATAACTTCGACGATATGAGGCGTGAATTGGCTAGAATAGACTGGCAAACGATACTAAAAGGGTTGACGGTGGATAAGTAATGGCAAACATTTAAAGATCACATGGATGAACTTCAGCAAATGTACATCCCTGTCTGGAGTAAAAATAAAACTGGGAAGGTGGCTCAACCATGGCTAACAAAGGAAATTAAGGATAGTGTTAAAGCCAAGGAAGAGGCATATAAATTGGCTAGAAAAAGCAACAAACCTGAGGACTGGGAGAAATTTAGAATTCAACAGAGGAGGACTAAGGGTTTAATTAAGAGGGGGAAAATAGAGTACGAGAGGAAGCTTGCAGGGAACATGAAAACTGACTGCAAAAGCTTCTCTAAATATATGAAGAGAAAAAGATTAGTAAAGACAAACGTAGGTCCCTTGCAGTCGGATTCAGGTGAAATTATAAGGGGGAACAAAGAAATGGCAGACCAATTGAACCAATACTTCGGTTCTATCTTCACGAAGGAAGATACAAATAACCTTCCGAAGGTACAAGGGGACAGTGGGTCTAGTGAGAAGGAGGAACTGAAGGATATCCTTATTAGATGGGAAATTGTGTTAAGGAAATTGATGGGATTGAAGGCCGATAAATCCCCAGGGCCTGATAGTCTGCATCCCAGAGTGCTCAAGGACGTGGCCCTAGAAATAGTGGATGCATTGGTGATCATTTTCCAACAGTCTATCGACTCTGGATCAGTTCCCATGGACTGGAGGGTAGCTAATGTAACACCACTTTTTAAAAAAGGAGGGAGAGAGAAAACGGGTAATTATAGACCGGTTAGCTTGACATCAGTAGTGGGGAAAATATAGGAATCGATCATAAAGGATGAAATAACAGTGCATTTGTAAAGCGGTGACAGGATCGGATCAAGTCAGCATGGATTTATAAAAGGGAAATCATGTTTGACGAATCTTCTGGAATTTTTTGAGGATGTAACTAGCAGAGTGGACAAGGGAGAACCAGTGGATGTGGTGTATTTGGACTTTCAGAAGGCTTTTGACAAGGTCCCGCACAAGAGATTGTTGTGCAAAATCAAAGCACATGGTATTGGGGGTAATATACTGAAGTGGATAGGGAACTGGTTCGCAGACAGGAAGCAGAGAGTCGGGATAAACGGATCCTTTTAAGAATGGCAGGCAGTGACTAGTGGAGTGCCGCAGGGCTCAGTGCTGGGACCCCAGCTCTTTACAATATACATTAACGATTTGGATGAAGGAATAGAGTGTAATATCTCCAAGTTTGCAGATGACATTAAACTGGGTGGCGGAGTGAGCTGTGAGGAGGACGCTAAGAGGCTGCAGGGTGACTTGGACAGGTTAGGTGAGTGGGCAAATGCATGGCAGATGCAGTATAATGTGGATAAATGTGAAGTTATCCATTTTGGGGGCAAAAACACGAAGGCAGAATATTATCTGAATGGCGGCAGACTAGGAAAAGGGGAGGTGCAACGAGACCTGGGTGTCATGGTTCATCAGTCACTGAAAGTGGGCACGCAGGTACAGCAGGCGGTAAAGAAGGCAAATGGTATGTTGGCCTTCATAGCTAGGGGATTTGAATATAGAAGCAGGGAGGTCTTACTGCAGTTGTACAAGGCCTTAGTGAGGCCTTACCTGGAATATTGTGTTCTGTTTTGGTCTCCTAGTCAGAGGAAGGACGTTCTTGCTATTGAGGGAGTGCAGCGAAGGTTCACCAGACTGATTCCAGGGATGGCTGGGCTGTCATATGAGGAGAGACTGGATTAACTGGGCCTTTATTCACTGGAGTTTAGAATGATGAGAGGGGATCTCATAGAAACATATAAGATTCTGACGGGACTGGACAGGTTAGATGCGGAAAGAATGTTCCCGATGTTGGGGAAGTCCAGAACCAGGATAAGTCTTAGGATAAGGGGTAGGCCATTTAGGACTGAGATCAGGAGAAACTTCTTCACTCAGAGAGTTGTTAACCTGTGGAATTCCCTGCCGCAGAGAGTTGTTGATACCAGTTCACTGGATATATTCAAGAGGGAGTTAGATATGGCTCTTACAGTTAAGGGGATCAAGGGGTATGGAGAGAAAGCAGGAAAGGGGTACTGAGGGAATGATCAGCCATGATCTTATTGAATGGCGGTGCAGGCTCGAAGGGCCGAATGGCCTACTCCTGCACTTATTTTTGTATGTTTCTATGTTTCTATGGAACATGGGAGTGCATGCTTTACAGATACACAACAAAAACAAGGAGAAAAGTTTAATTTTTCCTGTAAGCAATTAGATCATTGGACAGTTCATAGTAAATTTTTCTGTTAGTAGAGATAATTAAGTCATTAGATTAATCAAAACAATAAAAAGGGTTGTTACCGTGAAGCTGGGGGATTTTCGATATTTTTCTTCTATTCAGCTGCCTAAGTGGGACCTGATGTGTTGGAATCTCCAGTGACAGGAGCTACAGAATGGCCACAAATATCATTTCGGCTGGACTTTAAATTCTGTAATTGACAGTACCGGACTGCTTCCATATCATGCTTGAGACTCCTCGCTCCTTGCCCATTGACTTTGATTGACTTTACTCTAAACGATGTTTCTATGTGCTTAATCCTTTTTTCTTTATTTTGATGGTGATGTAAGTTCCTGGATCCCAAAATATATCACTTACTAGAAGACTAGTTACCAGACATCCAGTTTTGAGCAGAGAAAAGTACAAATCTATTAATTAGAACTTCTAAACTGCAGTTTGAGACATAAAGGCTTTACCTATTATTAATATAATCAAAATTCGTGTTTTTTCACCCAAGACTACCCCAAACTATTGTTTTCCTAATAAATAAATGACAAGTAAATGTTTTACACTTGTTGAAATACTTCCTAGTTACTAGTTGAAATAATACATTATACCAACTATGCATATTCTAAAGATATTTCTGAGGACTGGGGTGAAGGTTCCGCTTCGCTCTTGCCAGCTCAGTCGCTTCCATAAAGTGGGCTTTGTTTCAGTGAGTAGCTGGCAGCTCGGTTACCAGCCGCACACCGCCAGAACCATCTGTGCTTCCAAATTTGGTAACCTTGGCTTAATAAAAAGCAAAGGTTTTGCCACGAGACGTCTTTGCAGATTTAGTTAAAGATCGTGAACAGACATCAAGGGCAAACATCACTGTCCCCCCCCCCCCCCCCCCCGCCCCCTGTGATTTATTGATTCTTATGTAGGACTCCTGAAAATGAGACGCGGGAGCCTCCTGGAGTCAGAGTGTTAGACCAACAGACGGGAAAATGGAATACGCACTGGGCTGATATTATGGGTCGGTGTGTGATTCCGGGAGATAACTAAGTTGGCCAAAAATAAGTTGGTTTTTGTTTAAGCGGCGACGTTTCCGAGGTTCCGAGCACTGGAGCAGCGCTGAGTGTCGCTGGCTTCTTATACTTTGCATTGTTAAACGACGTGTTGGTGCCTTCGCCTGAAAACTACTAACTTTAATTCATGTCGGTCTTACAGCGAATACTCAGGATGGATTTACAGTCATCGTCCTGTATTGGCGACTTTCAGAAAATATTTTGTTAAAGTTAGTGAATGGATTGGCAGCGGGATCTAAACCAGGCTCCATCTACTGAGGAACAATAGATTTATAACATGATCAGGGTATTTAGAAATAGAAATTAAGCAGCCAGTTTGCAATTTGTCTTTCTCTGTATTCACCAGTTTATTTCAAAGTTTAATTATATATATTAGTTTTGAACAAGATATTTTAACTCAGAAGTAAATAACAGTTGATATACGTACCTTCTTGTATTTACATAACAAACCATACTCTCACAAGTAAGTCAATACAGCAACAAGCTTTAGAAGCAGACTGAGGCTGCGCTTTTTCTCTTCCCTCATACCTGTTATTTTCAGGCAAATCCCATCCATACGGAGCGACCAATTGCCTATCTCCACCCCTCGATTCCGGTGCACAGTGACATCTCTTATTTCGATTGCACCGGGAGCAGACTCAAAGCCAACATGAGAAGTCAGCTTTGTTCCAGTGGCGGACAGGAGTGTCTGAATAACCAGCCGCCTCAGAGCAGGGCTAACTAAGGGGGATCGGTACCAAAGACACACGCTGTGGCCGACAGAGGATCTGCAAACATCAGAGACATCTCATTTGGAATTCTCTACACCAGAGGGCTGTGCATGCTGAGCCGTTGAGTTTATTCAAAACTGAGAGATAGATTTTTGGAATTCAGGGGAATCAAGGGATTATGGGGATCGGCGGGAAAGTGGAGTTGAGGTCGAAGATAAGCTTTGATCTTATTGAATGGCATGCAGGTTCGAGGGGCAGTACGACATACTCCTGCTCCTAATTCTTATATTCTTCTTATGTTCCTATGTACAGAACATAGTCGTATGGCAGATTCAAGCCCTTGCAGAATCCTATCGGGACAGAAAGACAGGAAACATCCCAAAGCACTTCACAGACAATGAAATACTTTTCACTCGAAGTGTAGTCTCTGTTAACCTAGGAACATGTGGTAGCGAGCTCTCACAACTAGCAATGGGATAAACGTCCTTAAACATTAAACTTTTTAAAAGTGATGTTGGGGAATAAATGTTGGTCAGGACACCAGGAGACCAGGAGCACTCATTGCACTAGTACCCTGGGATCTTCTTGGACTTCCAACTGAGAGGCAGATGGAGCCTTGCATACAGCGCCGACCCCCGACCTGTGAGGGAGTACCACCACCGGCGAGCAGGTAAAAGAACAGCCCCAGCTCGGAGCCAGTTCCCGCAGGGAGCAGTGCGAGCAGGTAAGAAAGGGCGGCAAATGAGAACAGGGCGACCACATTCAATGTCAAAGGAAAGCAGGGAAGTGATTGGTTGGTGAGTTTTCTCTCTTTTCTTGCTTTAAATTAAGGGCCTTAAATTAGAGGCCGGGATTAAAAACTAAACCTAATTAATTAAATACATTAGAGATGGCAGGGCAGACGATGTGTTACTGCTGCAACATGTGGAAGCTGGTGGACGCCATTGAGGTCCACGGCGACCACATCTGCAGCAAGTGTCTACAGCTCGAGAAACTTCAGCTCCGTGTTGATGAGCTGGAATACCTGCTGCGGATACTACGACACATCAGGGAGGGGGACAGTTACCTGGATGCAGCGTTCCAGGAGCTAGTCACACCAATTAGATTAATTCATTCAAATTTGATCCGTGGTCAGGGTCAGGAGGGTGTGACTATGAGTGAGGAAGGTATGGGGACTCAGGATGGAGTGATGGAGGAGCCTCAGCCCTTGCTCTTGTCCAACAGGTTCGAGGCTCTTACTCCCTGTGTGAACGAGAGCAAGGATTGCAGGGAGGATGAGCAAACTGACCACAGCTCCATGATACAGGGGGCCATTCAAGTGGGGGGAGTAAAAAGAAACGTTGTAATGGTAGGGGACAGTATCATTAGGCGGATAGATACTGTTCTCTGCAGCCGAGAGCGTGAGTCCCGAAGGCTGTGTTGCCTACCCAGTGCCAGGGTTAAGGTCATCTCCTCTGGGCTGGAGAGGAACTTGGAGTGGGAGGGGAAAGATCCAGTTGTTGTGGTCCACATGGGTACCAACAACATAGGTAGGACAAACAAAGAGGTTCTGCTGAGGGATTATGAGCAGCTAGGGGCTAAATTAAAAAGCAGAACCACAAAGGTAATAATCTCTGGATTACTACCTGAGACACGAGCAAATTTGCAAAGGGTAAATAAGATCAGAGAGTTAAACACGTGACTCAAAGACTAGTGTGGGAGAAATGGGTTTTGGTTCGTGGGACACAGGCACCAGTACTGGGGTAAGAGGGAGCTGTTCCATTCGGACAGGCTCCACTTACACCGTGCTGGGACTAGGGCCCTGGCAAATCAAATAACTGTAGAGAGGGCTTTAAACTAATTAGTGTGGGGGGGGGGGGGGGGGTGGAGGGTTCAGGTGAGCGGAAATTTAAAAAGTCAAAGAATAAGGCGGCAATAGAGCAGGGTAGCACTGTGGGAATTGAAAACCAGAGCATGACAGGAAGGGACAGAATGTATAAACATAAAAGTGAAACAGAAAGTGGGGTCAAAGTAGGAAAAAATGGTAAAAAAAAACAAATTTAAAAGCTTTTTATCTGAATGCTCGCAGCATTCATAACAAAATAGATGAGTTCACGGCACAAATAGATACAAATGGGTATGATCTGATAGCCATTACAGAGATGTGGTTGCAAGGTGACTAAGGCTGGGAACTAAATATTCAGGGGTATTTGACAATTCAGAGAGACAGACAGAAAGGAAAAGGAGGTGGGGTAGCTCTGATAATAAAGGATGAGATCAATGTGTTAGTGAGAAACGATATTGGCTCAGAAGATCAAGATGTTGTATCAGTTTGGGTGGAGATAAGGAATAATAAGGGGAAAAAGTTGCTGGTGGGTGTAGTCTATCGGCCCCCTAACAGTACCTACACTGTTGGACCAAGTATAAATCAAGAAATAATGGAGGCTTGTAAAAAAGGTACGGCAATAATCATGAGCGATTTTAACCTTCATATTGATTGGACAAAGCAAATTGGTCAGGGTAGCCTTGAGGAACAGTTCATAGAGTGTATCCGGGATAGTTTCCTTGAACAGTACATTGGGGAACCAACCATGGAGCAGGCTATCTTACATCTGGTACTGTGTAATGAGACAAGATTAATAAATGATCTCCGAGTAAAAGATCCTGTAGGAATGAGTGACCGTAACATGGTTGAATTTCAAATTCAGTTGGAGGGTGAGAAAGTTGGATCTCAAACCAGTGTCTTAAGCTTAAATAAAGGAGACTACAAAGGTATAAGAACATAAGAACATAAGAATTAGGAACAGGAGTAGGCCATCTAGCCCCTCGAGCCTGCTCCGCCATTCAAAAAGATCATTGCTGATCTGGCCGTGGACTCAGCTCCACTTACCCGCCCGCTCCACATAACCCTTAATTCCCTTATTGGTTAAAAATCTATCTATCTGTGATTTGAATACATTCAATGAGCTAGCCTCAACTGCTTCCTTGGGCAGAGAATTCCACAGATTCACAACCCTCTGGGAGAAGAAATTCCTTCTCAACTCGGTTTTAAATTGGCTCCCCCGTATTTTGAGGCTGTGCCCTCTAGTTCTAGTCTCCCCAACCAGTGGAAACAACCTCTCTGCCTCTATCTTTCATTATTTTAAATGTTTCTATAAGATCACCCCTCATCCTTCTGAACTCCAACGAGTAAAGACCCAGTCTACTCAATCTATCATCATAAAGTAACCCCCTCATCTCAGGAATCAGCCGAGTGAATCGTCTCTGTACCCCCTCCAAAGCTAGTATATCCTTCCTTAAGTAAGGTGACCAAAACTGCACGCAGTACTCCAGGTGCGGCCTCACCAATATTCCTCACATTTTCCGACATTGTATTCCATCTGCCAAACCTTAGCTCATTCGCTTAACCTATCTAAATCTCTTTGCAGCCTCTCTGTGTCCTCTACACAACCCACTTTCCCACTAATCTTTGTGTCATCTGCAAATTTTGTTACACTACACTCTGTCCCCTCTTCCAGGTCATCTATGTATATTGTAAACAGTTGTGGTCCCAGCACCACTAACCACTGATTTCCAACCCGAAAAGGACCCATTTATCCCAACTCTCTGCTTTCTGTTAGCCAGCCAATTGTCGATCCATGCTAATACATTTCCTCTGACTCCACGTACTTTTATCTTCTGCAGTAACCTTTTGTGTGGCACCTTATCGAATGCCTTTTGGAAATCTAAATACATCACATCCTTCGGTACACCTCTATCCACTATGCTCGTTATATCCTCAAAGAATTCCAGTAAATTAGTTAAACATGATTTCCCCTTCATGAATCCATGTTGCATCTGCTTGATTGCACTATTCCTATCTAGATGTCCCACTATTTCTTCCTTAATGATAGCTTCAAGCATTTTCCCCACTACAGATGTTAAACTAACCGGCCTATAGTTACCTGCCTTTTGTCTGTCCCCTTTTTTAAACAAAGGCGTTACATTAGCTGCTTTCCAATCCGCTGGTACCTCCCCAGAGTCCAGAGAATTTTGGTAGATTATAACGAATGCATCTGCTATAACTTCCGCCATCTCTTTTAATACCCTGGGATGCATTTCATCAGGACCAGGGGACTTGTCTACATTGAGTCCCATTAGCCTGTCCAGCACTACCTCCCTAGTGATAGTGATTGTCTCAAGGTCCTCCCTTCCCACATTCCCGTGACCAGCAATTTTTGGCATGGTTTTTGTGTCTTCCACTGTGAAGACCGAAGCAAAATAATTGTTTAAGGTCTCAGCCATTTCCACATTTCCCATTATTAAATCCCCCTTCTCATCTTCTAAGGGACCAACATTTACTTTAGTCACTCTCTTCCGTTTTATATATCGATAAAAGCTTTTACTATCTGTTTTTATGTTTTGCGCAAGTTTACTTTCGTAATCTATCTTGCCTTTCTTTATTGCTTTCTTAGTCATTCTTTGCTGTCGTTTAAAATTTTCCCAATCTTCTAGTTTCCCACTAACCTTGGTCACCTTATACGCATTGGTTTTTAATTTGATACTCTCCTTTATTTCCTTGGTTATCCACGGCTGGTTATCCCTTCTCTTACCGCCCTTCTTTTTCACTGGAATATATTTTTGTTGAACTTTATGAAAGAGCTCCTTAAAAGTCCTCCACTGTTCCTCAATTGTGCCACCGAATAGTCTGTGTTCCCAGTCTACTTTAGCTAACTCTGTCCTCATCCCACTGTAGTCCCCTTTGTTTAAGCATAGTACGCTCGTTTGAGACACTACTTCCTCACCCTCAATCTGTATTACAAATTCAACCATACTGTGATCACTCATTCCGAGAGGATCTTTTACTAGCAGATCGTTTATTATTTCTGTCTCATTACGCAGGACCAGATCTAAGCTAGCTTGCTCCATTGTAGGTTCTGTAACATACGGTTCTAAGAAACAATCCCATATGCATTCTATGAATTCCTCCTCCAGGCTACCCCGTGCGATTTGATTTGACCAATCGATATGTAGGTTAAAATCCCCCATGATTACTGCCGTTCCTTTTTCACATGCCTCCATTATTCCCTTGATTATTGTCCGCCCCACCGTGAAGTTATTATTTGGGGGCCTATAAACTATGCCCACCAGTGACTTTTTCCCCTTACTATCTCTAATCTTCACCCACGATGATTCAACATTTTGTGAAGGCAGAGTTCACTAAAGCGGACTGAGAAAATAGATTAAAGTGTGGAACAGTTGATGAGCAGTGGCAGACATTTAAGGAGATATTTCATAACTCATAACTCTCAACAAAAATATATCCCAATGAGAAGTAAAGACTGTAAGAGAAGGGATTGGCTAACTAACAGAAAACAGAGTCGGGATAAATGGGTAATTTTCCAGTTGGCAAACAGTAACTAGTGGGGTGCCATAGAGATCGGTGCCAGAGCCTCGACTATTTACAATCTATATTAATGACTTGGATGAAGGGACCGAGTGTAATGTAGCCAAGTTTGCTGATGATACAAAGATGGGTTGGAAAACAAATTGTGAGGAGGGCACAAAAAATCTGCAAAGGGATATAGACAGACTAAGTGAATGGGCAAAAATTTGACAGATGGAGTATAATGTGGGAAAATGTAAGGTTATCCAATTTGGCAGGAAAAAAATATAGAAAAGCAAATTAAAATTTAAATGGAGAAAAATTGTAAAGTTTTGCAGTACAGAGTGATCTGATATTCCTTGTGCATGAAACACAAAAAGTTAGTATGCAGATACAGCAAGTAATCAGGAAGGCAATGGAATGTTGGCCTTTATTGCAAGGGGGATGGAGTATAAAAGCAGAGAAGTCCTGCTACAACTGTACAGGATATTGGTGAGGCCACATCTAGAGTACTGCGTACAGTTTTGGTCTCCTTATTTAAGGAGGGATATACTTGCATTGGAGGCAGTTCAGAGAAGTTCACTCGGTTGATTCCAGAGATGAGGGGTTTGACTTATGAAGATAGGTTGAGTAGGTTGGGCCTATACTCATTGGAGTTCAGAAGAATGAGAGGTGATCTTATCGAAACATATAAGATAATGAGGGGGCTCGACAAGGTGGATACAGAGAGGCTATTTCCACTCATAAGGGAAACTACAACTAGGGGGCATAGTCTCAGAATAAGGGGCTGCCCATTTAAAACTGAAATGAGGAGAAATTTCTTCTCTGAAGGTTGTAAATCTGTGGAATTCTCTTCCCCAGAGAGGTGTGGAGGCTGGGTGTTTGAATATATTTAAGACGGAAATAGACAGATTTTTGAACGATAAGGGAATATAGGGTTATGGGGAGCGGGCAGGGAAGTGGAGCTGAGTCCATGATCAGATCAGCCATGATCTTATTAAATGGCGGAGCAGGCTCGAGGACTACTCCTGCTCCTGTTTCTTATGTTCCTATGGTCTTGTTTAACACCTCACTTGAAAGGCAGCATCTCTGACAATACAGCATTCCCTCAGCACTTAATTGGAGTGTCAGGGTACGATAGTATAGTGGTTATCTTACTGAACTAGGAATCCAGAGGACTGGACTAATGATCCAGCAATATGTGTTTAATTCCCACAGCAGCTGGGAATTTAAATTAAATTAAAGAGAAATCTGGAATTAAAATTCCCATTCTGGCCTATATGTGACTCCAGACCCACAGCGATGTGGTTGACTCTTAACTGCTCTCTGAAATGACCTGTCAAGCCACTCAGTTGTATTCAAGAAGGTGGCTCACCACCTTTGAGGATAAGTAGGGATGGGCCAACGATATCTGCATCCCGTAAATGAATTTTTTTTTTTTTTAAACTGAGATTATTTACGCAAATCCTCATGGGGTTTGAACTCGTGATCTTCTGACCACTAGGTAAGTCTGCTACTACTGAGCTAAGGCTGACCCTGATAGATCTAGACAATGCAAGATAGATCTGTAAATGGCCAGGCAGCTGTATATAGTATAGGTCTACACAGTATTTGACAGATTTTTATGGTGACAGACGTAAAGGCCCAGAGTTGGCGGTCAGCAGCAAAGTGTCAGCGCTTGCCGCTGAACTCGAAGAAAGCTGGTACAAAGATCTAGCATTCTCTGTGGCATGAATTTCAGTTCTCTCAACTTTATTTTTGAATCTGGCACCAAATCAAGTGAATCTCCAGCGTCCAGCAACAGTGACATCATCAAGCAGGCTAAGCAACCAATCACATTGAAGAATTTTCATAGACAGCAAACCAGAAAATAAAAACGCACAGATTATAATTTACTTTTTATATAGTTTACAGAGAGCGAAATAAAAATTGGGACATACACATAAGATTAAGGTAGAAGCTGAAATATCATAAACAAACTTAAAAAAATATATTTAAAAAACTATGTAATTCTGAACATATTAATGGAAAAATTTGACATTCCACAAATATAAAATTAATATTTCTGGGCCAACACAGTTGTTCAGCAATCAATGCGGCATTACAAACCTAGTTACACCTCTTTCAACAAGACTTAACTGTTTCAGGGGGAATGGTTAGCAGCAATATTCCAGTGTAATCGGGACGTTTTCATCAGTAACTGTGATTTGAATTGATTGTTGGTTCTGGGGAGTTCCATGGCACAACCTGTGGAGGAGCAGGGAATGACTGACAGCAACTTCTGGATTTCTATGTTTATCTGCGCATACACTGACTCCAGAAGTTGCTGTAACTTTCAGAGGAGTAATGACAGCGAACACTGACCGTTCCGCCTTCATTACCACTTCAAAATCCAGGCCATCATCACAACAGCCACCAGATTTTTATAGTGTCAGATATCTAGATTTGGTAGTGTAAACATACATATACAATTGAATGGTCATGAATTTCAAGTTACAGTGTCAAATATGTCCGCCAACCTTGAAACAAGGCAGCAGAAGTGAGTAAGGTGGGGAAAGAATTAGGTAGCTGCTATGGAACATGAGATACACTGTGCAGTGAGGTGCTCTTCTTAAATTGGAGTTAAGGTATATTGTTGGTTCAGAGTTAAAGGAGATCACACTACATCAGGCCCATGTTGTACCTAACTGCTAAAAGTGGATAAAATATCCCATCCCCAGCATTTAAATGTTTCATCTGTCAGGCTTAAAATTATCCCCAAATATTAAGCAAGTAAAATACAAATAAAATCAAAATATGAATAGCATATAGGGTTGACTGGCCACCATTTTCCTATACTATAATTATATATGGAATGCATTGTGTTTATATATTTTTTTATCTTCTCCAATGGTTGATCGCCAAAAAGTTAAAATCACCCCCTCAGTTCCAGATTGCCAATTTTTGCAGAGTATTGACCTCTCTTATACTATAGACCCAAGCTGCTTCGGGACAGCATCCAAACTGACCAATTCACTTTACATTAACACACTTACAGTCAACAAAAAAAAGTCTTGAAAGCCATTTGTTTGGGCTGGATTCAAATCAAGGCACCAGAGATAAAAGAATGCTATGTGACCTATTATGCCATTCAACCCCTCTTGTGCTTTTAAAAACTAAATTTTTCTCCTGATGACCCCTACATTGCTCCCTTTTTAAGCCACAAGTCACTAAGCTTCCTCTTCCAGGCAGGCAGGTGCAGTCAGCTTAGTTTTGGACCTTGTACTTCGCCAGAGTTGTGAGGAATATCACTCTTTGATGACCAAATGGGTTGGTGAGAGTCAAGCATCTCAGTAAATCCTATCACCGCCATCAAAATGAAATACACAGCTACTACGAGACATTCAACCAGCACCGAGCTTGGATGGATTAAAATCACTTCACTGAGGCAGACAACATAAATCTGAAAAAAAAAATAAATGTTGGCTAGCTGTCCTTTTTGATTCCTTGATTTAACCTTGGTGAACATTAGAAAAAGGTTAACAAATACAAAATGGATAGGTTTGTTTATGATTTTTGTTCAGGCGATTTAAATCTTTGCTTATTCTGTATAAACTTTATTGGGCACTGAATGCTCTGGTTGATTCAACAGAAGAGTTTCTGACTTGTATGAAATATGTGATGGACCAGAACCCTAGCACCGATAAAGAAAACGAACCTTGCTGTATATTTATTTTATTCACACGTATTATTTGTCTGGAAACTGTCAAAGATATTTAAAGAATGTGCAATAATATTACCACACTGAAGTGAATTAATTACTATTATGTACCCTCAAAGCGAATTTCAGGGATATTAACAAAGAACATGTAGGAGATTTAATTACATTCTTGGACAACCTCCTTAAATCAGTACCACCATCTTCTTCAGCTGAATGAATCAAACTAAAACAAACAGAAACAACGCGAACAAAAAAGGTTACACATTTACAAGGACATTTTCACCAACATTGGTATGCACCACAGAGCAACTTTCCAAGCAACACTGAATTTTACAAGAAACATTTCACTTTATAGTTCATCTTTTGGGTTATCAATTTATACCATTTATGAATTCCTTTGACTGTTGGTTTCATTGAGCTGAAGGAAAAAATGAACTTAAGTTGTGTTTGATCTGCAGAGGTGTGAAGTGAGTATTTCTGGTAAAACTAGGAGGCTATCAGGCAGCCTTAGTCTGAAGATTTACTGACAGAGGTTATTCATGTTTCTTCAGACATCCAGAAAAATGGGATTATGTAAGGAACAGAGACTGAAACCTTTAGTAATATAACAGTGTCAATTTACTAACACAGAATAATTTTCGACATGGAATTAATCAATGCTTCATAGTGAGTTCAAAATCATTTAGTTAACATTATTTTTCTGAAGTCTATCAAATATGTGAACATTTTGGGGCCAAGTTTCGGCCTGAGTTGCTCCTGTTTTTTTGGAGCAACTGGTTTAGAATGGAGTATCTTAGAAATTGCAATTCTCGGCATTTAGTTTGCTCCAGTTCTAGTCAGTTAGAACAGTTTCAGTTTGGAACAGATTTATTTTTTCAGAAGGGGGCGTGTCCGGCCACTTACGCCTGTTTTGAAAGTTTAGGCAGTGAAAACTTACTCCAAACTAACTTAGAATGGAGTAAGTGCAGATTTTTGTACGCTCAG